>NC_133028.1:57813000-58434500 GCF_048771995.1 Taeniopygia guttata
TGGAAATTCTTTCAGACAGCTGGTGTGCCAAGGCCAAACGGAACTCAGTAAGATAAACCTGACTGTTCAAGGTCAAAACCCAGGAAAACAAGGACTCTGTTATTTAGGCCAAGTGCTGGAATGAGATGGGCTGGTCTAGGGATGGATTCAGTTTTCTGGTCAGTTTGCATCTTGTTTGACAGAGTGTCCAAGAATGTGCAAGGTCTGATGGAGTTTTGTTTTCCTCATAGTCTCAGGACAATATCTGTAAAAGGAGGACTCTGTGGATTGCCAGATGTTTAATAATTTTATGCTTCTGCCTTTCCCTGACACATACCTGATAGGCATACATAGAGAAATACTTTAAGAGTGTTTGCCCTTTATGCATTCTCTTTCTGCATAAAACTTTGTAGGAACCTAACTGTCTTGAGATCTCTGTGCTTTATCAAATCCAGCCGCATTGATGCAAAAGGTATTCAGGTTGACAGAAAGATGGGCAGGGAGGCACTGGGATCATAATGATTTTGTTTCCATTAGGACAAAAAATATAAAGGAATTTTATTAGTTATTCTTAAGAAGTTCAGTAACCTTTCAGCTTTCCAAAACTCCTAATGATAAAGGAAAAATCTCGTATGTATTAATGCAGTAGGCTTGTGCTTTGCCTTCTCCAAAATGGGCCTTGTCGCAAATAATTGCAGCTTACATGAGGAGAGTGGTCCAGCCTGAAACCAGAATTCCATCACTGCACTAAAACAAAGAACTCCCATTCCCAGACTGTGCCTTTAGTTTAGTAACCCCAGGGAGGGGAGAGATGTATTATTGCTGAGGTGGGAGGTATCAGGATTCCAGCAAGCTGCTGCTCATCTGGAGTACGCTCACTCTGTGTGCATCCCATTGATTCCTCTGTTGTACTTAAATCCCAGGAGCCACAGTGGGTGTGCAGTTAACAAAGAGGCTGTGTGCATGCTCTGACTTCTATATAGGGGTGCTGGTAGTGCTTTTCAAGGTGTCACTGTCAGTGCCTGTTTATTTAAGAGAAATAGCTGACTAGCATGACTTTAATTTGTTATGTGGGCAAGAAAAAAATACAGTGTGGAAGACATCTCTAGAAAGTTGTCAATCCTAGTCTTTTTTTAGCCATATAGGTATCTTTTTCATGTATTATTGATTAGATCATATTGGTCTTCAAACTGGATGTGCTGCTGTGGAAGCTTTTTCTGTCTGACAGCAAAATCATTAAGACTAGCATCACAGCTATTACCTTTGCTAGTAGTCAAAGTAAGAAGATAAAGTATCATCTGCAAGTAAAGTCTAGCATTTTGTAGATTGCCAAAGACTGTGACTGCCTATCCTCTCCAGTTTGTGAGGCCTGGAAGATGAAAGAGATTTCAAAATACTTCTGGTTTTTTCCTTATGAAGAGTGCCTTGAAAATATAGCACCATTTAAAAAAAAATTCACTCAGATGGAAGACTGGTCACAGATTTTTGTGAGATTTAATAGGTTATTTGTGGTTCTCTGTCAGAAACTTAGATCTGGAGAGAAAAATATAGCTGTATGCCACAGAATTTTCTGGGAAGGCAATCTGCGATGCTATAAACCAGAGCAAGAGGCTGTGGCAAACTCCCTAATATGTATCAGGAAGGATAATCTGAGTATAACACAAGGTGTATTTTGACCAGGTGGAGCAGAGAGCACTGATAGTAACTACTGGCTGGCCTATGTAATATAGGTCAAACATTCAAAGGACCTAAAATTGCATTATGTGTTGCATTATGGTGTTATGGTATCACTGCTTACAAGGTTTTCTTGTTCCAAACAGCATTACAGGATAGGAAATCTGGATCTTCTCCTGTTATGGAAAAAAATTAAGGTTTCAGAACCTGTTTTATGTATTGACAAATTCTGTAGACTTTACACCTTTGGGAGATTTAGGGCAAAAATGAAAAGTGCTTCTTTCTGGCAATAGGGAAAATACTTTCAGTACCAAGCTTTTATTCTGAAACCAGGTATAAGCAGACACATTAAGAACAGCTCATCATTTGTGCTGTGCAGGCTCCTTCTTAGAGACAGATATCTTTCCCTGGTGTCTGTGCAACTCATCCCTGCAGGGACTCTGAGCAGCTCCACATTGCTGCTCATGCAACTACAGGCCGCTCATAGCTGACGCACAGACACTGTGTTTTTCTGTAGGTTTGGTTTTTTTTCTAACCCAGAGTATCTGTAGGCATTACAGGTGTATTGACCAGCATTCTGCTCTGTGGGTCCCTCTTGCCATCAGTGTTGCTGCTGTCACTGTATCTTTGCTAGTCTGGCTGCTTCTTCAAAAGATGGTTTTTAATTGTGGTAGCTGCTAAATGTTGGGATTTTGATAGCCTAACACTGAGATGCCAAAACAAAATAGGCTGTGATTGAAAATGTCCATCCTAATCCCATTGAACTGAACAGGGTCTATGCCTTTATTAATATTCAGCTCTTTATTAAAAAGTCAGCTCGGCAGGGGGCTCAACACGGAGTCTCCGTGGCACACTGGTAGCTGGAGGTGAAGAGGTGTGCAGTCTGTATTTGAAGTCCCAGCACACCATCCTCTCTCCTTTCCTCCTGGCACACTGGTAGCCAAAGGGTGAGGGGATGTGCAGAGCCTGCTGCCGAAGACCAGCAGCAGCCATCCCTCACTTTCCCTCCTGGTAACACCAGGAAGTGTGAGTTCCTTTGTGCCTGCTTCCCACAGCCCAGTCCAGTCTGGTCCTCTGCAGGTTATGGTGACAGGTCAAACACAGACTAGAGATGTGGCTCCCTTTTCCCCAACCAGCACACCCATCCAGCCCCCTTCACTGTGCCCAGCCTTCCATTTTAGGGGTGTTTTCATCCCCAAAACCCCCTCCCATGATTCCACTGGATTATTTTGCATCCGGGTCCTAGTGTGGGTGGGGTTGTAGGTGATTCCCAGGAGCAATTAGCTAATTAACATTTCAATGTCAGTACTTAGCCCAAGCCAAGTGTCCCAGCCAGGCTGTTTTGTTCATAACACCATGACAGTGTCCTAGCATCAGTGTAGTACTGAATGGTTGCAGAAAGTCCTAGACCTTCTTTATTTGCCATACTTTGTTGCCTCTTGAATTTCTTTAAAGTGCTGTCCATTGTTTTCTACCAGTCACTCTTGAAGAAGTGTTTTTCTCATTAGCAAAGCAACCCTATATGCAATCCCATCTGATTTACAAGGGAAGATACACAGCAGCCTGGAGCTGACTCAGAAGCAACAGCATAAGTGGTACTACCAGTGTAAAAATCAAAACTGCTGGTAGATGCAGCACTGAAAGTGTTTGGGGTCTTTTTCAAAACAGTTGTGGTAAAATGGCAGGGAAAGGGTAGAGCAGAAAAATTAGCCTTCACATGTAAAACTACAGCTGAAGACAGATACCAGTACCTGCTGTGGAACTGAAAGTACTGAAGGCAGAGGAATGCATTAATGTTGTGGACAACATCAAATATAAATCTTAATTGTCTGTGGCATTTAATAGTCTAGAATTCAGCTCAACATGTAGGCAGCATCACCTCACCTTTCACTGCTGTTAGCTCAGGCCCTGACTTGTTTGGAGAATTGTCATTTGAAAATATTATGTATGCCAGCAATTATGCCAAACTGTTCTGTCAGTGGAGTGGATCAAGCAGTCAAAATGATGCAGCATTTACAAAGTGCTTAGTTTTTCATTTGCTTACTACAGCATATGAATAAACATTAAGCCGTAGTCTACTCCGAAGGAAAACTTTCCCACAAATTCTTAGCGCTTCTAACCTATATTTGGGAAAGATATTTAAAAATCGACGGTGGTGCACAGCTCCAGCTCTGGGGACACATTGCACTTGGAAAGTGTTTATCGGGCTGGGACACCCTTCTTCACTGTTTCCAGTTCAGGATCCTGATGTATCTCAGGCTTTGCTAACAGAAAAGGGTTTCCTTCCAACAGCGCTGTGGGAAAAACACAGCTCCATTTGAATATTGTCTGTATGACAGCTTCCTCAGGCTCTACAGCTGACAGCAATCCTGATTAAGGATTACAGGTTCAAAAAAAAAATCTCACAGTAGGCAAGGAAGGCCCTGCTGACTTTTATTAGAGTTACTCACATGATGACTACAAAATCAACAGTTGTTTTTGTCATATAAAGAACTGTTTGAGAAAAGGTCTTCAGGAATAATTGTTTAAATACAAACTAAGTATTGGAATTTTTTTAAGCTGCCACTCAATTCACACTAGAACAAAGTCGGAATCATACATTCAAGGATTTCTTTTTTTTTCAATAGAACATTAGGTAGATTAGCAAAACAAAAGCATTCACAGCTCAACGTCCTTGCTGCCCGTTGTAGCTTTTGAACAAACCCATTTCTGAGTTTTCCCTTTGGACCTTTTTCCCTAGACTGATTAGCCAATGTTTGTTGTCTGTAGTTTTGTAATTTCCACTTCTTGGGAGAAATGTAAATTAAGGTAACTTTATTATCTCGGAGCTTTGTATTTCCGTGAAAAAAAGGCAAAAGGTTTACTGTTAAGGCTATGTGTGAAAAGTCACCTTCTCATATGTAAAGAGCTCAGCCGTCTGTCTTTGTTTTGATGTGGGTGTGGATTAGGCGTTTAACAAAAAGTGTTGGTAAAGTTCACACTACTTAATGCTTTTGTGAAAGCTTGCTTACATACAAACTTTCTAAAATAAAACGTAATTCAAGGCTTCTCAATAAACAGACGTATTTTAATTCCTTCTTTAACTCATTGATACTCACCTGGGAGCCTTTCCTCAATTATAATACTGTCTGCATCAAAAAGACGTCCTGTCTAATATGTGAAATCTTGGATGATTTTCCCATCCCTAACACTTATTCTAATAAAAGACATTACCTCTTACTGCAAACCTTGGTTTATAATATTGTAAAGCATAGCAGAAATAGATGGAATTCAAGAGGTTATTATGGAGAGATTTTTGAGTAAGAGTCTGAAAAGATCAGAACTTTTTTGGAGAGGGAACCATATACCTGGCAGATGTATATTTTTAAAATATTAAAAAGCAGAAAGGAAATAAATCTGATCTGGTTTAATTGCACCAGTTTATAGCCTGGTGACCAGAATGAAGTTAACTGTATTTCTGTTGCATTGAAAATGAAGTTTGTGTTAATTTTACCTTGATATAATACAGCATTACACAGCTTTTTTTTTTTTTTTTTTTTTTTTTTTTTATGTATAAGGGATTAATAGCTTTACCAGGAAACTTCTGTGATTTGAAAACTCCCCAGGGAAAGGTTTGCTTCCATTTCTTTTGCAGTCGGGTTAAAGTAACTTCCTACATCTGCATGGTTATATGATTTATACATGACAAACATGGGCAGGTCATCATTATTTGTAGTTAGGACATGGTTTTGGGACCTAGGTAGATCTTATTTACCTGATTTAATGAATAATTGTGGGCAAATCATTTGGTCTTTCTACTTCAGTTGCTGCATTTATAACATCTCACCTCAGGAATAACATCTGATGAGGCTGTGTGTGAGTTTTGATCAATATAAGAATGCTTCTTATGTTAAAAAAGGATTAAAATTTATCTCACGGATATTACAGGCAATACCATTATATACTGCTAACATTTTTGAATGTCAGTGGGCTGAGTTTTGAGAATACATTCTGAGCTGGAGCAGTAAGGAGTTGACATTTTCCTGTAGAGTTTTTTGTCTTTAATAGGAGAGCCAAGCTTGTCTTACTCACACTTTTGATATCAATGTGACTGCTGTCTTGTAGGATAGGATTGGTGAATTGCAGAGTAAGAGTTATGAAGTGTTGCCCTATGAAGGTAACTTTCTGCAGGAATGCAAAACAATTCTGTGATTTTTAGCAATGCTAGGGGCAGTTATGGGTGAAAAATATTGTCATAGGGCTGAAAAAAATGGGGCATATACTATTCCTTTTGACTTAAAAGGATTTTTTAAAAAGTTAATATCCATTATTTCTAACAAGAAATAACATTCCATACTTCTTTGCTTTAAAAATAGATTTCTTGGAGAAATGGGAATAGTCTGTTCAGGTTTTCCTTGTTCACCAGGTTAAACCTATCTGCTTAATTGCATTCCACAGCATCCAAACTGTAGCATCGATTTTAAAAAGCCCCCAAACAAACAACAAACATTTCTTTGCAACTAGATTATCCTAAAGCGTTTAAAATGTATCTTTGTAGAGCCTAGTAAAGCAAACATTTCACCCCGCTTCGTAATTATCATGAGTAATTAACTGTTAATGGTGTTCTCAGGAAAAGCGTGACTTTTTTTAATGTTCTGCAGGAACATAGAAATACAACCAAGGGAGAAGTTTGTTGGGAGCATCACAAAGATAGCTGACACAGAAGAGTTAGAGGAGATTGGAACATGGGAGAAAAAGAAGGAAGATTAATTACTCATACATTTCCTGGCATTCACCTTTATGGTTTCAAATCTTGTGGTAGCATCTCTCCTCCAACCCATGAAGAAATATAGGAGTCAGTAAATTTACTGAGTTTGCAACAAAGGTATGTTCTGTAGATAGCATTTTTTGTTAAAAGCAGTGTTTCCCTTGAGTTTTCAGAAGCAATTGCCTTTTCCAGGTGGGTAATTTCCATTTCACATAACCCAGCACAGAATTACTATTGTGCTGGCTTAGTGAAAACTCTGTAGTAACTGAAAGTAATATTCCCGTTTGTTTTTCTGATTCTGACTGGGGCCTTTTTAAAAGGATATTCTTCTGCTAATAAAAGGGAAATTATTATGACAAAGTGATACAAATCTCATAGATATAAGTGCCAGGCCACTGTCTGGCTAAGGGCACCAGTGCATATTCCCAGCTGGAGGCTGGTATTATGTGTATTTCAGTCTTGCACTTCTTTTGGGCCAGGATATCACCTCTCCAGGGAGGTCTGCCTAATATTTGAAGAAGCTTTAAAAAGGGAGAGAAAATAATATGCATATCCTGGGAGAGAAGTGGGAAGAGAGAAGAGGGTAAGGCAGCTGACTGGAGAACGTATGGCAGTAGATAGCACAGTAAGTTGAAACTGGGGAATAACGTGGCTCACAGAAAAAGCCTTTGCTTTCAAGAGCATCCAAACCACTGCCGCCTCCTCCTCTGTGCTCTTCCCTCTGCTGGCCTGGGGTGAGCCACGCTGCTGCCACGGCAGCCCGGTGGTTCTCCCTTTCCTGCCCGAGCCCGGGCTCACTGGTTTGAGCACAGCCGCTGTGGAAGGCAGCTCTGAAGGGCAAGGCTGTAGGGCAAGAGGTGGTTGTCTCAGGAGGTGCCTTAGCAAGCAGAAGGTGCAGGTATTAGGGAAATGAAGGGCAGGGCCCGGAGGCAGTGCTTTGATGAGGCTCTGAGGAGTGCAGAGAACCAGCTAGGGGTGCTGGGGGCTCCTGCTGGAACATGGGCAGCAGGATTGCCTGGATGAAGCCTGCACATACTCTGCTGGAGATTTTTTCATGCAAAGACTTGGGGCGGGGAGAACAGAAGGTGGTCACTGTTTCACTTCAAGAACTGGAGCACCTGGGTTGGGACAGGCATGAAGGTGAAGATAGGAATAAACAGGAATGGAACAAAGAAGGATAACAAAAGGACTGAAAATGCCAACAATACTTAAAAAAAAAAAAACAAAAACAACAAAAACAAATAGGTGTTGGAAAACTTCCTAAATCTGGGAAGTTACTTAAACTGGTTGTTACTTAAACATTGTATCAGCCTTGAACTTTATTTGTCTTGCTTTAGCAGCTTGTGAAGACTGTTTTGGGGGCTGGAGGTAAAGACACCATCTTAAGTGAAGAGTGGAACATCTCTCTGGCTAGCTAGGGATGGAAGAATTTCCTGTGTCTTTGTTTCTCCAGAAATTATGTCTGGTCATTTATGTATTTAGTCATAAAACCTTTCATGTAAGCAATGTGTCCTGATGTCCAATATTAGCAATGGCTTTGTCTTCATTGCAAGGTTGTCTTTCAGTGATATGGAATGGTTAGGAAATACACCCCCCTTCTTGTGAGGCAGCTCAGCAAACAAGTGCAGCTTTTTGGGATACCTGACAAGATCTGCATTTGTGTTACTTAAAATAGATCAAATATCCCACCTGCCTCAATGGGCTACTGTGGTGTGGGAGGAACAGTCAGTGGCAGGAGCAGAGGAAAACTTAATGCAAATGTTTCTGCAAAATCCACATAATTCTGTGAATCTTTATCATTTAGGATCCTATTCTACAGTGGCTTTGTTAGAATATTTGCAAGTTCCTCAAAATTCTTCCCTCTTACTGACATCAGCTTGAATTTGCAAATTGCTTTTGTCACCTTCACTGATCACTTTCTAAAACCATGCCTGAGGATGCAAAAGCATGACTCAGTGGATTATCACCTGTTTATTGGTAAAGTCAGCATATGAACCTCCAGAATCACACACTCTTCAAATGTGCTAGTCTAGACTTGGATAAAATCTTAATTTTTGATAACATGTTAGCTAGCTTCAGCCTAATCATCTAAATCCCCTGACCATGCTAATGAAATTGCCCAGTCAGTATCAGAAATTTAGACCATTTTAGAGTTCACCCACCAACAAGCAAAAAAATAACCACTCTATTATTGCACTGAAGACAAAACTTGGCTAGTTTGGGGCATGTGATAAAACGAAAAGGGGGGAATCCTACATCTTAATGGGTTCTGGACAGTAGAAAGATAATTATTGGAAACTAACTCCACACTTCCATGGCTCTCAAATGTGTTGTCCCTTCACTTTTGAATAACTTCTGATATATGCTGCATTGTTACATTTTTTGTTCAGAGTACCTGCCCAGCAAAAGTCTAGACACCTCCTTTCTATACTTGGATCCCTTTTCTGCTCTATTGGTGATTTGAACTGGCCTAGGAAATGGGTCTGACAAGCTTTGAGGGGCGCAGCTGGTAAGCAAAGTGATCATGCTGCTGTGAGAAGACTGGGGAAACCAGGTGAGCAGCAGTGGTGAGCTGTGAACTTCATTTCCACCAACTGAACATTTTTGGAAGGTTTAACAAAGCAAAGACACTCTGATAGCAGTGGAATCCGCAGATGAGTTGACCACTCTAAGACCCTCTCCTAAATTGAACCCTCTTCACATGGGTCGTGAAAAGGCAGAGTTGCTGCTTTGCTTGCCTGGGAATCTTGATTTGGCTTCAATATGTTTTGAGTTCCATTGAACTTTTTTCTTCAGAAGGACAGAAAGCAAGGTAACTCCAAATATTATTGAACTGTGGCACCAAAATGAGACATTGTTCACAGTTAATTTGGCAGGTCTGTGATTGTATCTCCTGCCTACTGCTGAAATAGTTAACGGTGTTGACATGTAAATTATCTTTACTGTTTGTTTAATAAAGAGCAGAAGTTGTTTCTTCTAAACAGGTACAGTCCACCCAATGAACCATTACACAAATACCCCAAGACTTGCTCCCAGCTACTTGGTTGCTTAATTACATACCCCACCTCTTCCTTATCAGACCAGGAACCCTATTTCATCAGCAGCAAAACTATCACAGACACAACATAGCCAGCAGCATTCCTCGGATAACTGCAATCCCTTCACCTCACACGCTGCCAAAACACTGCTGGCCAACGCATCATCAGGAGACATGGCTCTCACAGTGGACACACCAGTGCTAAGCAGAACCTGCCTACCACAGTGCAGATTTCACTAGGGCTGGGATATTTGGATATGGCAGAATTGCCGTCTCCAAGGTTCACACATTTTCCAGTCTTATTTGTCAGCCCAGCAATCCCGGTAATCAAAACTGACAACAGCAATGGGAAAGAACCTCTGACACTGTTTTACTTCTGTATCCGTCCCAGTCAGGTGAACAACTACCTTCCTTTGGGCTCCTTTGCTGCTTCTGGAGCCAGTTTAACTGGTTTGGATCTGGCATGGTCTGCTCTGCCAAAGCCAATAGTGCCTGGGGCACCCAGGACAGCCTGTTGTGCCTGTTGGTAGTGCAGAGGGTGCTTTGCTCTTGCTCAGAAGCTTTTCTATTCCATGCTGGATGATCTTCTTAAGAAGTTTGCTACAGATTTGGATGTCATTGATTGTTTTGTGACTGTTTGGGTGAGTTCTGGAACTGTTTTAAACCTTGGCTTGGTAAAAAATACAAAACGCTTGCATAAATACTGAAGTGGATGGAGAATTTCTGTTTCTAAAATCTGTCTGCTATTATAGACATTAACACAGAAATCAAATTGCCTGTGTTCTGGCACAATGCAGGAAGATGCTCAAGGATGGGAATATGCCAGGAGGAAGCAAAAAGAACAGTGCGCATTTCTGTAGGGAAAATACCTGCAAATATCTGTTTAACTATGGCCTCAGTCAGATGAGCATATCACACTAACTGTGTAGCTTTGCTGTGAACCAGTGAAGAGAATTAAGTGCCTTTAGTTCTTTTTTCTTGCAGCTTGATTAGGTCCATTATTCCCATTCCTAGGCACAGCTGTGCACACTGGCACAAGGGAAAGGGATGCTGTAAGTGAAATTTGGACAGGTATAAACTCTATGTTATGTGCAGGGGGAAATTACCATGTTCAGCTACACAACAAGCCAGTACTACTGCTGGAGCTACAGCCTGAGGCACTACCTCCCCCCAAAAATAAAAGGGAGCAGCTGGAATACTTTTATTGTGCCTGAGTTTGGATATCCACTTTGCAGCATAGTCCCACAAAATGGCAAAGCTGAAGGAACAGGATGCAGCAGCTTGAGGTTGGGACAAACAGAAGGGGAATTCTGGGAGTTCCTGCAGCCTCAGTGTCTGCACAGGGAACCACAGCCTCGGGACTTCTGGCAAGCTGATGAAGTCATTTATGTCAAGGCTTGGACAGTAACTCAGCACAAATGAAGTTGTAGGTGTAAAGATGTTTTGAATCAAAACAAACTAGTTCAAAATTTAAATCAATAACAAGTGCTTAAAGCTATCATTCAGGAGAGAACTACTATTGGCATAATGGTCCACAGTTTTGAAATGCAGATCAGCAAACCTCTCTGAAGGCCATTTGTTGGGCTTCCTGTGAAAGTATATGTGGTTCCTGAGATAGGGCTTTAATGCAAAATGTGTATCAGCATATTCTTAACTGTAGGTATGTGAAATCTTGTTTACCTGCATGGCTGAAATGAGACATAGGATGTTGTTTCACAATACTTTTAGCTGACATAAGCCAGCACTGCTGCCCAAAATAGTGCAAGAGTGGAATTAGAAGGTCCAGTTGAGCCAAAATAACAGGTCATTGCTGCTAAAAGGAGGAAATTCTTCTGTCCTCCTCCTCAGCCTGCCTCCCTGCCTGCTGGCCATGCACTCCTTCCACTTCTCTTGCCCTGGCTCTATATTTCTCTGCTCCTTTGGTGAGCTGTTCCAGCTCCAGTGCAGATAAACACATCAGCAGTTGTCCCATGATTTAATGAGCTGAGCTGGCTCACTACAAGGTCACTTGGACTTCTGGGATGCACAAGCAAGAAGGACCTGGCTCCACAGCTGCAGGCAGGTGCAGAGGAGAGGCAGAAGGAGGGTGTGGGACTGATGTTTTTGGCAGCATCAAGCCAGTAAATCGGCTTGGCTGCCTCTTCCAGCTGGAAGCAGAGCTAACCCTGCAGCAGTCCCACACAGCTCTTGGTTTTTTCTCCCCTCCACCCCTTCCTTGTGCCAGCACCAGCATTTGCACAGCCAGCTGATGAACAGTGCCAGGCTCCAAAGCCAAACCAGCCAAACTATTGCTCAGCTCTAACCAACATAGCTTCACAGATGAATAGCAAGGGGGCAGGAAGAGTGGGGCATGGGAGTGGAGGGAAAGGACTCTGGGGTTTTATTTCAGCAGCAGAGGCTGCTTAAGGTGTTGGTGAAAGTACATCCCTACAGGCCTGCTACTGTGGTTAAGCCCTAGAAAATGAGACATAACCGAGTTTCCAGAGCAGATTTGCATGAAACTCAGAAAGGCAGTATATTCCTCTGCTTCACATTTTGTTCCCCGACTTCTTCCAGAGGGCAACTTGACCCAGTTATCCATGCAGGCAACCCCAAATTTCTCCTCCTGTTAAAATCACTGTATGATTTAGTAAGGAGTGTGGAAATTAATCACCTTGTCAAACAAGTGGAAAAAAAATATACTGCCTTTCACTTTTTGAACACCATCTTAACTGTTTCTTTGCTAGATATTTGCTTTAAAACATAATAACTGTTACCACTGCTGAGACAAACACAATGCAATGCCAAAAGCTAAACTGGATTCACTGTCAACTTTGCATTTTTAAGTTCCATTTACCCAGGCTGTCTGTTTTCAGTTCCAAATCATCACAAAACAACCAGTTTTATCTTCTCAAGAAATGTTGGATTTACTTGAAAGAACTTCATAGATATTAAGAGGTTGTTGGATGTGTTTTTGTGTTGGCTGTAGTGGCTAAAGCTTAAAAGCTTGAATTTTAGATTACACAAGTCTAAGGAGGGTAGAGCCAAAAATGGAAAAGCTGGAGTGGCGATGTGAGTGTAGCCCACACATTGGCTGCAGGGCTGAATGCACAATCACACTTTTCCTCAAGAACAGCCCTGATAAGCTGTCCCACAGAATGGTCATGATGTGGCTTGGAGGAGGAATGGTGCAACAGCTGGGCCCCTGAAAGGAACATCTGTATGGCAGTAACCCGTGGGGATGCGTTGGTGGGCTGCAGCGAGCTGGGGCTGCCACCAAACAGCACCTTCAGGGAAACTTCACCTCCAGCTGTGGCCTCATTTACATGTATTTAGGGCAACTGCTTTTTTATTTATGATTGGGAAAAAAACTCTCACTTTTCCACATTACAGCATCTTTACTGCATTGCTTGAACATTTAAGAAGCTCTTTATTACTTGCTTTATGCCGGTGTTTAGCTGGCTGTTATTAGCCAGGTATGCTATTTTAATGTGCAGAAATTTTCTTTTATCTATTTTTTTGCTACCTGTGAAAGTAAATTGAGCTTCTTCTGCAACTGAAATTTGCTTTCTGTATACATGTATACACAAGCAACTTCAGTGTTCACAGGGAAAAAAGCAGGATCAAGTAAAATATTAACAAAATTAATTTTAAAATCTGAATTCACTTTAGACTTATAATTTTTTTTGTGCTGCAATTATGCTTCTGAGTTCCCTTGCTCTAAGTAATCTGCTCCATTAATTGAATGTGTGTGTTTTCAAATTAACCCTTGGAATGATAAGCTAGATGAGATCAGAGTATTTTAAAGATATATTTTATGAGAGTCAGAGCCATAGGTACACCCAAATGCAAGAAATTATTATAAGTCAGTCAAAACCTGGGGCAAGTAAACACAAATCCAAAGTACTCATTCCACGAGCATTCCATTTAGTGTCAGCTTGAGCCAGATTTTTAGCATGCTATAAAATGCTATTATTTTAGGAAAAGGCCATCTTTGGGCAAAGTCCACTATCTGGTAAGAAGCAAGAAGAGAAGAACTTTTTCACTCCAGAAAGAAATATCAAGAAATAGGCCCATATTATCACATTACTCATAATAATGATGCACATCATATTTCATAGTATTAGAGCTATTTTAAAAGCATCTCCTTCAAAGCAGCAGCTCTTTTCTCAGTCATCTAAACCAATGTTGCTGCTGCAGCCCTTCCTTTGCAGCAGTGCTGACATCTGTCTGAGCTGCCCCGTTATGCTCATCCAGCAGAAAGTAAATTCAATAGTTTTCTGCTACATAAGGAGTATTTCTACTACTCCTAATATCTGTCACCACTACTTTTGCTTACCTTGTGTCTATAATCTCCTTCTCAGTTCTTCTTGGACAAAGGAAAACTGTTTTAAACTAAAAGAAAAGAGATTTAGATTACATGTTTGGAAGAAATTCCTTACTTTGAGGGTGGTGAGGCACTGACACACATTGTCCAGAGAAGCTGTGGATGCCCCATCTCTGGAGTGTTCATGGCCTGGTTGGATGGGGCTCTGAGCAGCCTGATCATGTGGCAGGTGTCCCTGCCCATGGCTGGGGGGATGGAATGAGATGATCTTTAAGGTCCCTTCCATCCCAAGCGTTTCTATGATTGTATTATTCCATTTCTATAAGGTTCAAGTCATATTTGTGGCTCTCCAGAGGAAATCACATAGCATTCCTTCATCTTGCCCAATGACTATAAATTAAAATTGACTTTTTTCTTTGTTTATGTTTGTTCATGCATATATTTTTTTGATATTGGTTACCTATTTATGGCTTTGTGCTCTCCAATCTCTTAGTACATTCAAATTGCATCAATTTGCACTGCCCATTTGAAATTTCACCTATTTTTTTAACCTAAATGTAGTTTATACTATGACTAAGATGAAAAGGAATACAAATATTTTATGAATTAAAAGTTCCACTATTCAAAATGAGGGCAAGTGTTATTGCATTTTTATTTAGTTGACCTTTTTAAATACATGCTCAGCACATAATTTAAGAACAACTCCCATATTTTACAAGCATGGGGCAATAACATACAAATACCCCACTGACACCTGAAAATTTAGATCCATATTTTTCCAGACTGTTATACTTCAGGGATTTTAGTACTTTGTGTCATGCATGCTGCTGAAATAAAGGCACATTACACCTATGAAATTTCATCACCTTGTCATTTAGACAGGACCATAACAGAACCTGAGATGATGCAGGCGGGGAAAACACAACATACCATTCATTTCACTAATTCACATGCAACATGCTGGAAAATGTTGTTACTCCTTGTGAATAACCCTGTCGTACCCATTTCTACTAAGGCTTCACAGCTCAGTCCTTGGAGGTTGCTAGTGAGGTTGAAAACTATGAAGGATGATGAAAATACCATATGAACTAAACTGTGAATCTCTCTGTCCTCTCTCAATCTATTCCCACTGTTCCTTTCCCTCACACATGGTGTTGTAAGGCAATTAATATAAATTGAGATTATTCATTTTGCTTATCCCAGAAGTATGAAGTTTCATGTGTGTATGCCAAACTATTGTCTCATATATACTGTAGTTCATGTTTATCCATGTTTGGAAGTTTCAGAGAGCTCATCAGAGGAAAATAGATGTAGTTTTTCCACTGCACAGTGGAGCAGACACAACGTTAGTCCAATAGTATACCTGTGTCCCATTGTAATATCTTTGTTAGTTTAAAGACTCTAAGTCCCTCTGGGAGTGTCACAAATCCATACAATGTCCCTTAGTGCTAGATCTCTGTGTTTCTATCTTTGATTTAGTAGACAGATGTGAAAAAGCATATAATGCCAGATAACTCCCTAGTAACCACACAGCTGCAGATGTTGAAGAGAGCAAGTTGTTCTGGCTAAGGTCAATATTAATTTGTGCTCAAGACTTTCCTTCCAGACATGCCATTTTTTGATGGTATAATATATCTTGCTGGTATTTTGTGCTGATCCCTCCCACATTGATCAAACTGTTTCCCCATCTGTGGCCTCTTCTAGCATGAAGTTGCTTTTCCTGGGCAAGGAGAGTAGTCTTAATTCACAGACAAAAGCTAGACTGGGTTAAAAAAGTTGAGACAGCAGAATTTCAAGGCTTTATTATCTTTTATATCTATGATAGTTTGCAAAACCCATTTCCTCTCTACCTTCTTGTTATTTCTGCTCAGAAGGGCAAAACAATCAACAGAAAATAAATTCTTGTTTTCTTTTGTCACTGACCAAATTCTGAACACTCAGAATTCTGAACACTCAGAATTTTCTCTTTTTCTCTTCCTTTTGATCCATCTAAAATTCTTAACAAATTCCCATTCTGCTATGACCCCAGGTTTGGCAGAACCACGTGTTGAACTCTATTTAATGTAAACAGATAGTACAAAATAAGAGCTGCTTTGCAGTCATTGGCATTAGCTAGTGGTCATTCACAGTAGGGTAATGTGGTTGCATAGTGCTTTAAAATTTGGGGTGGGCTGGGCAATGATGCAGTTTTAAAAGCTATTTTTAAACCATAAACATACCTTGTTTAGCTTGGACAACTGCCTTTCCCATAAAAGAAAGAGTGAATTTTAAACTTTTAAAGCATATTTTAAAAGATTCTATGTTAGTGAAGGTAATTCAAAAGTCTGAAAGAACCTTCTGGCATCCTTCTGGGTTTAGTAGGAGCCTTCCCACCTTTGTCAAACATCACTGGGTCTTGAAAAAGTACAAGCATCCCACCTTCAGTGGGAAGGCTTGAAATGCAAGATGGAATGTTGCAGGCATCTGCCTTTTTGCTGTCCACTAGCCAGCAAAGTTATAGAGCTGCCCTAACCCAGCATTTTTAGCAGTTCTTACTAGTTCCAGCTCAGTACCATGGTCATGGAGCTGAAGAGCTTCAGCTCAGAGCTTGGAGCATGGAGCAGGAGCAATTTTCATCTGCACATAATGGGTTGTATAGCTGCACCTACAAAAGACACCCCACACACACATCATCCAGTGTTCAATGGATCTATCAGATTAGGTCAGTGTCCCAGCAAATAATATACTGGCTCTGGGAGCAGAGCAAGAGGAATTCATTTTGAAAGGAATTGATTTAGGTTTGGAAAAGAGTACCAAAAGAAATGTCATAACCTACTGGAGCAGGCTAAGAATGGCACCACTGCTATAGTTTCCTTAGTAGTATTACACAGAAATTAATTGTGCTTTGAGATGAATACCTGTCTGTGTAGTATATGCCCTAACACTTTCCGCACCTTGCACATAAACACCAGGTTTCTCACAGGAGAATCTCAGTCTTGGCCATGATCACGACTGGGAACAGACTTTTAATTGGACCTGTAACAACAGGACAAGGGACAAAGGTCTTAAACTAAAAGAGGGTAGGTTCAGACTAGATATAAGGAAGACATTTTTATGGGGGCACTAGAACACTGAGAAGGGCTGCTTGAAGAGGTGGTGGATGCCACATCCCTGGAAACATCCAAGGTCAGTTGGATAGGGCTCTGTACAATCTGATCTGGTTGAAGATGTCATTGCTGGGGGGTTGAAGTAGATAATCTCTAAAGGCTCCTTCCAACCCAGTCCATTCTGTGATTCTATGACTTATGTCACAACACACAAGTTGCCTGGTGTTCATGCCTGGTGATGGAAACAGCTATTTTGTTTCTGCTCCTTACCAGTTTTGCCTGCAGGTTTTCCTCCATGTGTAACAAAGGTTCAGTGTTTGCATTTAAGGCAGTGCCAGAGGATTTTTTCCCTTCCTTGTAGCCACTTGCACTGGAAACGAAGAGACAAAATCAGAGGAAAAATGTATGGTCTCGAGGAAAAATGACAACAGCAACAACAAAAACAACAACAACAAAAATAACAATAAAAAATTGTTTTGCAAAATTCATATCTGGGGGCAAAATATGAGTAGACTGTTATGGTTTGTAATTCAGTGACCAGGGATCTGGCCAAAGCATGCCATGGTTCCCCCTCAGTTAGTGTGCCTGTTTTTCTCCCTGTGGTGGAAGGCAAAGTGGGAGTCTGATGAATGCATCTGTCCAAGATAAGGTTGTAATGTAGCTGGCTTGCACACCCAGGAGTTTGGGAGTATTCTGGTGCTTAAGTAAATGTATAGTTACTGTGATCTTTAGTAACAATAAACCAGCACGTTAACTGAGTGGGTTTAGTGTGGTTGTAACCTTTTGCATTCTTTGGACTTTGGTGTTTATCTGGTATTTGTGCTACACATTTAAGACACTCCCTAGATCCTGGTTTTGTTAGTGTGTCTCTACGGCTTATGCCAGTGGTTGTGTTCTATTCTGAGAGGTGTTACTTTGTCAATATACACTGCCCCTTAAAATCACTCTTATTTATTGCCTACACATGTAATAGCACACATGTAATACTCATCTCAAGCAATTTGCAGATGATCTCTTGGAAATGCTGCCAAAATTCCAGGAAGGCTTCATGATGGCTCCCTTTACTTGCTGGATAGAGTGTTTAATGACAAGCTCATTTCATAAATGCTTGCCATGTTTGTTCAGCTGTGCAAATGCTTTGGAAAGAAATTTGCATTGGAGCCTGGTGCAAGACAGAGCAGGCTAACCCCAGGCGCAGGATCACACCCGGCAGCAGAAATTCCAGTTACCAGGTTTTGCAGATGCCAGATCCTAAGCTCCAGCTCTCCAGCACTAAGCTGCAGCGTGCCATGGATCTCATGCCAGAATCAAGGTTGCCTGTTCGTAGTATAGACATGTCTTTCATGTTTGAAATTATGTCTGAGGAAGAACGGGAGATAAGACAGATATTGGCAAAGGGAAGAGGAGAAAGGAATTTCTACACTTATTAGTCATGTTATTGAAGAAAGAGGGAAGATTTTATCGTGCCTGTCTTGCTGAAAGCAAGGCTCTGTGTTCACAAGATTGCTGGATAGAGTGTGTAACTTAGTCTGCTTTCTTACAGGTTGATGCTCGAAGGTTACCACTGCTTTCCTCACAAAAAGGGGGAAAAAGTTCTGTCAGCAGGGTGTGTGCTGCATGTGTGCCTCTGTAGGTATGGCCAGTAGGTGAGAATGAAGCTGGCATTTTTAGTAACCTTACTAAAATATGTGTGTGGTGGGGAGGAACACAGGAACACACTAATCCCCACAGGGATGGAAGGAGAGCTATGGAATACCCACTCTGCTGGCCCAGCTGGATGAAAGGGCTGAAATCTTCCCAGCTACCCACTGCTTGGTAAACAGGTACCTGCTGATTAAAGCACTTATCAAAAACAAAAAAGACTAATGGTGTGAAGAGAACTACAGCATTCCTATCTATGGAAATCCCTTTAATGGACAAAAGACTGACTGACTAATGGCTTTTACTCTTTCACTCCTGAGAGGAGCATGGTCCCTTTAAAAGCCTTGGCCTCCTTTTCTAAACGCTGTTGCTGAGCTGTGCCCCACCCCTGCATAAGCAACACCTGCATACCTGCAGGGTACTGTCTTCTTGATAGCTTGTACACCTAATAATACCTGGTGGTGGAGTGGTCTAGGTTTGGGATATTTCTCTATCCAGCCTATTAATGTGAGGACGCTGAGGTAGCATCTGCCAGATCCTTGGTGATGTAGTAACACACAGTGCTCCTAATATCCTTTTTACAGCATTTGTGTTAGTAGTAGCCACCGAGCTGATGAGTTTTAAAAGCGGAAAAAAGGGCACACAAAGGCATCTCCCCCCAAGATAAACTCAAATGGCAAATCCTAGCAAGCAGAATACAAAACAATTCCAAATGATGTGGGAGCTGTGTACCACAGTTTTCTCATCAAACCAATAGTGTTTCAGTTTTTCAGTGTTGACTGACTGCTTATGACATATGTTAAGCTGAACTGGGGTATGTGCAATTGCTTTGGATACAGAAGTGCATAACATGTCCAGGAATCCTCAAAGTACAGATCCTCTGTGGTCTGAGGAAGCCTGATGGATTTTAAGGAGGAATGAGGCATTTGGGAGTGATAGAATATTTGAGGCTTCCAGAAATCTTTCTTCAGCATGCTGTATATATGTGCATCACTCTGAAAAAAAATAGCTAACTTCCAGAAAAAAAATGTACATTGAGTAAATAAGATACTCCATTGACAGAGTTAATGAAGCCTTCATTGAGTGGGAAAGAGGGAGAGAAAGAACAAAATGTTAAGGGTGAGATCAGGGAGGTAAACACACACAGAAAAAAGTAGTTCCAGAGAATAAACAAAATGTAAGCTGCAAAAAGAGACATAGAAGAAACAAATGTGGGGTTTACTGGGTTAGGATAACAGGAGTCAGGGAGATGGTTGGCAGGGAAAAAAACAAGCCATGTGCATGCCCACCAGAAAGAGCTGCACAAATATCAGCCATGCTCTCCAGGACCAACAAGCAAGTGCAGTTTTCAGTGCGTGTTTGTATAGCATGCAACACATGCAATTTCACTCCTGATTGCTAGGAAAAAAAAACAGTGTATACACAATCAAGAATTATCACATAAAAGCCCCAGTAGGAAACACAAGACAAGGGGTTGGCAAACCACTGGCTGACCTAGTCTGTCACTCCTTGTTTTGTTCCCAGTTACTCATTGTAGAACTAATTAGTGGCAAATTGCAGAACTGAGGTCATTAAGACTTAGAACTCCTTGCATCTTCCCCACCTAATTTTAAAAACAACTAGAGTGCTTTGGTACATTTTATTTTTGTAGGCAATTCCACTGCAACCAAACCCTGCTCCCCTCTTCCCCCCCCCCCCCCCCTTTCCCCGCCCTTATTTTGGCATTTGCACATGGTCACTGCCATTATAGCAGGGCTTCTTTAAACACAGCTCCGTGGCTGGAGATCTCCCAGTGCAGGCACACTGCTGTTCTTTCCTCTGGACTGTAGTCATTCCCTGGAATAGGCAGGAGCAGTACCCAGATTCTGCCCCTCATGCTTGACATCAAAAGGACCTTACTTGGCTGTAGATGGAAAACTGAGCTTCACTAGAAAAAAATTCCAGGATAACAGACAGCTCTGGAAAATCCAATCAGCTTTAAAGAGAAACACTGCATTCAGCTCTCTCCGTACTGATAATGAGCATTTGCAATCCTGAGATCCTGACAACTGCACCATGCAGGGGTAATTGTCTGTTATAAATGGCACCAGAGTAAGGAGGAGACCAGTGATCTGTCCTTAACGTGATTATGCACCACAAACCAACGATAAGGCAGGCATTGCTCCTCTGATTCACTTTCAGCAAAGATGAATGACCATAAGGCAAAGAAAAACAAAAGTCAAAACAAAGCACATAATATGGGGATGGTTTGCAGACTAAAAAAATCTAGAAATTAATTCTTTTGTAGACTGATAAAATCATAGGGAGAATGCAAGCTTTATAAATTAATTTTGGCCTTAGCATTCCCTCTGCAGCATCCTGCACCAAACAGCACGCAGCAGGTGTTCTGCTGAGAGGGCAGTTGGAGAGCAGAATGAGTCCTGACCACTTGAAATTACCTAAATCCTTGAGGATCATATTTCTGTTTAGCCCATCATGTAATTTCAGTGTCCTGGCTCAATTTCAGTTTGATTTGTTACATTCTGACTACTTAATTTCCCTAGTAACGTACTTGTCATCATCTTTGATTATTTGGAGATAAGAACATGCTTTTTTTTTTTTTTTTTTTTTTTTTTTTTTTTTTTTGAGAATAATAGTTACCCATAAAATTCTACTATAATACTGTATTTTTCAGGCAAAGAAAAAGATACAGAATTGAAACCAAGGACCTGAAAATAATTATATAAATGAAACCACATTAGACCAGTGTCTGGGGAAATGAGTTGGGGTAAAGTGTTAGGTGGGAGTGTGAATGGATGGGAAATGTGAATGTTAAGGAAAAGGAATGTATCTGTAAAGCAACAGATTAAATAATTTGCTTTAATTTGCATGCGTCTTGCTCAAAAGTTCTCATAGTGTTTGCAGTCTTAGAGGAATTTAAATTTCTTGAGTCTGGTGCCCTCATATTGAAAAGCTTTAAAATGGGATTTTGCAGAGGGAAGGCTAGCAGGTTGTACTAGGATCATAGAAACCAAACAAGCTCCTTTTCTCCATTTATGTTGCCTCTGAAAATGTCATGTCCACAAGAAAAGACAAACATGATTTATTTAATTAATCACAAGGCATGACTGTAATTTTATTGCTGGTCTGAAAAATGAGAAATGTGGTTCCAGCAGTACAGTGCCCCTTCTGCATAACAGACCAGGGACCTGTTTGGGTACCTCAGACGTCTGGGAATCTAGCCTAAAATTGGGACTGTGCCTTGGGAGCTCTGTCAGATGAATCCTAAAACTGAATCCTTAACGGTTTCTTACGGTATCCATGTTTTCCCTAGAGTGTATCTCATATGAACACTGACCAACCTTGACCTATTTTGTGCAAGATTTGATTAGATCACAGTGCAAGTCTGCAGGCCATAAATTGCAATCCTCCATCTGGTCGCTCTCTGACAAGTGATCATGGTCCATCAGCGCTGTCTGCCAGGTGCTGCAGCCTTGGGCACATGAACAGGGTGCAGTAGCTGTAGGGTCCCTCAAGATCTTGTGAAATTCTGTGCAAATGGACTTGGTAGCTGCTGGACCAGCTGTGCACTGACTGTGAGGCCTCTTTGGCTACAGGTTTTCAGACAGAATAAGGCACCGCTGCTTTCACTTGCTACGTGCAATTTTCTTCTGGGGCCTTCTGTGTTAATGTCCCTACTGAATGTTTACTCTTTGTCTGTAAAAATATGGTACTTTTAGACATCCAGATAAAATGCTTTACACTAAAAGCTACTCTTTGTCTGAAGAGTGGGCCTTATTTATTTTTTTGAAATGTGTGAGCATGTAAATGCTCGTGTGAAATGTGTGCCTTATTGGTTTTTTTTTCACCCCTTTATAAAGAACCACTAACTGTGGTATTTAAAGCCATGGAGACCTTTCTCTTCTCTCTGACACCTCCAACAACAGCAGGATCTCTGGATGTGCACTAGATGCTTATAGTTCCTTTAAACTATATTATTAGTGGTGTGAGATCATCACTTGTAATTCAAGTTGCCCAGTATATTCCCCATTGAGACTATATTGATTTTATGTGTTTAGAACATCATCAAACATTAATTGTACTTGGTGTGTGCTTTGGGCAGAGTATATGTAGAAAATGTCAGTGAAACAGCTTAAGTGTATCTGAAAATAGGATAAAAATAATGCATTTATTTTTCAGGGGTGAAAATACTAGAGATTTTTTTTTTTTTTTTTGAGAAGCTCTAAGGCTCCTTTTCACTCAAGAAGAGAGCTTAAATTTGGCAGGGAAAGGGAAGATGAGGGATGAGCTGTGTTGAGGATGAGCTGTGAGTTAGTCTTAGTTTTGCAACTAAATATTGCAAAACCAGCATTCATAATGACTAGCTCCAGCATGAACCTGGGGAGAAAACAAAACAATTTCCCATTATTTGGCCACTATTTGTTCTGTTCACTGAATAAGAGAGGGTCTTTAGGAAGAAACATAAATGATCACTCAATTAAAGACAGGTACCAGGATGCACTCAAACTGACTGCTTAACTAAGATTATACTAGTAATGCTAGTTTGGACTGGTTGCAACTTTCAAGTGTTTAGCTTAATTAAAAGAAAAAAAATTACTTATACAGAGGATTTATGAATGTGATTTGTGTAACTTTTTATGAAATGTGGAGGGTTTTTATTTAAAAGCTGCTCAAACCTGTTTGTCAAAATTTTGACAATTTTAGGTGAAGCAAGAAAATAGTGGCATTTAAAATTGGTCTAAAAGCTTTTGTCATGTGGGCAACCTTTTCCAACACTTTGTGGGACTGCCAGGTTGTCTGAAACCTGCAAGGTAATTTCCTCCTTAAAGTGCAAACTAATGTAACACACATACATTCATTCTCAGAGCTGTCTGCTATTGAGAATTCACTAAGAGCCCATTGCCTTGTGATGACTAATTAAATCTGATTTACTTACTCTCCAAAGTTCACTTTCTTCCACGCCCTAAGCAAAGAGCAAAGGAAGACTCTGGAGAACATGGGAAAGGAAAAAAATCCATGGGAATGCAGGCATACCTAGCACTGAGCTATCGGTTTCTTTTAAGCCAACTGGGAATAACTCTGTCTTTTGAAGAGTTAATTAATAATTTTTGGTGGGATCTTTGCAATTCTTTGGCCTCTGGTTGGTTTATGAGCAGCAGAAGAGCAACACGTTTTTTTCTTTTTACCATGTAGTGCAATGTCAAACAGCTGCCTTTTCTAATATGCAGTGATCACATCAGTTCACTGAATTTCTCAGTCCAGTCACTCATTCTCTTTGTCTTTTGTTATTCACCGGTGAGCCCTGTGCATATGGTTAGTGCAGTTCTACAAACATCTTTGCAGTTACATTCAAAATTAAGTATTTTTCCTTGGTCAAAAAAAAAAAAAAATAGCTCTCTTAGTCTCTCACAAAGTTTCATAACCACCTTAAACTGACAGAAGTCAACAACACAATCAAAAAGATAAGTTTCACCCTTCCTCCTACCTCAGTCCTGCCTCTGCACAAGATCAGTGCAAGCATTTGGACAACCACAAAATGAGCCAGATCAGGAAACTGATCCAAATTAGAAAGGAGCTTGGCCCCTGAAACATTTGCTCTCCCCAGCCATCTGAGTTCCCTGGGCCTGTTCAGCTCACAGCTGCACAACAACTGTGCCAGCACAGAGCGGGTGGGTGACATGGGGTTAGGGCTGAGCAGCCCTTGTGGAGCAGGGAGGGTGGGACTGTTTCACTACTGACTTACTCAGCCAAGAGTGACACTGAGCTCAGGCAACCTGACTTAGAATTCAGAGCCTTCTCCTTTTACGTTTTTAATCATTATATAAAGTGGGCTGAGTATTTTGTCACAAAATGTCAACAAAGAACACAGAAGTGAAGGGATGCATTCAGATGCCGTATGTGTAATTTCATTAGTCCTCCAGTGGTGTGATATAGTAGTCTCCTCTTTGGGTATAAATGAGACAGAACCCTCTAATGAGACACTTACCATTGTTTTTCCACAAGCAGTCCTGCTCCAAGGCTCCTTATCCCATGGATGTTAGTGCAGTTGTGGGACCGTGGCAGTCCCGAGTCCTGCACAGCAACGCTGTGGCACACAGCCACTCACACAGCCCAGGCATTTGGACCCTGCTTGTGCAGCCACTGCAACTGAGGGACCAAGAAATAACACCTCAGGATTGCCAAACCACCTTTGATTTCTTTTCTCATAGAGTTATTAGCTTTAATTTTGTCTCTGCCACCTGTCTGAATAAATTTTAATATATCATTCTCTGGTGGTTTTCGCAACAAGATGTAACTGGGACAAGGACTGTAAGAACTTGAAAACAGTAATTAAAGTGGGAGATAAGATTAATCTTAGCAGTGTCTTCCAAGAAACCAGCAACAGAGCTAGGTTATTCCAGTTATGTAAATCTTTTTAAGCTGAATGACTGAAGAGAAATTTAATTTTCAAAGAACCAATAATGTTTGATTGCACCGAGTCCATTATCCCTCGATGAGGTGATAGCCAGGAGAAAGTGAAACTACTTTCAAAAGCTTCTATGTGGATTCAGGCAAGATCCAAAGGGAGAATTCCATTCTCTAGAAAGTACAGTACTGGTGCAGTGCAGTGGGCAGGAATGCTGTGCTTCGTGGAAGCACGTGATGAGCTGTCAGAACAGAGGGCAACCTCCCTTCTTTACCAGAAATGTAACATTGCTGGAGGAAAGTCCTTACATCAGAGTCTGATGAGAAAACCACCAATAAAGGAGATAAGGGAGTGCCCTGCTTAATACTTTGTTTCAGCCCAAACCTTTTGGAATTGTAACTTTTAATAACGATCTTGGCAGCTTTAGCTGGGCACATTAATCTTAAAAAAATAATGAATTTAGGTCTGATTCCCATCATCCCAATGGTGGAAAAGATGAATGACTACTCAATCTGATCAAAGACCTTTCTGGTATCTGCAGATATATTTATGGCAGAAGCCTTATTTAATATAACAGAGGTATACACATAATAACCTTGTAAAATTATCAAGTTCCACATTTATTCTATGTGAATCCCACTTAATCGCAGTGGGCCAGTTTAGGAAGAACTTCTGAGAATGAAATGAATTCTTTGTTCTTTTGCCTATGACAGTGAGTCACAATACTAAGGCAGGTCCCAAGCAGATATTTGACTCTATATAGAGTCAAACTCATGCAAGGCTCATTCTAGAAAATGGCCAGACTCCCAGAGCAAGACTACAGAGAGCTCTCAAGTCACAAGTGTTGCCTTCAAGGCCTTTTACAACTTAGTTCCTTTTTTCCTGGGCTTGTACTGTGGCTATACATGACCTTGTATCCAGATGGACTTGGAAAACCATATGCAGTGCTGCACAGTTATGATGACCTCCTAAAAATGCTCCTCACCTTCTCCCACATGCTGTCTTCTGCCTGAGGCACTGTTCCCAAATAGATCTATGCAGTTGCTAAGCAGTCTGCATATCCTATGTTAATAATGCTGAGGTAGGAGTCTTGTTTAATACCTCACCTACTCAAAGACAAGCAGACAAGTCATGAAGGATAGAGGGTGATAAATTTCATCACCCAGCCCAAGAAAGAAGGAAATAATGAAATCTAGTATCCTCAGGAAGCTATTATTCTTCTTGAGAGAACTGCCTCTTCTCTCTGAAAATATTGTTGGTATTTTCCCACACTAGGGCAACAAAAAGTGTAATGGCTGAAAAGAAAATTACTCCAGTGATTTTAATGTAAATAATAAGTTGTCTGTTTGATATTATTTAATTATCCATGAAACTCGTAATTTTTGGCAGAAACCTAGTGTACATGAAGGTGAAGCAAAGTTACTGACTTTGGAGCTAAACTGTCTCCAGAAGTCAGTCACTATCCCTGGGACTTCTTGATTAAGTCAGATGAAGCCTGGCTGAAGTTAGCAAGAAATACCAAATCATAACCTACCTACAAACTTGGATTTTGGAGGAAGATCAAAAGCCAATAGTTGTTGTAGCCACAGTATTAGTAGTAGTAGTAGTATTTCTTAAATGCTTGTTACATAATTGAATAGTCTAAAATATGCAGCATAATGAATATCTTTTAGAACTCAGCCTTCTGATAATCAGTTTCTGAGACACAGATTTTAAAGGCGATTGGGCAGGTGCTTGGTGAGATGTTAGAAAGTGTCTGTGAGATTAAAGTTTTCTTTGAGACTCATATTAGACATTTATCTGTGTAAGTGCCCCAACTCATTAAAATTCAGGTCCACAGGCCTTATGACTGATGGTGCCATCAGATTGTGCACCTAATCTGATGAAAAGCCAGGCAGTTTACACAAGGAATGGTTCTTCTCTTTCTTCATTGCCCCAGCCTCACGGCCTGTTTTCCTTGCACTAGTCTGAATGATCATGTAGCTGCAGACCAAAAAGAGAACAAACCCATTCTCTGTTGCCTCTTGAGATAGCACAGTTATTCAGCCCAGTGCAGAGGAGCATCAAGGTTGATACCCAGGTATACATACCTCTCTGATCTCCTTTTTTCAGTTTTCTAATGTTATTCAGAAAAGGCAAGAAGAAGTTAATGATTCAGGGTATTAAAGTAGCCAGTGGAGTAAGAAGTGGTGAGTGTGCAGTAAGACATTGCTGATGCTGCTCACCCACAGAGTAATGGGTTTGGACAGTCAGCTCCACCTGCACATCCTAAAGCAGGGGGCAGACTTGAAGTTTTGTTCTGGCCAGTGTGCCAGAACAGCCCAGCCAGGGAAGCCTCGAGGCAGATATGACCAGGGCACACTGTTTCTGCCTTTTCCCCTGGCCTTCTCACACCACTGCTCTGTCTGAAGCCAGGCTACCCAGCCCTCTCCAGGACAACCACTCTGGTTATTAAACATTGGAGAAAGACTCTCCTGGGCTGTTTCACAGCCTTTTTTAGGGAAAGCAGCATATTAATGTGATCCTCCCCAAGCCTCAACGTAAGTAGAAAATAATTTAATTCTCTCATGCCAAAGCCAACCAACCGGTCAACCCTAACAACAACAAAAAAAGCAGTAAAAACGTGGTTCTAACAAGACATCTGACAAACTGCAGTGCTTCCCTAATTATCTCCTTGTCATATCTGTTTAGTGTGAATCATGAATTGATACTTCAGCAACCAGGATCCAGTGGATGGAGCTTGTGCCCGCCAAGTCAGCCCGCAGAGCACGTCAGAGCAGAGCTCAGGCACATGAAAGGCCTTTTCCATGTTTTTCTCTGTGTGAGACTGGATCACTGAGACTGCCAAGCTCTTGGGGCAGGTACTACTGCTGCATCCACTACTCTTGATCCAGGACACCTGGATCCAGATTAAACACTGCCACAGTACAAAAACCAGTATCAGTTTCATGTTTCTCCTGTACTTTGCTCGCAAATGCCTTCATTACACTGCCAAAATTTAAAGACGTTTCAGTATGTCTTGAGATAAACTCTACCAGTTGTATCTGCAGCCCAGTGCTGCACTATATCTGTGATTGCACATAAAAAGTTTACTTGCTAAGTGCAGTTGTGTACAGTGCAAGTACAAAATACACATTAAAGCTGATTACCGAAGTTCACTCATCTTGAATCATTCAAGGTTCAAAATTTAAGCAGTAAAAGAGTAATTTTATTCCAGGCTTTCCCCATCAATATTATGGCATCATCCTGTGTGGGAGTTCCTCTACTATTATTGTAGCATAATACCTAACAACATAGTACAATTCACCTGTTTGCAATATATGTGGTATTTATGCGGCATATGTGGCAATGAAATTGATGAATTTTAGATTATGAAGTAGGAAAGAAGAGCTGATACCTTCACAGGCATAGACCTGGGTATTTTTTACTGCTGCTGTCATGCTCCTTCTGTGATCTTGGGCAAGCTACTCCTCTTCTGTGTCTTCAGACTCACAATGCACTTGGGTGGGCAGGACAACTGTTCATCTGGTAAAACTCTCAGGGCCTTAAGTCCTCCAGGCCTCAGTGTTACTGGACTTTAAAATGAGTTTAAAGTCATACCAGAACTGCCTATACATGTCAAAATTTACTGGCCTAAGTCTAGGGGTACAATTATGTGTATAGGCATATCAGAATATTTTGCCACGTAGAAACATCTTGCACTTGTTGCTTGAAATCTCCTTCCAGGAACGATGACTGGGTAAAAGCCAAAGAATCAGTTTCAGTTCAATCTTGCTTGCACAACACTTACCTGACTACTGTAAAGATCCTGCGAGCGGGCAGGAGGGGCTTGCCATTCCACATGTGAGCTCCAAACTTTCAGTCAGTTCCACTTTGGAGCCGACACTTGCAGATCCAAATGGAGTTCAAGTCCCAGGGACAGTGGCGTGAGGCTTCATTACTGTGGTTCTGACTGCAAAAGAAGCCTCTCGCACTGTAATGGCTTTACTCGCATGAATGAGGACTAAGTGCAGCAATACCTACGGGCAGGAGAATATCCACGTGTAAAACACCTGGGGATAGAGAGTGCTCTGTCATTGGGAGGTATTACAGCAATTACTTCAGTATTAAGACTAGACCAAGTCAAGCCTGAATCACCTGTAGCAAGCGGCAGGACATAATCCTGTTCCATCAGGAACTGACTTTAACTCCAAGTCCGACAGCATCCTCCGCTGTTCCCGAAGCCCCGCTGCCGGAACTCCCCGGCCGCTCCGGCGGGGCAGAAACGCCTTCTAAGCCCCAGTGACGGTGTCGGAGGGGGCTCACAGCGGGGGCGGGGGTCGGGCTAGGGCACACTGCGGCCGTGCCGTGCCGTGCCGTGCCGCGGCCGCTCTCCGGCGGCAGGCGCAGCGCTCCCAGCGGGACCCGGCGGCGCGGCGGCGGGGGCGGGAATTTGGGGAGGATCCCTGGCCGGGCCGGTGCGTGTGTGTATGTGAGTGTGTCCGTGAGTGTGCCGGTGAGCGGCGCGGGGCGCCTCCGGCCGCCTGACGCTAGCCGGGCCACATCCATCCCGATCCCGGCGCGGAGGAGCTGCCTGCTGGCCGCCCGTCACCGCCCGCCAGCCGGTAACAACTTCGCGTTCCCCCGCGCCTCTCCCCGCTCACTGTCCCCGAGGCCGGGCGGCTGTGCCCGCGCATCCTCCTCCTCCTCCTCCTCCTCCTCCTCCTCCGCGCTCCTTGCCATGGTGTTCCCGGCGGCGGGGCCGGGCGGCGCGGCGGGAGCGGCCCCGGGCAGCGGTGCTCCCGCTCGCCTCCCGGCATGATGGCGTCCCTGCGGCGGCCCGGCGGGGACCGCTCCCGGCTCCGAGTTGGTGGGTATGTGCTGCGCCGGGCCCGGCGGGCGGCAGAGTCCTTCCCTGCCGGGAAGCCGCCGTCCGGCGGCTCCGCCCCGGCCCCATCGCGGGGACGCGGCGGAGCCCCGGCCGGCCCGGGCAGGGGCCGCCTTTGTGTGTGCGGGAACAGCCCTTCGCCTCGCGCCGCGGCCCGGCCGCGTCCCTCTCCCTCTAATTTATCTTCTTTCTTCTTTTTTCTCCCTTCCTTTCTTTCCGCAGCCCCTTCCCCTCCTGCTTTTTTTCCCCCTCCCCTCCCCTTCTTTCTTCTTCAATGACAAATCTGCGCTTAGAGGTCAAGGAAAGTTCGCTTTTTTTTTCTTTTCCCTCTTAGAGGGTTTGGATGCTTGAGATTTTCCCCCTCTTCAGTATAGTTGTTTCATATACTTGTACAGCCAAATAATCTTATCCTGAATATAGATCTTTAAAGCTTATTAAAATTTACTGGCATGGAAATATTCAGTCATGCGTTCGAAATGATCTAGGCCAAATACTGACTTTTTTTTTTTTTTTTAATATAAACTGAAGTCGGAGAGAGTTCTGACTGAGGCAGGGTTGCTGTGATAGCTCTTTTGTTAGAAGATCAATCTGAAGAAGGTACATGGTCCGACCTTACAGTTTGCTTTTACAGTATCTGGATAATAACTGCTTATTCTGAAAATTAATCATTATTTTGGTGTATTTTAGGATAAGATGATGCTCACTGCATGTCTACAGTTTTATTTGGGGAAGTATTTTCACCAGAGCTTAATAAAAACTGTATTGTTAGAGCCAGATGGGGAGGAGTAAAAGTAAATGTGTATTTCAGATACAGGCAAATGGAAAAGATCATTGCCTGAAACATGTCAGTGTTTAATGGATGTCAGTGTTCAAAGATACTGCACCTTAAAACTAACATGCTTCTTAGGAAAGAGCCGTCATAGCTGATAGTTTGAATCTGTTTTGCACACAGAGGGGAAGTCAGAAAAAGAAAACTTGTTTAAAATTTTTTCTTCCAATAATTATATGTATTTTCAAGCAGCATTCAGGAGTAAGAATAAAAGCAGTAGCTTACCCAGCCCATGGAGAACACTTTTCTTTGCAGGTGTGTGTCTGTAATTCCTCATGTGGCTGACTGCATGCACCTTGTCATGTCAAACAATAGGAGCAAATCATGTGAGGGAACATAAGTTCGGCTTATTTTTTTTCTTGTGAGTAATGACTTGGCTGAATTATGGGATATGAGTTTTTAGTTGCAGCTGATTAGTGTTTAATTTCCCCCTTAAACCAGAGAGCAGTGCTATGAAGGTTTTTCAAGGTTCCCATTGGATTTTAGTGCAGGTTTTGGGTCCTTACTTCTCTGTTATGACTGGAAGAACATCAGTATGAAAATGAGAGCGATTTGGCCCTTTTGGGAGTCCTTGCTGTGGTCTTAGGGCTGAAGTCTTGCAATTTACTTCACTTGAGAGAAGTAAAGACACTTGAGAGAAATTTCCCTTGATTTGGGTGATCCAGGAGGCTTCCACAGCTATGAGAAATGATCAGTTCGAGGCTGATCAGGTTACCCTAAGGATAGGGATTTGTCCTTGCATCTGTTTTGACCCCGTTACCATTGGGTATGTAATCAAATACATTTTTTTCCTACTCTGTTCTGTTCAACTTGCTTTTTTTGTGTACCCTTGAAGATGTGATGATCTGATACATTTGAGACAAGTGACTGAGTAAACAGATGGAGATCTTTCTGTTTTCATATAAATAGCAACTATCAAATCAAATATTTGAAACTGGTGAGTTTGGTGTTTGCTTTTCCTCTGTAGTTTGAAAACAGAAGAGTTGAACATGAAGAAAAACAATACAACGGTTAATAAAAGTGCTACTTGTGTTTCTGAGCACTGGAAAATTATTCAGATTAAACTATTAATTTCTTTGCTTGCTATAAAGATTTAAATTTTAAAAATGAAGGGGTTATGACTGTTTTGGTTATTTTTTTTTAAATTAAATCACGAATGCACTGGATATTACATATTGCCAGTATTCTGCTCTGTGCAGCCCAAGCTGTGTGCATAAAATACCATTTGAGTAGTCTTACAGGCCTAATGGAGGCATCATCTCAGCTTTATAAATAATGTAAGTTGTGTATAATGTGGAGTCCTCAGAGACTGCAGAGAAAGCATCATTACCAGCCTTTTCAACCTGCTGGAGATCTTAAATTGATTTACAGCACTGAACTGGTGCAAAATGATACATCAGGATGACACAGGGTCAACCTGTAAAAGTCTATGATGTGAGCCTGTTAGTTAGGTCATCATAATTAAACCATATTATAAGGGCAGCGAAGCAAGTGTCTGTGACATGTCCCATTGTGCTTCAGATACGGCTGGTTTGAGAATCAAATAAAGAGAGCACCATGTGTATTATTTAAATTATGCAAAGAGTAGTTGAAATTAAAGTTTGTGGCCCTGTGAAGAGTAAAAGCTGAACCAATTTAGGTTGACTCTCAACCTCTTCCTTGCAGTTATTAGGAGCTGAAATAGATGAAGGAATATGCAGCCACGGGATGTATGAGTGGGGAAGTGGTTGTGAGTGAATCTCTGAAATTTATACATCCTTTTTTTAAGGATCAGCTAGACTTTACCTGCAGACTGTCCTATCAGATACCAAAGGAACAAACAGGCAAACAAGCCAATTGTTTGGCTTTTTTCCCCCTAGTATTTCTACCCTACTGAATTTTGTAACTGCCTGTTGAAACATTCCTGCAGATCTGAGTTCTTGTATAAGACAGAGAATTTTAGTGATTTCTTGAACTATATGGCCAAACTTCTTCTAGAACAGAGTTTGTAATTTTGAATATGAGTTGGCATAGGTCACTTTTCTTAGTGAAGACAACCGTGGCTTCAGATTTGTGTTTTCCTCTAACAGCCCTAGAAAACAGCATGCCACAGTTAGTAAAATGTTTGCTAAATACTCAGCATCTTAGGTTTTGCTGTTTCTGCTGCTAAAATCACTATGATGTGTTTTGGGAAAAGTCCTGCAAAAACAAATTTTTTTTCTCTTTCTGCTAGTCAGTGTGCTGCCTGGGGATTTGAGAGTTTTGCATTTGTTAGTGTTTAAACCAACTCCTCATACCTGAAGTGGTGTGAGTTTTTAATCTCCTGAGGTTCTTCCAGCCCAGAAAGAAACGTACCTTATTTTTAGTCATAAATATAAGTAAAAAAATAATTTTGAGGCATGCAAGTGAAGCAGACAAAATAAATGGTCACTAGTGGTAAGAGATTTATTAGTCTCCAGGTTCAGTTGCACCTCAAGAGCATGTGCTTTAGCTAATGTGTTTTTTGAGTGGCAGATAAAAGAATTAAAGCTCACTTTGGAGTGCAGTGGCTTTTAAAATGTGGATGTGGAGCTGTCTTCTTCTGTGTCAGTGCAGATGAAGAAACTACTGTATTGGAGAGAGAGCCATAAAATCTGTGAAAATCAAAGTCAGATTGCACAAATTGCTTTATGGTCAATGAAGTGATCTGATGTGTGTAGGATTTGGTTTTTGTTGGTTTTGTTTCTGGTTATTTTTTTAATTCCTGTTTTAGGTTTTCATTACCAACTCACTCAGTTTTGCTTTCAGAGTGGGGAAAGGTCTGTTCTGCCCATAGAAGCTTCACTGTTTTTCCCTGTAGTCATAGCAGACTAATGTTCTTCCACTGGCCTTTCTTCTGTGTACAGTAAAAAACTGAATGCATACCAGTCTTAATAATTAAAAGATGATATGTAGTTCCTAGAAGTTTTTCTTTGAAATATACTGGGTGGAAAATTTGAGTTTAAAATACAAAGCCCAGATTGGCAAGCGAGGTTTGAAATGCTGGTGACTTACAGGCTCATCTACACAGGCATCTTGCAATTCTCAAGCTATTTTGCCCAACCTGTACAACAGCAGAGAGAGAGTTTTTACATTAGAATAGAGGGTTTTGCCTGGGATGGGAAGCAAATGATTGTAAATTGATATTTTTAAAGTTTTAGTGTTGCATCCCCGCAGTCTGGGGTATAACTGTTTCCATTGGAATGTTGCTACTCTTGAAGATTGGAAATAACCAGAGAAAATGTTCGATTGGGCCTTCTGCAGAGGGCTTTACAGAGGGTGGATTCGGGGTGAGGACACCCTTGGCTAATGGCTGTCACAAAGATCCCTATCCTCCTCCGCAGACAAATGGTAATTTGCATTACAGAAGCTTTTTCAGGTTGCTGTGTATTTGAGTGGGGGACACCCCATGTGTTTTTTAACGGGATAGATAAGGCAAAAGCTTCATAAAGTATGCTGATTTCCAGGAATGAAAAAATTTTCTAGAATGACCCCAGACCATACAGGATTCTCTCCCTGCATCCATTTGTCACCTGCATGTGTTGGCACTGGAAGTTCCTCCCAGTTTAATGGGAACACTGAGCACAGTACTCCTAATTAGACTGTGTGAAGTCAAGTGTTCCACACTCCGTTGAGCTGTGGAGATGGGTCCATTTGTATTATTTTTTTATTTTGGGAAAGGTGGAAGGATATGTCAGGAATTGTGGCAGTGGGTTTGTTCTGCTGGAAGGGTTGTGGGGCTGTAGTGCCACACAGCAGGTGGGTTGAGCCATCATTAGATTCTAAAGGGTTTTCTGCAAGCAGGGATTGCTTTGCTCAGTTGTACTCTTCCGGTGACTGCTGTCTTGGGAGACTGTGTAGAAGCTTAGTTTAGATCAAGAGTTGAAGCTTTTTTCTTTCTGTCTCTAGACTTGCCAGTGTAGGGAAGCTGGCCAGTAGAGTTGTTCTGGATACTTGCACAATTTGGTTGTTCTGACATAACTCTGTAATTGTTCCGGACTACGTATTCCAATATGTGTTATCCACTCGGGAGAGTGATATTAGAACAGATGTCTCTTCCATTTGGTTCTTCCCTCATCCATTCTCCAGCATGCACAGGCAAAGTCTAGAGTACAAGGAGAAAAACAAATTATTTTTAAACATGCCTTTATATAAGTCATTATATTTAGGCACTGTTCAAAGCAGTATCATCCAAACCCAACAATTATGTTGAGTTGGCATGTAAGCAAATGATTAATGTGGTTCACCAGTGATTTCTGAAGCATTATTTCATATTTCTGTACTTATAAAGGGAACACTCTTCCCAACATGGCAGCAGATGAGACTGTCTAAGCCAGTGTAGACAGTCTGAATTATAGCACTTAATGGTATTCAGAAGTATATCACTTGTTGCATGTTTTTGTCATTAAAACTACTAAAATGCCAATCCACATCAAAGTCATCTATGGGCTATCAATCCAATACTGGGTAACTTGAAAATAAGATACCCATTAAAATTTTTTGCAGTGCTGAAGTGATTATAGACGGAATCATGAGAGTTGTCGTCGACTCCTCATGTCTTTCCCCAGCATGGGTGTAAGAATCTTTTCTGCCCTCCAGTTTTGACTGATGGACTTGCTTCCTTCAGTACTTGGAACTTGTTTGTGGGGAAGCTGAAAATATAGGTTTCAGCTCAAAACAGATTTCATCCCTGAGTAGAACTTGGATTTCAGGGTTTGCAGCATTACAGAGTTTCTTCTACAGAGGTGGTAAGACTGACGTATATGTTTAAGGACGTATCTAAGTAGATGAAAGCAAAAAAACATATGTGCACACACTTGACACTTCTGTAGCAGGCTGAGACATTTCCCATGTGTTTGGGGAATCTTGTATGTTCAGATTGATTGGTGCATGCAGTGACTCTAGCTGATGATACCTTTACTTGGTTTTCTTTCTCACTTTGTTCTACGCTGCAAACTGGTACCTCATTCTTCTGTGCTGACATGAAAATTTAAATTACTGATATGGCTTTCTTGTAAATAATTTCAGATTTGTGATTTCAAGCATTTTAAGGCATTGAAAATAATATCAGCATTCTATCTGGTATAGCATGTTGAAACCAGGGTATGAGACTCTTTAAGATATTTTATTCTTACAGTGGTGTATATGTAGGATCCTTCAAGTGTATAGGTATGCTGTATGTGTGTGTCTGCACAAATGAATACCTAAAATAATAGTCGCTGCTGTTGAAAGTTAAATTGTTTGGACCAGATAAAGGTATGCTACACCTATATATAGTTGAGAAGAGACTGTAAATTTGTCAAGGTCTGTGTATGTAATAACTATTTATATATAAATACTTAAATGCCATTTAAATGCTTAAAAGCTTAAAATCAGTTTTGGTTAATGATGAAATAAATAACTGGAGAATCATGTTACAACAAATTGTGGCTTCCCCTTAAATGTGTTCCTAAGGGTAATAGGAGGAGGAAACATCTGCTGTTTGGTCAGATGCTGTTAATGAGCTGCATATTTGACTTCATTCTGCCAGTGTATTTCACCTTTGTATCTGTTAGGTTTCAATTGAATATTGACATGGGAGGATCAAGTGCCCTTGTTGTCTTACATGCATCTTACTAGTAAGGACTTTGGTTCAACTGATCTGTTGAGGGAAAAATATGTAGCTTGTAACCAGACATGTTTTCTGTGGTAGGGGAGAGAGGGCTCCCAAATTTTTGTCAAGATAAACATGGTAATATGTGCAAAAGTGAGCATGGAAGGTGGTGTGGAACTGACATCTCCTGCTCTTGTCAGTTGATGGTTTAATTCTCTGGGATGTCCCTGTGATTTTTCCAGAATTATATCCTGAAGAATCGCAACAAATATATGGGTTGGGTTCTTTTGTTCTCTGTTGTTTTTGAACTCCTTGTCCTTTTCTTTCTAGCCCTCCCAAGATGTTGTAAAACAAACTGCTAGTGGTTTGGTAAGACAAAATAGTTGGCAGAACACCCTTGCTCACTGTTGGCCAGTTGTCTTTTTTCCAAGGGTTTCCGAGCTGTCTTCCATGAAGCAAGAAATTTACTTTTAAGTTAGGCCACACACTAGCACCTGCTAAGGAGTGTAGAGTCTGCTCCCAGGTCCTGAAAGTTACTAAAACTGGGTCATCAATAAAACACAGTCCTGTTTGATGAAGGAAGGGGCCTCTGGAGGTCATCTGGTCCAGCCCCCTGCTCAGTTGTGGCCATATAGGTTGCCCAGGACCATATTTGGATGACTTCTGTTTTTCCAGTTGTGTGACAACTGCTCTGTTGTTGTGTCCCAACCGTGAATAAAGTAGATTTGAAACTTATTTGAACCTCAAAAGACCTGCCAACATGTACATGACGGCTTCAGGGATTGCTACACGCATAATGCCATTACACTGGTTAATTTCAAATGTGTGGTAGTGTTTTAGGAATCCCAAACACATCTAAAATGTGCTTGCTTCCCTGTACAGGGAGGGAAGGGAGAGATAGGATGGACAGAGACCCAACTTGAGTGGAGGTCTTACCATGAGTCTCCAACATTCAAGTCCAAAATTTCATCTCCCTTTACACAGTCCCTTGCTCTTGTCAGACACTTTTTTCTTTTTATCACTAAGAAGATAGATATGTGATAGATAGATAGAACAGACCTTGATTATGTCATCATCTTAGTTCTGCTAATTACCTGGTGAATGCAGTGATGAAGTATACTAATTTGAAAAAGTGAATTTTGACCTTGCTGAATGTCTTGGAAAAGCTGACTTACATATAGGTTGCCATCTTGACTGTTGCAGTTTCCTGTTCTGCATTTTTGCCTGCTGCTGGCTTTACAGTCTGGCATATTTAATAACAGGCCCTTTATTATCTGTGGTAGCTAGTGTCAGTGTTAAGTGCTTTCTCTTGGATGTAGGGCCAAAGGAAAAGTCTTTGTCTTTATTAGCTTAAAACTTAGGATAATGCAATTATAGTTTCTGTAATGTGTCGTATTCTGTTTCACGTGGAAAGTGTTTTATAAATGCTCTCGGGTTAAAACTCTGCAGTGTGTGGTATTTTTGGATAGATGGACATGAAATCACTCTTTTTTTCCCAAGTTTGCTGTGTAGTTTCTGGAGCAGAAGGCAGTGGCAGTAGAGGGGGGGTTGAATTGCTGCTGGAGTGTTTGGTTATTCAGAACCAGCCAAGGCAGGGCTCCTTGCTCTGGGGATGAGAGCAGGTTTTGCAAATCAGCTGAAGTACTCCCGTCTCAGTGTGAGCTCATCTTTGACCTGGATTTCACTTAAGATTTGAGGGTGGCAGCTCCCTGAGATGGAAAGAACTCTTAAGAGGTGGGTTTCTCTCAGTCCCAGCCACTGATTTCTTCGTGTAGGCTGGCGAGGTGGCTTTGGTGCTCTGAGCTGATCCCGCAAAAGGTGTTTTTTTTTGTTTATGTTGGTTCTGCCAGGTTAGGAGGTGAGCTGACTGGCAGGTAGAGGGGAAGTTATGTTGCACTACCCGGGCTGGCGCAAGGGAGTAAAGGGAAACCTTTTCTCTCTGGGTGGGAGCGAGCCCTTGGGGCTGCTCATTGGCTTGTGCACCGGTGACCTTGCTGGCCCAAGGCAGCTGCTGGAGGTAGCCAGTCACAGGCGAGTGCTGTAGCACTCCCAGATGAAGACTTCCTTAAAGTGCTTGCCAAGGGAAGGTCTAATTTACAGGGTTTTTTACTTATGTTGGTGATTAGCCGGGAGAGACTTGACTGCCAGCAGTTACGTCAGCCACAAAGCCCCAGTGTAGCTCTATTGGCAGGAAAACGACAGTGATTAATGGTGCAGTATCTTTTATGGGGGGTGAGGGAGGACGAATGAAGAGTAACACTTAAACAAGCTTTCCTGGTCAAGTGCTGTTTTGCTAGTATAAACTGCAAGCTGTCTTAGAGATGTTTTTCTAGTTTAATGCAACTACATGAGCAGAACACATCTAGTGCATGTCCTGTGTGAGACAGGGCAAGTGTTTTTCCTCAGGAGGAAAAGAATGTCCAAGTTTAACTTCTTGGTAGTAGAAACTTTATTTTCCTCTTTAGAGGATGAAATTACTTGAAACAATTGGCAAACTGGGTACAGTTAGCAGCATTGTCAAGAAATCAGAGAAAAGGCAAATACTAAATCCACTAAAACCCCTTCTGTAAAGGCAGATTGGTGTTGCCAGAAATCACTGCCAGTGATGACAGTTAGGACACCTGAAGCTGATCTGTGCTGTGAGCCAGTGCAGTGTTTGTAACTTTCCTGGGTTCTGCACCACTGCATAAATCACTTCCAAATTTTTGGCTTTTGATCCACTTTTCTCAAAAGATATTTAGAAAGCATTTGTTTTGGTGCTATATGGTAAATGTGTTTTAAAGCCCTTACTCATTTTTGTTGCTTGAATCTTTGTAGTATATTTCTTAACATTAAGGAATTAGACTATCTGCAGATTTAAAATACAAACTGTAGGTATTTCCCTAGTAGCAGGATCTACTACTTTTCCTAGTGCTGGAACGAGGTACCCACTGAATTCCCTTGTAGCCTTCTGCTATGCTGGAGAACTCTCCGGAATATGGGAATCTGACTGTAACATCTTTTTTCATTTTTATCTTTGGCTTGGCTAGAGACTTCTTTGCAGAAAGCATCAGCATAACTGGCAAAAATGCTCCAGGGCTATTTACTGCAGTTGACAGGATAACTGTTGCCCTTCTCCCCACCAGTTTATCAGGAATGACTCTTGCTCATGGTCAGACCCAATGTATCTCCTGTGGTTTGTGAGTAGGGAGCAGATGAGAAGTGGCAGGCTGCTTTGGCTCATGTCTGATATCCCTGATTTTTTCCCTCACACCTTTGCCTGCCTTCTTACTTTCACTGATTTGGGACATGAGGACTCTTAATCTTCCAGGCCAGCCAGCAGTCAGGGTTGTTTGAGCCTAAAGACTTCTTATCTTGGGAGCTGGGGTGTGCTGGTTTCAGCCCCAGAATTAAAGACATCTATGGAATAGCTAAAAGACAAGGAGTCTGAAATCTTTGTGTGTGCTTTCTGTGCACTAGCTTGTAGCCTAGAAGTAAGTAGTCTTGGCGAGCAACTTTGAATCTTGGAGTTCTTCTGTCCATCCTCAATGCCAGGCCAGCTGTGACTGTTTGTTCAGTAGCAGGCGGCAGTGGAAAATTTGGAAGCATTATGGCTGTTTTAAGCTAGCCTGCTGCTGACCTTGCAGAGCACAGGGTGTTTGGAAAATGCTGTGTTTCAGTGTCTCAGCTGTAAGAGACTTGCAATTTTGCAAAACTTGACTTTTGAAACTTCAAACTGGTCTCAAAAAATTATGGTGGAGTGATTAATAGGCTGTCTTATTGCCATATGCAGAGCCATACAGGCTCTGTTAAGAAGAAAAGCTTGCAGATGAGGGAAGGGTAATGAGCAATTTTTTATATGGCTTGGTTCCTCTTCCAAAAGTCATGAAAAGCTTACAGATAACCAGGGAATCAGACAGACAGATTACAGCCCTTTTCTCCTGTTGTAAAACCTCTGTATTCCCAGTAAGCAGTGTAGGAGGATATCTCCCACTTCCTTTCAAACTATGCTGTTCCCAACTGCTGTATTAGCTATCAGTTCCTATCTGTGGGTTGAAGCCTTTGTACAGAACACTCCAAAGCCTTGATCTCAGTAATATGAGAAAACAGTTTGACGTGAGATTCTGCAGATATTCTGGCACAGGGTTGTGACAGCTGCTTTTGCCTCATCCCACAATTTTTTGGATCTTTCTGACTCGTGTATGTCTGCACCCTTGTTTTGCCTTTTGGAGGGGGAAAGGTGTGTCTGTGACTTCTGGGTCTGTTTTTGGTGTAGGCACACTCAGAGTTGTACCTCAACTGCTGGTAAAGGCTGCCATCAACCCTTTATATGTGTTTGTGGGTGTATTTTAAACGTTAACCCAAAGTGTCCTTGACTTGGTCTCAAGAGGATCCTGACTTGTGCTTGCCTGTAAATCGTAAACTTTAAAGAGTTTAATTGTCTTGTGTGGGAGCTGAAAGGGCATCTATAAACACTGTGATCTTCCATTTATAAAGAGTCTGTGACTTAGGATGGCTTGATAAATACCAAGGAACTGCCAGGGAGTATTTGCTGTGATAGGTTGTGCAGCTGCTCTTCAGTGTCCTGAGGACCTGGAGCATGCTGGGCTTTGTGTCATCTGAAGTCCTGTCCTGGTTTTCAGTGGGCCACTTGTGGCATGCTGTAATTAAATAATGTTTCACTGGATGGTGGAAGTCTGGCAAATATTGGTGTTTGTGTCTGAGTTGTATAAACTTGGCTTGGAAAGCTTTGTCATCTTTAAACACTTTCTCTGTCCAGAATGGTAGTTTTGAATTGCAGGGCACTTGATGAAATTTGACGTGGACATTTTAAAGATGTGAAGAAGGTACAGCGTTTTAAAAGTTGTTTAAAGGCAGAAAAATAGCTGTTTAGTTTTTACAGATAAGGCAAAAACCAGGAAGGCTGGAAGAATCCTTTAAAACGAGGAAAGCTGGAGGAATCCTTTAAAAAACATTAAAGCATGCATCTCATGAAATGCACTGAAATGTCTTTAGCATTGGCAAACTGACTATTCTTATTTCAGGTGCATAAATGATGGGTGGAGGACTCATTTGTGGAAAGATTTATTTAATTTAACAGCATTATTTTTTTGGTTTAATTTTCATCAGTTTGTTCTGCTTTGCTGAGGCTTGACCCAATAAGGGTCTTTTATTAGTGAATAAGTAATTTGTCTTCTCAGTTTTTGTCATCTTTTGATTTGGTGAAGGATTCTGCTTTAAAGCTGGGGATCTTGAGTTGTAATTTAACGTCTTTACTTAATCTGACAAATGAGGTCTGGCTCACAGTCTTTAGAAGTGCTTTGATGCAGCTGATGTAACTGTATTGGTGCAGGCTCTTGGTGAAACGAATCATTTGTAGGAACAGTGACTTGCCTCAGCTGAGCATAACTGGAGTGCATTTGGTGGGGTTCCCCTCCTTAAAATGTACCCTATTGGAGCACTGCACTGGCTGGGGCTGACAAATCCCTTTTTAAATTCATGCAGTCTGTGCTAGACTGTCCTGTTGTCTGAAGACAAAACACATCTTGCATTTTATGAGCTTCACTCAAAAAATTTGATGTCTGAGTGGTGACAGGCATTTTTCTTTCTTTTCTGTTTTAAAGGTTTTCCTTTGTGCTGCAGATGTATGTTTTAACTGCCTAAAAAAAACCCTGAAAGTGACATGTCAGTAAATTTTCCACATCTCACCTGTGAAGGAAGTTCCTCCCGCCCTGTGCTGATGAATTGGAGGGAAATGCTTTTTTCAGCTGATAAAAGAAATAAAATTCCATGCCCTTCCCAAAGGAGGAATTCAACAATTGGACAAGTGATGTGGGACCATGTGTTGGTTTGTAAAAGGATATAGTTTGTAAAGATGTTTCCTTTGATGCCTGTGATGAATATGGATGTGTTTCCCTTGGAGAGGGTTTTGATTAAATTATGCAATTAGAGCTGACCAGACAGATCTAAATATAGGAAGAGGTTTCAGTTATCCTGCCTTTGTGTGTATTAACACACCCACACAGATGTGTGTTTGTTATTGTTGTAAACAACACCTGTTTTCTAAAGAAAATTCAAAAAGTCAGGAAAGGGAATGGTCTTTGTGGAAAAAGGGAGTTACACAGGAGTTTTATGATGAAAGGGGAAAAAAAATCTGTTTCCCCCAGATTTTTCACCTTTTAGAAAAGGTCTTCTTACTTACTTTGATAGGTGGATGTTCACAAAGCCATGGGCAGTGCTGCAGACTGGTCTTAGAGATTCTCCTGCATTTTTCAGGACTTGGTCTATGTCATCTAACAATGCTGACTGAAATCCTTGGCTGCTCCTGTACTCCTGAGTGCTCTTAGTGTCCTGGTGGGACAATGTGTGGAATTTAAGTACACCACAATACAAACGAAATGAATAAACTTGCCCCAAAGATGCACAGTGAAATACCCACTGTGATGGCTGGTAATTCATAATGTCTCTTGACAACTGTTTCTTTGGATGTGTTTTTCTTTTGAATGTCTTGTCATAGTTTGAGGATTTCTGTAAGAAGCCTTTAGCTTGGAGACAGTGAAGAGTGAAGAGTCTCTTCCTACATAGGATGTAGGGGAAAATAAACAACACCTTGTGAACACTATTCTGGCAAGTTTTGTGATTCACAGCCTTGTATTCATCTTATAGGTTATTTTAGTGAAGTTCATATTTTGCAATCCCATCTGTGCCAGAGTTTTGACTGAATCATCAAGTTACAGTTCCTTCCTGACCTTGGTTGAAGTACTATGCTGCGGTTTTAGAGATAATCTTTGAAAGCACATCCGATTCAGTCCGACTGCTTGCTGACACCAGAAGGGATTTGTGCACACCTGGGTGGAAGTTTTGATCTATCCTACTTGTCCTAGCCCTGCTGTGTACCAGGCTTACCCAACTTCCTGAACAACTATCTTGGCAAACTTGGTTTTAGTTTTTTTCAGTCTTGGCAATATAAAATATATGTAAAAGAAACATGGCAAGGATACCAGCAGGCAGTAAAGGTGTTTTGTGACTTTGTGGAATCACACGTGCATCTGAATGCAAGAATGAGTAAAATTCAACAGTGTGTTTCTCATCTCTGGTGAAAAAGCAGGATTTGAGGATCTGGTGATCATTTAGGAGGCTGTATAGTGTTAGTGTTTTTTGTAAACATGGTGGAGATAAAATTTATGAAGAATGTGGTGTTTAAATTTGCTTTCAGGAGTATGGTTTTAAGTAGGTCAAAAACAGTTGCAAAGGTATTGGGAAGAAGAGTTCTTAACCAGGACAAGGGCAGATCTAATTGTTTATGCATGTCTGCTAAAACTGGGAAAGAGCCTTTGCCATGTGCTTTTCTCACTATGATAAACTTGCTTAGAAAGACTTCTATTGTATTGTAACACAGGATTTGGTATCTAATGTATGGAAAGCAGGTTTTTTTCTGGGGAAGCAACAGCAAAGTTACCATAAATCTGGCAAATCTAGTACCTTCAAATCTAGAAAACCTGTAAGAATTTGCTGTTGTCCTACTCCTGCAATCATGAGAGTTGAGGCTTCAAGGGCAAGGAGCAGTGCCTTGTCTGCCAGAAGCCAAGTGGGGAGGTGGGCGGAGGAAAAGCTGCGGTTCACTGTAGAAACTGGCCGAACACTGTGTTCTTGGTTTGAACTTTGGGGAGCACTGGGAAGGAGCTGGCAGATCCTAATGGTGTAAGGTTATCCATTCATGCTCTGGACTAACAGGGCAATGGGCTTTTTGGGTTTTTGTTGCCCTCCTCCCCTCCACAGGTAAATCCTACATTGCCCCTGCAGTTTCATTTTGCTTTCCCCCCATCTGCCGACCTAAAGGGTGGTTGTGGGTATGTGACAGGACTTTCCCTGTGGACTGTACAGGATACATGGGAGATTTTCTTGGAAGGGCAGTCCCTCAGCCAAATAGCATGAGGGATGACCCAAGAGGAGTTCTGCCAGAGTGGGTATTTTGGGCTGTAACAGAGATTACTTTGCAGAACAGGCTGCAGATACCCATCCTCCTGGCCCTTGCTGGGTCTAAGTAAGGAAGGGAGTCTAATACAATGTCAGGAAAAGCCCTGCCTACTCTGTTAGGTATGATGAGATATTTTCAATACCAGTGTCTTCCTCTTTCCTTGAAAAACGTGTTGTATATCAGAACACAGGTTTCTGTTATAAAGTTGTTTTTTGAATTCTTATTTCAGTGGTTTTTTGAATGCTTTCTGCCATGCCAAGAGAACATAAAAGAATTAATATTTTTTTTCTTCTTGTCATTTTCCAAACCTATGAAGGAAGCCAAGTCAGATTCTGTACAAGCTCTCTAATGAGTTCTACAGCACTCTGATGTGAAACGTGCTTTCTTTTTGCATGTGTGTTGTAATGTTACTGAGGTTTCTACCAGGTTTAATGCATTTTTCGAAGCTGAGCAAGATCTGATCTTCTGCCATAAGAAGGTGCAAAGAAAGAATTTGTTGACTAAAAGAAGGGTAATTCAGCAGAAAACTCTAGACTTTCACAAATCACATTGCTTGAAGAAAGAAATTGAAACTTTTTGCTACTTGCTCCAAGAATAGGGAGCTAGATTAAGTTAGTGCACAATATGTTGTTACACATTCTAGCATTGCAGCTGCTTAGACTTCATGCCTTTTAGTAATGCATGGAAACTGTATTTATTCCTGGTGGACTAAAGAGACAGCTCCCTGCCTTCTATGCCAAAATCTGTTCGGGTTTGTTTTTGTTTTATTTTTAAGGTCTAAATATTGTACTGGTTACATGAGTTGCTGAAAATATGTATCTCTCAGAGAGGGTAAGTGACTAAATATTTTTAAAGAAGCAAATTAAAATCTCTCTGCTTGTTATTTCTTTATTGTGTTACTAAGTAATGGTGCTGGGAAGAGGTACCTTGACTAAGATAAATTGAATTTTTAAAATGTAGTCATAGACTAGACAGTTTTCACTATTAACAATTATCCTTACTGTGGTTTCTGCCCATTTTTATGCCTAACTGTGCAAAGCATATATTAAAAATATTTAATAGGATCCTTTTTGACTGCATCACTGGGCCTGTAATACAAATAATGAAATTAGTAGAAGAGTTAGAGTCATTTCTTGTTTGCCTGAAACTTGGGCTAGAAGTTGTTTTCTTCCCCCATCCACCCCTCTGGGGGAGGATCATCTAATTGTCCAAACCCTTTCTCCACCCATCAAAAACAGTCATTTATGTAAAGTGGGATAGTTTCCTATGGGATCTCCTGTGGGAATTTGAAAGCACTCGCATTGAATATTTTAATGTCTGCTTCATGTTGCTGGTGGAGTAACTATCTTTTCTTTCAGGGCTAAGAAAATAGGACTTCACTCTTAGGCATTTTGCCTATGTTTAAATACAAGGCTGGCTGAACAGATATATATATATATATATATAAATATAATACTCACTTATTTAGGCTATGTACAGGTTTGTGTGCTAATACAAAGATTACAAAAAGGACAACAGCAGTGAAGGTAGACAAAGAAAACAACATCAGGATTTGAAAGGAGTTTGTTGATTCCAACACATCCATCAGCAGACAGGACACATAGTAAAAAGTGCATGGGTTTGGATGTGTAGAGAGCGTCTTATAAGTGGGTAACAACTCAATTTCCTTTAAACTGATGCCAGATGCGTTTTGGAAGGTGTTTTGTTGTTTGGCCCAGGTTTCTGTTTCATGCCTACTTCATGAATAACCAGACCCTTCCAGGGCTGGTGGTCACTTAACTGCTGGAAATACTAATTCCCACTTTCCCAGAAGGGCACGTGGATTTGGGGAAGAAACATGCCGACTGTGTCATCTGCTGACTCGTGGTTTAATCTTTATTTTGCACTTCCAGCTGATAAGACCACTTTGTGCAGAAGTAATACAGGAAATGATGCAGTGCAGAAACCAAGAGTGGCAGAAAGGGAAATGGAATGTACTGGCAAGGACTCAGCCCTGCAGACAAGCTCTCTGCTTCTTGGAAACAAAAATCTCCACATACATTGTGGTTTGGGTTTTATTTGTTTGGTTTTGTTGTTTTTTCTTTGTCTGCTTGTTTGTTTTTTGGGTGTTTTTAGCTTAAGGTTTTGGAGCTTAGAGCAACTAGTGTACAGCAGCCTGTGAGTTTTGTCCCCCTTTCCTTATCTTGCTGCTTGTTCAGGGCTTGGAGTGTGCTTAGGCTTTGTTTTGGAGGCAGGACTTCAGTAGGAATCCCTGGCTGGAGGCTGGTGCCCAGCTGAGTCCTGCTGAGCTGCTTTACTTCCAAGCTCACCTCCAAGCCCTGTGTCTAACGCTGTTCCTCCTGCTCCCAGCAGCTGTTGCCACTGAGATGCCACCATAGCTTTGGTGAGGGTGAAACTTGTTTTGGAGTGCGTGTTTGTGGGAGTGGAATATGTGTGTGCTGCAGGATTTGATCCAAAAACTTCAGAGAATCTGTTCCTTTGGTCTGACTGCTTGGGGCTGCATCGGAGCATCATCTTAGTCTGTGCACAGCTTGTGCACTAGCCCATGTTAGGGCTGTATTTTCAGGCACTGATATAAACATACAGTCTTAACAGGCAGGACTTTTCCTTTTTCACAGCAAGTAGCTGGGTGAAAAATGGGTCAGGCCTAGGTAGAACCACATCTGCAAACATTATCAGTGTTGAATGAAGCTTGGGTCAAAATGTAGACTTTGTACTTCCTCCTTTATTAGAGCTTCAACTCAAGCCTTCTAAATCTCTTTTGCTTAATTCAAAGGGAAGTGAAGGAGAAAGCTTTACTTGATAAACTACTGGAACCTGTAACTTTGTGTGTGGAACTTGTATCTTTTGTTTGACAAGTGCAGAGAAAAGATACTTAAAATATTGGTTGAGATACAGACTATATATGAATCGGGAAAAACTCAGTTACAAATGTATTTAAAGCACATGCGCTGGGGTTCTGGTAATTCAGTTCTTAAATTAGCACAGTATTTTAATAGAGCACTTTACAGTGCATGTAAGGATAAAGTATACCTGGAGTACAGTCAGTGACAGTAATGGAGTTTCAGTTCATTTAACAGTATAGCACATGCCTATGTAACAAAACAAATTCTTAAATTTGCCCCAGGCTCATGCAAATCTTCCCTTGCATTAACATTATTATTTCAAATACAGTTCTTAGCATAAAAGAAATGGGATGTACCAGTTTGAAGTGTAGGTAGATGTGGCCTGTGTCTTAGTCCATAATCATTATTCACATAAATGTAGTTTCTGCAGTCAGCCCAATAAAACTGAACCTCTGCAATCAAGTAACTGTTCTAGTGACAAGTTGATTTGAATAAAGTGGATGGTTTTCAGCTTAAAATTCTTCAAATATAGTGATATACTGAAACCATTGCAGTGTATGACAGTCAAGAGGGTAAGTGTGCCATAGCATTTGTAATTTTAAGGTCTACAATCTTTTCTTGGTATAGCTGTGAAATCCTGTCTGACATGGGTGTACTGACACCTTTTATTCTCAGTGTGTATAGATTGCTGGTTGGTTGGGTGTTTTTATGTTGTTCTGATAGCAACAAAAACATTCATATCCTTTTCCCCTTCCCCCTTCCTCTGCAACCTGTTGGTATCCAGTCCAGGATATGTTTCCTGTCTTGTCTGTCTATTTGAAAATCAGTGGTGTGGTGCTCTTTGTCTCACTCCCCCCCACCCCCCCACCGCCCCGCCAGTCCTGGGTCTCTTCTGTTTCCCTTGCCAGAGCCTTTTGCCTGCTCCCAGCCTGGACAAGGACAAAACCTGCTGCTCACTGTTGGGACTCCTTCAGATGTGGCATTCCTCCCCCTCTTGACCCATCTCTTCAGTTCCATTCCTTGTCTCCCAGCTTGAGGACTACTGTGCTGTCTAAAATCCTCTTATCTGGACTTCCTTATTCTTCCTATTCTTTCATGAGTTCTTGAATCTAACAGGCACACGTTGCAGCATGAAGGGTCAGTGGATAATCAGTGAAGTTCATGATAGCTTTCCCTTACTGCTCAGGCTGCTCAGGAGCTCTGAGGGCTCTTGGGTGGGGTGGGCAGATGCAGTTTTCTTTCTCATGTGAGTGAGTGAGGGATAAGATCTTTCTAGTTTCACTTTTTTTTTTTCCTTTTTTTTTTTTTTTTTTTTAATTTGTTCCTCAAAGTAGGTAAAACTGAACTGGTTTGGGTTTTTTTTCAGACTGAGTTATGCTTAGGTCTAGTGCAGTGATTTTTGAACTTCATGCCAGGCAGTTTGGAGAGACCTGGGTAGCACATTGCTGTTGATGAATATTGCTTCCAGCTGCTCTGTAAAATAAATAATAAAAAAAGCAGTGGTGATCCTGCCCTGTTTCCTTGGGATGTTTTGCTGGTTAAGGTTGCAACAGCTGACAGGCAGATTGTAGCACCCCTCACACTTAATAGTGAAAAATTTAAATTGAGGGACTGTTATAGGCTAGATTTAAGGTGAACTACATTTCTAAGATAGGGATGTACTGTGTTCAGCAGCAAGTCCTGCTGCTTAAGATTTCATCAGATCTGCCTTGAGTCCAGTCCTGGAGGTTGTCAGTATTTGTTGTTGTTTTGTTGTTGGTTGTTTTTTGATCACATCACTCTTCTGGGTTGAGGTGGGGGATATTTTTAACTGCTGTATGTTAACGTGAAGGGTAAAATCCTTTTTTTTCCTCTTTCTCTTTGATACTCTCCTTTAGGTTGTCAACCAGAAGGATTTAGACTAATGAGAAGGTTGTGACCATCAAGGGGGGATGTCAGCGCTGCCTTCCTGGGACTGGAGGATTGAAAAGGAGAAAGGACCAGAACTGTTTGATCCAGGCTGCTTTTGACTGCTGACACAATCTGCTGTTCCCTGGTGGTGGTGGTGGAAGAACAGGGCAGTTGTTCCTGCTTAGTTCTGTGGTATCACCACAGCAGGGTCACTATGAATGTAACTAGCTTATTCTCCTTCACCAGCCCAGCAGTGAAGAGGCTGTTGGGGTGGAAGCAAGGGGATGAAGAGGAGAAGTGGGCAGAGAAAGCTGTTGATGCATTAGTGAAAAAACTGAAGAAGAAAAAAGGTGCTATGGAGGAGCTGGAAAAAGCACTAAGCTGTCCTGGTCAGCCCAGCAACTGTGTGACAATTCCTCGTTCCTTGGATGGCCGGCTGCAGGTGTCGCACCGCAAGGGGCTCCCGCATGTCATTTACTGCAGAGTGTGGCGCTGGCCCGACCTGCAGAGCCATCATGAACTGAAACCTCTGGAATGCTGTGAGTTCCCCTTTGGTTCAAAACAGAAGGAGGTTTGCATCAATCCCTACCACTACAAGCGTGTGGAAAGTCCTGGTAAGGTTCTTCCTTGTTTGTACCTTTGCACCTTATCTGAAAAATGCAAAGTGTGGCAATTAATTATGTGACTCATTGGCTTAAATAAGCAAAAGTGGCTGTTTGCACATGTCAGATTCTTCCTCTGCAGTTTATCTGGATGTAAGCTTTAATCAGCAGTTCTGCCTTCCATGGGGGTGAATGCTTCATTTGTGTAAATGTTTTATCACTGCTAAGAGGTAGTCTTAGTATGTGTCTTAGGCTGCTGGGCCTGGTATCATCTGGAAATGTTGGTACCCACTATCCCTCAGTTAATTTGTTGGTTACTCAGCTGTGCAGATCTGTGATTTTGTATGAAGCATTGCAGGCTAACATAAAGGATTTATTTGCATTAGCTGTGCTTGAAAACTGTTCTGACACACAGCAGTAGTAATACTGCTAGTATTAGCAATAGTAATATTTTCAAATTACAATTTCAGTTAATCACTTCAGTTTTTCAACCTATAGAAAATGATATTGGTTTTAGTGTCTCTCACAATTGTTGCCTTTTAAAAAGATTTCGAGCTTAGACAGTAGATTATAATCCCCTCAATTTGAACTTTGATAGCACTGTTTAATTGTATGTGAAATTCTACTGTCAGCTGTTCTGCAAACAGTTTTCTTACCTGTTACCCACTGCCTCACTTCTTTCTGAAGGTGCCACCCATTCTCTGTCCAGTCTCCTCTTCAAGGGCCAAACCTCTCTTTGATAACTCCGCGCTTAATTTCACTCATGCAAGTTTATTATCAGGGGATGCTTCCAGGGACTAAGATGAGCTGTGCTTGGATGTGTCATCACTAGTCTCCAGCTGTTTGTGAGGGTGTACAGGGACAGCTGCAGAAATGCACTGTAGGCATGGGTGGATTTCCCTGGTTTAAATGTGGGAAGGCAATCAGTGCTAGCCTTTTCAGAAACTCTGCAGCTATCTGTAGAGTGGCAAGGATACACAGAACCATGATGGAAATGAGGTTGTTGAAAGATTGTTTTGCTGAGGATGGAAATTGCATTTGTCTTGGATTTGCAATGCACAGTGCATATCTTGATGTTAAATATTTCCCTTTGCTGTGTTAGTATTAACTTGGAAGTCATGTGAATGGCAGATGGAATACCCATAATGTTTGTATTTATGCAGCAGCAGCTTGAACAAAGGAATTCAGCTCTGGAAAAACAGTTGTGAAAAAAAAAATTAAAATCTCAACAATTTCGTGTTAAGTACAAGAGGGATAATAAAATAGTAGTGTACTTGTACTGCTAGCTGTGTGCATGTGTCTGGGTTGGTTGCTTGTGTTCAGTATTCCAAAATACTGAAAATTAAGATTCCTGAAACACCTCTCTTTCTGTTAGACTGAGCAACAGTTGGGCTCTTACTGTAATGCCAGATTACATGTTCTAGCTCATTTTGCTAGTCTTGAAGACAACTACTGAGTTTGAGAACATTCTCATATGGACCATTTATGTCATATTTAAAACCAGGTATTTGTAAATATCCTGTCACTCACAGAATCACTTAGGTTGGAAAAGACCTCTGAGATCATTGAGTCCAACCTTTGACCAGACACAACCATGTCAACCAGCCCATGGCGCTGAGTGCTACATCCAGTCTTTCCTTAAACACCTTCAGGGATGGTGACTCCACCACCTCCCTGAGCAGCCCATTCCTACATCTGATCAACCTTTCTGTGAAAGAATTCTTCCTAATGTCCAACCTAAACCTCCCCTGGTGCAGCTGGGGACTCTGTCCATGTTCTGTGTTCACTTCAGTGAGTTATGCAAGACAGAATAAAACTTTAAAAAGATGTCTAACTAAAATGTACATTTTCAGCTGGGTATGTATTGTAGGAGGGGTTTGTGTTTAGTCAGCCACAGATTGTTTTGAGGGATATTGCACAGAGCTGAGTGGAAAACAGCTTTTGGAAATAGGGGGTAGCTGAACTCCCATTTGGCTTGGAGAGCTGTGCTCTGTAACTTCTGACTTCTTTTTTCCTTTCCCTTTCTTGTTCTTGCTGTCCTCCAAACATGATATTTATCTTAATTTTGTGACAGTCACTCCCAAATTCTGCTAACCATTTTTTCCCATTTTTGCCAGGACATTAAAACACCATTATTGCCACATATTGCTTACACTTTGAGATTAATGGGTAGTGGGAATTCATGCATGAGTCACCATTTACAACAATCTATGGACTCAGGCAGATATCAAGGTTTGTATTTCCCAGAAGGCTTGCTTTCTCTTGACAAAGCAAAATTGGAAACTCATATTGTATATGATAGATATTTTGTGTGTAAGGTACATCTTGAGGCTCTGCATGACAGCGTGATCTCTGTTTAACTGTTTCGTGCAGAACCAGTTACTGGAGATCTGAAGGGTATGATCCATGCATGGGGTGGCATCTATCCCTTCATTCTTCTGCTGATTGTTGTGTGATTTGTTTCAGTGTTGTGTAAGGTTTGAGGAATGGATTAGTGGTAAATCCTCAAATATGTAAAGTAAGGTAGTGCTCTCTGTTGGGAAGTCAGTGCTGTGGATACATCTCAGTTTCCACAGTGCCAGAGGCATAAATGGATTTTCTGCCTTGACACCTTATTCCATCCTCACTGTTTAGCTTGTGAAGATAAGCTTGGAAAGCATGAGAACTGGCACTCTGTGGTGTGTCTGTCAGCTACAAAGCTACACCTGAGTCCAAGTGAGATTTTTCTGTTAGCCAACCTAGACAGGAACAGGTTGTAAACAGTGAGAGTAGGCAGAAAAACTATTAGCAGTCTCAAAGAGAGCATCACCCAGTGTCCCTGCACACAGAGGGGAATGTGGCATCTGGTAGGCACATGGGTGTGACATGATGGGACCATGCTCATGCCTGACCTGATCAGGAGGCTCTGCACAGGCACAGGGGCCTGTCTGTTCTGTGGTATGTCAATCAAGAAAACTAAACTCACAGAAAACTGCTGTTTGTCACAGTTAACTTGGCAAGCTCAGTGCCCTTAGCTTGCTCCCTTGGAACCAGATGGTGGCACAGCAGCGTGGGAGCCCAGGGTGGATGTGAGGAAGAGTGGCCCTCCTGTGACACTGTGACAGTCCTTCAGCCTGGAAGCAGTGAGCTGAGCTGCTGGAGCAATGGAGCTGCGCTCTGTGGCATGGTGCATGGGCTGCTCCTGCTCCTTGTGTTGTGCCAGCCCAGCTGTTCCCTTGTGCTGAGACAGATCACAGTCACTTTTCCTCTCCCTGCTGTGTTATCTTTCAGGCTGATCAGAGCAGCACAGAGGTTTTCATTCTGGCTGCAGGAACATCTGTAGCAGCATGGCCCTGTGGAGGACATCTGGGAAGGAGTGGAGGTGGAGGGATGGGAGAGGAGAAAGTAGAGACTTGTTGCTGGGAGTGGGAATGCAGCCTTGCACTTTGAGTGCCAGAGTAAATATCTCCTTGAGATGGGTTAAAGTAGCTCACTGCTGCTGTTCCCTAGGTCTGTTGTGTGCAGAATTATTTCTGGAGCAGGTTAGTTAATGGCTGTCAGATTTCTCCCTTGGCAAGGCAAAGCAAAGCTTTTAATTAAGGAGAGCAAGGTCTGAATTTGATACCTCTTAAAAATTGGCACACTTTGCTGAACTGGTGTGCTTGCTTGGCTGAATCTGCTGCTTCTCCTCAGTTTTATTTTTTGGTTTAGAGATACCTGTTGGGATTATCCTTAAGTATCACCAAGACATGCTAAATATTTAGGTGTACTGCATACACAGAGGCTGGGAGGAAAAATCTGACACAATGTTTCTCATCCCTCTGAAGATGCCACAAATGACCTCTCAGGGTTTGCTGGAGAATGTGTCCCTCCTGAGACACTTCCTTCCAGTATCTTATTCTGTAGGTTTCTGTGGAGATACAGCCTCTGCTGCCTGCCTCTGTCCTCAGTTATGTCAACAGGACCAGATGAAAGCTATCATCCAGAATTTTAGGGGAAAAAAAGGTCTGGATCCTGTTTGCTCTAACAGCAAAACAGAAGGAATGGAATACAAAACAGGAAGGAAGAAGAGGTACTTAAATTGCCACTGCTATTAAAAATAATAATAATAAGTCACACCTCTAATGTGGCTTTAGGGGAGGAGGTTCAGTTCTTTTGCCTTAGCTAAAGGGGAAGGAAGGAAGATGAAGAAACGGAATATTTAATTTTCTTAAAGTGCTTGTGAACACCAGCTCTCCTCCATTCTGATGCAGATTTCTGTTTGCCCCTATTGTGTTTGCCCCATCATCCTTCCAGGTTCTGACTTGTTTTCATGTTTAAAGTGTGTAAGTGGTTGAAGGTGCAGTGTTTCTCCCAAAAATGGCTATCCCCCATTTTTTTGCAATTACCAATTAAACATAGATAAAAAGGGCTGAATGGTTTTTCTGTTAAGCTTCTCTTCTTCAGAGAGCTGACTGCTCTATATCGAGAGGCTTTACAAAGCTGATGGTGCCAATGTTCCAGCCAAACTGGGGGCAAGCAGTGGTGGCTTTTTGGGAACACAGACAAATGCAGTGTCATAACAGTTGAATTTTCACAGCTGAAAACTGTGATGTTCCTTTTAATTATAACCATGAATTCAAAGTGTGTGTCAGCTTCAGCAAGCTTGTTGCTGGCCAGAAACATTTTACCTGTATGTACAGCTGCTTTTTGCCACAAGAGCAGGCCAGGTCCCCAGGCTCTGAGTACAGCGGTAGGTGTGTCATGCTGGTTTTGCTCTTGGTGTGGACTCTCTGCCTATGACTTTAACATGATTATTTCCATATTTGTCTTTGATCTCTTTTGCTTTTTCTCTCAGTGAGGCTCTGAAAGGCAGCACACCTACTGCAGGCTCCCACAGAACCAGGCCTGGTGGAGGATAATGCCAACAGTGCCAGGCCTCTGGGAGAAGGGGAGAGGAGAGCAAGGAGTGGAAAAAAGCAAATGGGAAGCTGCTTCTGGAGTGTAAGGGAGGGCAAAATTGCTGCATCCCTTCAGAGTTAATAAGTAGAACCAAGTTACAAAAATCCTTGTTGCTGTATGATTCCCATAGCAGAATTTCTGCACCTCTGCAGGCTAGGGGTAAGGGAGCAGAGTGTCATCCCTGAGAAATTTTGCTGTGCAGCCATGTGTGCACTTGGGTGTGACTTTAAAAATAGCATTGCTAGAACAGGTGGGCACAGTTTTAGGATGGTTCCCCAAAATAGCAAAAGCAACTGTTGGTTTGCTTGGCAAGCAGAATAAAACTTCCTTCATTTTGGCTTTGCAGAATTCAGTTCTAAAATTCCCCACCAGAACCAAGATGGGGGAGAGGAATTGAAATGAGGAGGTGGAAGGAGGGAATGGTCTAACAGCAGGGCTTTCCTTGTCTAGCCTCACCACGTGTCAGAAAGAGAAACTGCTATAAAGGGATAAAAGTTGTAAAGAAAGATATGTTTCTGTCATATTTTATGTGTGTTTTCTTTCTTCAAAATTAACCAGACACCGATGTTTCTTCTGATTGGAAAGACCAGACTTCCAATTTTTAACCTACTCAGTAGGATGGTGGCTGTGGCTTTGGTACAGGTAATTTGAACTCTGGTCTATGTAAATGTCTGGGTTAATACACACTATCGCTGTGACTGCTCCTCCACCAAATCTGCTTACAAAGACTGCCCCACTAATGTGCACACAATTAGTACTAAATTCTGAAATTGACCTTGACAAATGTCGGTTTAATCAGAATGCCAGCTTATCAGAGCGTCCACAAATAAAATCTAATGTTAGCTGAATATTGTAATGCAGGAAATGTCCTAATATTACTTGTCAAATGCATTTGGACCAGATGTCTGATGTAAAAGCAAAGTCAGTAAATTAACAACTGTTTTGCTTTTTTTTTTGTCCCCCCAAGACATAGAATCTTCATTTGTAATTACGCAAAATGACAAATCAAGCTTTGGTGTCTCCCAAAAACGCAAAATAAAATTAAGAGTTGAGAAAATGAGACAACTGTCAGCTTTCTCCTGGAGTAGAAAGTTTGTCTTTTTGTCACCCGAAACAGATTGCTGAATAGCTATAATTACTAGAACAGACGTTTGGAGTGAAAGTCTCAGAGACCAGAATTTCTCCTTTTGAGAAACCAGCAAAGCAAAACTGTGATACCACAGCCAAGGGTTATTGGAAGAGCTTTAAGTAGTTCGATCCTCAGAGATTGCTTTTGACACAATGCTTATTAATTTTATATTTTTAACCAAGAATAACTCAGGCAACATGAGAAAACCTACTGACATGAAAAGTTTTCTCTCTACACAGTATTTTACTGTTTACAAGTAAGATCTTGGCAAGGGCAGTCAGAATGCTTCAGTGACTCCCTGGTGCTGCAGAGAGCAGCACGTTCAGCTGAGCATGTGTTGGTACCTGCTCTGCTCCCACTGTGGGACAGGAGTGCTCATCAGGATGCCACAGCTCCAGCTGCTGTGACCTCAAAGGCAGGAAATGAAGCTGGGAGTCTTCAGGAGGGTTCAAATTTGTTAGTTTAACTGCTGCTGTCTTTTGTTGGTTTTGGTTTTTTTTCCCCTTCTCCTAACTCTTCCTTTTTTTTACAATATAGTCTTTGCAGGATTTTCTTATTTCCAGATGGCATGAACTTTTGGTTTAGGATTTTCCTCCTTCCCAACCTTCAGTTCTGTTTTTCTGGCAAAACAGATGTGGCTTTGCATAAATTCAGATGAAAATGCAGCTAGGTAATGCTTGGAAATAAAAGTACTCTGTCTAATTATAGTGTTGTCAGGTCTTCATTAGCACTGACAACCCATTTGTGGTACAAACCCTTTTACAGAACATATGTCAACCAAGGCATGGTTTTTAAGAGCAAAAGGTGGAGCACCAATTGCTTATATTTTTCTTCTTTCATTTATTTTATAAATAAATTTTTTACAGAAGAAGTAGAATCTACTTTGGCAAGGAAAGTGGATTAAAGTCTGCTCTCTTATATGTGGCCCCTTGTATTTCCTTACATGGTCTTCCAATTTCCATACATGGAAAGAGAGATACCTACCCAAATTTTCACATAACATGCAAAGGGTGTGGAAAAAATGAGCCCTTGAGGGAAGCTAACTGTCATCTGGGCCTTGTGTAAGGTAATCAAAACCCATCTGGATAGAAAATATGCTTCTTTGAAAGTACAGCAGGTCCTTTGGATTGAATTAGTTTGAGGTTTTTCATAGAGAAACTTAAAAAAAAAAGAAGATATGTTCATAAATTGGATACTTTCTGTGTTTGCTAAAATAATTATCTCTGGAATGTGAAAATAGAACAAAAAAGAAAAGTAAGAAGATCTTTATTTAGGATAGCACAGCTGTTAGTTTTCTGAAGAAGAACAGGGTGACATGCTGGAGATAAAAAGAGTAGAGATCAGTTAGTTTCTTCAAAGGCCACTATTACATTTTCATAAAAGCATTTCTTCCTTGGTGTGGTTAGTCAGAACATTTATCTGAACAGCCAGGTTGCCTTTGGTCTATCTTCTGTATTTTTGGCATTCTTGGCTCCTACATGAAATAGCCCTGTGGGTTAAATTGCCCTGTAGCTCTAATTTCATTAATATAGCTCCTCTTGTTTGGTGCAGGCATACTTGGTCTTATTTGCATGGTAAAAACAAGCTCCCCAATTCCCAGGCTGGCTTGACAGACACGGGATCTTAGCTACAGTTCCACAAACATACCCAGCCTGATTCCTGAGAGTTTATCCCCCTCTTCCTTACTAGTAACCTTACTGATAGTAGTCCTGTATTAACTTTCAACTGCAGGTCAGCATTGATAGAAAAACTTGGGAGCAAAATTTATCCACAATATAGCACATAAAACCTTTTAATCTGGTGTTTGAAGAATTACAGAAATCAAGCTGTCGAATGACTTGTGGTAATACTCCATTAACTTTAATGAGGTTGAGTTGGCAAATCTGTTGTAGCAGCTTTTTAAGACAACAGTGTGTTCAATATTATGTTTCCTTTAAATATATGCTGATGATGCTGTTAAATTAAAAAAAAAAAAAAAGAAAATTAATATTTTATTGTATCAGTGCTCCCTTCCGCTGAAAAGGAAGGGAGGAATTGTGTTTGCAAATGGTCAGAGCCACATCCTGCGGAGATCTGCACAGCAAAGATGTGCGCTGCTTCATTATTTCATAGCAACAGGTGTGCTGGCTTAGCACCGAATAACTGTCTCATGCTCTCTCCCCTTCAATTATACCTCTTCCTGGAGCTGGCAGCTGCAGCAGAGATCAGCCTCCTCCCCTGCTGGACTGAGCCTGAGTAATTTGTTATTCCATGTGGCTGAGGTCTGCAACCTGACCAGAAGCTTAGCACCTGACACAGGGGCAAGGGGAGCAAGAAGGGTGCACATCCCCCTTTATGGTTTGAACTCCTGGCAGCCTTCCATGCTCCAAAGGGCCCAGTCCCTGCTTGTGTCTTTACTCCTGAGTGAACAGTGCTCAAATTAACTCCTCTGTGGCTCCACTAGGAGCAGCTTCCCTGCAAAAAAATGGCCAGGAGCTGCAGAGAGATCAGGTTCTGGCAGTGAGTGACTTGGACTGCACTAACTGGAGCACTGCAGTCTCTGACCTACCTGATGTGGCCTTTCAGGGCTTTTCCTCCTTATTGAAGGTTTTGTGTATGAAGGTAATGTGAATTAGGGGGAGCACTTAATATAAATTCTGCAGTGATATTTTTGACACTATTGTTTTGTATCAATACCAGTTGTAGTCTTTTTTCCCCCTTTTCCACGTGCATAATGAAGAAGTTGGCATTTAATCACTTGAGGTTGGCGGATTTGGACAAAAAGTGTGGGTTTGCATGAAGGACACCTGGGAAAAGGAGACTTGTTTTTATCTCAAGTCCTTCTAAATTTTGCCAGTGGTTCTGCCCAACAGGAGAAAACATGTACATATACCTTGGGAAAATCTGGCACTGCATTTATTTAATTACAGAAAACATACAGAAAATATCCTGTTCTCCTGCTATGTTAAAATGCTGAAAATCATTTGGCTTCCTCTGATGTCATGTGTGTCATTGTTTAATGTGAGGTAAGGGATGGGAAAGGTAGGTGATGTACTTTCTGCACAAATTAACTCCATAAAAGTTAATAGTTTGACCTTTATCCATAGGAAAGGAAGAGATAGGAAAGCTGTGTTTTTAATGCTTAGGAAAATACGGAAGAATCATAAAGACAGGAAAGGGAAAATACATTTTAACACATATCTCATTGTTAATTTTTTCACTGGTAATTTATTAGCCCAGCAAATGTTGACTATGACAATTAAATAGTACTTGACTTAGCTGCAAAAGGACTGCTTGATGTAACAGAACATGCTTAATTCTGAGAAACTCTAATATTCAGAGAGCTTGGCTCTGACATATTGAGGATGGGGGATTTGTGATGTCCACCTGAATGCTGAGTAACTTTTTTTTTTAACAGCCTTTTCCAGTGGCATGTCAGAATGGTTGTGCTGGAGTAAGAAACAGTCTGCTGGGGGAGATGCAGCTTCTCCTGGGGTGTTTTGCAATAGAGAGCTTCCATAGAATGACAGATGGATGTGTTTTGTTTCAGAAAACACCATAATTAGGAACTTTGCCTATGCCTTGTAAAGTGGAGTTGGGTTTTTTGACATCTAAACAAATTACTTAAGGGTGACACCTGCCTCAAATATTTGAGATCTTTTGGAATCTTAGTGAAATTGCTCTAAGCAATTGAAAGATAAGATTAAATGCTTAAAACCTGCTTCTGCTTGGGCAGTGTAAATTTCAGTAGTGAGGGTTTGGGTTTTTTTCAGTGTATGTTCAATAAAGATTTCTGGGATCAGACTGCTCCTGCATTAAAGCCACTAGCATGCAAAAATGGGAGCTTAATTACTCTCTTAGGCATATGCAAAAAAAAAAAAAATCTGAGCAAGGGAAACCTACTTCTTTTCTTTTTAGTTAATCTGTGACTTTAGGAATAGAGAGTGAGTTTTTAGTGTGGCATTCATTTATATCCCTTCTAAGCATGAACCTAGACCTCAGACTTGGTCTATGTGTTGCATGGTTGTCCTGGTACTCTTGGACTCCAGGACACTAAAGTAACTACCTGAGTGCTGCTTCTGTAATAGCAAAGAGCATCTGGAAGAGTAAAGATGCCCCAGTGTCCTGGAAGAACCTGTTTTTCATGTGAAGAAAATGTTGTTTGATGCTTTTTTTTTTTTTTTGGCAATTCGTTTATAATTCAGGCTTTTAATAAAGCAGCTGTCTCCAAAACACCTTTCTTAATCTGAATGATAGCTACGTTTGTGTAGGCTTGTTGACTACACATGCTCCTGTTCCTCTTCTGTGCATCCAGGTGTAGGTACCAGAGCAGGAGTCTCAAGGAAAGGGGGTGGGGGGTGGTGGCCTTGTCTTGTTTTTCCTGGGTTTTGTTGAGTTTTTTGCACTCTTAAAGGCAGACTGTCAGGAGGAGGAGGGGTGTTTCTTCCAGTCCTGCTCAGATGTGGAGCTGGGAAACGGAGGTTCCAAAGGTGGAAGACGTGAAGAGGACTTGATTTATTATTTCTCTTCCACTACTTTGTGCATGGACCTCCCTCTCCCTGACTTTGCCTCTCCTCTTCTATCCATCACCCAAAAATTTCTGTGGAAAGAAGAGCTTTTAATCCTTTGGTTAGCTTGGATTTTGCTGTGAAGCATTCAAAGATAGAATCTGAGGAACTGGAAAAAGAATTGATTCTTTTATCTTAGTGTATCTGGTATCATGTTCATATTCCCAGTTTGAAAGAGACCTTTGTTTTGCAGTTGAGAAGGCTTCAGAAGTGTGGTGAGACTTGTAGTTTCTGCTGTTTCTCTGATCCCATAGTGGCACATAGTTGCAGCTCAATTGCTGCTCAATTGGTTTTTTTGAACTACATAATTTTGTTTAAATTGCACATTTTGTAAATTGCCTTGAAGAGTTAATAACTGTTTTAATAGAAACTTGTAAGAACACAGTTCAGGTTAAAAATAAAATTACAGCTGTTGGGACCAGACTGAGTTCAAGGCTTATTAGTATTGTCTTCAGAAAAAAAAAGTGTTCTTATGAGCAAGGGTTTGGGTTACAGGCCATTAGGTGATTAGTCAGATGACAAGTGCAGCAGGAGGAACTGCATGTCAGCATTGTCAGACGCTTCCCAGCATCTCTTCGTGTGAATGAGCCTGAAACACAGAACTGTGGTTTGTTCTTGGCTCTTCTTCTCCGGCCGTCTGTGAAAACAAGCTCCCATCTGGCAAACCAGGGAGCTGCGGATTCGAGTCGAGCAGTAACCGGATGTGAGGGAAAGGGTTCTTGCTTGGACATGTGCTTCTAGGTTTGACTACCTTGTTTCTGAGGCAGATGCAGATATGCCGGAGCAGGGGAAGAATGTGTTTTTTTTTCCCCTGTACACCTTCAGAACTGAGTCTCTTAACCCTTGGCTTTCCTCTTTTCTCTTTCTCCCTTTCCAGTTCTTCCTCCGGTGCTGGTTCCGAGGCACAGCGAGTACAACCCCCAGCACAGCCTCTTGGCGCAGTTCCGCAACCTGGGGCAAAACGAGCCCCACATGCCGCACAACGCGACCTTCCCGGACTCTTTCCAGCAGACCAACAGTCACCCCTTCCCCCACTCGCCCAGCAGCAGCTACCCAAACTCGCCTGGGAGCAGCAGTAGCACCTACCCGCATTCTCCGGCCAGCTCAGACCCGGGAAGCCCTTTCCAGATGCCAGGTACAGTCAGCTTCTCTTGAGAAGGGAGAAGGTGGTTGGACATCACTGCTGTCATGGATTTTTTGCTCAATAACACCAAATGATCACCAACACTTGTGTTCAATAGCAAGCTAAGAGATGGTAGGTAATAAAGAGTATAGAATCTCTTTGTCTGGTAATATTGAAGGCTTTAATACTGTGCCTCTTTCAAACCCACTTAAAATATTACAGAAGAACTCTTGTGAGGTGTGGGGAGGGATCCAAAATGTTTTGGGTACTAGTTCAGAAGTTTAGCCCACAAAGCGTAGTGTTCAATGTACCAGAGGTGTGACGCTAGAGATCGTCCTTGCTTATGATCATGAGTTCAGCACAAGACTTTAGTTCTGCAGAAAACGGATATTTCTCAAGGTGATCATGTTATTGCTTCTTGATACGCAATTTCTTCGCATCGTGGTGTAATTTCAAGATGCTTCAACTGAAAAACAGGCCCTTGAAATAACTCTTGAAGCTGCTTTACTACCTACAATCAGAGAAGAGCCTTTCTTTGTTGACTGCTGTTTGTAGAAAATTCCGTGAAGCTGCCTTTTTTTGCACTTTACATGCAGCTGGATAAAAATACTGCAGAAGCAGTCTGTGGTGGATTTCTTCATCTAAATGCTGGGAGAAGGATGCAGTATAAATGCTTACTGATGTTGTTTGCCTGTTTCCTTCAGGGGCTAAGCGGAGGGTATGTGTAAACAAAGCAGCAGATTTGTGAAAATCTGTTTCCTATTGCATGAAATTAATATCCATAGATTTCTTCTCTTGCTCATTATTGCAAATTTTTCTCTTGCTAGTGAAAACTACTGAATTTGCTGGAAGGAAGGAAAGAGTTTGTATTGGCTTTTCTAAAAGATGTGAGGATTTGCTGTGAAACCAGCTGTCTTTTTCCTTTTTTTTTTTTTTAACATGATTGCTGTGGTTGGGGCTCTTCCAACAGAGATAAAGACCTAACAAGGTCTTCCTGAATGCTGGCTTTTGGAAGTTCACTTGATCTTTGAAGGTCTGTTCTGTCCACATGCCCTTAATGTTGGCAGCTGCAGTGAAGAAACAGAGTTAGAGGGGAGGTCAGGATACTGATGTCCTTGATGCTTAGCTCTGGACAGTTGTCCATCTTCCACTAATGGGGAAAGAAGCTTACATCTGGAAAATACAGAAACAAAGGGCCAAAGCAGTTAGCCTTGAAAACTTTCTAGATACTGCTTAATTCGTTGCCCGTGGCCTGGGAATCTTATGCATGACCAACATCATGTTTGCACACACACAAGCATTTAAGGCGTAGTAAGACATGAGACTCAAAATCCAGTGCAGTCTGTTAAGCTTTTAATGCAACCCTGTTGCCATCTCTGTATTTCTCTGCTGCTTTCTCATCCCCATGAATATGTTCAAGTAATGGAATTAGCCAGGCACCTGCCAGCATTAGATGTAAAGGTCTCAACAAAATATCTGCTAAACAATAAGTTAGTTAATAAATTTCATGAACATGTGTTTTCTTAAAAAATACATTAAAAAATCCAAACAACACTACTACTCCACAAAAAAAACCCCAAACTTACAGAATACTCTTTTTTTTTTTTTTTTGCCTTTTTTTGATGCTAATTTGGTTTTCAGAGTTTTGGAATCCCCTGTGATTATTTGCTGCGGTAGTTTGCAATCCATACTCTCAGTAATGGAAATAAATGTGGGATGAGCAGCAGCAGAGACATCACAGTGGTAATCTAATCCCAGTTTTTGCAGCAAAAGCTTGCAGGGATCAGGCAAGGGTTTCTAGCTCTTGGATGTTCCTCTGTGCAGTTGATCTGGAGGAGAGTGTCCTCTGGTGTATTGGGAAATGGTGACATTGGCAACTTCCTGCAGCTTGTAGGAAACCTTTTGGGAAGCTTTCCCAGGAGTGGAATAGGCAGCTGAAGGGCAGTACTGGCTGGGACACTTCAAAGAGAGCTGACAGCCATGTGTTAATGAGCGTGGGTATTGTGCATGGGCTCCCATGCTAGTGAGGCAGCCCTGAATGGGACAGGACAGAAACACTGACAGAGAAATTCCAGACCCACAAGGCCATTTTTGTAGGATTTGGGTTCCTGAACACTTTCTACTATTCCCAGTCTAGGGAAACAGAGCTAATACTTTGCACTGACAATGATAAGGCCCTGGATTTAGCTGGGATGTTTAAATAATTTGCTGATAGAATTGTGTTGGAAACAGAAAAGCTTCTGTTCACTTTTAACATATTCAGTATCTACTGCTGGCTGGGGCCTGAGACCTCTTTGTGCCCTGATGTTTGTATGGCACTTTCAGCCTGCAGAACTGTGGGTTGGAAACACAGCTGAGTTTTCTTTTGTGGCTTTATGTGGGTGTGAAGTGACTTGTTTTTATTAGAGTTGTGCTTAATATACACAGTAATTCTTTGCTTTCCTTATTCGAGGTCCATGATTGCTTTTTCAGATTTCTGGTGGGTGGAAGTTTATAGCTGAGTCAGGCTGGAAGCATTTCCAGGCTCAGACTGTTTATGTGGATATGTAGATGTGCTTTGAAGAGAGGAAAGGACTCATGTATCTATATACTCATGTTTTCTATATTTAGCTGATACTCCCCCGCCCACTTACCTGCCTCCGGAAGACCCGATGACACACGATACCTCCCAGCCCATGGATACCAACATGATGGCACCTGCAATTCCCCCCGACGTGCACAGAGGAGGTAAGAACGCTTCCTTCACGTTTTCTGTTTCGCTCCTTAAGAGTAAAGAACCTCCAGAACTTAGGAGCAATAACTGAGTTTTAATTTTGAATGGATGTTGTTCATGAAAATTTTTTTCTGCAGAAAAGAAAAAAAAGGGCCATGTAATTTTTCTTCTGTTGTTGTAAGGGATAAGATAGTAAAGCTGGAGATTATTTATAAATGTAAATATTTATTTAAGAGAGGAATCTATCCCATGACTCTTTAAAAATGTAAAATATATGGGGTTTATTTCTTTCTTTCTCCCAGCCAACTCAAAAGACCAAAGTAATTTTATGTTTTCTATTGGGAACTTCCACTAAACTCTGAATGGAAAGAACTCCTCTGAGGCTGCAGAATACAGAATTATCTGCCTGAGGTGTGGCATTGCTACAGACTTTAGAATTCTGTATGAAATAAAGGCCTATTGCTTCATGCACTGTGACACAGACATCTTTTTACACATTGCTTGTTAAAGCTGCAGCAGCGGCTGCGGCTGCTGAGTAAAGGATTCGGTGCATTCATCATCACGTTGTGAGAAATGACCCCTTCAGAGAACACTTCAGCTTACACACTTGTGGCCCATGCCAAGAAAGAGCAGCAAACTGGATGCTGTGCCAGAACGATTATCAAGATCACAAGCCTATGAACAATTGAACTATTGTGTTTTGGATTTTTTGGTGTTGTTGGGGGTTTTGGGGGTTTTGTGGTTGGGTTTTTTTTGTTGTTTGTTTGTTTGTTTAGTTTTTTGGTTTTGGTTTTTTTTTTTTTTTGTACTTGTTTTGCTGCTAAGCTCAATGTCTGCTTTCAGGAAGTGTATCTGCCCTCAGCACAATTTGGATGGCTTTTTTTGTTAGCCCATTTACTCTCTTCTTGAAATGAGTTTTCAGTGTGATAAACTCAGTTGGTAGCACTTCCACTTTTTGCTGATCACACAGATTACACTTTGAGTGTATGAGTACTTTGCAGGAATTTTGGTCTAGAAATTTACTGCCCCAAAATACATTTCTCAAACTTTATGCCTAACTGCAGACCTCTGCATGTGTGTCCCTCTACCAAAATGCATACTATAGAATTCCTCTAATATGTGAGAGATTATAAATAAAAGAGGGTTTACAGTTTTCTTCTTCCTCTTTATCATTCAGCCATTTAAAAATAAAAATTGTCTATTGATATTTTTCCCTTCTAGTAGCTTAGTACAATGGATTTTCCTCTCTGTCCCTTCATTAAAAAGAAAGACTTTTAGGTGCCTTCACATGTTTATTATTCACATACATACACTGTGATTGCATGACTTAAAAAAAATTGCTGCACATTGTAGAAGAAAAAATTTTACTGTGAACTTACTGCACCATTTCTTGTTGCAAACTTCGTAGAAGTGTGTTCTTCATGATGATTTGTTAGTCTTAAGAGATTTGATTTAACAAGCTGCATCCTGTCAATGAAGTTGGGTAATTTCCATTGTTGGCCCATGCTGGGAATAGAGAGACTAAATGCACCTGCTGTGCATGACTTAAAGCAAATGTAAGGAAGTCAGTATGAAATCTGTGTGAGAGAGATATGATTAATTCTGTAAGAATGGCCAGCTGGCAAGATTTCTTCCTGACTTTTGAGAGCTGGGGCAAAGCTGCAGCTTTGATAATTGCTGGTATCTTTATGGGAATTAAAAATGTAGCAACTTCTTAATAATAAAGACTGGTTTTTCTTCATTTTTTCCCCTTTTCAACAGTGATGTGAAGGGATAGAAACTGCCAGATTATCAGGAAAGATCAGCTTTTTACCAGTGTTTTTAAGCAAGTTATTAGCAATAAACGCTACACTCAGAAGTTTTGCCACAGTGATGTGGATGTATTATCCTGCTCTTGATTATTTGCCACCTTTTGTATTTACTATGTACTGCTGGTTTGAGGGGGACTTTAGGCTTTTTGTTTTTGTAACAAAAACTCATAGTGGTGTGATCTGTGAACAGAGGAAAATATGAACACTAATCTTAGTTGACTGATATCAGTAAAATCTTGGAGCTGGGAGAAGGAAACCTCTGGCCAGAAAAAACAAGTCTTCCTGTATTACCAGTCTGATTTTCATTTTAGCTCTTTGCTCTGTAGTGAGATCTGCAAAGTTGGTGTTTCAGCAGCAAGTACAACTTTTCTAGTCTTAGCAGTGAAATGCTGTCCTTCATTTAAAAGAAGGCACACATAAAGCAACCACAACCCCTCTGTAGCCTCCTTTTAATTTGGGACTGTGCTTCATGCATGTTCTGCTGACAAATATCAGTCTCTCTCAGGTTTTTTGAAGTCTGCTACTGTTCTCGCAAAAAAACCCAGGAGAAAGATTTGGTCACGCTCTGAATGCTGAAAGATTGATCTGCTGACTATATTTAAGCTGCCTTGCTGTACTCCTTTGTAAAGTGGGAAATGGTCTAGGATGCACTTGTGTGATGCTGTTTCTTCTGGTTGCTGTACAACTTTGCAGTAAGCAAACAGGTGACTTGTAGTTTGTTATTAAAATGAACTGAAGTAAAAATCTGTCTATGGGGTAGGAAAGAAAGCTGAGTTGTAGAGTTACAGCATTTCTCTGCTGTCTGGGCCTGTGCATGTTGTGAGAAAATGGGGCAAGGATATTAGGGCACTCCTTGGGACATGTCCAGGAGCTTTCTATACTTTTCTGTTCATACCTAGTGCAAGCCTTCGTCTCTCCTGAGTCTTGAGTTGAAATTGTTTTACTCTATGTAACCCAAATCTGCCAGGTTAGGACTCTTTTTTCCTCAAGCCTGTGTTCCAGCACTGTTAGGCTGTAAGGTTTCCATTGTGGCTTTCCAGATGTCCAGGCTGTTGCTTACGAAGAGCCGAAGCACTGGTGCTCCATCGTCTACTACGAGCTGAACAACCGCGTCGGGGAGGCGTTCCACGCGTCCTCCACCAGCATCCTGGTGGATGGCTTCACTGACCCCTCCAACAACAAGAACAGGTTCTGCCTGGGGCTGCTCTCCAACGTCAACCGCAACTCCACCATTGAGAACACGAGGCGGCACATTGGCAAAGGTGAGTTTGGGATCTGGTCATCCATTTTGGGTGGGGGTGGTGTTTCCTGAGATGTGACAACCTGGGCCACTTCCCTCAGGAGTAAACTGCTCTTCCCTAGCATGTGGGAGAAGTGCTTGTGTTGGTAAACGTAATTTTCTGGCCTAGTCTCATAAACAAAGTATTGTTCCTACCTGATTTGTAATTACAGGAAGCTTTTACCCTTAATCAATTTTTAGTTGCCTGAAGGCTATCGAAATCTAAATTAGAGGTTAAGGCAGTTTGTCTAATCAAATGTCTTGATTTATCTTGATTATTGTTGTATATGGAAATCCAAATTGTGGTTCTTGGCACCAAATGTTTTAGCTAGCCTTAGTTCTAACATAAATTAGCTATCCTAACATGTATTTTGGGAGATAACCTGCTAAAACAGTTTATTCCAAGTGCATTTTTCACAGGCTGGTGATTCTTTCAGTGGGAATTTTGTGCATCCCTTCTGTGTCTGTGACAGTCTTGCAAAAGAGAAAATCTTCACCTTTATGCCTGACTAATACAGTCCTCTTTTCTGAGAACTCACCTGTAATGCAAATGGCAGTCAAAGCTGATGTTGCCCCCTGCAGTGGGCCATTCCTGCAAGGCACATTTTTTAGGTATTTACATTTTTAGTAAACTGTAAATTTTCTGAGACAGTTGAGGGTTCAGCATGCCCAAAAAGTGGGGTAGATGTGCCAGTTCATGAAGAGGAGGAAAGAGCTGAAGCTGAAGAGAACTGTCAGATCCTCAAGTCTGAGCCCCCAGTCTGGAGAGCTTTTCTCTTTGTTAGAACTTGTGCAGCTCTCAGTAGTGCACCACACCTGTGTTGTGCTGCCACTCAAGTGTTAATACTTCTTCCTTCTTTTCCTCCCCATCCATCTCCCCAAGTATCAGGATATTTATTTAACACCTCATTCATTTTTCCTGTTAGGAGTAACCCAGCTGCAGGCAGAGTTCTGCTGAAGCACTTAACTGCGTGTGTACCAAAGCAGAGGGTGGGAGAGACAAGGATGCAGTTTAAATAAGTAAATGTGTATGAGTAATAGTGATGTAGAACTGTTAGTCTTTGAGAAAGGAGGAGTAAATCCCAAACTTGAAGACATAGCCATAAATGTTTTTTGCAGATCAGGTGAGAGTATGTATCTACCCACACAGTCAGTGGCAAAATCTTATGTGACAGAGCACAATCAAGGCTTTCTTACTGGACTGCAGTCAAGTTTTCTAATTCTCTGTGTTCACCCCTGCGATTTGTGACATTGTGGGAGGTGAAGGGTTTAAGTCGCAAATAAACCATTTTTAAACACAGAAGGTAAATTTTCTTGCGCTCTCAAAACCTTTAGAATTGACTCCTACTGACGCAAAGGTTCTGTGTTACTTTTTTGCGGCCTTTCTGCTGTGGATGACAGGGGAAGGAACAGGCACTAGTAGGGGAAAAGACTGTAGAATTGGTGTGTATCCTCATTTGGCAGATAGGTCTGAGGAATGCGAAGGCCTTTTTTTTCCCACCTAGCTTTCTGTAATTAAAGCTAGTTGATAAAACTCAGGCTACCCAAATTAGCATTCAGGACTTTTCCAGAGAATCGAGCTTGGGGCTGCTTCAGTATCTACAATTGATGCAGCAGGCTTCTGCTCTCTCTGCTTGCATTCCCAATTACTGCTTCACTTAAATGTAATGAGAAAAAGTTCAAGTGGTCAAGTTGTCCAATGGAAGGCATCAAAACTACTGTGCTTGCTAGTTTGGTGTTGCTGAATATACATGTTGAATCCGCATACATACATATATACATACATACATACATACATACATACATACCCTTCTTTCAGATTGCCCTGCTGATGAAAGAGAAAAGCAAAAATGAAGACAGATGATAGTCTGATATGTAATTAAGGTTTATCTCTTTGAATAGAAGCCTATCTCTGTGGAGACAGAGCATGAAAACAGACACAGAGTGTGAATTTGCCAACCTTCTCCTTGCAGGTGTTCATCTCTACTACGTTGGAGGGGAGGTGTATGCTGAATGTTTGAGCGACAGCAGCATCTTTGTGCAAAGTCGGAACTGCAACTACCACCACGGCTTCCATCCCACCACGGTCTGCAAAATCCCCAGTGGCTGCAGTCTGAAGATTTTCAATAATCAAGAGTTTGCTCAGCTCCTGGCTCAGTCTGTGAACCATGGCTTTGAGACAGTGTATGAGCTTACTAAGATGTGCACTCTCCGGATGAGTTTTGTAAAGGTATGTGGATATTTGCTTGAGATTATTTTGTAAGCAAAGTAAATTATTTTTTCTTAATGCAGTGATTTTGAATGGTCCAGGAACTCCCTTCATCAGCCTATTAATAGCTGTTGAATTTTAAGGATGGAATTGCTCATTAAGTCTAAGACAGATCTTAATGAAATGAAGTATTGGTGAGCAGAGAACCATCTTTCACATACTTTGAAAGCTTGAGGTACTTACAGAAGATATTTCTTCACATAAGTCCTCTAAATCTTGACCAGCAACTCCCAAATTAGGGGGTGCAGTCATTATTTAGAATTATATGCATATCTTTCTATTCTAGGAAGGCACGCAAGGTCAGGATTTGTGATGTGGCTGTTGTGTGAGTGCCAGCATAGGTACTGATATGAAAGGGTTGGTCCTTAAATGAAAGTAATCAAATGAAGATGGTGATATGCTGCACTCCTCTCCGTGATGGAAGGATGAGAACTTTCAGGTGTGTTAAGACAGGGGTTCCTAAAACGGAATAGGCTGTTTACAGCTCTGCATCCTACAGAGCTGTCGGGCAGTATTGCCTAAACAGTCAAACAGGACCTCTGTGTATTGGAAGTTGCACTGCACAGTGTTGTTCAGAGCTTCTGCCAGCTGTGCTGGGAGCTGGAAAATCCCTTCATTAGGGATTAATACAGAGCAGAGCAAACTGTGCCTGCAGATGTCATAGTCTTCTCTTCAGACCTGCCCCAAAACTAGTTCAATTACAAAACAATTTTGAATGCTTTTAAATATCTCTTTATATCTTTGGCAGTTACTGTAACAGAATCGGGTATGAGCTGAAACAAAATCTGTATTAAGTTGAGAAACAGTCTAATGGGGAATAACCATTCCCTCTTTCTCCAAGAAGGAATGCTTCTGACTTACTGCTCAGTTTATCATCCCCATCTTGAGAATGATACTTTGGTTCTTGTCAGACAGATGCTTCACCCCCATTTCTACATCAATCTTTTCACCTCATCTTTTAATTTTTTGATCTGTTTGGCAGAATTACCACCCAATCTGTTCTGTTTTCAGTCTTGGCAGAAAAGATTTGAATATCCCCCTCTTTAGAGGGACCTCAAGCAGCTGGCAATGATGTATGGGGAAATTTTGCAGTGCTATAGGTTACGTCTTTAAAGATTTCCATTCCAAGAGATCCGAAACGATACTTTTCCACATTTATAGTTTTTTTAGCTTCTGACTTGTTTGTATAAATGCGATAATAGTTGGTGGGTGCTGTGCCACCCTGCTGATAATGAGTGTTGAACGCTATTTTGGAAGAATTATGCTTTTCAGGTATTTAGTATTATAATATAAGGTGATTTGTTTTTTCTTTCCCTGCTTATGATTCTATTTCCAGGGTTGGGGAGCTGAATATCATCGCCAGGATGTAACGAGCACTCCATGCTGGATAGAGATACATCTCCATGGTCCCCTTCAGTGGCTGGATAAAGTACTTACTCAGATGGGCTCTCCTCATAATCCTATTTCTTCAGTGTCTTAAAAGGTCCCAAGCTCCTGCATTTTGGAAACAGTTGAGCCTTGCATGTACTTGAAAGATGTATGAGTCAGACACACGTTTTTCCTTTTTTCCCCCCCTCAGCTGGCAACAGCTGAAAAAGAGCCATGAAAACACTTGACTTCTGTGACCAACTGCTGGGTTCAGAAAACAAAGATAAATAAACCCCTTTGACATACTGTTGGTATAAAGACTTTTAGTTTACATTGTAATGTACTATTGTGGAGTTGATTTACAGGGCTTAATACAAGAGGGACAACAGAGCCAAAGCCAAACTCAGTGTGCTGGACAGAGTTCCCGAAGGATTTTTCTGCAGCCGTCACTCTTAAGGTTCTCCTTCCTTACATTCAGCACTCACTGGTTTCCCCCACGTCCTCTGGAGCGAAGAGTGGATGTTGGCCAAGTCTGCTTTTTGCAGCCTCTCTTCAGTACCTCTTAGAAACATTACACTGATGGTTGCTGTTCTCTTTCAAAGTAAAAGAAAGCATAAGGTTTAATCTCAATAACTGTGTGCTATCTCTGAAACTGTGTCCTGACCGTACTGATGTAAGAATGTTAGGTATGTTCTTTTGCTAAATGTATGTATGGTGTATTTGAAAGTTTAGAAATAATTAGATTTAGACCATAAAGCAACTAGGGATATTTGAATGGAGGGAGGTGGGAGTGGGAGGGGAAAATGACAGCTGAAATGTAGAATATATTGTAAACATAGCGTGTTAGTTTAAACTGAAGTCTGAATTTTGTTGTGCATTTTGTTTTCATAGTGGCTTCATCTTGTTAGTTCTGACTATTTTTGCCTCTTCCTTTTCCCTCAAAGCAATTGTGCAGCTTCTTTTACCCATGAAGAGGACAAAATTATTAATTACTGCAGTTTGAAGGCTGTAGCTCTATGTATTTCAAGGCGAATTTGTACAGAGTGCTCTTTAACTATTGAGCAGTTTTATACAGTTTATGTAACAAAAGTAGGCTTTTAATTCTGTGAGAGAATCTTGTTTTGCCAAACCAAGGAACTGTTAATTGTCTGGAGGACTTCAGTATCCCTGTGGGGGTCAATGTCAAACTCAAAAAAAAAAAATTTTAAAATTTTTTTTTCCCCTGCTTGGTTTATTTTCTTCTCTTTGCTCTTTTATATTCATGTAAGCTGTAATACTTTCAAGTACTTTTATTCCAAAACTAGTGGGTCCTCTTTACTGGAAATTTTGAATAAAACCTGTTGTTACTGCTTACATTTGATTAAAACCTTGTCTTGTCCACTTCTTAGCAGACTCTTAGCAAACCAGATAAAGGTGTGAACTTGGAGGAGGAACAACTAGAAATGAAGATGTGCTGAGCTTAGATGTAGTGATTAGTACAGGTCAGTAGCCCTGCTAAACTCAGGAGCAAGGGGAGGCTGAGCAGCAGAGCTCAGTGTGTGTTCAGCCAGACACAGAAAGCATCTCTGTCTCTGTAATGAGTAATTGAGTAATAGCCCTTTTTGGAGTATAAGTCAATGCCACCTTTTTCTCTTCTTTTTTTTTTTTTTTTTTTTTTTTTTTTTTTTTTTTTTTTTTGGTGTGTATGTGTGTGTGTGTTTTAAAATTAATTCTACAGCTTGGCTCAGTATATACATTTTTTAAATTAAAAAATAAAAAATTCTCCCCTTGCTCAGGGAAAAAAAAATCCATAATGTACAAGTTCTCTATGGAGAAGAACCTGATACTTTTACATTCCAAGAACAGGTTTTTTGGTTTCTTTTCAGATTCAGTTTAACATACCTTTTTCATAAAGAAGTGGTCATAGCAGAAATGTAAGTCTTACAAATAAATAAAATTTAGAGATGATCAAAAAGTAGAAGAATGCTGTTTGCTGCTCAGGCACTATCTTTGTTTTTTATATCTTCAGCCCCTGCTGCATAAACTCCCAGCTGTTCTCAACAGTTTCATTGCTTTTTATGGAATGCAGCTGTGAGTTAGTGACTTCTTTTTTAATTAGTGCTGTAACCATCCATCATGCAAGTCTTAAGGAGTGTTTCTACTTGGATGTTTTCCTATTTGGATGATCCTGTGCAAGTTTTGATAAACTTTGAAAAAGTGTTGGAGTAAGAAAGGACAGTTTTATGTTGTGACTGCTTTGAATGTTGCTGTCTTTTATGTTTTGAGCTGTAATGCCTCTCTGTTTTTCCTAAATAGGGATTAAAATTAGAAAATAATAGCTCTGCAATGCATCAGAAGCTTTCAGTGGTAATCTGAATTAAGTGGGATGTGCAGGATCCCCGTTTTTCTGAGTTCCTTCTGTTGTCAATTTTTCTATAATACTGTTGAAGTACTGGGTACATAATATTTTCGTTATCTGTTATCCAGTTTTTTGCTTGTGTTGTGGTGATATTAAGTGCAAAGAAAATGTGTACCTTTATATGATGGCACAGAGTATCTCAGCTGCAGTGGACTGGAGTAGCACCTGAGACTCTCAGGTGGTTTTATCTGGGTTAATTTTTTTTCACAGTACTGGTACGGGGCTGTTTTAGATTTGGAGACAGTGTTGATAACATAGGGATGTTTTCCTTATTGCTGAGCAGGGCTTGCACAGATCCAAGGATTTTTCTGCCTCCCACCCCACCCCACTAGTGAAGAGACTGGGGGTGTACAAGGAGCTGGGAGAGGACACAGCTGGGACAGCCAACCCCAGCTGACCCAACATATATCCTGTAACATATGGAGTCATGCTCAGCATGTAAAATGGGAAGAAGGAAGGAGGGGTGTTTGGAGTGATGGAGTTGTCTACCCAAGTTACAGTTATGTGTGATGGTGCCCGGGTTTCCTGGAGATGGCTGAACACCTTCCTGCTCATGGGAAGTAGTGAATGAATTCCTGGTTTTGCTTTGCTTGTGTGTGCAACTTTGGCTTTGCTTATTAAATTGACATTATCTCAGCCCACAAGTGTTCTTACTTTCACCCTTTCAATTTTCTTCTCCATCCCACCTGGGGTGAGTGAAGGAGCAGCCACTGAGCGGTGATTAGTTACCAGCTGAGGCCAAACCACAACAAACTAACAGCCAGAAACAGAAGAGGTAGGACAGAGGTTACCTGGGAGGAAGCAACTGCTGGCTTCAGGATGTTGTGAAAATTTTTGGAGCATTTTGAAGAAGTCTTCCTTCTGCTTTGCCCTGCTTTGGATAGTTGGAGTCAGAAAGCTTTTAAAGGCAAGACAAGAATGAAAGGAAAAGAGTTTCTTGCTGACCTCTCACAAAACAGAGAATGTTGAGAACTGAAAACATGGACAGAGCCTACAGTGTCAGCTCTGTAACCAGGTAAGTTCCCGTTGCTTATTTGGTTTTGTTTCCTCCATTTAATCTCCTGAACAATAGTTAAACACAGAAGACGCTACTTAAAAGCCAAGATAAGTCTCTGTTAGGAGAAACTGAAAAGACAGGGATATATTTATTAAGGAAAAGCAGTATATGTGGACACAAATAATTCCATGGAGCTGAATGTGTTTTGAAATCTCTGCTTTGGCTTTTAAGTGCTGGAAATCAAATAATTCTCCCTGAGTGGAGATGACTTTTTAATCATTTAGGAGAATCCGGTGAATGCTTAAAAGATTTGTTGAAGGCTAAGAGAGGTAGTTATACATACCTGTATGGGTTTAGGAAGGTATGGAAAAAATAATTTATGTTTTATCATATCCTGTATAATAATCATAGGCCTGATCTTTTAATGCTTGCTAACCTGGTATTGCTGTCTACTTTGTTAAAGCCATTTGCTGCTAAATCACTGCTCTTGCTACTGTAGCTATTGTCCTTTATTATCTTAAGACAACAATAATTGTCTTTTTTAGCTTCTAAGCAATACAGTTGTGAGTATCACTGTTTGAAGACACCAGATCAGTGCAGAGGTGTCTGAAATTCATATGGACCGTTTTTGGTGTGCCAATGTCTTTGATTTTTCCTTTGCCTTGTCCCACTCTAAACCTTTGATGGACACCTTGGAAGTTAGCTGTGATTTGGTGCTCTCTTTAGGAACTGCTGCTTGTTTGTTCTGTGAAGCACACTGTAGCCTCTTAGTGTGCTCTTGAGATTTGTGATTCATGGCCATGAACTGGCAGTCACCTTTTTCTGGACACTTGCCTAAATATACAACATAACTCTACCATCATCAGCAGTGGTGGAGCAGTATATTTTTTACATGCATCATCTCACAGTTCATTTTCTTAAATGCATTTGTGATTCTGTGCAGGAGGGAAATGAAAATGGCTAATATTTTCCTCTGGCCCTCTCTGTCCTTGACTTAACTCAGTGAAGACAGACACCCTTGCCATGTTGTCTTTCAGGGGACATTTTCTCTGTTCCTTAAGCTCCCCTCACTGACTTCTATATTCTGGATGACTTTCCTTGTTTATTTGAACTCTGCATGCAAATTGCTTTTTGTCATCCCCAGGAGGTGCTGTCCCTGTGCCACTGTGGATCACATGTCTGTGTGTTGCCATATGCTGGGAGCTGCTGAGGCAGAGGGCTCTGGTTCCCCACTTTTGTTCAGTTTAATGAAGTGTCTGACAGGTGGCTCCTGTTTCATTTACCCCACCTGCAGACCCTTCAGCTGGGAGGGCTGTGTCCCCTGGGGTGTGTGGTGAACTGTTTTTCATGAGGCAGGTGTGATGGAGAGGCAGCCTCCTGATCAAAGCCTGTTGCAAACACAGAAGTGGCTTCAGTAAAATTGACAATGTAAGCATCTACTGGGCTTGATGTGGTTACAGAGCTGAGTGGGTCTATTGCAGGGAATGGGCAAGATGGGTACAGTTTTTGTGCAGGTCTGATGAATGCCTTGCAGTTAAAAATGATCCTCAGTGTATGTCGTTAAATGATCTTGCGTGACTGAAGTAATCAAAAGTAATGTCAAACAAACCCCCAAATTTTACAAACAGTCCAAGAGTGTGGAATTTGATTCAATCATCTTTAAGGAATGTTAAGATTTTTTTGTTCTAATGTGTGTAGATTGTTCATTTTTTCTTAAGAATTGGCTTGTGGTTTCCCCTTTTAATCCTGCCGCTAAGGCATAAATTGAAAAATCTGTGTGTTCTCTTCATGATCCTGCCAGCTCATCTGACACTCTAAATCTCCAAAGCTCAAAAGAAGCTGCTGTAGTTTAATTTTGAAGAAGTAAGCACTGCCACTTGCCCCAGATTGTAGACAAGAGCTAAGCTATCTCATAGCAGTGATAAAGACCTGCCACTTGCAGTTGTGTTCTATAGTAAATAGAAAATTAACTATAATTATATTAAAGGCTTTCTTTGTTCAAAGAGTTTGATTTTTGTGGAGTGGTCACTTGCTTAGATGTGATGGGAAGAGCACAGTTTGCCTTTGTAAAATATATTCTGATTGTTCTCTTGCAGCTTTCCCTAGTGTCCCTGTAACATGTCAAAACATTCTTTTCTATAAAGAAAAATGGTGTGCATAACTTTGCTTTCCTCTTTCTCCTAATATAACTTTGAACTTCTTGGTCTGCTGTTCTTTTAGATTACTGAGCCTGAGCTTAGAACAAGCAGGAGAATGAGACTTGATGTGTGTACTGCTGCAGTAACACTTTACTATATTTTTGAGCACTTGGTTGTTGGTGGGAGAGCAGGGTCTGTCTTATCTCTAAGCCCTTTATTTCTGCCTTCTGTTGATACTTTACAGATTGGTAATCCTAAGTGTTTTCAGATATACATGTAGAGACTGAAAGATGGCTGCTGTCCCATCAGATATTTCTCCAAGTTTGTGGACCAGTCTCCTCAAGTCAAAATCACCATAGGCCATAGTGTTGGCAACAGCACTATTTAGAAACTGGATCCAAGCATGGCTTAATTTTGAATGTGATTCTGCCAATGGTTTCACTACAAATGCTTTTCAAACCTCTCAAACACAGCTTGATCCCTCTGTTTTCTCAAGCAGCACAGAAAAAAGCTACCTTGATCTGCATGCACTGGAGACTCAAAAGTCCAGGAGCTGGGTTTTTATCTTGTGCTAAGAGAGCAGTTTTGTAAATACTGTGTCATGGGGTAGCTTTTAATTGTAGTGTGGGGTTTCTTTGTACTCCCTAGTGCTAATGATTGATATGACTCTAATTCAGAATACTGAGGCACTGAGGCCATTCAGTTTTCTGACCCGCTTGGTCTTGGTCTTCCAGGAATCATGTCATTGCCTCAGGTGTCCCTGTGATTTCCCCAGGTCACAGGAGCAAGTTTCAACAGATAAAGTGGTAGATCTTCAGTTGAATTTGATCTTAGACTGATAGAAAGCAGCTTACAATCAAAATATTAAACCACTAAACTCTCTAGAAAGTGACCATCCTCAAAAAGATTCTTAGGAAAGCACTGGGTGCCTTAATGTTGGCAAGGGCACGTACAGCAGTTTGAGCTGTCACCTCAAGGTGGGAACCTCGAGTTTGGGGACCCTGATTTGGCAGTGTGTACTTCGAGTAAGGAGCCATCCATTCCCTCACAGGATCTCTTGGCACCGTATGAGCCCCAGATGAATCCATATTGTGAGTAATCAACAGAAGCAATGGAAAAAGATCCATGTGTGTACCATGGCAAGGGAAGGTTCACAGCCTGAGAAAGTACAGGAAATGCCCATTTCTGTGCCAGCAGCAGTGGGTGGGTGACAGGGGTGTGGCAGTGCCAGTACATGGAACAATCCCAAGAATGGTCAGACCTGGAACTTGATAGCTGAATGAGCATGGAGGCTGGTCTTGCATGTGAGCATTTTGTTGGGTAAAGTGGGGGGAAAGAATCACCTGACCACACTATGAGTGTTCTTGATGTATTTGGTGTTTATTTCACTGTTGGTTCAGAGCTGTCTGTGTGCTCGTGCACTGTTGTTCTTTGGATAGTAAGGTGGATAAAAGGATATGCAGAATATGTGGGCTTTCCTCTTTTTTTGTCCATGTTCTGCTGACCCCTGGTGTTTTGTAAAACTTTACTGTGTCTTCTTGTGTTGGGAATTACCATGGCCTGACACAGGTGGGGTATACAAGCAGCTTAGTCAAAATTCATTCTCTCTACAACTGTATCTGGAATGCCTGAAAAATGTGACATTACCCATCACATAAACAGGAAACAGCCCTTGTAAGGGACTGAGCATAGCTGAAAGCCTAACCCAAATAACATCTCCATCTGGGAACCTTTCAGTGCCACACAAGTTTGGAAAACGTGGTTGTGACTGGCTTCCACATGTGGGATGAATGGTGGGTACCAGATGTTGCCTTACTCATTCAACTCTTTTTCTCTAAATTCCATCTGAGACACAAATGTTCTATCTACAGAACTTGTGGGTGAAAGCCTGCACATGTGAAGGTTTTGGTGTTTGCACAGGAACACGTCTGGATCTGCACTACTGGAGGCAGGGTGGAGGTTTCTCTGGTCATCTGAAGCTTCTGCTGACAGTAAGCAGTACAAACCCGAGAGGTAGCAAATTAAATATGCAGTTGTCAGAGGTGGAATGCAGTGTACTTCTAAGTGCTGGCTAGTATGTCTGTGAAAGCTGGCCTCATTTCCTCAAAGAGAACACCATGGAATGTAACAATAGACTGATGATATCCTCTTAGGGCATATGTAATAATTAGGCACTCTTAATTTCCATATTTTCAAATTTATGGGCTATGGATTATATCCTGTGTCTGGTTTTAGTTTTCCAAATGCAGAACCAGAAGGCCTCCTTGTGAAGTTCCTACCTCTCAGTACTTGTAGCCTGCTCCCTCTTTCCACAGCCTTTCTTCATCCATGCTTACAGAAGTTTGGAGAGCACAGTAAAAGGGCTGGTTACTGAAAAAAGTAGAGTATGAGTTCATGTGATACCATGAGAAGATACTTAGTGTACACCTGGAAGAACAGTTGTGTGAGGGGTATTTTAATTTCTGTTGTTGGGTATTTTGAAGTATCCTGTTTATTTTTTGTGGATTTTTTTAGAAATGTAGCTTCCAGACTACAAGTCTGAGATGCTTTACCTGGTATTGCAGGCTTGTTACTAAGGTACAAATTACAGAATTGGAAATAATTTAAAATTCCCTTTTTTAGAGAAGGCACATTCTATAAGATAATATTCCTACATTTAAGGAATACTTTTGGTTGGGTTTTTGTGTTTTGTTTTTCTGACAAGCTGGATGAAAACAGGTGAGAAATTTAAGTCCTCATACCAGCAGAGGAGGAGTACAGGGATCTGGTTCACTTTCTTCCCTGACACCTCCCCGAAATGAATTATTCTTCTGTAGTTTTATGGGAGGAAAGGGAAAAATCTGGAGGGACTTGCTCCATGTGGTTTCCCTTTGGCTAAAGCTGACCCAGCTACAGGGAGAGATCTCAAAATGGAACAGATGTAGTGTTCTTCAGATGAATTATGAATTTCAGCCTCTGAAAGAATCAGTCTAAAAGCCAGAGGGCTGTGAGGGGTGGGAAAATAACTTTGAAAAACTAAAGCATCACTTTGGGTGCATAAAGATTTGTGAGAAGTTCTTTCAGGAATGCTGCATTGGAAGCGTATTTCAGCCTTGTACATGTTCTGCACATGCAGAAGTGCAGTAAATGCTGGTCAGGTGAGGGGCTGGCTGCATCATGCATCCTTACAGTGGTGTATGGGATGGTCAAAAGGGCTTTGTGTAGAATTAAAGTAAAATTTAGAAGGTATTTTCAGCTTCCCTGCATGCCCTCTTCCACTTACTAATTACTTTTGTAGTTAGAATGTTTCTTCTACTATTTGGTTAAAGTTCACTGTTCTACAAATTGGGTTTTCTTTATAGTTATGTATTATGTCTGTGTATTTTATATTGTCTTTTGCATTTGCCTTTAATGATTGTCACTCCACTAGAAATACAGCGGGTTTCCATAATGTTTTCCTGGGAATCCTGAGGCATTCTTCATTTCATGATGCTTCCATAAGCTCTTGTGAGAATGAGCAATGATTCTATGAAAAAGTTGGCCTAATCTCAGGACTCTTACATAATTGAGCTAAAATTTTAAAATTTTATATCTCCTGGAAATTGATCAGGAATGTCTAGATTAGTGCTCAGAAAATATTAGTTGAACTAATTGATAAATATTATCCCCTTGGATTAAACTGTTATGTTTGTTCTTGCCCTTTCTTTTTTTGACTGTTTCTCTGGTACCTTTTAACACTAAAAGTCTTAAAACTGTTGTTTGCTTGTTTACCAAGTATTCACTGTTCTTTTTAAAATAAGAGTTAAAACATTTATCCAAGAAACATCTGAGAGTTACTGTTTAAAAAAAATTGCCTTGAAGTGAGGAGGCAAAAGTTGGGTATTTTTTTTTTCATTTTGTCTTATTTCAATGGAAAAAAATGTGTGTGCTGTCATCTTTTTCTTAGATCACAAGGAACAAAAAGAGTTTTCTTTTACAGGTCAGACTTTAAAATGTAGTCTTTGTTATTTAGAATGCATTAATTAATAAAGTATGTGGTTAGATAACTAGCATTAGGTATTTGTAGTCTTCTTCCAGAAAAGCTGACCAAAGGGTTTTCAGAAGTAACCTTTGCTGAATTTCTTGCTGCCCTGCTGTCTGAGACGCTGCAGGCATCAGTAACTAATGCAGGAGTGTTTGTGTGCATAGCTCCAGAATCAAGTGAGAAAACTGCCTGCTCACTGAGTTTTGTTCTAAAACATCATGGTAAATAAAATGTGCTTTAAAATTAACTGAAAGGGTCAAACCTGGAGGTTTTGAAGCATGTGTAGGTAGCTACTCTGAGGAAGAAGAGTTAAATTCCTTTTCTCTGCTTTGTGCAGAATAGGACAAGAAATAGCAGTCTTAAACTGCACAGAATAAAATTGAGTCTAATGCTAAGGGCAAGGAGAAGAAATTTGTGTCAGTTAAGATACTGACCACAAGTTACCTGGATAAGTTTTGGGGAGTTGGTCATTGGAGATTGTCAATGACAGGTCAGAAAAATGCATATTAGGAATAGCAAAGGTCTTCTTGATGCTTTCCTGCTGTGTGCTGTGAGTGTTTAGGGCTTGGTCTGAACTTTGCAAAGCTGAATTCTGTCAGAGATGTTGAGATGCCTTTGTCACCTGAATATATTTTCACGCCTACTGAGATATAGTGATTTAATATAAAGTAGGCAAAACTATTTTCCTTTTCTTCTCCTTGTTCCATATGCCTGTGTAGTTAAAGATGAGTTGCAGCTAAAAAATGTATTGATTTGCACAACTATGCTAGTAACAAACCTCACTTTCTGCTCAGGAGTGTGTTCTGTACGAGTATTTAACCATCACTGGGAATGCTGGAGTATGAATGTCTCATACAAGACCATCTGGAAAAGAGCTTTTCCTGAAGCTAATCAATATTTCTTACAGGAACCTACAGAGTCTTTGCTCTTGGAGCAGCAAGACTGAAGAAGCAGTGACAGCTGTAATGGCAGGGCACTAATGACTTTAGAGAAGTGTTACTTGTGTAATTGGAAATTATACAAATACTGTCATTAAAACAGATTGTTGATGTCACCTTTATTCTTTTCATAGGCTTACTTACAAGAATGGATTCACTCTAAGGAGATTATATCAGAATTTTTATGCTTTCCACAACTAGATGGGTAGATCATGAGGCTTTAACATATGAACTGTTGTTTTTCCAGAGTACCAGCTAAAGAAGTATGGATTTGAATGACTGCATACTTTTCCTTCACTGGAACAGGAGCACTGGGAAGGTGGAATGTCATTGACATGATTCTGAAACATGGACTGAGAGCTGAGAGCTCTGACTTGAGCTGTAATTTTCTTGCATTTTTTGATTTGATATTAGCAAAAAATTCTTTATAGCTCAGTGTTTGGTATAAAATATAAGAAGAAAAAATCTCTATGTCTTCCCTTCAAGGAACATCTCATTTTGCAAGTAACTGCTGTTTTAATCCTTTCAGTCTCCACTCATTCTATCTTTTTTAGAATAAGGCAGTACAAGAAGTTAGCAGCAGTAAGAGATGGTGATGGGGAGAGAATGCAATGCAGGAGGCCTCCTAGAATACTTTTTATGCAACACTATCAATTTTTTGCTTATTCCATCCTTTCAGATTATTTTTAAAAATGAATGGGCTTGTAAGGCCTTCTGTTAGACCTCCACTGTTGGTGACTGCCCTCTTATTGACATATTCAGCATCTGTTTTAGTATCCAACTTGCTTTATGAGAGGAAGGTAGCACCAGGGATATGTTCTCTTGGAATAAATGGCAAACAGTGACAAGGGATGATGTGTGTGTGTTTGTGTATAACATAGACTTGTATTCAAGACTTCCTATGTTAATTTTTTTAATGTTTCATCTACTGATGATTTGAATAGTCTGCCTCTGGCTGAGCTAGAGAGAGCATTCCTGGAAGTTCCTGGAAGTGAAGTATTCCTAGAAGTTTCTTTCCAGAAATGGCAGAAAGCCTGAGTCTAGGCCAGACTAGAGACATGCAGATAGATAGAAAACTTGAAATTTTGGTCAGACCTACTTAGAGTTTTTGGCATCTGACTGCTGCTGTTTCTTTCCACAGCCCTGTGGGAAGGGTCATCTAACTTATCTGATAGATTAGCTTAAGTCAAATAAACAGCTGGGTTTTTAATGCTGAGAAACTGAAATGGAATGGCTGATCAGAAAAAAAAAAAACCTTCCATACTAAAATTGCAAGATATGAAATAAATGCAGTTGAATCTGCTCTGAAAAGAATGAAGGATGCTGATTACCACAAGCCATCTTGAGCTGTGAGTACTGCAGAGTTCTTGTCTTCATTCTAAACAACAAAACAAAACCTTTAATATTAATGCAACAAGGCAACTATTCATATTTTTTTCCTATAAAGTTTTCTGTTTGTTTCCCACACTGATACTCTGAGCGGGTGTCTTAACACAGTAGCAGAATTCTGCTTAATCTGTATACTTTGTATTTTGTTTCTGGTTTAGGTGTGGAAATAAGATGACATTTCTATGTAAACCTTGTGTTACACCGAGATCCCCGAGTTGCTGCAGAGACCAGAGATAAGGCAACAGCAAAATCCTGCTGGGAAGTCAGAAACTTGCTGTAAGGGACTGCTAAACAGGGTTACAGCCACTTGCTGCTGGTCTTCTGTGAGTAATTTTCCAAACCGAGATGGAACCCAAGCTTGCTCTTGTATTTTACACTCTGAAGCCTCCTGGATGCACTCTAAATAAATGTTCAGTATGTTTAAGTTTCTCAGGTAGTTAAACTCTGCCGTGGCCAAACACGGCAGATTTAGGATGGTGACAGTGGACTGAGTTCCTGTGTGTTCAGGAGCCATCCGGGCTGTGTGGCTCAGCCACATAGCGCTAGCTTCCCCTTCTGGCCAGAAGGAGTAAGGGAAGCCTCATGGCGAGAGTCTAGGGAATTATTTCTCAGTGTTATTCCTCTGCACTAAAGATAAACACAAATTTTCAGACAACAAATTAATGGCTAACTTCCAGTGGCAGGCAAGTGCAGGTGGAACATCTTTGATTCTTGCAACATAATATAATGATACATTGAGATGGGCTTGCAGCTTGAATGTAGAATTCTTTTCTAAACATGGACCTAGTCGGGAAAGCAATTAGATGAAAATACCAACTTCTGAAAAAAAGATTCCAAATTTCCCTTCTGGACCTCTATTAGCTTGTCCTCGAAACAAACATTTTACTTCTTTCTATATGTGCTATGCTAATTTTTCCCAAGCAATTGCATCAGTTATGATTGCAGTAGGTTTGTTGTTTGCACATTGGAGTTTTTTTGCTTCCCTTTTTGTCTTATTTAAGGATTCTTCTTTCATCTTAATTCTGTGGTATGGTATTTTGTATCATTAGGCTAAGCTTAGTAAATGTAGGGTGCACTTATATGAAGGTGTTTGTTTACTTAGTGGTGTAAAGCAATGACACACCTTATGATCCAACAGGCTTTTTCACAAGCCCTGAGTCAGTCAGCCTTTTAGAATGCTGTTGTGCTGTATTTCTGGATGGGCTGATCATACAACATTGAATCTTAGCAGAATCTTCCCTTTTTGTCCTTTTCATGCCCATCTGCTACAGCTGCCTGAAAAAAATGGGACATTTAGCTTGCACACAATATTGGACTGTAAAACCAAAGTCTTGCTTTTGTGGGCATGTTGGAGAGTAAGCAAGCAAATACACACAGAGACTTCCAGCATGATAAGCAGTACCTCATGTTTAAGGCGCTCAGGTGGCCTGCCAGAAACAGCCTTCCCTGTTCACACCACAGGTTTGGTCCCAGCTGAGAACACTTAGGTTTTCCTACATCTCAGTCTTGAATCCTCCCTGTCAGAGTTACCATGGCCTTGGTCTTCCTCTTCATCTTAGCTGTGCCATCTTGGAACAGAGAATGTGTTGATATGTTTTGCTGCAATGTTATGTTCCTATGGCTAATTCTCCCCAGTGTCTCACGTCTACCACTTGTGAGTTTCACATGCTAGTGAAGCACTCAGCATGGGACAAAGAACTCTGAGCACCAATGCTGTTGGAGATGCAGGGAAAAACACCTGAACATATGAGAGATCTATGCTTTCACTCTCGATGTTCAAATTGTCTTCAATGGTAAACTGAGTTATGCATTCATCATTGATTCCTTGTCCCAACTGATTCTTCACCTTGTGAACTACAGTATTCACTTTTTGGTGTAGAAGGTAGTGCTCATTTCAAACTGACTTAATAAACCTTTAGTACCCTGGGCTGGAGGAAAGGAGGATTATATTTAGTCACTTGAAAGTCTCAGTCCTCTGCTGAGGACTGAGTTTTTGGCAACTACAGAACTTAAAAACTGCAGCCAATCAGACCTTTCCTTAAACAAAAAGTAGCTGGGAATGAGGGTGTCTCAGCAAAGTCAAATGTCAGATTATATTTTGTATTATATTTTTTATGTTTACTAATATGCTTAGTATGCTTTCATTGCTGTATTGAAAAAAAAAACAAACAGGAGAAGGCAAGTAATGATTTCCTTTGTGGCTGTGTAATAACAAACTACATGAGAAACACTTTGATATCATGAGTCATTGGTGGCCATGGAAAAAAACATACTCTTTAAGCCAAGCTTTTAAATACTTTTTTAATTTAAAGAAAAAGAAATATTTTACTGGCAAGTGACTTGCTCTTCCAGGTTTATAATTTTAACAATGAATCAGTCTTCGAGAACATTATTTAAATGGCTTTTACAACTAGTAGTAGTATATGAATAAAATTTGGGGGTTTTGCTTATATAGTAAATGTCCTTCCTTTTTTTACAGAAAAGATAGTCGCTTTTATAGGAAAAGATAGTTTTATTTGTCCCCTTTAAAAATCATTTCACATCAGGCAGTTCATCATTAACAATTTAAAAACTTGTGCGTAAGCATTAGAAAACTTTCCTGTAATGGCTGATGCCATTTCTCACTAATGTGCAATCACTGCTCAGTTCATACCAACAAGGAAACATTGAAGTCACTGCTCTAAGGTTTTGTGAAGAAACTTCAGCTCCCTTGTTTATAAAAACGTTGCACAAATAGAAACCATAATTATTTAAGATCATTTTTCTTTCTGTTTTCTTCAGTTGCACTCTTGTAGGTCTCAGCCAAAGCAAACAGTGCAAATTCTTCCAGGCTTTCAGGCTCCAGCAGCCCTGACAACCTTATGGCTCCTCACTAGCACAGGTACAGAGAGTCTGCTCAGCCATGGAGTTGTCTCCTCTGTGTAGGTGGCTGGCCCTGGGAAGCTGTGGAAAGGCTGTTTTCTCCACACCTAGCCAGGCAGCTGTCCTGCTGCTTGGTCATGGCCTTTGTGGAAAAACCTTGGGATGTTCACAGTCAGCAAACACCCCTTGGTGTAACAGTTGCTACAGAGCTTTTGGGGAGATGGCCTTTTTTCTGGTATTCCCTTGCCTGAGTTGCAATTGCAGATCTGAGGCCTGGGCTCAAGTTGCATTTCAACAGGCAAACTTTCAGGTGTGAATATGCTTTCTAGTGATTGCATTTCAGGTGTCCAATTATCTTTCAAGATAAGGCAGGAGGTGTGTTTTGTCTAGAGTGCTAAGACTGTCATTGAAAAGCTTAGCCTTTCTTCTTGAAAGGACGGTTGTAACCAGTAGTTACCTTGCTTCATGTTTTGCAGTAAAGAGGAGGTTGGATCAAACTTTTCTGCTTCTGTGAAAACTGAAATTAATTGAGGGGTGCCTTCTGAAATAAAGGACAAATGGTCATTTGGTCACCTCTGTAGTTTCAGTTTGTACCATGGCAGGGAATGTGGTTTTGTATTGACCTTTACAGCATATTGCTGTAGAGAAATGTCTCTGATGATATTAAATATCATTGTATTAATTATGTGCACAAAGATTACTATGGGTTTTCTTAAAGAGCAGGTGAACAGAGCAAGGAAATCAGTGTTGCCAGAGAAAGAATGAGCTAATCCAACTAAAACTGCAAGGGGAAGCCAGTTAGACAGAATGTAAATTTGCATGGTTGAATTTGGCAGATTCTAAGTGTTAATTCTATTCCTGCTGTGAGAAGTTACAGAAGGGTCTTTTTCTATTCTTTTGTAATGATCTGGATTCGGTTGCACATTTTGCCCGAATGTCTGTGCCTCCCTGCACCTTTAGCTCATGGCCCAATATTTATAACACTTTACAGGATGTTTGATTTAGTATTGGCTCAGAAGGAAGACTGCTATTTCATGAGTTACCAGCCGTACCCTTTTCTTTAACACTGGGATAAATTTGCAGCAAGAAGGTTAAAACAGATAATTTTCTTAAATCTTGGACAAGTTTGCAGACTGAGATGGAATAACTATGGGGCGTGCATTTTTATTCTTCTGACACCCATGGAGAAAAGGAGCAAAGAGAACACAGAATATGAGTTAAATTTGAAATTAAAAAAAAAAAAAAACCAAATCCACAAATACACTCTCCTCACCCCAAGTTTGAAAGATAATTTTTAAGAAAAAGGACAGACCCTGATGTGGAAAGCTACTGAATTACCCTCCTGAATAGCTGAGCAACAATGTTAAGTAAATTAATGATGAATGGATAAAGAATACAGAAGCCAAGAAAAATCTGTATATTGCAAATCAGAAAACACAAATGCAGTGAGTCTGACCAAAATTTATTGGGCTGTGTGTAATAACAACCAAACACCCCTATCTTTAGTGCATACATTGAAGACGGTAGGAGAAACACAAGAACACTGTACAGTATGACAGGATGTAGATTAAGAAGACTCTAGATATGATCCAGCCTCTAAGGGAGCATTTTGCCTATTTTGTATGAGGTTATAGTAAAAAAAAATCAGAGATGGTAGAAGACCATATAATTTCTGATATATGAAAGACTAGTGAAGGAAAGGGTGTATATAATTGACAAGGCAGTAGGAAGTCTAGCTTGCATATCTGGCATGTGGAGACCATAGTCTCTGACTGGTGAAAAGCAAACTTGTTGAAAAACAGAGTTGGGGGATAGGGGAACAAAAAAGAGGATGACTTGAGCAATTTGGAGTTCCAGACCTCACCAGTGTGCAAAATCTTGGAAACAGTTCCTGCAGGAAGATGACTCTACAGCACATTCATGCCTGCTTGTGGCCATATCAGATTGGCAGTACAGCCTGATGGGCTGTATAAAAGAGCAGCAGTTTTGTTCTGAACTGCTGAGTGCACACTTTAATCTCACTCCCATTATTCCTGTCCACAAGGTTATCATAGAGAACTGAACAATCCCCTCTCCTTTTCCGCATTCATGAAATGTGCAGTTTTCCATCAAGGTCACTGACAAAAGTATTCAATTTGGGAGCACACAAAGGGGCATAAAATGAAGGATCAATTAAGCAGTAGTAGAATGTGTTGTGTTTTTGTTGGTTTTTTGGGGTGTTTTTTTTTTTTTTGGGGTTTTTTTTTTTTTTTTTTTTTTTGCTTCTGCTATTACTGAACTAGTAGTGGGGATGTGCAAGTACAGCACTTGAAACAGAGAGCCTTGTTAATGAAGAGATTATAGTGATCCAGGCTAACTCTGGTGAATAAAGACCTGGTTAAACAGAAAGACCTCACAAGGCTATTTTGAAATGGAACTTCTTGTCTCTTTCTGCCATGGTTTCATCCCATGCTGATAGGCACAGAAAATTGCATATTTTCTTAGCCCTGAAGTGTTCAGTTCTCTATGTATCATCATCTTCTGGACCGAATAATAGCAGTGAGATTAAATTGTGCATTCAGCAGTTCAGAACAAAACTTTTGCTATTTAATAGTCTGTCATTTTCACTGCCCGTGTGATGACACTGTGAAAAAGTCTTTGCAGGACAGTGCGAGGCACTGGGAACAGCCAGTAGATTCAGTGTGATTACATTAATTGGAAGTAGATCTGTGTAGTTTAACAAGAAGCCAGGCAGAAAAAGGGTGCTGAGATGACTGGAGAAATAATAACAGTTTAAAAAAAATTAAGGAAGCAAAACAAATACTGCCTCACAATAAACCAACATTCCACATCAGGAAAGTTTAAAGAGGAACTTTAATAAGGCTGAAAATAAATGTGATTTAACAAGCACATGCAGGGATTTAAGCTTTTCTTCTCCCTCGTTGTGTATGAAGCGAAGTGGGAGGACTAGTAAATCGCCACGCACGGATTCAGAGTGGGTACCTCTAAATCAGGAGAGAAATTACGATTTGAAACAACCTGCACTGTAAGGCCACGGCAGGGAGACTGTGACTCCACGGCCATGGAAGTTCGCGTGCTCATGGAATGGCCACAGCTGAGCCCTGAGCCCCTGACCGCTTCCTCCAGGGCCCTGGGGAATGGCGGGGCAGCTCCTTGTCCTTCGGCATCCCCTTTCCAGCCCAGCCCGGCCCTTCCCTGCGGGTTCCGGCTCAGCCTGAGGGCGTCACTTCCCGGGGCGGAGCGGGGCGGCTCCGGTAGGTGCCGGGAATGGCGGGGATGGGCCGGGAATGGTGGGGATGTGCCGGCAGCGGCGGCTCTGCCGCGCCCTCACCCCCTCAGCGCCCGCGCGGGAGCGGGGCTGGGGCCGCCGCTGCCTCGGGGAGGCTTCAGCTCTCCTGTTTATTTCTAAATGATTTTGTGTCTGAACTCTCTCCCAACCCCCCCTTTTTTCCTCTTTCTGATGGAAATAAGTGCCAATATGCCCTCATCCCGAAAAATTGTTAAAAACAGCCCACAGCGTAGCCAGTCAAAGTAGAATATACCGCCCTTAACGTAAGTGTAAGGGTTGAGTGTTCTGGATTCTAGTGTGCTGTGCGTGCCCTCAGAGGCTTATTTGAAAGTTGTTTTTTTGATATTTTCATTTATGAAGTATGATAATAAAGAGATGTGCTTTTGATTCTAGCGGGTTTTTATTGAGTCCGTTTAACGGGAAAAGGGGATGGTAATTTTTTTTTTTTTTATTCAAGGCAGTGCGTACAGATAAAACCAAAGCTGATGATCACAGGTGTATGTAAATTTAATTTGAGTCCTCACAAGTGCTTTGAGGAAAGTAAAAATGTTTTTCCTTTTCTTTAGGGTGTCGGCAACAGAAGTGAATGACAATTCTGGTACTTTTTAGTTCCAAACAAGATGAAGATCCCCTCCTTGCTGCTGAGATTCCCTCGCTGTTATTTCTCCAGAAGAACTTACTCCGTGAACTTTGGCTTCGCTTCCCGAGCAGATTTCCTGGGCGCCGAGTCTCTTGAGTCAGCACACCGCTGCCATACAAAATGGATTTGTTCATTGAATGGTTTGAGGAGAGAGCTGTGCCAGCAAGCAGCCCCTGAGCAGCAAGCAGAGGGACTTTCTGACCGGGAGCAGAGACTTGTAGACAGACTTTACCATGGGCTAATCCAGCGCCACAGAGCCTCTTTAGCTGAAGCCATTACACTCATAGAATCAACTCACAGCGGGAAGAAGAAAGTAGCCCAGGTGCTCCTTCAGAAGGTATTATCGTACCACAGGGAACAAGAAAAGTTAAATCAGGGAAAGCCACTTGCCTTTAGAGTGGGTTAGTCCTTTTATGTCTTGTCTAGTAGTTGTTTACGTGTAATTACTGTCTTTACCTTTTATTATCACTGTTGTTTGTGGTCTGTGGTCTTGGATTGTTATTTTTTTGTTGTTTATAACCAATCTAGATTACTTCTGTTGTCCTGTGGAATTATGGCATGAGATGAAAAATGCGTTTGAAAATTATTTAGAAATTATTGTTGCTTCTTCAGAGTGTTATCCACGGTGGGTTTTGTAACCATTGTGAGGTGAAACAGTAGTTAGTTTGCAGATTGATGCAGATGTTATCTACACTTAGGGGAAGATGTAGTCAAGCAACCAAAGAAGGTGTTTTCTCGAACACTTCCTGAATCCCTTTTTTAGTCTACAGAAGGAAAAACATGCACCTTCCTGTTTTCTGGCCCTCTGTTAAGCAGCCTGATTTTCAGCTGAAGGAGTCTTGAATCTGTTTCTCTTGGAACCTGTAAAATATTTTGCCCTTAGAAAGAGAAGGGCTGCTAACATGAGTCATGCCCAGCTGTCTTCTCTACTGTCCATACGAAGGTAGTAAGAACAAGAACTGGGGCATGGGAGTGAGAAAAGTTTGGTGCTAATCTTAGCTGGTGAGCTTTGACATGCAAATAAATGGCCTCATTTTTTTGAAAGAGCAGCTCTTCAAGGTAAGGGCTTGCTTTTCCTTTTGGAGTTTCTTTTGTAGTAAATCTGAAAAATTCAGTTCTAATATTTTGAAAATTCTGAAGGAAAAGTTATACAGTATAAATAATTTTATTTGGAGGGGAAGAAATAGATGTGGATAAACCCAGTGTTATGTTGGTGTCAGTGGGATGATGGGTGGTGAAGTGCTGCTGTGTTGCCAAGCTCCTATTTTGTTTTGGCATAGCTTTTATTTGCATTTGTTGTGATGCTATGTTAAAGTATGAATTGTTATCAACTTAGATGATGTTGATGGTATTCATGAGATGTATTTTTTATTTGACTAACAAAATGGCTTTTTCTTCCTAATTTTATTATTTAGGGTTGTCTGGTCCTCCTGGTGCTGGAAAGTCAACCTTTATTGAATGCTTTGGGAAGATGCTTACGGAAAGAAACCACAAAGTGTCTGTGTTGGCTGTGGACCCTTCCTCTAGTACAAGTGGTGGTGAGTGTGAATTGAAGTTTGAGTCAAGTCAACTTGACTCAACCTTGTCAACTACAGAAGTATCTCTTTGGACCAAGTGGAAGAAAATTTGGTGCCTGTAACAGTAAAATGTAAAATAAATCAAGTTTTTTTTTTTTTCCTATGTGACACAAAATTGGGAAATAGGTATCTGTGTTGTAATTCTTTCAGATTTCCTCTTTTCCAATGTTCAAACGTTACCTTACAAATTATATTTCTAAATTTGAATTTTTTTGAAGTTGTGCAGGATTACTGATGACAGGCTGCAATCTGTAACTCTCCAATAAAAAATTGTAGGGAAATTACAAGCTGACCATGCCCGATTCGTGGTATCTCTGATACAAATAACACAATATTGATTTTGATTTTTACGTAAGGGACCGCTTGCCATGCAGCATCATTCGTTTTTCCAGTTTCTGTGCTGTTAGAGGTGTGTAACTATTTATGAAGAAATAACTAGAGCATTGCAGTGATGTGGAGCTAAGACAGTGTTCTTTAATGCATGTCTTTAGGATGCGTCAGTAGAGTAGCAATATGTGACAGCACGACTGCAGCAGTTGGAAGAATTGAGCATCTCTCATCTTTTGGAGTGTGCGTTGGGTGCATAGAGCTCTCTGAATCTGATTTGCAGATTATCTGAGTAGAAGGAAGGCAGGGACACATGTCAGCTCTCTTAAAACATCCAGCATCCCGGTGTGTCGGAATCATCATGCACAGGGATTTGTCCCTTTGGACAGGAAAAGACAAGAATCAGCTGCGTGGCCTGATGTGTGTAGGCTTCAAAAAGCCAATCAGGAGTTGTAGAATTCATTCTGACCTAGCATGGATTTTTTGTATTTGGTAGCAGTAAGGTCTGTCTGTCAGGCCTTTCCAGCTTCTGAGAAGTAGAAGAACCAGACAGTAGTTTCCTAGTCCTCAGCTAAGTTTTGAGCAACTATGACTAGGATATTCTTATTTGATTGACTTTGTACAAGAAATCTGTCTTTCCTCACTCATTTATTGGTGTGGAGTGGGGAGAAGGGGGAGTGTGACTGTGTTGCACTTCTGAAATAATTTAACATTAAGGTTCCCTACTGGGTGATAAAACACGGATGACTGAGTTGTCAAGAGACATGAATGCATACATCAGACCATCTCCGACCAGTGGGACACTGGGAGGTGTCACAAGGACCACAAATGAAGCCATTCTGCTCTGTGAAGGAGGAGGCTACGATATTGTTCTTGTAGAAACAGTAGGTATGTGCTTAGGGTTTGCTTTGATTGTCCTGCTGTGATATGAAAATAAGCTGTGCTAATAATTGCATGCCTCTGCCTTGATTTTGCCTGTGTTTTTGTATGTGGTCATTGATTGAACACAAATGCTCATTCTGTCTTGTTTTCTAGTCCTGTATGTCTTTTACTATACTGTCATGTTTCCTGTTGTCTTTGTTTTGTTAGTGGGATTTGTTCATGGGGCAATGCTGGCATCTGTCACAATTACTGTCATTAATGGGACTGAAAGTTTGTAGCAAATGGTAAATTCTGAATTTAATTTTTTAGGTGTGGGCCAGTCGGAATTTGCTGTGGCTGATATGGTTGATATGTTTATATTACTGCTACCACCTGCAGGTGGAGATGAATTACAGGTATTTTTCAGTTTCTCTTATTGGTTACTACCTGGGACTAGAAAGAAAAACTTAAATTCAGCATGTAGTATCTGTGCAGAAAGTCCATATCAATAGTGTTTTGTCCATTATACTGTTATTATTAAGTATTTTCATTGTCATCCACTTACTGCACAGTTAAGCTCCCTGTTTTGATTTTAAAAGTATTAGGATGTAAACTTTTGATTCTCTGTGGCTTGACTTTGACATGTTTACTAGTTATATATATTTTTTTGGGGAAAACTAGAAACTACCAAAGCATTTTGACCTGCTTTTTGTGATGAATCAGTATGTCACAGCCCCTCTGGGTACTCCTGATTTCTGTCCCTGTTGCATTTAGGGCATCAAACGGGGCATCATTGAGATGGCAGATCTGGTTGCTATCAATAAGGCTGATGGTGATTTAGTTGTGCCTGCCCGGAGGATCCAGGCTGAGTACATCAGTGCTATGAAGCTGCTTCACAAGCGTTCAAAAGTTTGGAGGCCAAAGGTCTGTGGAATTCACTGTGTTTTGTGGGGCTCTTTGGGTCTGGTTTGGTTTTGTTTGGGTTTTTTTTTTGTATTTTCTCCTCCCTGAAAATGTGCTGAATGATTTAAATTTGGTATATTCTCATCTAGCTTTCATAGTCTCCCTGGGCTCTTTTTAAAAATTGCAGTTGGTTGTTTAGTCTTGGTGAGCTGGAGAGGTGATCGCTGCTGTCTGTGCCTCGCCTCTGGTCTCCAGGTGTGCCACATGAAACACTGCAGAGCCAGTCCTCCTCCCCAGGACTCCTGCCCTGAGCTACAATGTCTGCACTAGCAGAGCTATTACTGACATTAGGAGTGGTGTAAACTTTACTTGCTTTTTGTAAACTGCGCATATCTAAAAATGTCCCTTAGTCTACTTCTCCCTCCGTTTTAACTCTGAAGCCTATGATTATCTTTATTCTTTCACTAGTTCACATGTTTCCTTTATTGCTTTAATTTTTTTTTTTAGTTTCTCACATAATAAAAATGGCTAGATAATTGGAATTCTTATCCTGTAGGTCTTCAGTTTTAATGCTGTATTTTACCTACTAAAAGGCTTTGGTGGATTTTTAAGGAGAAGATTCAGAACTAGTTTTTAATATGTGTATATAGAATAAGCACACACACACACACTCTCACTTCCTTTATAAATAAGCTATCTGTAAAGGAGGTTTGTTCTACCGTGGTATTGAAATTGACCCATTAAGGTGAGTTTAAATCAGCTGTGCTGTCTGAGGATTAACCTTTCTTTTCTAAGTGGAGGGCAGGTTTTTTTAAAAAAAATAAACCAGTCTGTTCAATTTGAAAGATTGTGCTGGATTTCTGAAATATTATTGGCAAAATTAATTCCTGGTCTGGAAAGCAAAGACAAAAAGAAAACCAACCAAAAATCCTTGTTTCTGGCATATTTTAAGTGCAAAAGAATAGCTACCAGAATATGCACTTAATTCTATATTTAAGTAAAAGAGCAATAATGTGCCTCTTAGCTGAAGGACTTGCTAAAAGTGATTCTCATGACAAGCAGCTGGACAAATATCCCAAATAGTATGGATCTCAGGGTCTACTTCTAGTTAGTAGAATCCCAGATTTTTGGGGGGATTGGGGGGAAGGCACAGAAATGCTTAGAGCCTCATGAAGCGAGTGTTGAAGAAAGCTTCCCTCACACATTTCTTAATTTCCATTCAATCTACCTGATCCAATACTTGAAGCCTCCAGGCTAGCAGCTGCCTTGGCTTTGACAGTTCCTCTGAATCCCCTAGGTGATGCGCATCTCTGCCAAAACTGGGGAGGGCATCTCGGATGTGTGGGATAAAATGAGCGAGTTCCGGGACCTCATGCTCACAAGCGGCGAGCTGCTTGCCAAACGGCGGAAGCAGCAGAAAGTGTGGATGTGGAACCTCATCCAGGAAAACATGCTGGAGCATTTCCGGAGTCACTTGGCAGTCAAGGATAAGATCCCACTTCTGGAAGAAAAAGTTCTCAGAGGAGTCTTGTCTCCTGGGCTGGCAGCAGACCTGCTGCTGAAGGCATTCAAAGATGGTCTCTAAGCATTGTTTTCTACTCTGTTCTTGACAAGTGCTTTATGTAAACGTGAACATTAAATATACTTTTTCTATGTGGGGGTTCAGATGTTTTGCTGCAGCAGAAATGAATAGAAAACCTATCCAGTACTATGCAAAAGAATTCTGTTGGATTCTGTATGTGCAGTGATCATGACAATTCTAAACACTCATTAAGAGATTACTACACACTATTGGAAAAAACTGAATTTCCAAATCTTCAATTTCCACATGCCATAGATATGTTGATAAAAACTGGATGCCCATGTGAAATGATTGGGTTTGGGGAGGGCAGGAGAGTGAGGTTAGTGGTGGTGCAGGGTTTGATTCTCGTGGGGTCATCTCAGAGCAGTTGACACTGCGGCTTTCCATTCTAATATAGCAGCAGCTGTTGCCAGAATGGATTGCATTTTCTTTCCTCACCTTGAGTGACAGCAAAAACATTGCACTGCCTGACAGCACCAGACCACAGCCTTAGTTTTAAATAAATTATATGACTATAAATAGAACACAGTGGTGTTTGGTCCCACTTTGGAAGCTGTAGTTAGTTATTACACTGTACAGTAGGAGAAGGGAATTTTAACCATCTGGTTTCAAAATAGATGTTTCATTAAAGAGCAAAATGTAGTTAGACTTTTTTTTACATGCAGACATCAGATTGGACAAATTTTACCCATGATAGCAAATGTCTTTATACTATAATTATTTGTCTCTAATGTTTTGTGGTTTTCTGATCTAATTTAGGTTTTTTTGGATTCAAACAAAATGGCCAGTCGTGTTTGGTATTTTTTCTTTACCTCTTGCAGAAGACAGGACTGCTTCCAACCAAAAGCATGTTTTATTTTCTATTTTCCCTTTCCTGATCTGTGATCTAGAAGGCAGAGCTCATCTGGTACCCACTAAATGTGAAGGATAAAGTGGAAAAGTGCTGATTTTTGGAGACCTGACAATAAAACCAGTAAAACAGGAGAATTTGTGAGCCTGGTACTTAGATAAATTAATTTTTAAAGAAATATCTTGGAAGTGATAATTTTCACAGTTTTGATTTTCTGGACATGCATGTAAAAAGGTATGGTGACTTTAGCTCAATATCACCTGTTTGGCTTCTAGCAACCCAATTCCAGTATAGCAGTAAATTGGGTTACTTAAATCCTCTTTTTACCTTCATGATGTTTGGTTTTTTTTTTTTCCAGTGTTTTGTTCCCCTCAAAATATTTTTTCTTTACTTTTCCCTTATTCCAGTTGTTACATAATGATCCCTTTTGCCTGCTAGGCACTGTTTGCAGTGAAACACTAAGGAAGGGCATTGTGATGTTTTGGGGGCCATACAGCTGAGGTATTTCTTTGGTGAGAAAGTTTGCACTGGGGTAGCTGTGTTAGTGGTGTCCACGACCTAAATTGTCAGAACTTCTGCGCTCTGACCACTTACTCCTGTTTGTTAATCGCTACTTTGGGGCTGCTGCAATCAGTTACAAAGAAGCAGCTGAAGGAATGTATGGAGTACCAGAAATACAGTGACTTTGTTATGACCATGCTGAATTGTGAGAGAAATGCAGTGCTTACAGTTTCTTTTTTATTTAAACAACCTCTATTGAATATGACAGAGAGTGCCCAAAACCAAAAGCAACGTCTTGTGTCCTTTGCATCTTTTCAGCTTTAAGTACTGACTGTATTTTTTGGTACCTTGTAGATGAAATGACAGGTAGGAAATGACTGCAGCAGCATTCTAACCAGTAAGTTTTCAATTTTTTGATAGTCCCTTTGTTTCAGGTGGCAGTTTTTGAGGTGACCTCATTTGTGTTTATCCGTTAGATCAAACCTTTATTATAGTTATTACTACTTCTGTCAGGACTGCTCATGTCTGTTATACATGAGCTGCCAAGTAAGTAAAACAGAACTGGCAGCTTTGTTTAAATGACACCTGCTCATGCAGAATATGTTGTACAGCTTCTTCAGTATTTATTTTCTGGATGCAGATCTACTGATCCACTCAAGCCGTGGGCTATCATTTTCTCATTTTGTTGCTTTTATAATATTATTAATTTACAAATGAACTCTTAGCAAAAGTGCAATGGCTTAAGCATGTTCTTTGAACTGCATTTTCCTCTTATAGCAGAGCATTAAATGAAAATACGATTTGCCTTCTTTATGTATTCAGTTATGTCTTATGCTTCAGTAGATCGAGTAATATCCTTAGGAGTGTTTGAAAATGAAACAGTAAATGAGGGTCCCTGTTTTGTTTTTCAGTGATTCCTCTACCAAACTGAAAAGCTGTCCTGTGTAAACTGTGAACTGAGCTTTCCATGTGCTAATGAAATAATTTGTTTTACAGCCTGTAAAATTTTGCTGTGATGTGGTTTGGAGCGAACTGCTGCTCAGTTTGTGCAGTTTTGTTCATGTTCTCATGGGCTGGGGAGATGCATTGTTTTTAGAAGGACTGCAGAGCTTCAGCTGGTCAGCTACAATTCTATAAAAAATCCACTATGTCCCAAGATAGGGAAGAATGTTTCCAGCTCATCATTTTTAGCTCTGCGGATTAACTTGGCTAAAATGCATTACAATACTGTTATTCAAGTAAACAGCCTTCTGAAAAAAGATAGTAAACAAATCTGTTGAGTAGGATGTTGTCATATTCTTAGTTTCTGGAGTTGTCAAGCTGCTCTCATGTTAACACTTAAACCCACAGCTATTGCAGAATAGTAGGGGAAAATAATATAACTTCATGAGAAGCCAATAGCATGATGAAGTTTGTAGCTGGAGGTATGACAAACTGTTAGACACACGAGTATGGAGTAAGGAATAAACTGGTTAGATACACAAAGTTGTTTTCTACAAAGTCTTGCAGTTGTCTATAAGTGTGAAAGTTTTCCCCAGGTCCCTGTGTGATAGAGGTTGCTGGTGTTTCACAGCTGGAGAAGTGTGGTGAGATCAAGTGATTTACCCAGGAACTCTGAAACAGGTCAGAGAGTGTAAGGGTTGCAGTTCAGTAGTCTTTACTCTGAGCCCCACGTATATTTACAGCCATGTTACTTAAGGTTGGAAAAATGCTCTTAGCAAGTTCATGCTCTTAGTGTGACTTATTCCTTTCATATCTAATCTCTCTGTTTTCAGTGACAGGACCCAGTGACCCCTTCTTGACTACTATTCTGTTGTAATGTCCTGCTTTAAGTAATAAAAAACTTTCCTTTGATATGTAATCTGCCCTTGCCTTCTGTAAATGCATTACTTCCTGTTATGCATACTGCTTCAGCCTTTATGTTCTCCTCACACATTGCTTATTTGTGCAATCTGCAATGTGTTGGCTGTTTGAGATTTTGGGGCATGGAAGTTGAGTAAAGCTAAAGAATACAAAGGAACTTTTTTTTTTTTTTTCTACTGTATGCAAGCTCCCTTCCTAAAGTTTTCTTTTGTAATGTGGCAAGATTCAATTACTGCCTTGCTCTGTACTGGTACAAACATCCTTATTTCCTTTTTATTTTCCTTTCTCAGAGTGCTCTGTTGCTCCCCCTTGGATGCAGTCAATAAGTAACATACTCTATGAGTTGAAATGAGAAAAATGTTTTTACAGAGTTTAGTGCTTCTGTAGTTATTCCTGCTGGACTGTTCTAAAACATTTATAATTTGATGAAAGATTGAACAAAAGTTGATAAAGAGTGTATTTAAGGAAACATTAGTGTGTTCCTTGGAAGAGTTGACAGTCATCAGTGCACAGACCGACTAGCAACAGGATTCCTCTTCGGAAAACCAGCTACTCCACAGTCGTATTCCTTACAGTTTAAATAAAAGCAACCCAACCTCCTCATAATGGAACATTACCAGCATTTGTAAACTGAGAATAAAAATTTCAAAATTAAAAACTCAGAACCAATTAGAGTACATACTTAGAATGGAAGGATGACAAATGTGCTCTGTTCCCTCCTGTCATACTAAGGTATGGTTCAGCTGATGAACAAGGAAGGAAAAGAGGGGCTGACGTCCACGACAGTGTATGGAGAAGGTATATTATGGAGCAGCAAGAGGAATGCATATTTTTTCTCTATTTTTCCTCCCAAGGGAGCATGAAAATTATCTTGGATAATTCACTGTGAAGCCACAGAAACTGATGTGAGTGACAATGTTTGCTGTGTGAGGCTTACAAAAATTATAAATTGGACTCTGTTCCTATCTTTTGGATTTGTGTGTTGCATGGGACCATGTGTTGCTTGTCCTTTGGCACTAGGTGGGTTTGTTTGTCATTGTGCTCTAAGTGGGGAATAGTTAGATGATCTTGTAGTTTGAGTAAGAGGTTGTTTACTTATAACAACTTAAAAGCTCCACATTTCAGAATGTATGATATAATTCCTGTATTTTTCCTTAAAATACTATGGCAAAATGAGTTCCTGCGCTTTATCACCGTGTCTTTGTTTCCTCTTATGTCTCTTCCACTGGTAGAGTAGCCTATAAAAGCTTTAGTTATGCACCTTTTAACATTCATGAAGTTAATCTGGAACTGACAACACTTCTGCTTTGTTTCTTCAATTGAAAGTGACCACTGCAACCTAAAGATTACAGCTTGTGAGAAGCCAAAGGCTTTTGAAGCTTCAGAGGCCTGGGCTGACCTGCCCTGTGAGGCTGCAATGGCTGGGGATGCCGCTGTGTGCCTAATGAGAAGTTGCTGCACGAGCTGTGTGGCTGGGAGCAGGGCACACTCACACTGCTAAAGGTTTTCTCCCGGCCCTGAATCTGCGATCCTGTTTGTAGTTCTCTAATTGCAGCCAGCAGAAGATAAGGGTGATGTTGGTTTTTATGACTTGTTGCTTAGCAGCGTTGATCAACAAAAGTACAACCTTTTCTTTTGCTGTAACCTCGGTGAACCCGGGCTTGGACGGAGCTCACCAGCGGGGAACAAGGGTTTCTGAAGCTGTGTGAAACTCCTGTGCTGTGTCTTGTTAGCAGCATCTGAGGGAAGGCATCTCTTCTTGAACTCTTGGTTACCTTTGCCCTTTACTCCCCTTTCTCTCTCTCATCAAATCTTAGAAGAAAGCTGGCAACGTTCTAGAAAGGTTTGGAGAATGGAGAATGGGAAATACAGGGACAAGTCAGCTGTACTAAGATGTATCCTGCCTCTTTCCAGGAAGAGCAGCTAAGCTGGTTCCCAGTCTGTGATGTCAGACCCTCCTCTCATGGAAGGAGAAAGACTTCAGCCATCACAGTAAGGACTCTTCTTATTTAGAGAAACTTTCCTAGTATTTCAAAGTAGGCAAAATTATCCATAGAGGAAAGGGCACTAAGAATTTATTGGTTTACATATTTTAGAAGGGATTTCACAAACTCAAACAGAAGTGGTATTGAATGTGGCTGAAAATGATTGAGGGTCTGCACTGAATGTGTGCCCTTATCTGATCAAACCTGGCAAAGCCTGTAAAATAAGAGCAAGGAGTAAGTTGCTTGTTTCACCTTAACTCTAAACTGTAAATTGTTAGTCTGACTGGACAAAGGCTTTTTAGTAACACCAGAAGCTGCAACATTTAATGTGCCTTACCACATCAGAAGCTTAAACCAGGAGCTTTTACTGTTGCTCAGATGTTTGTCTTTCACACCGAGATCTGAATAAGAAACAGCTGAGTATTTGTATACTTTTTCTGCCAGAAATGTTGTTATCCTGAGCCACCTTTATGCTCATGGACACTGGATTACTGTACCTTGTCAGTGTGGTGGTTTTCTCCTTTCCACCCTGTCACCTCCCGCACTGACTTCTCCCCTTTATTCATTGGTGGCTTTTCAGAGCGCTACAGGTCAATGTGTTAAAAGGTCAGCATGTGTTTCACAAGCCTGTTAAGCTCTCGTGTCCCTCCTCTTCTGAAGTTTAAAGAGCAACTCTGCTGTTCAGCTATCCCAATCTTGTAAAATTCGTGGAGATTACTAATATTGCTGTAATTGCTTAATTGAGATCAGATAGATCAGATGTTCATTCCAGAACAGGCAGCTACATAAGAAACTGGCTTCTGCCCTAAGTGCCATGTCAAAAGCCTGGCAAGTGCATGGTATCTGGCAGAGCTCAATCAAGTCATAATTAGAAGTGGGAATGGGAATTACATTGCAAATAATGTTTTTTTTTTGTTTTTTTTTTTTTTTTAATATTGCATGAATCTTAACCAAATGATCTACCTGGAAAACCTGACTGGTATGTGAGACTGAGAAGAATGACTTTTCATGCCCTTGCTTGATGAACATGTTCATCCAAACAGGATTTCTTTATTTTGGGCTGTGAGTATGATTTGTCTGTCTTCACTGAACAACAGCTGCTAATATCTGATATCTTCAGGACTCAAAACAAGAGGCTGAAGTAATGTTCTTAACTTCTGATTTACAGGAGAAGTGGGGAACTCAGTATCAATAAGCTTTTAGAAACAGTTTCAGTAAAAGTAAGAAAACCCTTTTTTTGTTGTTTATGAGTGGTACGATGCAGCATTTATAACCAGACTGGTTCTTTCTGTGTGCAGTGGCAATAGAAACTGATTATATTTGAAAATTTGTGTTTCAGACTTCAAATATTGTTGTCCTTCACTTTTCCTTTTCACTATCCATTAGCATATGATAGTCTTAGAAATGGAGTCTTTAATGTGGGCTTCTTTAGTACTGTCATTTCCACACCTGCAACAATGGAGCAGAGCAGGCCTACTGTACAGCATTAGTATGGCTAAAAGCCACTGGATGCTTTATTTCTGTACTGACATTAAACAGGTATTTTGAATTATGATGTGTTCAAAGTCCCAGTTTCATGTCTTGCACATTGCATGTGGCTTTCAGTTTAGCTGGAGACAGTGCTCCAGACACTCATTTTCACCACACACAATTCCTTCCATGTTAGAAATGCTGCTGCCTCTCCACACCCTGAGGTCGGGAGAGGTCAGCAGTGGAGCATGTGCCTACACGTGATGGAGTAAGGTCCTAGAATACAGGCTGCCTGAGGTTTGTCCTGCTAGGCAGGTCAGTTTTCCTTTTTTGGGATGGTAAACTTCATATGCAATGAGACAGGAAATTTCAGAGGGAAACTGGGAAAATTAAAATAATCTTCTTTGGCCTATTGCCAGTTCTTTCATCTCAGAAAACATTGCTGTGGAGACAGGCACAGATCTTATAAATTAGTCTACTCTGACTAGCTCTCATCTGACATTTTTGGATATTGAACCTTAATGAACATCTAACATGCAAGAGCATTTCTGTGGGACAGTTAGAATACTTTTTCTTTCATAATTTTTTTTCTTTATTGGATATTCCTAGAGATTAAGGCTGGACTAAGTGGATCCTCAGGTTAGTGTGGTATTTCCTTATGTAGATTGCATCACAAAACCACTCCGGAAGAAGATATTTTTATGAGCAAGACTTGTATAAATTAAATTACAAAGGAAAAAAAAAAATTGCCTGGAAAAGCTGAAATAGAGATTGTTATGAACAAAACAGCCTGGCTGGGACGCTTGGCTTGGGCTAAGCGTGCTGGTTGGGGAAAAGGGAACCACATCCCTAGTCTGTGTTTGACCTGTCACCATAACCTGCAGAGGACCAGACTGGACTGGGCTGTGGGAAGCAGGCACAAAGGAACACACACTTCCTGGTGTTACCAGGAGGGAAGGTGAAGGATGGCTGCTGCTGGTCTTCGGCAGCAGGCTCTGCACATCCCCTCACCCTTGGGCTACCAGTGTGCCAGGAGGAAAGGAGAGAGGATGGTGTGCTGGGACTTCAGATACAGGCTGCACACCTCTTCACCTCCAGCTACCAGTGTGCCACAGAGACTCCAAGGTCAGACTCTGCATGCCTGGTCACCCTTCGGCTACCGGAGAAGCTACAACAATGGGGGTGAGCTCCGTGTTGAGTCCCCTGCCGAGCTGATCCTTTTAATAAAGAGCTGAATATTAATAAAGGCATGGACCCTGTTCATTACAGAGGTTTAAATACTGTACAAACTGGATAGAATTACAGCTACTCTTGTTTTTCAGTTTCTAAATCTTGAAGCCATAACATTTTCTCCTCCTGTGTTTAATCTAGAGTGTTAGTAATAAACCACCTTGTCTGCATGCAAAGAGATTGCCACCGAGAGGAACAAAGTGCTGCTGATGACAGAGGTAAATCTTGTTATTCTGAAAATTATTCCTCAGGCAGCTTCTTGTAACTTCGTTTTCCAGATGATTCCTGACGAATCAGTGGCAGCAACTCGGAGAGGAAACAGTTGCCCAGGGTTCTGCTGTGGTGACACTGGTGTGTGCCTGGGAGCTGGCTGGGGACATCCACGAGCCGATCCATAGGTCTCATTCCATACATCCCCTGAGCAGTACTTATGGAGAGCCCTTAGATGGTGCTGTATGGCAGCGCTCGTCCCGCCCGCACCACCGCTGCCTTAGGGGATGCCTGTGCACCACCTCAGGGCTCACATTTGGCCACAGTTCAGTCCAAAGAAGGTGAAAAAGCAGTCTCTGGGCACTGTTATTTAGGATGAGTAAGTGAAATCTGTCAATAGACATATTAAATATTAAATTCAAACATGGATTTCAATAGCTGCTGTAATTTAATCCTTATAAACTTGAATCGTCATGCTTAAACTTCCATGGCAAATGTATTGCTCTCTGTAAAGCAAAGGGCTTTTAAATATTAGTTAAGGAGTTTTTAAAGGGCATTTGAGGATCATCCTGATGGAAGAATAGTGCTCACCCTGGGAACTTCCTCATGTAAATATGGGTGTGGTGGTGTGGCTTTCAGGTTAAATCTTCCAGGCTGTGAAACTCTCTTCATTTCTAAAGAAGTAGGGATGCAGATGTAGGAATTTGAGTTGTGATGTCAGTTACAATGGAATTGAAATGTTATTTCCTCTATCAGGATGGGTTTCAAGCCACAAAGTAAATTTTATTTGGAAACTGTTAGTTAAATTATTAGAGGGTTATTAGACAACTCTCAAATACTGATGGTATCTTTTGTAACAACACAGGAGAAAAGTGAGGTGTTGAAAACAAATAGATCTCTGCCCCTTGGAAAAGAATTATGTGACTGTTTGGGTTTTTTTTCTAAGTTGGGAATGTAGCCTTCCTATAGTTTCACTGCGTGCTTATGCACATTCCTGTATTTTGTTAGTGTTTTCCACCTGTTCGTGCAGCTTGAGGGGGTTAAGCCTGAGAATATTCTGCCAAAGCAAATGAAATATGAAATAGTTCATGTTTTCAGAATGACTTCATTTAGTCATGACTTTTATTTATTTAAAGTGAGAGAGAAAGAGCTCATGTTGTTACAGTCTCCGCTCTCTCTGCTCTATTTTTTCAATCTCTGGAACTTCCCATAACCCAGCTTTTCTTTTTTGACATTTGAAATGTCCCAGGCTGCATAAACTGAGCATCTGCTGTGTGTTGCTCTCGTCCCAGTAATTCTCATCCTGTGGTCCCTGTATGCTGTTATTTTAGGTGTATCCTTTACCATTATGTGGATTGTTAACATTACCCTGAATTCTGCTGCTATGTAGGTAGGACCAAGCACTGAGATTTTCTTTCTTTTGAGTTGAGAAAGAAACTCTGGCTTGAAAACACTGACAAGTTACTGGGTGGTGATTTGTAGCTTAAAGTTGGTGGCTATAAATTCTCACCTGTGAAAAGAGAACCTTGTAGCTCTGCACAATATGTTCTTCCAGCTGCAGTTGAATTTCTGCACTGTTAATATCCTTAAGCAGCTGCAGCAATGTGTCACACTGATCTGGCATTTTCCATACCCAAAGCTCTGCTTAAATATTTGAACTTAGTAAGGCACTCCACTGGGCTGAGTGGGAGGCCAGTGTCACTACAGCTTTATAGAAAAAGAAACAGCACCTGGGAGGTTAAAGCAACTTTCCCTCACCATGCAGCAAGTCAATGGTAGAGCTGGAATTACAGCTCTGGAGGTTCCTGGCTCGTGCTACACCAGGCTGTGGAGAAAGGTCATTTCCCAAAATAGTGCAGGTTTGTTATTATAATAGGGCAACAAAGGGCTCTAGGTGTATTAATAGGTGACTGTGTGCCAATCTTAGTAATACATAATTTAGCAACCTTGCAAAATGTGCTACATCATATTTTTCTGCAGCAGGATCACTTTCACAGTTAGTTTTGTCTGCTTTACTCTGGATAGGTACTTTTGTCTTGGCTCTTCTAACAGTTTTATTTAAAGTAAATAGGGACATTTACTAAGTAGGCATGAAAAGCCTCCTGATTAGCAGCCACATTAAACTGCAATATCCAGCTCACCTTTCAGGTCAGCACAGCTCCTGTGCCCCTTGGAAGCCACTGAGCACGGCTCTGTCTGCCTGAGGAGAACAGAGAGGTGACGGGGGATTTTGGTGGCAGTCATACCTGGCAGTGCAGGAGCTAGGGTTCAGTGATGGGAGCCCACAGGGCTGCCAGGTTTGCTGATGGCCTTAGGCCTCCCAGGGAGGCAGGCAAACCCATCCCCACCCAGTGGGACAGGGTAGAGGGTGCTGATACTTGTGAAGTGGTTTTCACTGAGATTTGGTCCCAGCTGTACCTCAAAAGACCTTGGAGATGGGGTATTTGGTAGCAGTTGTTGGATCTTGTAGATTTCTACTTCATACTTTTATAAAATGCTGTTGATCCCCTTGAACTTGTGTACGTAAGCAATGTACTTACTAAAGGATTTTGTTTCTTCTCAGAATGAATTATTTGACCTGCTAGGTTATTCAGCAAATTCAAAAGTGCTATGTAGGAAACAAGTTTATTTTTTCACCAGGATCCATGCAATTGAAAGAAGAACAAAATGGTATTTTGCCTTAGCCAAGTCTGAAGAATTCCAGTGAATAATGATGGGAAGAATGACAATGCAAATAGGTATTGAATCAATTTATTCGGTCTCATTAGGGTTTGAGTTTGGGTGAAGAGTCTCCAAACAGGGAAACATCAGGAAAAGAAATGCGGAAGCCAAAATGTGTAAGGAAAGTTAAGCAGAGCACGTGCAGCATCCATAGATGGCAAGGGTGCTGTTCTCTCCTCTTCGTGTCTGTAGATACATGTATTTGAATTAACAGAGCAATGTGAGCTTTATGTGCTGCATGTGCCTTTTAATGCTTGTTGGTTGAAGTAATTAGATCTATTGTGGGCATTGGGAATGGCAGCTTGGCTGTTAAGGTCACTGACTTGTGAACATGACCTTCTGGAGGTCAAAGCACTGGAGAGCTTGCTCTGTTTCATTCTCAGAGGTACCAGCCATAATAGTCACTGCTTTGAAAAAGCAATGTCAATGTTCCCTGCCTTTATCTATTTTGTTGTTTGTGCTGAATTGTGACGTGTTTTGTTTTGTTCTTGTTTTACTAATTCATCTCTTAAACTATCTTTTGGTGGATTCAGAGTTTTTGAAGTTTGGTTACCTTTTTTTTTTTCCCCTATGTGTGTTTTGATTTGGTTTTTTGAACAACAGTTGAGTTTTCACAACTGAAATTGATTGATCAGAGATTGAATTGTAAATCTTAGTGGGTTTGAGTGATGTTTGGTACTTGATTTGGCATCCTGCTTTCATTCCTGCAGATGATGAAGTCAGCCAGATGTACTCTCTCAGATGTACCCTTTCTGAGAGAGATGAAAACCCCTTCTTGTGATTGAGGCCAAATGATTCATGGCAAATGCTAAAGGATACATAATTTCAGCCTTGACTACATCTGCCTTCCCTGCTAGGGAACTCAAGAGAGGCCCGAGTAAAACATCCTATAAAAAAAGAGACAAAAGATCTCTCTAGAGTGTCGCAGTTCATGTTCTTGGTGTGGAGTCTGGAGCATGCTTGAGTTCTTGTGGTAGAAAGAGAGGTTTGTATTTTCTGGCATCGAATGGTTTTGTGGTTCTTCACGGTGTGAATCCTTTCCCGGAGCTCAGAGTGTTGCTCTCAGTCCTCAACTTTCCCCGTACAAACCTGTCAAAACACACAGGACTAAAGCACCAAGCGTGGCATGGAACAGCCCATGGATTTTGTGGCATCTGGATTGGCTGGACCTAGAGCAAAGCAATCATGGTGCTGGTGATTAGATTGCCTACTGTAAAATTCCTGGATGGTTGAGATGGGGACAGTTGTGCTTTCTCAGAGCCTCTTTAATTCTCCCTAAAAACTTACCAGACTATAACTATCATGTTACCCCTATCAAAGATTCTGTTTTAGGTGATTTGAGTATGTTTTTTCCCCAGTCTTTAGCCTTCTTGCACCACACTGCTCCTTAAAAATGCTCACATTACCAGCTGAAATTTGCATCTGCTATAGGAATTCTGTTTGGGACTGTGGGTGGGCTTACTCTGTCTAGGTAGCGGTGTTGTTTTTTTGGAGTCAGGAGAGTTTAAACCTCCTCAAAACTGAACTGCTTACAATGGATTTGAGTATTTTTATGTCTTGCTAGAGAGCCTTTTTTTTTTTTTTTTTTTTTTGTGCTGCTCTGTGGCTTGATCGGGGCAAGCAGCACGTTGTATATCTGCCTGCTCTTGTTTGGAATTGATGCTGTGCCCTGGGTGTTGTGCACAGATTTACAGCTGAGGTAAAAAGAACAACCACTTGTTACCATCTTTTTTTTCCCCCTCTCCTCAATGTGTCAAACTGCTCCATGGTCCCATGGTCCTTCAGAAGCATATTGGGCTACTCGGAACCAGGGGAAAAAAAAATTGTGAGTAGAGTCTTAAATCAGATGTCTCAGGTCTCATTTCCTTCAGGGTTCTGCATTTCTGAGTCTTTTTGGCAAGGGTTTTTTCACTGCTTTGCAACAGGCAAGAGCTACTGAGGATATAAAATGTTTCGTTGCTGGAGAAGAAGCATAACTGGGAAAGTAAGGAGTTGCAATTGTTGTGTAAATAGCTTTAAGGGAATAACTTTTTTGAAGAGGCCTGTTTGTGATTAAGTAGTTCAAGGCATTCTCTTAGTCAGGAAACCTGTTTTCTGTAGCCCAAACAGATTAAAATCTACCTGGATCATCTCACAAACACCTTTTTTTTTTTTTCCTGGATATCTTTTGTTTATGTGGTATGGCCTTGCTATAACTATCCATTTCTCAAAGCTTTCTTTTGCGCATGCTCACGCTTTTAGATTTTTATGAAGGTGTATTTGTATAATTCACACAATAAATTGTATTGTGTATTGTTCTCCTTTTCCTTATTTCTCCCTGTAGATGGAAAGCTGCTAGAGCTGGGTTGAAATCCATGCTACCTTTAGTTACTAAGGGCAAAGTCCTGCTTTTGCAAAGCACTTCTCTCTCATTTCTTTCTTCTCTGTATCTTTGCATCTCTGTCTTGTGAGTTGTTTAGCAAAGGCTGGCAGACCCCTTTCTAGGCTGACAGGTCAATGCTGGCAGGGGCACCTCACAGGTGCAGCCCTCTTTACCACTGCTAGATGAGGGAAAATGCATTTTTCATCTGGAGTTAGAAAATGATCCACACTATAGTCCCTTGCTCAAAATCCAGGCTGTTTCTCTTCAAGAGATGCTGAAATTGTATCGTGCATCTGACTGGCTGATGCCACAGTATGGAGCCTTTATTTATAGATGTGTATAAATAAAATCAATCTTCCTCTACAAACTGTCAAATTGTATTTCCCAAAAGCTGAGGAGTCTGCAGTTCATTAAAGCTGGAGATAATGAATGACCCCAACTCTCTAGAAAGAGCAGCTTTTGTTCAGAAAGACTGGTTTGTTTTTATCTGGCTGCTGACATGAGTTGTCTACAGTTTTTTTCCTGCAAAAAATGAAAATATTGTTTTTGATGTGTCAAAAAAGTTACTGCAGGATGGTATGTAGTGTAATTATGTTAATTTGTGTTATGAATTTAAGAGATCCTGAATAGTTGAAGGTGTATGTGGTGATATGAGCACAAACAAACCAAGATGTGCAGGCAGGGGATGAGGAAGTGGAATTACTTAAAGAAGGTGTTCATCTTCTGACATTCTTTGTTCAAGGGAGGGAGTAGATCATTGGTGGCAGGTGCCCTGAGCACTTGGTATGGCAGGCTGCTGTTCACCTTTTCGGGATGTGGGTTTGAATTACATTGTTCTGTCTCATCATTATCAGGAAAAAAGAACCACATTTGGAACTGAAGTACCTCAGGGTTAACCCCCATGCCTTATAAATTAAGAAAAAAAAACAATTGCTTGTCTTCATGGCCAACCTATGAGACATGGAGGATGTATTACCCATTTCCTAGTTAAACTGCATTAATCTGTTTTCTGATTCCTCTCATGTCCAAAAAAACCTGCAGGCCTGTCATGGCACAGCCATATTGATCTTGCTGGTGAGAAAGGGTTGGTTTCAGGACCCTCCAACAGGTCTTGATTAGAGTCTGGATCTCCTGCCTCTCCATTCCTGGAGAGTTTTATTGCCAGTCTCAGCTCCTCCCTGTAATGAGCTGAAGACTGGATAGAGTCTGGCACATTCTTGATTGTCCATTAGCAAGAGAAACTGTGCTAATTGCCAAGAACCCCCCCAAGATCTGTAGGGCTGGGCAGATGGGTGGTGTGAGGACAGGCTGCTGTCCTCTCTGTCCTCTGCCCAGGACAGATTGCCTGCTGGAGTCGGAGAGGGTGAGACTTTTCCCCTGCACTTAGCAGCAGTCTCTGTCTGTAGCTGGAAGGTTTCCCTGTGTTCTCTCACCTTGCTGGGAGACCTTTCAAAGATCTTTGGAAGAGGTGGGAGGGTATCTTTCCTTGAGGGTAGCTTTCTTTGCTGGCTTTCCCCTTTATAGCCAGGAGGGACAGGGTAAACAAAGATACCGTCAGAATTCAGGTTGAATGCATCCTTGGGATGGTGTAAGATATCAGATTTCACTTGGCTTGACTGACAATATTAATTGTGTTCCTGGGTAAGCTTTTTTTTCTTTTTTGTTAGCAGGAAAAGAGTCTTCAGAAAGTCCCTTTCAGAAAGCTTGTGATGAGATGATGCGAGGAACTTTTGCAGTTTTACATTGGAAGCAAGATAATTGATTTGAGTTTGCTATGACACTGCAACTCGTTACAATAAGCAGTCTGCCCTCTGCAAGAGCAGAGCAAGAGGAGAGCAGGTCTGTGCACTTCTGCTGGGGTGGAAATTCTCTGGCTTTCGGTGTTTGCACAGTGAATTCAATGTCAACATACATACAGACAGCAGATCTCAGAGGAGTCAAAGGTAAGTAGCCTGGCTTGTTGAGGTTTCTAGAAAGAGCTGCAGAGCTAAGGGATTTCTTCTGAGTTTTTGGCCTGTCATGAACTGGCAGATGACATGGGAGGAGGCAGTCCCTGGTCATCTGGCAGTGCCAAGAGCAAGCTTTGAGCCATGGAAGCTTCTGGCGGGTTAGGAAACTTTCTCACGAGACATTTCAGGGTCCTGGCCTCTTGGCTGCTAGTGACAGTTTTGGGTGATCTTTTTATTTATATCTGGTTGCTACTATTGAGTTGTCTCAGTTCGTCTCTTAGAACTAGCCCAAGAAACTGAAAAAGTTCAATGGGAAGCAGATTTTCTGAGCACTGCAAAACTGTACCCCATAGGTTTTCTTTTGGCTCTCTAAATGTGGAGGATTCTTGAAATCTCTGCCACCAAATAAGGGCCTGGGTCTTGACAAGCTATTGATTAGGTGACAAAAAAAACCTAATGATAACACTCATGTGACTTGGGCTGAATGGCAAAAAGAAAAGTTGAGTGCAGTTATCAGTTTTAATAGACTAACCTCAGGATAGTAACAGTGTGAAGATGGGGAAGAAGACTGACCTGGCTGCATAGGGAGCTTTTGGTGAACTTGGGGAAGAAAAATAATTTCCGACCTTTAGAAGAAGAGGCAGACAACTCAGGAAAAGTACAACGATGTCATTAGGTCATGTAGAGACAAAATTAGAAAGGTGAAAGCTCAGCTGCAACTCAATCTGGCCTTCCCTGTGAAAGATAATAAAAAAGTGACTAAATAAATTCATTAGTAATAAAAGAAAGGCCTTGGAGGTCTTTTCCCACCTTAATGATTATAGGAGTCTGTGAAATGAAATACATTTATCCTTGAAACATGATACCCAAATTTTTGTGAAGTACTTAAATTCACCCTCAGTTATATTTTTCTGGTTGGAGTTGCTGGAGGACTGAATTTCCTGGCTCTGACTTAGAGAAATCTGTCACTTTGAGTAGGAATGAAACTTGACTGATGCCATCTTATCACAGTATCACCATATAAATGGATCTTATTTATTTTTAATTGAAACGTCAACTTAAAAGAGGCAGTGCATATTTTTAAATCACACTGACATTATATTTAGATCTTTTCATTAAGTTCTGGGTATGCAGAACTTAATACTGCATTAAAATAGGGAGCTAAGTATGAAAACACGAAGTCTTAATGCTTGCTTACTAAATATTCAGTGTGCAAGTGGGCATTGCTCTGGTAACACCTGTGAATAGAGCTATTCTGGTACATTTAAAAAGTGTCACTGGCATGAGTGACAGCCACCAATGTATTCATATTGCTTCAGAACCCTGCTGATGGAAGGAGCTTTCCTGCAACTATTTATCTTTACTTACATTGCCGTCCCATTTAAAATGTTTTTCTCAGTTTCAGGAAAGAAAGATCCAATGCTTTTTATTGTTAAAACAAGCCCTGCTTCTAACTCTGCTGGAATGCAGCTGCACACTATGTACTGGAAGCCTGGATGCCAGGGAAGTGTTAATCCCTGCAGTCAAGGAATACCAGACATGGATACTTAGTTTGATTTAATTTGTTTTGCTGGTTTGAGCCCAGAGCAGGGCCTAGACCAGGCTCAAGTGGTAATTTGTGGCAACTTGAGGCAGTGAGAGCAAACTGGGAGAAACCTGCTCCTGTTCATTGATGCAGTCTATCATCTATGGCTCCAGAGTCCTACCCACCCATATGTGAGCACTTTAGTTGGGGCTTTGACCCTCTCAACTGGCTTTCTGGTAAATCTCTTAAAAATCAGATTCTTTGGCCTGGCTTGTGAATGAACACTCCAGGCTTAAATAGCAGGGAAAGAATCAGAAAGTATTTGAATCAGAAAGTATTTGATGCTTTGTTGACCAGCCAGGAAGCAAGGCCTATTTTTGGGTTTGGTCACTTTAGGCTGTGTTGCAAACATTGGCATGAAGGTCTAGGGGCTCAGCGAGAGAACATTTTTCTCTTCTTTTTTTAAACAGGCACATTCCCAGAAGAGTTACAATCCAAGGTTTACACTTCCAGTGAAATGTTGTCTGAGAAGTGCTGGAAAAAGAAAGGTAAGTGATAGAAACTAGAGATCTGAAAAGTAAAGTAGAGCAGAACTAAATGCAAACAGAAGAGGAATTTCTACTACAGAAATTTGAAGTTTTTAAAAATTATTTATAGCCTAAACTGGAAATAAAACTGGGGGGTGCTAACTTTTTTTTTTAGAGTTGTGCCATATGTTGATTTTAATATCATGATTAAGGTGTAGGGAAACAGAACAATTATGAAGAAAACCAAAACAAAGCAAAAAAAACCCCAAGCAAAACCAAGCATGGAAACCCTTCTCCATTTTAAATAGAGAAACAGGCTGCCACAGGCTGCAAAAATAGTGCCATACTATCACTTGATGCTCTGTTCTTCTCCTGTACAGTTGTTGGTTTGGTTTTTTTTTTGGTTTTTTTTGGGTTTTTTTTTTTGTTTTTTTTTTGGGGGGGGGGGGTGCTTTCTTTTTCTTTTTCTTTTTCTTTTTCTTTTTCTTTTTCTTTTTCTTTTTCTTTTTCTTTTTCTTTTTCTTTTTCTTTTTCTTTTTCTTTTTCTTTTTCTTTTTCTTTTTCTTTTTCTTTTTCTTTTTCTTTTTTTTTTTTTTTTTCCTTAATGAAACATTTCCAGTCAGTGTGTTCCCCTACCACTGCCACTGCTCAATTCCAGCTCTTAGTTTCCTTCCCTTTCCCTTTCCTTGTCATACATGTAAATCAAACCCCTGCCAGGTTGGTCAAAGTCAGTTGTTGTGCCCATGTGGAAGTCCAGCAGCTGCATTCCTGAGGTACTGCCTGGCATCCACCTGGAATGGCTTTCTAGGATGTTCCCAAGAGCTCTGCAAGGAGCCCAGCAGCCAGGTAAAATCCCAGTATTTGGTTCAAATGGAACCTGTGAATTCAGTCAAGGTGTGCCCCATCCCTTTTCCAAGGGCTGTGCTGGACATTGAGGCATCAGCTGCCCCATGTTCAAGGTTACTGTTAGTTCATGGATTTTTAAATTGCATCTCAGGGAGTTTTTAAAACTTTGGTGCAAGAGAAGATGCCTTTTTCCTTTGCAGACTCCTTGAGTGCTCTGCACTGGGGAGATGATGTTCCATTTGCTGCAGCTTCACAGACACTGTGGTGGCTGGCAGACTCCAGGCAGGAGTGATTGCCCTGGTGTTTTATTAGCTCCCAGAAAATATATAGCAGGGAAAGAGGCCATGGAGGCTCCAGCACAGTCTGCCTGAGCTCTGACCCCTCGGGCAAGAGGCTACATTGTTTTTACAGCCAGCACTTAACCTTGCTGCTAAGACTTGTCAACAAGGAGGCCAATTAGCAGCAGATAAGATGGTGGGTGATATAATGCAGATGTCCGTCTGTTAGGAGCATAACTGATGTATTTTTAACACAACAAGGATCTTAAAACATGGCTCTGCATAAATGATGCCATCCCCTCCACTGTAGAGAAGCCCTCTCAACAGTGGAGAGTTACAGAAAATTGCAGGTTTGTTGTTTTAGTTTGGTTTGGCTTTTTTTTCCCCTCCAGTAAATTCTCTCTTAAAGCCTTGTTCTGCTAGGCTCATGATGACTATGGCATGTGTGGGATTGTAAGAAATAACTATGAAAAAAAAGACAATTTTAGGCTTATTTTTCTAAACATAGGTTAAAAATGTACATAGATTCAGAATGAAAACAGGACACTTCTTGTTTTCCTGAGAGTCACTACACAACTGGAGCTGTTTTCTGTAATCAAACATCATTATTGGAATATTATCAGAAAATACAGACTCGGGAAATTTGAGTTGATTAAAATCATGCAGGCCTACAAGGCTGTTATAGCCTCCTGCTGCAAAGGGCATGTCACACTAATACCCCTGTTTGGGGGAACACAGGGGTTTTCTGTCAGACTAAAGCTACAGGGGCTGATTGCAGGCAGTTCATGTTTTGGTTGAGACTGGCAGTCGGGATAATTCAGTAAGATAATTCAGGGCCCTCCCAGCTTATTTTAAGTAATTCTTCAGTCTGGTTTTAGTGATTTAGAACTTATTTAAACAATTAAGCCACTTTTTCATAGTATCACAGAATGGTTTGCACTGGAAGGGATCTTAAAGTCATTCAGTTCCAACCCTCCTGCCACGGACAGGGACACCTTCTGCTGGACCAGATTGTTCAGAGTCCCCACCAGGCTGGCCTTGAACATTTACAGGGATGGAGCATCCACAGCTGCTATGGGTATGATTTGCATGATTGCCTTTTAATTGCTAGGATAACTATTAATGTCTAGTGCAAAAAAAACTCCACAGAGAGTCTCTTGTATATTTTCTATTAGAGGTACAATGTGGGCAGGAAGAGAGAGACACACCATCACTTACCAACTCTGTGTCAAAGCTTTTCTTTCAGCTAAAGAGTCAGCAGCAGAAGAGGAGCAGTGCATTCCAACAGCCAGCAACCTGTACAAGGTACTGATAAAGGCCCTGAAAATTAGTATTCACATCTCAGGAGAGTAGAAATAATGTAAGAAGTTTTTTCAGTTGAGCAGACATTAGCACTGCCCTAACTGCAAGAAAAAGGCAGTCCACATGTATTTAGTGTTAACACTAATATATCTGAGGATAATTCTTATTTAATGAACACACAGATTATTTTCTTTCTTTGGTTAGTGTTTAAGTAGTCTAACTTTCTTTGAGGATGTTGAGTATCTTTTCTTGTTCAGTGTAGTCAATAGTACCTTTGCTTCTTGGAAATTGTCTGCTCTTAGGGTTTCCGTCTTTAGTGTCCTCTGTGCATTTTAAATGTTCCAATAATCTCTGGTTAAATAACAGGTTTTTCTAAAATGCTGACAATATTTTTACAATTAAAAATAAATTATTTTCATGACAGCGTTTTAGTGCACCGTGTTTTTTCACTCACTGCTTAGCTCATCTTTAATGAAATTTCCTTGACTTCGTTTCGTCTCCTTCCAAGCAAGAGCAAGCCCACCAAACTACTGCTTAAGGATCTGATTTTTTTGAAATGCGTGACTGAAGGAAGGACAGAGTGCGCAGAAGAGGAATTATCCCCCTTGCAGAACTGACCTGGAGGGTTGCTACAAGCCCACAGAGTGAAGTCCTGGAGCTGTCCTCGGACTATTTGCTATATTTCCTCATCAGGAGTAAGAGACACAGCTTTCCTTTACAATTTCAAAATTGAAGATTAATATCACTGATAAGAAGAAAAAAAGTAAAGACGTTATCTTGTCTTGTAGGAGAATCCTTTCCCCCTCCCTCCAAATCAACTCTAAATATAGTTAAGGTAAAAAAAAGAGAGGAAGGAAAACCAAAAGAAACCAGAATATAGCCAACCTTTTTAATTAGAGTATATTGTACTTCCAAACTGGATACACTAGAAATTGGCAATGCAACATAAAATGCAAAGAAATATACCAGTTACTGTCAAAATGACCCTGTACAGCCTTATAATGCAAAAAGCTTTATACAATACAAATTTTTATTAATGTACACAAACCTTGACAGAATGATATTTGAACATAATACAACAAGTAAAAAAAAAAAGAAGAAAGAAAAAAGTGCTGAGAACTTTAACTGAATTACTGAATGGAAAAACATTCCAGCTTTCATTAAAGAATGCATAGTGAAAACCAGTATGAAATTACCTTTATGGTGGGGGAATTTATCAGAACTGTTGGTCATTAATCAGTAGGGGGAACCTCTGGAGAACATTCCTGTCTTTAGTCTTGAACTGCAAACAAATTATTTTCATATGCAAGAGCTCTGATAAATAGGGTATTTTTTTTTTCTTAAAAAAATAAAAACCTCCTAACACACTTTTCCTTACAGAGAAAACTTATATAACTTGCCAGAAAGGATGAATTTATCCTTTCCAAAGTGCTAAACAAATTTCCCAGGTACACTAAACATTGCCAGGTCAGATACTGGTGCAGTGGAACATGGTCAAAATCACATAGCAGTCGCATGTGGGCAGCTCATTCTTGGAAGTCACAGCCCCACTTAAGCTGCCAATTGGTTTAGATACAGTGGCCGACTATATAACATTCCTCCTTCTTCTTCCTCCTGGACAGCTGTACTTTACCTGTAGTTGGTGTGAAAAACAAGCTTTTTGATTTGGGAGTGTTTGGTTTTCTGTGGTGTGGTCAGAGATGTGCGTGTGGAGCGTGTTTTACAGAACTGGTAGAGCTGCTGGATACAGAGTGCAGATTTCATGCTGTCAAGATAGTAACTATTTTATGCTCTGAGTACTTCCCAACACAGTGTTTTCTATTTTGTCTGTACTCCCAGGGAGGTGTGAGAAGGAGCTCTGATGGAGTAAAGCGTGGAGAGCAGGGCCCTGAGTTGGGTAAGTTGTTGACAGGTTTACACGCAGTTTGGAGCAGATGGGTTTTCCTCACTGCGTAGACAGAACTGCCAAGTGCTCATTAGAACCAAAACTGTCTGCTGGAATGTAAACAAATGGTGAGACTTCTCTGTCCTGTAATTAATAATGCCAAATGATAACCTGCTGTGATTTTGGATATTTCCCCCTTGTAACTAGCTTCCAGTATGGTAACAGGAGTGTGCAGATTAGGATGTCCTCCACATACAGGAAGTATTTGGTCATGACAGTGGAGAATGTTTGGCCATCTCAATACAAAACAAATGTAGGAATCTTGCAAATGGGTTAAAGTGATGCAAGTTTTGCATCCAGAAAGTCTTTCTACACAAGCTTAATTTAAGAACTAATGAAGATGGAGTTACATTTCTACTTGTCCATATGGCTAAGAGCCCTTGTGGACAAGAAATGCTTTCCTGCTGGGCTGGTTGGATTCCCCCATCCCACAACAACGTGTAGAGGAAGTTCCTTCAGGAAAGCATGAGGGTGGGTAGATAGCATGAAAGATGTGACTCAGGGCACCTCCTACAGTGGCTTGGCCAAGGGACAGGGAGGGGACTGTGGCAAAAGCTAGGTCAGACACTTCTAATAGCTGGTAAAGGACAGCCAGATCCAAATCCAAGAGACACCATGGAAAACAATAATTCAGAATGAAGGCATTCCTGTACATCATATGATCATTTTGAAATGCTTCACTTTTTATACTTCCAATTGTAAAACAGAGTGCTTTTAATCCCAGTCTTTCTTCACAATATATTAAGTTGTCTAAGGAACAAAAATCAATTAACAGTGGGTTAGCTTCTCTTGCATTAAGATCACTCTTGGCATTTTGAGATTAACAAAGGTTATACAACCAATCTGCATTCACTTCTTCCTGCAATAAAGTGCTACATATAACATATCATTTTAATGAGCACAAGTAGGAGCATTAAATAAGTACAACGTTATCTTCCTAGCAGGACACACTCTATCTGCCATCAACAGAAAGGAATAAAGTATTACTGATGACATGGAGGGGAGCGAGAGGACTGTCAAATTTGCAAGTACAATTGAAATACTGAGGGTATAAAAGAGAACTTTATGATTCCAAAAGCATCTTTTTATAGCTTTATATTTCAAAGAAGTTACTGGTACCTTTTCAAATAAACAATCTTATTAACTTCAGCCCAAAATTTGTTTTTTTCTTTTTTTTTTTTTTTTTGCAAGTGAGAAACAAACTAGTGCAAGACTAAAGCACTGTGCAAAACTGCCTTTTTTTTTTTAGTCTGAGTATTTATACCCAGAATTTATCCATACCCTTTTTAAAATCCCCTTGTTGGATTTTTTTTCCACCATAGAATTCTAGTTATACAAGTTGTTCCTGCAAAGTAAAAGGTAACCACTGCATAATACAGTATATATATAATATTTATATGCCCTTTTAAAACAAAAGATGTATGCTGTGGCCCAGGGGCAGGTGTTTGTCACACCTGTGTAAAAGCAGAGAATTGGGCCTGCTGTGTGGGTGTGTAGGCTGCACACAGCATGTGTGTGGATATACACACACTTTTCATTGTCATGCTCTCATCCTGCAATGCTGAAAGCAACTTCTTTTCCTCACCAGTTCTACCCCAAAGCCTCAAACCTTAACAACTGAATACAAGGCATCAAACAACTAAAGGAAGCTGCAAACAGCACTGAAAGAATACACCAGTTCTCCACCTGCCCCACCCCAAACATTGCTCCTGAACTGCTCCACAGTTCAGGGGCAGGCAGGGGGAAGGCAGGGAGTGAGGGTGTGGAAAGGGGAAAAGAAGGATGATTAAAGAAGCGAATCCAAGGGATGTGCAAAAGCAATGTCATGGCACACTACAGGCAGCCTCTCTTCCACGCACCTGCACGCACACAAAGCCCAAAAATAAAATGCATCAATATGTCATCTTACAAGTGCTGATTGCCAATAAGGACACTCTTTTTTTTTTTTTTTTTTTTAGCTTAACAAGACAAAATAGTTTCTTAGATAAGAGTACTGGGAACATGCCTCTGAAGGTAGAAGTATGCAGTAGGTCACCTCTTGGAGATTTAATAAAGCAGCTTTCATGTCAATGCAATAAGTATACACACAGAGCCATTTGCTAAACCTTACTAATGATATAGTACAAGTGTTCGTTACCTCTCGGGGCTACGTTTTGCAGCAATGTGTAACCTGCTGGGTTTGTTGAGGGATTTTTGGTACAGAATGCAACTGCCCTCAGACAGTTTCTGCCCTTTCTGTTAGTCCAAGGTAGGCAAGGAAGGAGTGTTTAGGTGAAGAGGCACCCCCCGGTGCAGTCTGAGGTCTGGGTGGATGGAATGTGAGATCATAGTGGTTTTTGGGGAAAAACATTGTTAAAGGAATAAGGTGGGCAAACTCTGAGTTCCAGTATTTATCAAAGCACAGGGAAGTGCCATTGATGGCCAAGGTTTTCACTGCCAAGTTTGGCTCTGCCCCGCTGCCTTGTGCAGCTGACATAGCTACTGTTTGCAGAGCCTGGGAGGCAGACATAACTGAGAAGGGTGACAGAAGGTTCCTGGAGCTGATCACTGGTAGGAGCGGACTGGCTTCCTTGGAGGTTGAATACTGGCCCTTCTTCTCCTCTTCAGAGCAGTCCCCGTTCTGGTGCTTCTTCACGTGGCGGCTGAAGACAAAAGGGTGGGTAGTCTTGAACAGGCACTCGTCACAGCTGAAGGTCTGGCGTGGAGCGTGCTTCAGTTTCTTGTGCAAGTTGAGATTGTCTTTGCGTTTGCAGCTGTAGCTGCACTGGTCACAGTGAAAAGGGCGCTCGCCGGTGTGGACACGCACGTGCTCGATCAGCTTGTTGGCCGTCTTGGACAGGTAGCCACACTGGTCACACTTGTAATGGTTGCCAAGGCGGTGCTCTCGGATGTGCATCTCCAGCTCCAGCTGGTTGGCTTTCACTGTTTGGCAGATCCGACACTTGTACTCCATCTTGTAGTGAGTCTTCAGGTGGCACTCCATGGCTGCGGGGCGGTTCGTGGAGTAGATGCAGAACGGGCACCTGGCAACACAGCAAGGAAGGGCAGGGATAAAGAAAAGAGGAATCACTCGTCTGGCAGACCTGCCTTCCTGATTTAACCCTGGCACTCAGCCCCTTTCTGACCTACTAAGGAGGAGAAAAAGGCACTCAGTTCTCCCTGTGAAGCCTCTTTCCAATATCTGATTCACCTCGACACATCTTTACTTAAAGGAGGTTTGCCCATTTAATGGCATTCCTAGAAAAACATTGATTTGCTCTGAAGGAGCATCCCTTTAACCTTCTGGCTTACCTTGATGGGGTCTTCCCCCAAAGCAGGCCGGGGAGTGCAGGGTGGGTGACTGATGCACAGGTACTTTGTGTAACGATTCCTAGTGTTTGCACGAAGTCACTTTGGTCATTTTTTCCATTAAGAAGTGGTTTAAAGTGAATGTTTACAGATGAGTATAAAACCAGCTGTTTAAGTAAAGATGGAATAAACTTGTAATACCACATGTACAGCAAAAGCTTAGGAATTCCCTTTTATGTGACCATGAACAATAAGCTTGCTGGGTATCCTGCTAGGAGCAGCTGAAAGCCAGGCTGTTAGGATGATTTGTAGGGACTCCCATTTCTGGGAGATGAGCTAGCCATGCTGAAAGGGGTGTGTGCTTGGCAGTGTTTGCCTACAGCTGCCTCTGCCATGGCAGGAATTGCTCCTGTGTAGGAACAGGATGTGGGTTCTTCTTATTCACAGCAGCAAGCATCCGGCCTGGGGTGGACATGGCAAAGGGCCTCACCCCAGTTCCTGAGCCAGGAGAGGCTGAGAAGGGTAGAGGAGGGAATCATGAAAGTTTGGAAAGAAGCCTGAGCTGCATGCTGAACAAGCCTGGCCACCCACCAAACCCAAAACACACCCACTGTTGCTTGGTGCAGCTGAGAGGAAGTTGGTGGGGACAGCTCCCTGCCAAGGGTTTCTGCTGTACTGAACCAAGCACACAGCTTCCACATGGAACTGGTGAGCTCAGAGAGCAGGGCTGGATAAAAACTTACAGCTAAGGCAGCTGGCTGCTGTCTTCCAACATCCCTAGCTGCCACACATCAACATTCACTGTTTAGCAGGTAATTTTGGATAATTTCTAAGCTGAGATTCTCTCTCTCCCTAAGCTTGTTTTCCTTGCTACATCTGGTTGCATATACAGGCATAATAATAATCTACAAGTTAATCAAGAGATTTTTGAGGAAGGTGAGTAATAACAGGAAGACAAAGAGATACTAAAACACCTGGACACATTTCCTGATGCACATCAAGTACTCTGATGCAGAGAAGGAGCCTGTCACTGAGGCTTCTAATGTGATTCTCTTTCACCAGAGGACTTGGCTGTCAATGCACACATACCTCTCCTGGGCTGGGTGCTCTCTGGATCAGAATCTCAGATTTTGACCTGGAGCTGGAAGAATCATGTTTTTTTTTCTCTTCCCCCACAGCAAACAGGAGACAGAAAAATACAATTTAATTAGAACTCTTCAGGCTCTTCTGGATGCCTTAAAAAAAATAAATCAGAGCTTTTTCTTAGATGCCGCTTTCAAGGTACCTAATTATTACTTGAGTTGGGTAGGAATATAGACTGAGAAATACATTCTGTAGGGAAGACTTGAGTCATATTATGGTCATGGTTTTTCCTTGGTAAACAGAACAGATTTTACTCAGCTTAAACCAAATGTGCATTAGACAACTGGTCTGTATTCCAAGGCAGACATCCCGTTGTTCTGACACAGTGCTTGTTTCTCAATCTGGTCTTCTTCCCAGATTCAGTCACCTCATCTCAAGTGACCACAGATCCCAGTCTGTGGAACTACTGAGCTGGAGACCAGAGGCTGCCTGGCAAACAGGACCAGTTTTCCAAAGCTGCAGTGCAAACCAAGGGAGCTGCACGCAGCAACGTTGGACGTGGTGCGCTCCTCATGTCGCAGCCACAGCACGCCGACAACATCAGCCTGCTCAGCAAGAGCAGCAGAAGCTGGGAGCCCTGTGCTGAACCCTAGCTGGGCTCCAATGGTTCCAGCTTTTTTCCTGCAGCAGCTGGACCAGACAGAGGCCAGGGACATGCCTCTTTCATTACATCACACTGCCTGCCCAGAGACAAGCATATGGCCCCAGCAGTCCCTCCTTCCCCCAGGGGTCAGACTTTGACATAAGGGCACACTCATTCTCTAGAAACACTGCTCTGCACCAAAAGACTTTAAAGGGTACCACTACAGCCAAAACCAAAGGGGTTTTATATTAAAAGACTGTATTACTTATTACATGTTAATTTATACAATAGTGAATGTTGAGGGGCATGCAAACAAAGCAGAAAGCATCCAGGTTATTCATTCTTGGAGAAATGACTTTGCGTATACAAAGGCTATAACCTTTAGGGTTGTAACTTCATACCTAGAGGGTGTACAGGATTTAGTTTTTTTGAGCCAGGTGCAAAACAGAGCCTGTGCTGGGTGCTTCTTTTTGTTCAGATGCCTTGGGAAAAAACCTTATTTTGCCAAAAGCTCTTTGCAGTACTGCTTCATTCTCTATAAGGCACATCATATACTGTTTCCTCTTTGACTTGAATGGGGTTACAGCTCCTCTGCTGCTAGGTTACCAATCTACTGTAATGATGCAGATTGGTATCTGCATCCTGAAGGACAGGTCTTGGGTCATCTAAATACAAGGAAGGCCCAAATCTGGATTATTAGTTAACCAACCCTTTCTGACTGATTTCCTTTTGTCCTATCCCCATAGTATTAAGGTGCTTAACACAGTAAAAGTTTGTGTACTTGCTTTCCTTACTTGAGCCCACCGGTGGGGACAGTGTGGCATTTCTTGTGCTCCAGTAATTGCTCAGGTGTCTTCATGAACTTGTGGCACACGTCACACTCGAACATCCGTGTGATCAGGTGGATTTGCAGGTGACGCTCAAACATATTTTTTGTTTTGCAGACAAAGTTACAGAAAACACATTCGAAGCCTGAAAAATAGAACAGGAAACTTAGTCCTTACAATGTAGCCAGACTGATTGCATAGAGAGTGAGAGTTTGTGTTTGTTAAACAAATTTTTTACCTTTCTCTGACTTCTCTTCAGTGTTCACTGAGGTCTGACTACCAGGCACTACAGAAATGACCAGTAGGTTGTTTGACCCCTTGTTTTTTGGGGTTATATCTGCATCTTCTTTGCTGTTGGCAGAGTCACTCAATGCTGACAGTGAAGATGAAGATGGGCTGTTAGATTCACTGGGTGTCTTCCTCTCTTCAGCTGAAAAACAAGGAACAATAACTAGTTCAGCAGATTAGATGGAGTCTCCATGATTCGGTTTTAAACTTAAATTCAGGAAGTACTTATATTCAAAGTTAATTCAAAACAAGTCTGAAATTAATTGAGCTGATTAAAAAAAAATTGTTGGGCCTTCTTCCTTTTTAATAGTGTTTAACGACAATACATCTCTCAGTTTATCCTGTAACTGAGTGCTTCTGTGATGGTAGAGGTAAGGGACCATACAATTCTACCTCATTTCTGGACTGAAAAGAATCCCAAGAAAACACTTTGATTACTCGGAGTTCAAACACTTGTCACTCGAAAACAGAGCAGAATTTCTGTAGGTTTGAGAGGCAGAAACCAAAAGTACCTACTGGTCCAAGCTAAACTTCCCTCACCTTTCCATTTATGTGGGTCCAGCAAGTAAATATGGAATGAAGGATAAAGGAGAATAATCTCCCTCCTCATTGTATTGAAGAGTGTCCTCAGTAATCATTGCAGAGGTAACAGCATGGTCTCAGGATTTATATATTTTTATTAGGATATCCTTCAAAGATATTTGAAAAGCATGTTATTTAACTGGACCTAGAGACAGAGCTTCTTTATGGAAGAAAGAAAGCATCAAAACTTCCTTATGTGTGCAATAAATGCATGAAGTCTAAATCCCAAACCCTATCACACATTAGAACTGAACAAGAGGGGCAGTTCCCATATGAGAACTGCCATGACCCAATGAGGCAAGGATGGGCGAATTATTCCCTCCCACCCATCTCCTGGTTCAACGAGAGCTGTGTTAAAAGGAGACTTCACTAAAACTTCAAATTCTCCATGTGATAAAATTCCCTGATCAAGGCCTCTGCAAACACCAGCACGTGTGTACTTAACTTTAAATTGAGTGGCACCTTTAAGATAAAAACACAGGAATGCACTAATGAAATCTGATGACCCGAACTGCCAACAGGGAGGATGACTGGATATCATACAGAAAGATTCACTGACCTTGGGGACAAGAGTAATACAAATGGAATGAAATTTAATAGCACAGAGAACAAGGTTATGACCTGAAGGGCCAATAACAAGAATTTTTGCTACAAATGAGAAGTGCTTAGGTTGGAAACAGTCAAGGAAAACAAAAGCAGAACTGGAGCAGAACAGGGGATGAATATGAACAATCAGTGTTGGGGAGCCTTCAAGGAAGGTAAATATGATCACAGAATGTTATTGTGTCACCTATTCCCAGTAGCTGCTGCTGGTTCGTACTGCCACCACTGCTTATTTCATTGCACCATGTACAGCTGTGATTGCATATGTCCAGAGCAGGGCTTCCAACAAGAACACATGCAGTGAGGGATTGGTAGAGCAGGAAAACTGTGTTCCAAATAGGAAAAGGCTCAGTGTACATTTAGAGGGCAGAGTGTTGTTCTCCAGAAATTTACTAAGGGAATAAATAGTGTGGAAAGAGGGATGAAAGGTGGAGGGAGAAAAAGGAGGACTGCTGTTTCAGATAGAGGGCAGTTCTGGACAAGAACAATGTATGTGTACTCTGATTATCACTACGACACACACTGGAAATTTTAAAAAGGTCCCTATCTTTAATGCAAGAAGCCTACAGCTGCCTGTCTCTCAAAATAATTAATTTAAAACAATGAAACTTCTTTGAAGGCATATGCAATATCCTCACAAACAGTCCCTTTATGACCTGGTAACATCACAGGATAAGGAACTGGAGTCAAGTGACCCAGAAAATCCATTCTATTTTTTACTCTGTATTTGCCATATTTGTGTGAACATTTGGCTGAATCACCAGCTGAGGGGCTCAGTTGGGCAGGCTGAAGGAAGAACAAGGGGGTTTTGCCTATCATCAAAAGACAAGTAGCAGTTCCAATCTTTTAGCCACAATAGGAAAATATAGCAGAGCACAGCTCACTTTTGAGCTCTGAGGCTTTTCACATAGCTATGGGTAGTGTTTCCCATTTGCCTTGAACTCCTCTTTATGAAGTGAAGTAGTGCTGAGAGCTATGCTGGCATAAAATCCCTTGAGAGCTTTTCAGTAGTTCATATTTTTGTAGTTCCATTTAACTTATGTATCTGTGAACACAACCAATTTTATTCTTCTCTTCCCTCTTCTTCATCCCTCCTGTTTTCCCAATTTTATTGCTGGTAGGACAAGAAAAGCAACTTAGTGATGGAAAAGTTGTGCTGGATGAAATCAGGTTCTGTACTGGTAATACAATTGTGAGTAGTTTGTGGCGGCAAAAATGCTTCTGCCTGGTCTTAGAAAAGAAATTAATTAAGAAGATTGCAATTTTCTTCTTCTTAAGTTATGCCAGACTTCTTGAGTTGGACTAAACATATGGAGCTTGTTTGAAAACTGCTATTGCTATTAAGTGAGCAGGACCAGGGAGAGAGCATGACTTTTCTGCTATTTAATATAAAGTACATTTACAGTATTGCTGAATCACAGTGTCAACTAAACATCAGCGTGAAATTCCAAACTGATGGACTGGGGGGGCAAACACAGCAAGGAGCAAAGCTCAACATAATGTTTATTTCAGACTTAGAGCCAGGTATGCACAATTAGCACAAAGTCACCTTATCACTGCTGAAGTCAAAGCAGGATTTTGATGAAATAGTAAACCAGAAAAACAAATGAAATATTTGACTGACTCCAGTAAGAGAGGGGATTTGTGGGATAAGGGGAATAGGAAGAAGAAGGGCTGAGTAGTCCTTCATTTATTTCACTAAGCTTGAAAATTGATCTGCACTACCAGATTATTTGTCTGGCTGGAGTCCAATTTTCTTCAGCTTTGAGAGATCAGGCCTTAATTAGCAAGCATTTCAGTGAAAGCAGAGTGCTAATGGGAAGTGTGAAGGTTGCACCTAAAAAGCATGGAAGAGAGAGATCACTGCAGCTGGGAGAGAGGGATCATCACCTGTGTGCTTGTTGTTGACATGAGCCTTCATATCTGCCTCTTCCATAGTGACAAAATCACACACCGTGCAGCAAATGGAGAACATCCACTGCTCCTTATCCACGTGGAGGGACATATGACTGACAAACTGGACATTCATCTCCGTCTCAAACCCACACACATGGCAGCTGCAGGCAGAAGAGAATTCAAGAGTAAAAGAAACATTAGAAACCAAACCACAAACAGAAGCCTATTGCCTTTCCCCAAATTTGCAAGAAGAAATTCACAGCACAGCTTTCTGCTCTTCCTCACTGCTCAGTGTTCACTGCAAATTTCTTTTGTCTGCTGAACTGTCTTTAAACTGATGGCCATGCCAATGTGATTAAGGGCAGGCACAATGCAACAATCGTGTACATGCTATAATGATGCTAAATAATCATAAAGTTAATTAAAAACTACAGATTCCAGATGCTGTGCATCACCTAACTGATTCCTTTGGGCAATAAGAGGCACTGCAGCTTTGCCAAGGTGTTTAGTACAGCTGATACACTGACAAACAGAGAGCTTGCTGCACACTCCAGGAGTGATTTTCAAGCCCTGGAATGATTCCCATGCAAAACTGGGATCTTGTGCAAAACTGCTTGGTAGTTTCAGTGTAAGCAGGTAAAAATGGGTTCAAACATTTCTTATGCTTGACTGGAAAACAGCAGTCTTCAGCTATGCGAATAATTAGCAGGGATACAGATTTTGCAGCCAGCACATAAAGACAGTGATACTGAGAGGCAGTGGAAAGGACCCTTTAATTTAACTTTCTTTGCAGAGTCCTCCTCTTGCTTTGATTAGGCCATTAACATTTAAAACAAGCCAGAAAGACTGGAAAAGGCATATACTCCAGGGCATTATTTACTTTCCCAAGGGGAAGCACTAGATAATCTAATCCAGCAGGTCTCATTTATTTCTTACTTCTATGATTTTGTAATTAAATCTGCCCTTGGCACTTTGACTAAAAGTAAGAGTGATTTGGTAATCTGCTTGGCCACTAGAGTGCACATCACAGTTTGCAAAGTGCACAACCATGCATACAACAAGAAGAATGTCTAAATATCCATTTTATCTGGGAAATTCCATTCAATTTTTCAGGCAAATTCTCCTGAAGGTTTTCTTTCTTTCACCAGGTATATACATTTCACCAAATGTATATACCTCTAGCAAACAGAAGAAATGTGTAGATTGATATAAAAATTATTGAAAACACTTTAAAGCTATTTGATTTCATAGATTTGGCTGAGGACAAGGGAACAATCAGAGGCGACTGGAAGCACCGGGCTTTAGATTCACTGTGTATCCGTGTACATGATGGGATGTTTCCGAACACAAAAGTTAAAGGAACACTGTTTAAGAAGTCAGAGGGGCTTCTAACAGCCCAGCTACCTCACAAAACCTCTTAGAAAAACCAACCCCACAGCAAACCCCCAAGTCCTTCCTAATGGCCAGCCAAGTCAAACAGCACAAAGCAGCCAGCCAGGGTTCGCTGCTCATCCTAAGCCAGATACGGGCAAGACAAATCCTGCAGTCATGGCTCCAAGCCCGCAGCACCAGAAGGGTGGCCCTGTCACACATCCTCAGGAGGCACAGGAGGTGCTGCCTGGTGCACAGCCCTTGCCTGGGTGCTCACCTGTAGTAATAAGGGTGCTTCTTTCCATCGCTGCTCTCGGCCGTGACAGCACTGACGATGTCCTCGGTGTCGGTGCTCACCAGCTTCACCGAGTGCACAGTCAGGTGCTGGTTCAGGTTAGCACGGCACTTAGCAGCATAGGGGCACAAGTGGCATTTGTATTTTCTCTCTTCTGAAAAAAGGAGCAGAAAGATGTGAGTTTATACCTCAGGCTAAAGCCAGCTGCTTTGAAAGCTGCCAGTAACCAAGCGTGCATTCCTTTGGGTTTCTCCAAGCAGCTTTCAGGATGAGGTACTTTGGAAGCTCGACATTTTAGACGTTTATAGGAGTCCACAGCAATTACTCAGAAAAAAACCCCAACTAATTTGAAGGTAGTTTAGGGGAAGTTTTTTTAATTTGCTCTACTCTTTGTAGTTGGACAATATAAAATTATAAACTGGAAAACTGGGGCAACTGCTGTTCTGGGAGCTGCAGCAAAGCCAGTGGAGAAACGGGTCAATAGTCTACAACTATTTCCTTTACCCAGCATATTTTATTTGATTTTTGGACCTGGTTATTGTTGAGTTTGCCCATGCGATCACTTGCAGAGAGCTGATAGTTGATGATTTTGTAATGATATCTGATGGTAGGAGGAAGGAGAACACTGTATATCATCAGTCCAGTTCCAAAAATGAACTAATGAAAAATCTCACTCAAAGAACAGTCAAAAAAATAAACTAATTCCTCATGAGTTTCTGATGCTTCACAATTTTAAATATTCCTCTTTTTTTGTTTTAAATTAATCATTTCTAGATCCTGGCAGCACAGTTTTTGTGCATGCATTTTGCAAAGGGTTGATTAAAATAACCAAACATTATGTCTGCTTTTACAACCTTTTCCTTTGAGGGTCTGCTCCTCTAAAATTGAAATATAATGCTGCAAGTGTGAGGGGAAAGGCATTCCATAAAGCAGTTTAGGACTAAGGAAATCCCACTAAGACCATGGAGCATCTGAGCCTTTTCAGGATGGCTCTGCTGGATGGCTCAACATACACTGGCATTATACCAACAGGATTTCTCAGCACTACATGGGAAATTCTTGCATCCAAGTGTTATTTTATGCAGTGCACCTCAGCAGGCTGACAGAGTGCATCATCCATATAGAAACTCTGTTTGTCTCAGATGATTTGAAGCAGATTCACTTTAAGAAAGTTGATATTGAGTAGAACAGCCCCTGTTCCTCTCAGAACTGTATCATGAGAGCAAAGATGTATGAGTTATTCAATCCTTTCAGTTTCAGAACACCAAGGGCAATCTTTTATTGTTCAGTGACACTTGAAAAGTTCATCAGGTGAATGATATTTCTGTTAAAAAAATCCCCAAATCTGCCCAAAAAAAAAAAAAAAAAAAAAAAAAAAAAAAAAAAAAAAAGGCTGTGCCTTCTCTTCAGAATTCCATTACCAAGCTTGGTTATCAGTTGGTGTCTACAGTTTGATCTACTAAAACCTGGACAAACTTGAATCGACAGGTTTTGTAAGGAGACATTTCAGTAGGCTGCAAAGAAATAAAATGTTCACTCCCTAAGCCCACTCTGACATTGGGTCCTGCTCCTGCACTTGGCTGTGCCCCAGGTGAGCTGAGGATGGCTCACACACTCCTCTCCTTACCATCTTTCTCCTCCCTAGAACAAACCCCCCGGGATTCCCGAGTGCAGTGACAACCACAGGCAAACTCTGCCTTACCTGTGTGCAACGAGAGATGTCGGGACAGAGTCTGCTGGCGACCAAACACTTTTCCACACACATCACAGGGAAACAGCTGGTCGTTAAATTTCCAAGATGGCAATCCATTTCCCACCTCCAGCCCCAGCTTTTCTGTTTCCATGCCAAAAAACACAAAGCCATCTTCAGAACTCTGAAGACTTGCAGATTTCATTCAGTAGAGCCCTGTAGGCGTCATATAAAATGCAGCACTTCGGCAGCATGCTGTGTGATCTGGCACATGAGTTCATTTAGAAAGGAAATTCCCATTGCTGGAAAGGAAATTAATCTTTCATACACATTCTAAAGCAGAACGCTGAGCCAAAATGCTCTGGACATAGGCACAGCCAAAAAGTTAAACCAGGTTATGTACAGAGAGAAAGTCAAGAGTGAGCAGAGCAAGCATTAAGCCCTAATTATGGTTTTGTGGAACAACCACTCCTTTGGCTTTTTCAGTCATCCACCTTTGCCTGGTGCATGAAGAAGCCTGATCTGAGATGGTCTGTCTGGAATATTCAAAGCTGAATAAAGATTTTCAGACAGTTTCTTTTCTACTGAGGCAGGAATTCTTGCTACATAGATGACAGAATCATTTAGGTTGGAAAAGACCTCTAGGATCAAGTCCATCTATTAACCTGACACTGCCAGGTTCATCACTAAAACCACGTTCTAAAGTGCCACATCACACACATGAGAAGTCTGACTCTGAAGACCAGAAGATTGCTCAGTCAAACATTAAAACAAAAGGACACAGCATCCCAGTATTTGGCTGGCTTCCAAGGTAAGCTCTACCCAGCACTGCTGTCCTCTGGCATCAAAATCCCAGCTGCTTAGAGGGCCATGGAAAAACTGTGACCCACTGTGAGCTATTATCTTTTAATAAGTGGTTTTAATTGTTTCAGGAGCAGATAGAGTCTGCAATACAGAAAAAAGAAACCCCTCAGAGCATAGAGCACAGATATGAAAGCACTTTGTAAGGAAGTCAAGGGAAAGGGACTTGGAATGAAGAAGAGGAAAAAAGGTTCCCCAATGCTTCAAGAAGTTGAAAGCACAGCCAGTTTTGATTTGGACAGAATGGAGCAAAAAGCAGGTAGAGACTGGGGAAAGCAGTGTACTACTTAAAACAATAAGAGAAAGAGCATCAGCAAACCTTGAGTGAAAAAATACCCTGTGCAACGGTCCTGTTCCTTGAGGAGAAGGGACTGCTTTTGTAAGAGGTGCACAGAACTACAAGGGTACTTTTTAAACACAGCAGTCAGCACTGAGGGTCTTGGTGTAATTCTTCTAGTTCCACTGGAAGGAAGGATGCCACTGGCAGAGCACCTTTCCCCAGACCGACAGCGCCTCTGGGATCGCTGCCCAGAACAAGCTCCGCCAGCACGTGTGAACACGGCCGGATGGAGGAAAACCACTTGGCTGGAATTTCCAGGTAAATGTGGGGAGAGGAGTTGGGGACAGGAGTTCAAAACCATTATAGTGTGCAGAAGTCAATATGGTGGAGTTTGGCACAAATGGCAAAACCTTCATTCCATGAAGCACTGAGGAATAAACACCGCCCCCTGCACGGGCAGCCCCTCACTGACAGTCAGCTACCGCTGCAGATGTTACTACCATGGCTGAGAGAGTCTCTCCTTCAGAGAGAGCTTTTCAGACAACTCCACTGTGGTTTAGGCAAAGAGCTGTCAAATACTGTATTTAATTTAAGCAATAATAAAAACAATGCCTCATCTGGGGCAGAGAGTCCACGTAGCAATCTCAGCAAATTTAGGGCTGGCTGTATTTGCCAGCCCCTTCTCCACTTCTGTTTCATTCTCCTGTGACCCTGCAATATGTACAATAGTCATACCAGAGGAATTCTGAGCCATTTCTGTGTGCTACCAACCAACAAAGCATTTTTCTTAAAAAAAATTTCTAGTTAGAAAACAAGTTCTGCCTATTCAAAATACTCATTTTCTGAGATTAAAAAGGAAGACACCCCCCCATCCCCTAAGGGCTGTAAGTGACCCATAACCTCTAAGAACTTCAATAAAGAAGGATTCTTTTTCTTGCTACCCTTGAGTTCCAAACAACGGAAAAATCTGACTCTGGTAGCACTACAGATGTTTCAGTAGAGCTTTTTGAGTACATAATCAAAACAGTGCTTCAAATGAGGAAAATAGTAATAATTATAAGAGAAGGTCACAAGGGTGTAGTTTGCTTCAATATGGTCACAACAAAAAATGAATTAATTGGGACATGTACCAAACAAGCAGGCTCAATTAAGTAAATAAGTCTCTTAACAATTCACTTCAGTATTAGTCATCAGCCCTCTTTTATCTCTTAAGAAAAAGAAATATAATAACTTCTTCCCTATGATTGTTCTGGGAGAAGCTCATGGGAAGCTGGAAAAACAGCAGCTTTCTGAAAATGTCAAACTGGTGACAACCAGTCCCTTGCAAAGCAGCTGCATATTTTTCATTGATGCAAAAGAGGACACTGAGGTGTTTTGAAAGTCCTTCTGTTTACTTGAAAGATGTATTTGTGGAGTCATAACTACAGTGCTTCTTCCTTCTCTCTGCAGCAAAGTGCTTTTTCTATTCAGCTGCTTCTTAGCTTCCTCATGGCCTCAGCACTTTGTGAAAGATTTCTCAGCTCCAAGGGAAATCACCTATTTCCATCCATCCTACCCTCTGGGCAAGCTTTGACTGCATCCTGGAAACTGGAGCTCTGCGTCCAGACAGTGGTCCAGAAATCTTCCCAGAACATGCCTGGCACCTGACCTTGCCAGTGACCTGAAGAGTCACGTGAGTCAACTTCTACATGCATTCCTTGGGCTCTAGCTCTAATTGATGACAGGGAATGGGAAGTGAGTACAGGCCCAGTGACTCCAAGACCACAACACTGGGCTGTGCTCCCTGTGCATGCCTAAGCCCTGTTCCCAGGCAGTCAATATTGTTAGCCTTAAAGAACACCTTACACAGTGGCCAGGAAGAAGATGAACTGAGACCCCCTAATGTCAAATAATAAATCACTGTTTTGAAAGATGTCTCACAGAAATCCATCGTTCACCATGACATCCCCTATATTAAAATGAAAAGGAAAACAAAAAGAGAGAGGGAAAAAAAAGGACTTGAAACAAGATTTCTGCTTTAAGTGTCCACAGCAAATTCCAAAATTCCTATGTTAGAAAATCATAAAAGACAAAGTTATATTGAAATTACTAAGCAATAGATTGCATTTCTGTGTGATTTTTGGAGTTTAAAACAAAATATGCTCAGTAAAATGAAAGGCCTCCAACTTCTCCAGTGAAACATTAAAAAGAAACAGAAGGATTAAGACTCTGGATATTCCAAAGCTAGCGATAAAATTATTTTGAAATAACTTTCCACAGAACACTTAAAAGCTAAAAATCTTATGTAAAGGTAAAACTTAATAAATACAGTGAAATACATCTTTATGGACACCTTTTCTGCCCTCCTGCATCACTTGGTATCACTCCCCTTCTAGCCACAAGTCAGCTTCATGGGTAGCTGTGTAGAGCTGATCATCCAAGAAGGTTAGGAACTGCCACCATTTCTATTTTCTCTGCAGAAACATTGTTCTGTTCCTCCTCTGCCCCTTCCAAATAGATTTAATTTCTGGCAAACAAAGCACTGCAGCTCAAAAGAGTCACCATTTACCCCTTTCCTGAGGTGTTGGGCATAATTCTGAACACATTTGTATTTTCAGTTTTCACATTTAGTAATTAATCTTTACCCCTCCCTCTCCAACTGGTGAGCGCTATTGTTACACATGAGAGAATGTGTTAACCACACCTTCTGAAAAGTCTTTACTCTAACTTCTGTCAGGATGTGCTTGAAGAGAGGACACCATATCCAGTGGAAGCTGTAACTGAAGAAGAGGACGAGGTGTGACCTGCGTACAAAAGTGACTGTCTGGAGTCACCCACTCAGCCTTGTGACTGCTGGTGGCTGTCAGGCTCAAGAACTCCCCAGGGACTGGCTTTGGACTCTGATATTTTGATTATTTATTTTCTTTTACTTTGACGTATTTGTCAATTACTGCTTCACAGTGTTTTATGCTACATTATGTTTGCATATGCTGTCCAACGTCATACCCAACTTTATCTCTTGATACAAACAATGGAAAGAATGAATCCACTATTTAAGTGAAAAAGACAAGCCTAAGAAGACAAACAAAAAGTGTCCTGAGGTATCATTCAAAGAAGATAAAATCATGTTTATAACCTTTGCTGGTTTACTGTTCTCATATCCTGTAACTCACTTAAAACAGCTGCTTCTCTGTTTTATCTTCACACCTCCATAGACCTTGGAAGCAAAAAATACCAAAGGGTAGATCCTTATGGTCAGATGGAATCCCATGGATATAAATGAAATAGATTGTTCTCTGCAATAAGCATTCCATGTAGAGATGAGACTGAGAGGTGCTGATAAGCCTTAACATGGAAGGTCAAAATTCCTTTTCTCTCCATTCTTCTGGAAGTGTATGTCAGGGTTGTATTTTGGGTTATTCAGACAGTTTGACACCATACAAATGGTCAAGGAGAAACCAGGCAAGTAATTTTGAAAATTAAATGAGCAGAAATCCTGTGAAAATAGAGAGTGGTGGTTAGTGTTTTCAATAAATGCTGCTTGCAAGCCACCAAACCAGAAAATTAATAAACTGACTGAGAAACAGGGGACAAGGTAACCAGGGTTCTGTGAGTTCATCCTCGTGGCAAGAGGATGAACACTCCTGTGCAGATGTCCAACAGAAAGACTTGGGACACTAAACAATCATCAGGTAACTTGTGGCTGCTCCCAGCCTGAGGTGAATTGCTGCTTTTTCCTTTGAGATCTGTCCAGTACACCACATTTACCCAAGAGGTAAATCCACTGCATGCAGCTCTACAGGAATGTCTGAAAACTTGCTCCATTTGTAAGGCTATTTCTGTTTGGTTATGTGTAAAAGACAAAAACTTCAAGAAATTATTTATTCAGAAACAAGGTATTAAGGTCAGATAATCATGCAAACATTGCTTTAAAAACATTTATTTGCTTAAAGAAATTTTCTTTCCTTCTTCTGTCTGCATTTGTCTATCTTGTTATACAGTCTTCCTATTTCTGCAGTGTTCCCATCATCAAAGATGCATTTTATTACTTTGGAGTCTTCCCCTTACATGTTCATCCATCACCGCTGGCAAGCACACTGTATTTAAAAATTGAGAACTTCTTTTATGAAATATGAAATTATGGCTCTGTTGCAAGCTTGTTTGCCAAAAGCCTGTGAAATGTTCCCAAGCTCAAAAATATATTGACTGCACAGAATTGCAGTGTTCCAAATATTATATATCTTACTCCCTTTCCAACTTGCTTCCACAAAGGTTTTATTTGTAGGGCCAGAATCCTTATTTCTAGTAAGTCAGTTAAAATAAACCGTGGAATCCTTCCAGGTACTGTAGTTCCTGAGTAAGATATTTCTCAACTTATCTAAGGTGTCAGAGATCCCGACTGGCCCTGCAGTCTTAATTTGTCACCCCCTGCATTGTTGCATCCTGTCTGGTCTTGGTTCAGGGTATATCTTTTACTGTGAGCAGACTCATCCACTATTAACTGAGATAAGCAGTTGTTTTCTAGGGATAACATTTTCTAATATTCCCCACAAAACCACAAATGAGATAGAAAACTCGATGTGTGAGGGAGTCATGTCCTTTTTGTTTCCCAATCCCCAAACATCTGCACATAATCAACCCGAATGACAGAACAAACGCACAGAGGAAGCAGAAAAAATTCTACTTTCCAATAGAAAAACTACCAATTAATGCTCTTATTTTTTTTTCCCTCTAAAGCTTTGCAAGTGTGTAATGTTACTGTGGAGCTTGATAAAAAGCAGTAATGTTATGATAATTTAAAATCCTTGATATGGAAGAAAGTAGAACCCAAGTGATTTTATCTATCAGTAGCGCAGTACTTAAGCTGCTCTTTCTGAAAAGTGCAACCATCAAAGTTGGAAATACTTCATTGAAGTGCTTGCACAGCCCACCAAAAGAAACATTAATATTGTGCACAGAAGTAGTCCAAGCGCACAACAGACAGCAGCACTTGAAAAGATTGCTGAGAAACAATAAAGATGCCAGGGTTTGGGAAAAGAGCGAAAACAGGTAAAAGATGAACTTTAAAGTTGACTCCATAGAGAAACGTGGAAAAAAAAAGTGAAGCCCTCTTCACTGCTAAGATTGAGCCCATTGCTCAGAAATGGACAATCAGAAACAGAGGAGAAAGGGCAAAGAAAAGATTGGGACTACAACATCTGACTTTAAAACACAAAGCCACTCCCATGTTCTACCTTTGCATCAAATCTCACACCTATTTTCACTTCTCTTTTACAGCAGAAGACTTCTGAGCAAACCATCAGATACCTTGTGATAACCTTCATCTGCATTACAAAGCTCTGGGATTTGCTTTTATTCTCTGCATTAAATTCAAAACTTAAAAAACAACCAAGAAGAGAGAAAAAAATATAGTAAATTCTGTGCAAGGTGGCTGAAGTTGCAGATTTGTAAGGAACTCTAAAGCTACAATAATGTTGCAGTCATTACTTGAAAACTACTTGTACAATGGGTACATCATGGCATCAATTTGAGGATAATGCTGGGCAACAACATTTCTTTTCCCCAGCTTGTATTTACCACTGCCTTGCTACAGAATAAAGCACAAACAGCACTATCTTGTGGTAACTGCATCCCTAAGACAACAAGAAAGAATAGAACAATGTAAAATTCACAACAGATGCAAAGTCAGGCCCTCCCCAAGCTGTGAATTTGCTAGTTGGGAAATAGCAGTCCTGGGAGAATCCCATTATCTCACTGCATGGCTCCAAGAGCTCCTCCATCATTCACAGCTATCACAGGGAACATCAGCTGGGTTTCGTGGCTGCACATGAAGTAATTCAATATGGCCCAGATGAAAAATCACCTTTTTTTTTTTTTTTTCCATTGAGGGTGCTGAGACATTTCAAGAAAGGCAAAGGAGGCACCAACAAATCTGCTCCCCAAAAAGTGTTTTTCAAAGTTTTACCTGATCGTTGTTCCCAAGAACAACTGAGCCTTTAAGTAGCAAAAGGCTCCATCACCATTATTACTTTTTTTTTGTTGTTGTTTAGAAATAACAACTGAAGTTCAATCCTGCATCTATTGTCAGAGAAAAACCTGGTAATGTGCTCTCTTATCTTTGCATAATATTTTTAATTTCATTTCCTCCTGAAAATATATTCATGACAATAGTTAGTTGTGCCATAATAAACTTACATAAGTTTCCTCTAACTTACTCCCAGGCAGGTGGCCCTCACATCTATCTCAAGCATTTACACTGCTTGCAACACTTCTTTTGGGCGCTCCAACACTGAGTTCCTATGAAGTGATGAAAGTATAATTTGCTCCTATTGCTATTTTTAAATAAAAATTAATTAATTTCCATAATGCCAACAGGTTTCTACCTTTTAAATTTTCCCCTACAATTCTGCTTAAGACACACTTCCAAGAGACTCTTTTAAAAATCGCTCAAACATTTGTGCACATTAGGACCATTATGGGGCATACAAAATTTCCTATTTTGCTTTAGATTTTGTCAATGTGACAATTTCTGCTTGCAAGTCCACGGGAAATAAGGGTTTTTCTTTTCTAAAGAGAAGATAATAAACACACCTAAGGCACTTTGCAGAGACTAACACTAGTAGTTCCCCATCCAGCATTCAGATATAAATAAAGACAAATTGTATTTTTCTTTTCAGCTTTCTGTCTCTTTTGGGGTGAACAAAATCTTCTGTACTTGGACAAAGCTGATGAGCAGAAATCTCAGTGGGGGATAAAAATAAAATAAAGCACTAAATGCACGTTGAGTTCCTGAGCTAAGTGAATTAACACAAAATAATCAACACTGGATGAACAAGTAACTACAAGCATTTGGCCAGAGCCACCTTTCCCAAGGTGCTTGTGATTGCTGCTGTGAAAGAAAACGTTTTGCTGCTTATATTGCAGATTCCCCAAGTGATAAAAACTTGAACCTGCCATTTCCTTCAGGCCTTTAATTCACTCTTTTTAAGATACCAACGTCTCCCCTTGCTCTCTCTCCTATCACCAGCACATGCATCTATCTGTAAATCATCCCCTTCTTCTGCATAATTCTGCTATCTGCCTTTTGCTTTTGCAGGGCACCAGTGAGCACCACAACTGCCCCAAACTCAACTAAAACACTCAGCAACAAATAAGGGCAAATTGTACTCAAATTGAAATCATGCTGTAGAAGAAAAAAACCCCAAACCTGTCTTCAGCTTTGCTTAGATGATTTTTAAACAATGCTCTTTTTGTCTATCTATCCATTTGTCCAAACAGCTGATGAATTCTGCATTTAATTTACTCTTAGGCAGACAAATGTTATAGAAGACAAATTTGTAAAAGGTAAGATAGGTGAGGACTGAAGAGTCTCAAGGTAACTCTAAAAAGAAATGTCAGGAATGATGTGTTCCAATTCCTTCTGCAGAGCTAAAAAAGTAATTTTAAAATTCATCTTTCTATTTCAAGTTGAGCTTGTATTTGGAAAAGTTTCATCTTTGGGAAACAATTTGACTTAGTGCTAATGCTTACATTTACAAAAGATTCTGATATTAGCAAAGACAAAAGAGGATATGAAACCAGAGATAGGTTTGAATGAGATGCAGATTCTAAATCACAGTGTGCTGAGTATCAGTAAGCCAAATACCTCATCTATCAACTCTTTTTCAGGAGGTGGATCAATCACCACTGTAGCTTTGTTACTGAATTTATTCCAGAATTAGAGCAGGAAGGGACTCCCAGAGGCCAGCTTTTCTCTCCTACACCCAGAGGCACATCAGTCACTCACTAAATTTCCCTACCAGTCCCAACAGATGCTTTTCTTACTAATTTTTTTAAAAAGCCCTCCTGTGACAGGGGCTCCAGAGGCTCCTCTGACAGTTGTGCCAGTGCAGAAACACCCCATTGCTAGAAAGTTTCACTTGGTGTTTAGCTGCAATCTCCTCCGTTGTCATTTAAGCTAGCTATTCCTTATTCTGCTCACATCAACACAGGCAAAGTTTATTATTTTCCTCTCAAAGTTGTCATTTTACATATCTGAATGCCATTATCATATAACCCCTCTTTTCTTCTCCAGACGAAATAAATTAGTAAAATTCTTCATCCTTCATGCACAGCTCATGTGTTCTAAACCTCTGACCACTGCTGCCTCCTCCACATTGTTCTTGGATTATGGAGCCCAAAATTGAACTCTGGGCTCCAGCTGCAGAGCAGAATTACCACATGTGCCTTACAGACAACATTCCCAACACCTCAGCCAGATGTTTGTCCTTTCTGCAATGCCACCTCTAAACACAGTGTCTGACCAACACTACTCCAGATCCCTACCTCAAGCTGCGCTGCCTGGGCATTCATCCCTCCTCTTTCTTCATGGCACAAACCATTCCCCAGGCACAGGACTTTGATCTCACTACATTGGCTGCTATTTTTCATAGTTTCTTCAGTTCCTCAAAGTATGTCTGAACTCTAGTTCTGTCCTCTGAAGTGCTCATAGCACCTCCTTGCGAGGTGTGCCACAGACATTTAATAAACATCCTTTCTCCTCCATCATTCACAATGTTAATGAAATGAATGAATGCCAGAGCAAGCACAGCCCCTTGCAGACCCCATATGGTCCCTGGGCTTTGACTTCAGCCTTAATTAGAGCTGTACCTACCCTGAGTTTCCCTGCTCACCATGGGCATATTGTGGGAGGACACATCAGAAGCTTCACTCCAAGCTGGTTCCAGTTGCCCTTCTGAAGCCAACAGGCTTTATTTCGCTGTTTTCCCTTCTCCCTTTCCCAAAACCAATTCTACGACTTTGTGTCATTCTCCCCCAAGCTGTCTTCCATCACCTGCATCAGAAGACAGCTCCCAAGAACTTGCTGGGCAGCCCTGTGCTGTCCCAAATTCACTTTCCAGAATAACACATGGTAGACAAAATCCCACATTTCTCACCAAGTACTTCCAATGATTGTAGCTGCTCAAAAAACCCTTCTCAAATTTGACCTCCACTTGTGTTATCTGGTTAAGAATATTTATGGCAACAGTGATTTTGCTTTTTCAAAAATCACTTATTATTGAGTAACTATTACTCAGCAAACTTATTATGGTAAGTTAAATAATAAGAGATGTCACTAAGTATTTTTGCCTGTATGAGAACACTGCATAGTACTGGAAAATAAGATTTTCCCTGTATAAAGGCAGCCCACAGTAAAACAAGAAACACAAGTTTTCAGATAGATGTCAAGTGCCTTTCAAGACAGCCGTTAGTCATGAACTCTTCTGCTTGTTTTAATTCACACCTTTCATCTTGAAGGTCCTGTTAACAATTGGCAAAATAATTAGTGCAGTGACTTCACAGGGAAAAGAAGTGGAATCTATGTGGCCACATCAATTTGTGCAAAGCCCTGTTGTTTAGCCTGTATTGAGAGACTGGCCAATTCACCAGGAGTTTCATGGGATGCTCAGAAGGATATGATCACATTCCCTGCCCAGTAAATACTGATGGTTAAAAAAAACTAAGACATGTACAACGATGCACGTGTTGCACATTTCACTTGTCCTGCTTTAGCTAGAGAACACATCATACACATGCTTGAGCATTTCTTTTCAAATTTGCTGATTTGAAATTGTATGTTCTGCATAATAAATTATATTTTCAGCTCTGAAGGAGACTCTGCTACTAATGAAAACTGTGTGGCTGCTCAGGAGACAGCCTCTATTGCTGCAGCACAGATCTGTGCCTCACGTGCAGGAGATGCAAACCTGCCTGGGAGCAGATCCAGAAAGCATTGCAATCAGTTGAAGCCGCCTTGGTTATGATCCCATGGATTGAATCAGAAATGTGGAAGCCTCTGCTCGATGGCTGTGGTGCAGAGTGGTTGTCAAGGCAGCTGAGTGCACAGGGGGAAGGCTGCACGCAGGCAGACGGGCATGGGGACTGAAGACAGGATGCGATAGATGGAAAATGTGCCAGAGCTGCTATCAGGCACTTTAGCACTGAATTATGTTGAACAAATTCTGCAAAATCTGTCTTGCTTTGGAGAACTATGCCAAGTACAGCCACTTCTACAGCAGTCCAACTATCTCACCTTTCTAGAATGACTTTCCACAAGTTGCCAGCTGTCTCCTGCTATTAGACTGCAGAGAGCCATCCCAGTGGCTGACAGTCCCCAGGCCTTCCAGAGAGTTCACAGGAGGCACTTGTACCCACAAGTCACTCTTTTTGTGGGAAGAATTAGCATGTGGGAGATAGCAATTCAAATCAGTTACTAAAATCAATCTGCCACTCTCTCACAAAAAAACCCCAACCCTTTCCTACCATCTATAAAGGTGTCACACGGGTTGGATTTGTCAGAGGGACATCTCTCCAGCATCCTTTTTCATGCATCTGCATGGATTTTTACACAGCCATACACTTGCACGCCCATGTGTACACACACAAAGAAGAATATTTGGTTGAATCTTACTCCCAGACCCGTACCAGGAGAAGAATAAAATTAAAAGGGTGCTTTTGAGGACTGAGAGAGGCAGACTTTGCGCAGCTTAGGGAGTACCTACAATTATGCCCTGAAGGCAGCAATGACTGTGTGGCATCTGCTTCCAGCACCACTTTCCCCAAGCACATTTCATAGAAATTCTGAGACAGAAATGAACAGCAGGACCAAGTGCCTGATAGAACATGCCTAGGTAGTGAATTAAGTGCCACTCTCACTTTTCTACCCTGACAAGAGGCAAACAGGGGTTAGGGACTCCCGTCATCAGGAAACCTGAAAGGGGCATCCAATGTCTTGGATGGGCAGAGCTCATAACTCAGACCAAAAGTGAAAGCAGATAAAATCATCATAAGCACTAATAATGGGACAATGCAAGGTGGAGAAAAAGCCCCATGTAAGTCAATTCACGTGCACAGACACTCCCCCTCTGCAATTACACTGGCAATAAAAATTGCTGTTCCGTCACAGGGATGGAAACAGCTGCTAGGGTCATGAAATATTCTTTCAGGCTTTCAAAAAAGTCTGAAGTCCAGCAAACATGATTAAGGGAATGGAGCAGCTGTCATACAAGGAGAGTCTGAGAGAACTAGCACTGCTCAGTGTGGAAAAAAGGTGACTTGGTGGGATCTTTCCAACCTGGATAAATACCTGATAGGGTGAAATAAGATGAAGTGAAGAAGATTAACAACTCTTCTTAGTGGTGCCAGTGGAGAGGAGGCAAGGGCACAAATTAAACACAAGAAAATTCGTTTAAACATAAGAAAATAATTTTTCTTATGGGGAGCAAGGTCAAACACTGGCATGGCTGGCTTAGAGAATGTCCAGAGTCTCCATTCCTGGAGATATTGAGATCCTGACTGGACATAGCCTTGAGCAGCAAGATGATTCTGCTCTGAGAAAGGGACTGGAATTTGACTTCATACCTCAACCATTCTGGGATTCTCTCAAAAATAATAATCCATGGGTTCTGCTGTCCTGAATAAATTCAAAATTGATTTCTTGTAATCATGCTCTTAAGCCCTGGCTTTCATTTACAAATTCTAACATTTGAACATTTTAAGAAAGCCTTCCTACAGTAAATAGGATTACCCACAATGTGGAGTTAGAGGCTTTTTGGCAGATGTAAGCAAACAACAGTAAGAGGGTGTGAATCATTCTAATTAACTCTATAGGTACATAGCAGGGAAGCTACACAAGGGTAATTTAAATGCCAACATTTCACCGCTGGTCACTTCAGTGGAAATTCACAGGGTTTGTGTGTTTCATAGTCCCTCAAGACCTAAGGGTATTTTCCAGGGTGACAGAAGCAGCAGTGATCTCACACACAGAAATCAAACCCTCAAGGTGTCCCTTCATTTTGCAGTGTGCCTACAGTGGTCTCATGGTGATGATCCAAAATTCAGAGCTGGTTCCTGTAGAAGGTTGCAGAAGTTTTAGTTTCCTGCAGAGTACAGGAAATCAGAACAGAGCACAAATACTGCCAGAAAATAGTGGATATGAGCACCTCTGCTGGTTGGACCAAAAATGCTCTTGCTATCTACTTCCTAGATGTGTAGAGTCACAGAAAATTACATCAAGAGCTATACTGGCCTTAAAGCACCTTTAAGAGGAATTAGGCAGGAAGATACATGCAAACTCATACTAAAGAATGAGAACAACACCACCATGATTATTTATCATATTCAAGCTAAAATTCTAAACCCTCAGGAGGCATTTTCCAGCTACAGTAACAGAAGAAAATAAACAAGATGAAATGTGCTCATGGGCACGCCAGTGTCACACAAATGCTGAAATTTCACATGGTTGAAGGATACAGCCTCCCTTCACCCTGCTCACATCCTACCATTCCCACACACTATGAGAGGAAAAAAGGAGATTGGTTCACTACTTCCCCTGCTGTGGCCACACAGGTGTTTGTACTGCTGAGAGCAGAATGTGCAAAGATGAGGCCCTGGGAGAGGCAGGTTTTCACCTCTTAGTGTTAGTGAAGTTACAGTGGAATTACTGCTCTAGAGAAAAGGCCAGTGTGAGTACGAGCAGTAACAGGAGAAACCTGAACATTTGCAGAACAGTCCTGGAGCTCCAAACATACTGGAATCTTTGTTCCACATATTACCTTAGATCCATAAACATAAAAATGAGCTGATCCCACTAACTATATTATCACTAAAAGAACAACTAACACTTCCAAAATGCAAAATTTTTGCACTACGTTTCCAAATTCCTACTGAACTAAGCACTATGCTACTGATCCTGGACAATCCTGAAGACGAAGCACGGCCTGTCTGCCATCTTACAGGCCAGTGCAGAGTGTGGACACACATGGTAGAGCAGGCTCTGATGCATTTCAAAAAGGGACTGGAGCTTTACTGGCTTTATCTCACTGAACCAAACCAACAACCAGTAAATTAAGCTGTGGCAAAATTTGAAAAGAGAGGATATTCCTACACTACAATTCCCTAAGACCTACATCTTCCAGTTCCAAAAGTTTATTTGAGCCATGTGAAATTCATTTACCACCATCAAAATTACAGTGTTGCAAGTAGTACTAAATTATCACAAAAAGATGGATTTAAAAAATAAATTAATCCACTACAGATGGGATCGTTTCAGTATTTGGTACTGTCAATGGAAATGAAGGAGAATACCAGGTCCTTGATAAACAGGAGAGAAAATAATGAAATATTATTATACTACACACAAATAGATATATAGAGAGAAAAAAATCCCAAAAAAACATGGCTGATGTTTTCACTAATATTAATGAACCATCCAGAAAAGGAATAATGAGTATCACTCATCTGGCTTCCATGAAGGCAGGTTTGATTTACAGAATGAGTCAATGAGATGGTGGAAAACTATTAAAGTACATTAAAGACTGACTAAGGGTCAGGAAAAGCAGCATAAGATCAAGTTTTTAATTTATCCAGTGATCTGAACTGTACTATATAGTCTGACATAAAATTATTCTGTCAAAAGAAGAATCTTATAAAACAGAAGATGAAAATGTCCTTTTTTAAAGTGACTGTTTGAAATAAAAATTTTTATTTCTTCTCCCTACCTTTTGCTAGATTAAAAGAGGCCACATTCTTAGAGAGAGCAGCTGAAATTATTGAATTGGTTTGGACATGACTTTGTAATAGATATTACTTTGATACTATGGTAATTTTTGAGCAAAGTGTGTTTGGCTGATGTAGATATCAAAATTATTTTATTTCCATTTTTGAGTAAAAATGAAGTTATTTGGACTTATTCTGTATTAGTAAGACTAATACAGAAAAGTGCAATATAATAATATGGTTATTAGCATAGAAAATACCTTAAAAAGTGAGAGAAACAATTCCACAAATCTAACCAGTAAATTTGAACAATATGCCCTAGGAAACTCTGTTTCCCCTTCTCAGAGTATTAGGAATTAACCACAGATTATCAGGGAGATACCATGACTTCTGTGTGTCTGATGAGTCCCTTTCTGACAGCTGTTGGAGAGTTCATTGTTAGTTCCTTGGATACCTGAATTAAAATCAACTCTCCTGCCTGTGATACTGCTGCTGATTAGGAATATTCCACCCTTTTTTCAGGCTGAATCAATTACAATATCATTATTTATTTAAGATTTTCTTCCTCCACTAAATGCCCTGGTCAGTGCATTGCATTCACACATCTTTTAATATTCTTCCCTAATTATTTCATACTCCTTGGGGGATCTTATCTACTCAACGTCCTACAAAGAGTGCTCTGCCACTTAAAGACCCAAATTTGCAATTTTCTTATAAACTGGATATGAAGTGAAGTGGTTTGCACTGAGGGGGCCACTAAGCTTAAGTCTCAAGGACTGAACTTTGGACCCGCTGTACTTAAAAATCCTCTTTAATAGCTTCAACACACATACATACAAAAACCCCCAAACAAACCAGAAGTGCATTAATGAAAGCAATATCAATATGAAGAAATTTCAGGGTACTAAAGAAATCATCTTGAGAGCTAGAATAACAAGTGAAACTATTCAAATTACAAGGTCATATGCCTAAGAGTGTAGGAACAAGAATTTCTGTTGCATGCTGAAATGATCAGCTGAAATTATAAAGCAAAGAAAAACATGTTACTATTTGACCAGCAAGAGAGGCACCAGCATGTTCTATTTACAAAGCAGTGATTAATCAGGAGAGGCATTTCCAATATGCACTCAGAAGATTGCAGGCTGCTGAAATAGTCAGGGATAAAACCTCCTATGAAAGAGCACATATAGCTCTGACTACTCATATTTGCAGAAATTAATGCCCCTAAACAGAGGCAGAAAAAGGGTAGGAAATGGAAACCCTATCGTATTAAAAGAGACTAAAAGACTGCCTGGCTCACTTTCCCAAAATGAAGGCAGGAATAGAGGAATGTAAGGAATGGCACATCAGATGGTGAACATCGCAATGAAGAATTATCAAAGTTGAAGGACAGCATTGGTGAGATAACAAAAGTAGAACTTGCTGTGAATAAATTCAGGCTGGAAAGAGAGTGGTCCCAGTCCTTCAAAGGGGTGAGCTTCTGAAACAGCACCCTCATAAAAATAATAAGGATGATGGGGTTTAAGATGGAGCTTGGTAATGAATAAGATTGTATAATGTTACCTAGTACAGAAAAGAATTGAATTTGACACATGAAATATCCTACTGTCCTGTGTTCCTGTCACTTTTCCCAATTCCTCTGCAGCTAGGGTGCCAAAAAATCTGCAGACAGAAAGCTGGAAGGGAGCTGTGTTCCCTAGCTACTGGGGACACAGCTGCCTGTTTTGGTGCTCACTTGAGAAGCGGCAACCATGTACAATGGGGTTACACCAGGGCCACTGGTCTTGGAATTTCCTATCATTTTCTTATGCTGCTCTTTTCTACTTCTTACTGTCCTGTTTCAGGGATGGAGTAACACGAAACAAATCTCAAACAAAAGCATTTTTATGTGGGAGACCACATACACACTTCCACAGCATTTTCCGTAACACTTTCTGTAGGCCTTGCACAATGGTTTGTTTCTGTTCCTTAATGCTGCTCTTTGAAGGGATAAAATGTTTTCAGAGCTATCCATAGCAGTACATAGGCTATTTCTTCTTGCAACGCTGAAACTAATAGGAAATATATCTGTGGGTATTCTGCTGTTCTTTTACATTAATAAAATATTTGTAATTGATTACAAATTTAAATCACATTCTTGGTGCTACTGTGAAGTTGCATTTCAGGCATTGTTGTGAAGCTGAGAAAAAAACAACATATTTGGAATGATAAGAGTTGTTCCAAAAATAAAAATGTAGCAGAAATGGCATTTTAAGATTTTCAGTATACTTGCTACTATTATATATCAGACTCTTATAACCACAGAGCAGTATGTATTATAAGACACAGACCTATCATGGTTCCACAAAACAGATTATGGAGCAGCACAAATATATGAAAACCGAGTTCCTCAGAAGCCTTTCTAACACTCCAGGATGATCTAACTAACAAGACACTTTACATCTTTTAAGCAGAAGATCAAACATGTCACCAAAACCCACCCGTACTTTTAGCAGCCTCACTGAAAGTGAAGTCTCTGAGAGAATTAAAATTCTTATGCATTTATCTTGGTATGATGTAAGAGTCTTGCTGCTAGAGGCCATGTCCTCTGAGGTATTGAGCCCTGCCTGAGGAGTCTGTGAATTCTCATCTTTCATCTGGGCATATGAATGAATATTCCATGTTATGCCAAGGTCAAAAGCCAGGATTGAAAGTGCTAACCTGGTTTACATTTTAATACTTAGAACACCACACCTGATTTGGTTCTCCTCACCCAAAGGTACAGAATCCACTTCCTCCTTGCAGAAGTGTGTCTGTGCACAGCCTGGAGACCCTTATCCTACAATTTTTTTTTTCTTCTTGATATGCATATTTACCCTTAGACAGCATCTAGCTCTTACCCTCATCTGCCACTTTGCAAGCTGTCAAATGACTATTCAAGCATTATAAAAAATGAAGGGTCTGTTAAGTTGTAAATTAAATGACAGTCTATAGCTGAAAATTAGCAGTAACGTGCCCAAAAGTTTATTGATTGCTAATAGGTGAATAACCCCCCCCTACAGCTGACTGTGTAATTACTGACCTTTAGAAACCCAGAGCTATTAATTTAAGAACAGATAGCAGTAAACTAGCAAATGAGTTATTTTGCAGCAGAACAGTGAAAGCACATATCAAGTTTTTGCATGTGTTCAGTGTGACCTTGAATAGTATTATCACATGCCTGTATTTTCCATTTTAATGCAGAATATAACCCAAGCTATATCTAGACATAAAATACCTGTCAATTAGTTCAGAAAATCAGTGGGAAGGCACCCACAGACACTGTGGCCTTTCAGTAGTACATTTGAAGAACTCCACATCCTTCCAGAAAGGTTCTAAATTACTGCTAAAGGCAGGAAAATTGTATTGCCAAGCTCAGCCACCCTGGTACATGTCCTGCAAACATTTTGTCTGTACTCCAGAGATGGAGATGTCCAGGAACAGGAGAACAGCAGACAGTAATTCAGCATCAGTACAGCGGCAGACACACAAACACAAAAAAACCCACTCATCTTTCTTGATATTGCTAAATTTAATCTGCTATAGACTATTGCACAATTCATAGAAACAGCAGCCTAAAGACTATTAACACAAATGTTCCAGCAATATTTAACTTTTCTCTTTTTCTTCTAAATAATAAGCACTTATAATGGAGAAATAGCTGCCTTTTGACAAAGCAAACCATATTTTAAGAGCATTGGTCAGCTGGTGGAGTTTATAGTAAGAAAATATTTAAAATAGGTTAACTGGAAGTAATGGAAGAAAAAGGTATCTGACCTGGTACAGACGTCCTTCCATGAATAGTAGTTTCGCTGGGCAGGAGATCTTTTGAGTTGGAAGTGAATGGTGATTGTCTAAATGTGTCTTCAGAAAAGAAAGGGCTATAGGAAAAAAAACAAGATGCCTTTTTTAAAAGAAAACAGCAGCTAACAGAAGAAGAAGTAAATATGAATTTTGACCTCAACATCTTAAGAAATACCATCTTATGAAAGAAATGGTTTCACTTACAGAATTCATGCTGAAAAATAGGCAGACCATGAAGCAGTGTGCTTTGGTAAAATTGCATTTCAGAGTGAAAAGTGAAGACCTCACAAAAGGCTTTTAGCTACATTTCAACATCTCACATTTGCATATCACAACACAATATGGATCATTAAAATTAACACTTCAAAAAATTACATTCCATTGTCATATCTGGAGAGGGCAATCAGGAAAGGTAAAAATTATTATTACTTAATAATCTGAAGCATAAGTAGTCATCTTTAAAATAGAACTTTCCAAATACTGAATAGTTCTATCCTGATATGGCCTTCCATGAATGAAACTGCCTCCCTGAATTTGACTTTTAAAGCAGGAAACAATTAATAAACTGAATGTGTGTATCCCAAATAGTACCAAAAATACCAGCTACATGATTCCAAAAAGAATATTTTGCTTTACTTTTACTTAACAGGCAGAAGAAAGTTAGTTTCAATAGTGAAATGGCATCTCTAGCAAAGTATTTGCTTTCTGCTCACTTAAAAATTATAACAGAAATAAGAATACCTTTTTTGCAGTACAGAAAGACATCACCAAGAGGTACATAAAAAATTAAAAATTGAAAACTACAGTCTTTCTTGGAAAAATGCTTTCTAAGGGAATGTGTTCCACCTGCGTGCAAAATATAAATTTCTTCTAAGCAAAGTAAGAATTGCTTTAAATCTGATCTCTCCCAGACTGAGAATCCTTAACAGGCTGGTGTAGAGTGGGTGTTTTAAAGGTGCAGAACAGGAGGCCAGACCTTTTCTGCAGCCTTTTCTTATCCAGGAATAAAATCCAAGAATCATTTCAGGATAAAGGACCTACTATGAGGCCTCACAAGGTGTTGCACAGCAGATTAGTCCAGACTCAAAGCACATGCCAACTGCACCCAAGCTGACCTATGACCAGTCCAGATACCCAAAGTTTCTGTCTGAAAGGCAGTGCTTGTGCTTTCCCTCATGCAGTTTTTCTGCAGAGAGTGAGCAAGGTGTCCCCTCCAAGTCACTTGCATTCTTAGTCACATCTCTTCTGCCTCAGAGAAACTTATTGGTAATTAGTTGACTTGATTGTGAAACACTTTTGGCAACCACATTGTTTTACTTCCCTATTAAGATTTTTTGACACTATTCATTTTGTGCTGTTCCATATTTGACAGTTAATGGGATATTTTGGTATTTCTACAGAAGTTTGAATACATCCATAAGCAGTCAGCATTAGGCTGTGCTGGATGGGAAGGCGTGAAGTTGCCCCAAACCTGAACAGTTTGGTGAATGCCAATAGCTGAACAATGCAGGATACTCCAGAAAACAAGTGACCAGGTTAAACCAAAACAGCTCCAACACACATGTGCAAAACTTAACTTCTTCCAAGACTCACACTCCCACTCAGCGGTGACATAATACAAAACAGACTGACACGGTATAAAAATACCCCATGATTTATTGCAACATTCCTCTCACTGGTTTAATAATGATTCGAAAGAAAAACAGCAATAAATATGTTTTATTGCTATTGCAACTCTTCAAAATCTTGTAATCCTCTCAGGTTTCCATGTTGGCCTTCCTGCTTGGGTCTTAGATTCAGTCACTGGGATACTGCTCATTTCTGGCTCTAAGCAAAATAGATGGTGCAGCGCTTATCTATTTCAGGTGAGGCCATAGGTCATGAGCAGGTGCTGCTGAACGCCTCATCATGTCATATCCCAAGGATGTCCCTCTCCTTCACTGGCCTCTGGTGAATTACAGAACCATCCTTGCATACCTCTTTTCTGCCTTCCTCTAGAATGGCAGCAGAGTCTCTTCAGAGGAGGCCCTATTATTATTTCTATTTCAGCAGATCTGTCCTGTGATTCCCAGTACAAAATGTGAAGGGAGGAACTCCTGCTTCATAGCAAGAAATTACACATTGTCCTCAATCACTGTGCAAAGTCCTTTCTGATGAAGGCTAAGCTTTAAGATATTTTTTATTTTTCCTCTGGCTGCACTTTTCCAGTTTCGTGGCTACACAGTTCTCCAGATGAAAGAAACTTTTCTTGGCATCTTACGCTGGCGTGCACACTTCCAAAATCACTCGCTTCTCCACTTTCTGTCTTCTCATCACAGATGGCAGGCTCTACCATCTCACTCAGCCACTGAACTGTGAGGAATCCTTGCCAGTTCCGGCTGCTTAAGCAAAGTCATATGGAAGTATATGCTGGCAAAGTCCAGCAATACTCACAGGAGGAACAGCAACAGATAGGGGACAGTTAGAAATGTTAATAAGCAATAAGACAGCAAAAACTGCTTGTGTACCCATCTTGCTGGGGTTTGTTGATTTAAGCCTCACCAGTGACACCAAATCTTTGTGCTTCCCAGCTACTCATAGGTGGAGGACACTGACCTCACCTTGGCTCTCTGCAGCTGTCAGCACATTTCACACAGCAATTGTGATTCAAATGCCTTTCTGTCATTACTCCAGATGTGGGTTGGTGAGCCAAACTGCAACACCACATGTTTTCTTAATGCAGTCCAAGTGCCTCTATCCTCCACTAGCTGCTCCATCACATTCTATTTTTGAGAAGGCGTCATACCCTCGCCAGTAAAGACTTCCAGCTGTTTGTTTGGTTTGGGGTGGACTGGTTGGGTTTTTTTTTGGCAAGGTCTTTCAAGTCAATCTGTTTGAACTCACAGGATTTAGTAGACTGACTCACTTCCCCTCTTAAGAAGCTCTTCTCATTCATGTCTTCTTCTGCTGATAAATAGGCAAGATAAGAAAAGCACCCAGAGAAACTGAACCATGCACTTAGCATTTCATGCCCTGATGAGTAGCAGCCACTGTAAGGACGTCTCAGTAAAGCTCAACACAAGTTTGACAACAGCCAACTGTGCTATCCTCTTAAAAGTTGGCAGCCAAAAGAAGGGCAAGTTATCATTGAACTGTCCTCAACCTTTCCAATTGGGATTATCTTTGATAGATCCAAAAGTAGCTCTGGATTCTCACACCAGTCCTGCTGGTAACATCATGAGACACTGAAATCTATTTTCAACTATTTGTAAGCCCATCCCTGCAGCACACCCTGGATGGTTAATGAGTAGTTGGACAATATGTGCATTTCTCTCTGTTTGCATTTCAGGCTTATGCTTTTTAAGTAGCACAGAAAGGCTGTGCAGGCTGCATATCTGACAAATTCCCACACTAGCAAATATGGGAAACATTCACTGTAACCAGAAGCCAAAAGCTCAATTGAATTATCTTTCAACTTGTAACATCAAAAAGTCCCTAATGTACATTTTCTGAGCTGGTCAGTTTATTAAAAACAAGTTATTTATTGCAGCTACCATAAATGAATTGGATAGGCCTAGAAATTTAAGTACAATGTATTTCAGAGACCTTTTCTTTGCAACTGAAATGCTTTTCCATTCTGTCTGGGCAAAGTTGTTATAAGTTAGCATTGAGAACTTTTGTAAAGGGGTTGCAGAGGCAACTCTTACTCTATCTTTGAATGAACTCTTCATCACTTCAGTGTGCTCAGTCTGCAACCCATCCACAACACTTAGGGAACTTTAAGGTAGGAAATAAATATACCCTTGCCAATTCCTGCCTACTCCTCCTACCCTACCAAGAGCTCCTAAGTCTTTACCAATTCCAGATACCACTTACTGTATAAGAGCTTTAAATCTTCCCATAGGGACACCTTGCTGCCCATGGATATATAAACACCTTGTGGGCTTGTTCACAGCCATAGTACTGTCAACTGCACATTTGTGTAACAGCACAGGCCACAATAGGATCATGTTTTTAACTCCTACTTAATTTAAATTATTATAATATTATAACTGTAATATTTAACACGTTTTGTTAGCACTATCTTACAGTCTGACTTTTAAAAACTCATCTCTAGAATGTATTAAGATGACAGAAATACTAAATTGAATGTTTTCTAAAGAAATCTAGTTAGACAGAAAACAATCAAAATCACCTCTTCTTACATTGGTCCATGTCTTAAAATCCAGTTGGTCAGTCTGGTATTCCCTCAAGCACTGCATGTACTATGCAGTTTCTTTTAAGCTTCAATTTTTGTTGAAAAAAATAGAATAAATAATCCTTAAAATGATGTTTGACTACTTGATCAGAGAACAGACAAAAGCCCTTTGGGCCTTTTTGACTTATGAACCCTAAGCAATCAGATCTATAGCTGTAGCTTTTCAGATACTGGTTCTATTACTCATGGAAATATCTTACATTGCATTTTTGCAGGAGACAGACAGGTTTGAGTTCACAAGGCAAAAGGAGGCAATGCTGTTTACAGTGCAGCTTTGCAGGTAACCACAGGGTGTACTTACCTGGCTGTAGTTCTGATCGTGTTATCTTTATTGTGGTTGTGCTCTTTGCTCACCTTTTCTGCAGAGGAACACACATGAGTTTTGTGATTAGCATATGCCACATATTCTCTATCAAATTTTATTCAGAGAACTATTTTAATGCTTTCAAGTAATAGCACAACCCAGGGTAATTTAGGGTGAATGGTTTCCAGCATTGTTAGAGAATGGGCATGACTTTATTTAAATTAATACCCAACAAGTTTTTTCAGCTCCACATGTCAGCGTTAGAGCTCCATGCAGAGTGTGCAATGCAAGTATTCATTGAACACACTTTTGGTCCCACTGCCTTTGTGTGACAGATGATATTCACCTTCTTTGCCAAGGGAAGTGGGCAATGCAGCCCCAGGAGTGCTGCATCCTGCAGCCACTGGCCACTTAGGCCAGCAACTGCCATCTGCAGATTCCCCTCTACAGGGATCAAAGCAGTCGTCACAAATTATTTAATTAGCTTTCAAAAATACAGGAGCTGAACTCTGGCTTTTCCAACTCGGTTGAAATACTGTGAGCCTGACCTGGCTGCCACAGTGCTTTAAAGCATATGCAGGCTATGGGGGACATTTGGCAAGGCCTCTGTGTTTCAGGTGTGAGGGTTGGAAGGTTCCTATTAGTTTTCAGCTCTGGTGATCTCACAGTTTCATAGAACTTTGGGGTTACAGGAAAAAAAAAATAAATCTGATTTTGCTCTTTAACTTCAGCTATTGAGCAGTTTGCACTGGATTTACCTGATAGCTGGAAGAGCAGCTCAGATGCCATCTTCACTGATATGTCCTGGCTGAAGAGATTTCTCTCTGGGAGCACACGGCCCTCGGGTGCCTTCTGGATGCTCTCGCTGCTGTCCCGCCCCAATAAAGTGCTGTAGCCAACGCTGTGGCCGGCTTGGCTGGGTGACACCGAAGCCTGCGAGTCGTGGATGTCAACTTCCATCGGTTCTTCCTTTATCTTTACCATCTGGATTTCCTTGAAACTCTCGGCTGCAAATATGTATTAAAAAAAAGAAAAAAGAAAAAAGAATAAACAACTGCCATAATTATTTAATTAGGCAGTAATTTTTCAGAGTGCTCAAAGCAGAAATCACAATTACCAAGTTATAATTTGTGTACTGCATCCCTGCAAATGGGAAGAGAAGCAAGCAGCTGACAGCCTCAGTATTCTTCTGGCTGTTATAAATAGAAGCAAGCTCTTGAAAATAATTTTTCAAACTAGAAAGCAGAAAACAGTTGCATGTTTGCAAATATGAGAGTTACATCACTTTCTATGAATACTGTGTGTGTGATGACACACTAATTAGTGATGCTTTCTTTCTATTTATTAAATGAAGTTGCAGCTCCACCTCAGCTCTCCTGAAGTGGCCACTGAAGGCCTCTTACAAACTCCAAATTACTCTGTTTCAGCAGAAGTACCAGCACTGACAGTCAGAAGTACCAGTATGGGGATAGGGGCAGAGGAAGAAACCTCATCTTCTCCTCTCTTTCTCTTTTATGGAAAATTCCAGACAACCATGTGAAGAACCTGTTTGTTACACCTGCACAAGCTTTGTAGATGAGAGGAACATTCTGGGGCTCATGCTTTTCTCAAGGCTGACAGATATTCCCTCATGCATTACAAGGTCCATTAACCTTAATGAACAGTTTTCTTAAGTCCATATCATTCCCTCCTTGCCTTCCTCTCCAGTATCCCAGGTCTAGCAAACAAAACCATAGTCCAGAAGCCAAGTTCTAGAAATCCCAGAGACAGCATAAAAAAAGGCAATATGTCTGGAGAACCAAGAACATAAATAAATGCATGAACAGAGTTAAATACCACAAGGGACATCTAGGTAAGGAATCATTCCAACAAAATTTGTTTGCTCTGGTTTTTCCATCCTCTCCAACTCGTGTGTGAGTGTGTCAGCTTTACAGATTTTATTCCAAGTGTGAAAGACTCAGGCTTTTCATTTTCTATTACCCAATATTACAGTGGATCTCAGAGGCATCAAAACATGGGTTGGTTATCCCCAAAAATGTTTTCAACTTCCTCAGCTGGTTGGTGTCATGTTGTCACCTTCACCAAAAGATGGACAGAATCCCTTTATCATGAAGGCATAAGCATTCTACCTAAAATTAAACTGATATGTAATCACCAAGTCCTTTTTCATTACCTTGTTTTTTGCCTCTCTCCACATTCCTGGAGTAGAGGAAGAGTAGCCTTACTTCCTACAGCTCTTAAAGAAAAAAAAAAAAAATAAAAGAAGCCAGGAGATAAATGCCACTTGGATATGTTCCAGGAACAATTTACATGAAGTGCTTTCAATCTTTTTTTATGACATTTCTTGACCTTTAAAAGACACATCTAAACAGTGATAAAAATCTTTACCTCTACTATCCACAGATACATCTCAGACTTCAGAAATTTATACAGTGAATTCTCAGCTGAAGACTAGTTAGAAATATCATAATGCCTTTTTTTTTTTGCCCTTTTAAGAAGATTTTTCTCCTTTTAAATTTTTGTTTAAAGCTTCCATTACTCTCTTATTATAAAACCACAGAACCTTGCATCTGTGTTAAAAAGTGTAAAAATACCATGCTGTGCATTGAAAGTGAACACAGAGCAGCAAAGGAATGCATCAGGTAACAGTGTCAATCAAAAGCTCAGGTAACTCCACAAACAAATGAGTTCTTCAGATGTCTGATGGACTGAGCTCTGCACCCAGCTGCCAAATTTAGGTGCAGAGTCAAGCTGATCTTTGCTGCTCTCTCTGCTTTTAAAATATTCTTTCTATTTCTGTTCCAGCTCCACACAGCTCCGCACAGTCCTGCTCCCTGTCCTGCAAATGCTTTTGTATCAGACAAACTGATAGGACCCCAACTAAGACAAGAGTCAAGCAATACCAGTGACCTTCTCTCCCTCACCATCAGCAAGCACTGCAATTGCCCTAACTACATCTACATATTTGATCATTTCCTCTGACCTTTATCTTTCCAGCTGCACCCTTTTGATCTGACAGAATGTCCCTGCCAAATGTGAATTCTGTCGTACTCTAAATCCCCAAAGCAAACACACAAAGAGAAGATTGAAGGAGGGTTTCTGATAGTTTTACAAGAGCTAATGAAAGGGAAACACAGTCAGTCTGTCCCACAAGCAGCAATCATAGGCATAAAACCCTGCTGTGCTAGGTATTGTGCTGGCAAAATACTGTAATTAAGGTTATGCCCATACCTGTCTCACCATATAGGTAGTCAAACTCCAGCTTCTTGAGGATTATTTTCCTTTCTGTGCTGTTCATTGTGGAGTAAGGTGATAGCCCTTATTTCTTTACATAGGTATCTCACATGGTTATAGCACAGCTAAAGTTTTTCAAGTCAAGTACAGGTATACAAAAAAGTCTCATGCTTTAAATAACTGTATCATTTTGTCTTTGACTTTTATAGGAGACCTAGTAGGTGAGCTGGTTAAATAATCTGTAATGTATCAGAATATGAAGTTAGTATATGAGAGTCAGGTTTTTTTCTTCAGGTCAGATTTCTATAATAGTACAGCAAACTCTATGGGCTAAAGAGACTCAAATAGCTCAGACGTATCCAGACCATGATCTCCAAAACACAGTCTGCTATTCATTCAAACCTAACCTGGGTGAGACTCAGAATAACAGCACAGCAGTGCTGAGACACTTCATAGGGCAAAAGATGAACTAAATCACCCAATATGTCTTTTTCTGCTATTAACTTTGTGATACAGAAAAACCTTAACAAAATAAGAGGAAACTACTTTATACATAGATGTACTTTATCAAGGCACAGAGATGGCTGTAAAGAAAGCCATCAGAGCAGTGTAACTTTTAATCATATCTATAAAAGCCTTAATGAATGTCATCCTATTCACATTGAGCAAGACAATTTTCCACATCAGATATGAAAAATGGAGTGCTGGACAGGCTCATTCCAAGAGGAAGCAATTTCTTACACAGTTTTCATGTTCTCTGACATTCCAGATGCAAGGAATCACAAAGTAGTGATACTTGCTAAAAAGCCCCTCCAAACCTAGAACAGCAGAATATTGAACAATTCTTGAGCTGAGTAAAGCCTAAAAGCCCTAAAAGCTCAGGGTACAACATATATCCCTGAAGGCCTGACAGTGTCACCTCTATAGGGTGCAGCAGTAAGAGCACTTCCAGAATTTAGTCTCAGACAGCACCATTCTACAGTCTAGAACAGAGGCTGGCAAGTTCTAGAAAGACATTATTCAAACTCTCTGGAAGTCGGGACTCACAATCCAGCTCCAATTGAGCACAAGTCAGCAAAGTGCCCTTGTGGCACCCAAGGCCAACCCTATTATGGGCCCCATTATCAGATCTGCAGCCATCAAACAGAGGAAGGGATTCTTACCCTCTGTTCTGCAGTTATGAGGCTGCATTTAGGATATTGTGCCCTATCTGGGGCTCCCCAGTACACGACAGACACTGACATCCCCAGAGCATGTTCACTGAAAGGTAACTAAGGTTGTCAGGGCGCTACTGCAAGACAGAAGAGGAGATCAGCTGTGAGAACTGGGTTTGTTCAGCCTCAAGAAAACAACACTAAGGGGACACTTTATTGCTATCAACAGCTCTCTAAGGAATAAAGGGAAGGTGCAGAGAAGCTCAAGTCAGATTTCTCTCATAAATGCACAGCAATCGTATGAGTCAACAGACAAGATGGAACATGGGGAATTCTGTTTAGAAATACAAGAAAAAGAATTCCCATCAGGATGGGGAAATGCTGACAAACATTGCTGAGAGAGGTTGGGTTCTCCATCTCTGAATACATTCTAAACCTGGTAAAACCCTCAGCAGCCTGCCTGGCTTGACCATCTCTGAGCAAAGGTCTGCAATAGATGACCCTGGAGGTCCCTCCAAACAAAATTATTTCATAAACCTTCAGCACTAGGCCAGCTGCAGGTTCATCTTGCAGAACTTTCAAAGGGAAGGTAAGACTTGTTCTAATGCAGCACTAGAATTTTTTCTTAATGTCCACTCTGAACTTCTCAAACTGTAGCTGGAAGCTGTTACCCCTGCTTTTACCATCTGCCAGGAAGGAGAACAGTTTAACTCCACTGCTTTTCTAAGTTTCCTTCAAGTAGGTGCAGGCTGCAATTGGATTGGCCTTTAGTTCCCTGTGCCAAGCTGAACAGGCTCAGCTCCCCCAATGCCTTGCAGCACATGGAAGCCATGATCTGATGGACCTGATCAGAAGGCTGGAACACTTTCCCTGTGGAGACAGGCTGAGAGAGCCGGGGTTGTTCAGCCTGGAGAAGGGAAGGCTCGAGGGAGACCTTACAGCAGCCTTGTGAGAGAGGTGAGGACAGACTGTTTAGCCTGTTGTAATATGATAAGAGACAGTGGTTTTAACCCAAAAGAAGGTAGATCCAGACTATATATAAGGGAAGAATTTTTTTACAATATGAGTGTTGAAACACGGGAACAGGTTGTCCAGAGAGGTGGTAAATGGTCCATCCCTGGAAACGTTCAAGGTCAGGTAGGATAGGGCTCTGAGCAACCTGATCTTGATGAAGATGTCCCTGCTCATTGCTGAGGGGTTGGACTGGATGACCTTTAAAGGTCCCTTCTGTCCCAGACCATTCTGTGATTCCATGACGCACGCACATGCTCTGCAGGGGACACTGAACGTACCCTTCCTAATGCAGCACACTGCTTTTCCTGTTGAGATAGAAGTCAAGAAAAGGGATAGATTTAAGCCAAGAAAAGGGATAGATTTCATAAAAAAACACAAGTCATGCAGTAAATATTGCTTTGGCTGACACAACAGCTGTCCAATAACCTTGCATTGCCAAAATCAAATGAATACTTGTTAAATCATTCCTGTTTCTTCCCACCATTTTACTTAAAACTTCACCGTGTGACTAAAATTTGAAGTTGCTCATATTTGCTGAAATGCCCATCAGCTTTACAAATCAACTTTATGAATCAACCTAGAGAAGAAAGCCTTTCCCATATGTCTCATAAATTGGACTGATGTACCAGTCTCCACAATGAAGCAGTCAGGGGTAAATAGTGGGTCAACTTGTACCAACTTCAAAAGCTTTCAGCATGGAGAACCAGGCATTTTGTTATGCTAATTGTTCTGATTTGCTAGAAATAAACATGCCCTAAAACAGCTTAAATAAAACCTCAGAGGTAGGGAACAGTTGGCAAGCCCTGAAGGTTCTGCTACAGAGACACAACAAGGAACATCTGACGTTCCCTAGGGCGCTGTGCTTGATGCTTTATTTTGCTAGTATTTTTTTCAAACTGCTGTTTTATATAAGACTATGTCAATGAATCAATGTAACAGGATCCTGCATTAAAAAAAAAAAATCATGAAGTGGCTCATATTTATTAAAGTGGAACCTTTGAACTCCCATGTTACAGAATTTTGCAGCTACAAGCTGCTTCACAGAAATGTGATCCAAGGGGAAAAAAATGGAACAAATTAAAGCCATAGACTAATTAGAGTTGTGATAGACATCAGCTGCCCCTTTCATTTAAATGGTAGGAACATACTGCTTACCTGCAAGACCCTATTTGAAGAACCTGGTTAAAATAAAAAACCAAAAGCAGAAAAAGCCCCAACAAAACCCACTTGGCTAGTGGCAGGGTTTAATCTGGGAATGTGACTTGCCATGGTTTGCCATTACCCTACTTCCCACAAAGAAAAAGTCTTATTTTGGATCATACACTTCCCCACTTACGTTCTGGGCTCCTACAGAAGCCCCAAGGAACAAAAGACTTCCCTGTATTTTCCCTTCTCTGCCCAATATCAAGGCTTTCTAAGCAGGGATGAAAGCCTTGACAGCTCTCCTGCTGTCCAGGTGCAGGGACTCTCACGAGGTACCAGCAACAGGGATCTCCAGAGACAGCAGCCTAACTTCACATGGGCACTTCCCAGAGCAGTCCACAATGTTGTGGAAAATAAATATGCAGTAAGATTAGTTCTGACCTTTACCTTATGCTAGAATTGTACTATCATTCTTTTCTCCTTATTTCATTCTTTTTAAATAGTTGTTCTAATCCACATGATTCCAACTAAATGTATGATACAATGTCAAAAAAAATTAACAACAAAGCATGAAATACAAAATTGCCATAAACATTTTTAAGTGGATAAAGGCTTAACCAAAAAAATGCCAAAAACCCCATCACACTCCTGCCCTGTAATAACCAGTTGTTCCAAAAGAGGAACTATCATATAATTAGCTGGTAATAAATGGAGTTGAATGCTTTTGGATGCTTTTGGACTCAGTTGTAGGCAGCACCTCACTTTGTGTGCTGAGGTCATGAAGTAAGTCTGCATTAACTGCATGTATTGATAACCCAAAATTAGGACACTTTGCTGGTACTGGTGTATTACAAGAAAACAGTGAGGATTGAAGAACAGAAAAATCCAAAGGAACCAGAGTACAAATGTCATGCACCTGCTTGGGCTGACCAGGAGATGTACAATACATGGGAAACCGACCCACGGAGAAAAGAAAGGAAGAAAACAACCTAAGATACATCTGAAATAAAGTATATGTGATTCAGACAACATTTCTAGGGAAGGCAAGCACATGCTAATGTCCCTGGGTAAAACATTACTTAAAAAGTGCTAGTACCTGGGATAGATTTTACACTCTTCCAGCTATACACTCATTTTTGGACAAGAAGACAAAACATTGTATGCTTCTAAAAGCTAATACATGCCCCAAACATATCAGCAGCATGACAATTTCAGCAGAAAATGAGTTTTTCAGCTCTAACATTAGCATGTAAATGCAAATATTTATTTTTAATTTCAGTCTCCTCTGAAACGTACCTTTCAATTTACAAGACTGAGTGTATAAAACTGACCAGGAATCATTGAGGGCACCACTTAATTAAACATTTTGAGCAATAAATTAGCTTTTTCATGAAAGAGAACTGGTAAAAAATGTAAAAAACAGGTGTATTTGAAACACATTACTCCCATTTCTTCTAACTTATTTTCTACAATATTTAATGGGAATTTAAAATCTTGCAGGGATGGCACCTTCCAAACAGAGCTGAGAGCAATTTGCCCCACTCCACTATCTCCTCAAATCTATTCGCTAACCACTGGACCTAATCTCAGTCAAGACTCAGCAATGGACAGAATTCCCAGCTCACCTTTGTGCACTCATATATACCACAGTGGTAATTTTATTTTCTTCTGTAGAATGGAGGGTTGAAAATCTGCTCAAACTCTGCCTGTTAACTCCCAAACACCGTTTCTTTCAAATGGGCATTTGATTTATTCTGAAATAGCAGCTTGATTGTTAGGAAGTTTTGTCCTGGCCGTTTGGGTGGAAGTGGGTTCTGCCCAGACATGCCCAAGAGACCTGAGCCCTCTGAGCCTGGATAATCCTTTGGAAGAGGTGTGAGTAGGTATCAAGCCTAGGAACTGTGAGATAGGAGACCTGAATCCCAAGGAACATGGGAGAGAAAGAACTGGTGTAAAAGGTCAAATTCCACCAAAGTAATCTGTGAGGCAAGGGCTTGATCCCAAACTCTAGTCATGTTGTTAGAAGCAAGTGTCCAAAGAGCCCTTCAGCTTGAAGGAGAGAGTCTTGTCTTGTAGAACTAAAATAGCTGTGTGCGATTTTCTCTTGTTTCTTTCCACCTGCTTCTACAATAGCAGCTAACAAATGTTCTGTTAATGTTCTACTACAAGAAAATACATTTATTCTTCTAACTTTTCCTAGGTCTAGAGTAATTTCTGAGTGGCTGACAATGGGCTGGGATTTGGAGTAAACCTATCTTACAGTATGCACTAGACCAAATCACGCTCCAGGGGTAGAAGTGCTTTCCACTACCCTGTACAGCTAAGAACTGACAACCCAGCACCTCTGTTTGGGAAAAGAGATTTCCCAGTGAAAAATATAAACTGGTTTATCCTTCAAATAGAAGGAAACAGCAAGATCTATGCCAAAATCCCGAGTGGCTCCCACCCATGAGGCTGCAACAATCAGCAGTATTCTTGCTTAGAGGATAACAGCAGCATGTATGTCAGGAATGCAGGAAGAACAACACTACTATGTTGGAAATTCCCCCCGAATTTGCATGTGATGCAGTTTTTGGTGATTAGTATAATGCAGAAGAAAGTGAAAAGAACAAAGCAAGAACACAATCCATTCAGTCCTTACCTAGCATAGAGAGAATCTGTAAGGGCTTGACTTAAACCCAATTATAAAATATCAAATCTAACAAGGGCACTTGACTGAGGAATTCCCACAGAGAATAAAACATCAAGACAGATTCATTCAATTTTTTTTCTCTTTCCAGTACTATGACAAAGGAGGAAGCTTGTTCTTGTTTTCCTTTTAATTTCAAGAGGTGGCTCAGGAAGAAACGTGGATGCCTCATCCCTAGAAGTGTTCAAGGCCATATTGGATGAGGTTCTGAGCAGTATCTTCTCGTGGAAGATGTTCCTGCCCATGGCAGGGGGGTTGGAACCAGATGATTGTTCTCTACAGCTCCCTGAAAGGAGGTTGTACCTGGGGAAGTCTCTTCTCCCAAGCAACCAGAAACAGGACAAGAGGAAATGGCCTCAAGTTGCACCAGGGGAGGTTCAGGCTTGACATCAGGAATTGTTTCACAGAATAGTTTGCCAAGCATTGGAACGGGCTACCCAGGGAGGTGGTGAAGACACCATCACTGGAAGTGTTCAAGAAAAGACTGGATGTGGCACTCGGTGCTGTGGCCCAGGACAAGGTGGCGATCAGAGGTTGGAGTGAATGACCTTGGCGGTCTTTTCCAGTCTAAATTATTCTGTTATCTTTAAGATCCCCTGATGCCTTGAGAGGCTACCTAGAACAGATACTAAACCATGTTAAAGGAACAAAGTAGGTATTTGTTATAAAGGCTTTCAAAGGATACACCGTGGGCAGTACAAGAGCCTGGACGAAGCTACACCCAAGATGGATGATGGGTCATGAGTTTTCACACTTTTGTAAGTTTACATTTACATATCAGGGTTAAATGTCCAATTATAGCTTCAGGTTATGAGGTCCCACCCTCCCAGATTGCTCTCCTCAATTCGCTGCTGTTTACATTTTTTGGGCCTGAAGCTGCAATGGTGTCCTTGGTTCTCGGGCTGGAAAAGGATTGTTTTGCCTAACTAAACTCTGAGGAGAACTTGATAACACCTCATATGAAGTTCAGAGTTATATACTAATGCAGTACAGAATCTGGAAAATATGAAAGCTAAAGCTTAAAGCAGCACCTTCTATGATTCTATGAAGTGACTTAATTAAGTTTTAGACACCAAAACCATGCTGCAAAATTACTTACAGTAGGCTGTGAAGCCAACAGCAATATGGGAGTATTCTACCAGATAAGGTAAAGATTCAAAGAAACCCAAAATAAACCACTAAAGAGGCTAATCATTTTAAGATTTTCCTCTTGTAGTATCTCAGTGTTTTCCTCTCTAGTTTCTGCCTTAGATGGTAATTCAGGGGAGTGCAAGTTGAAAACCGTCTGTGACAAGCTGGGTGTTACCCCACCCCATGGCTGATGCGGGAATACTGATGGCAGAAACACTGACTCCGTAAATCCAAGTCACTCTTCACATCCTAACTATGGATTAGCCAAAAAGACCACAGTCAGCAAAAACTGCTCAGTCCCTCAGAGCAAGTGTCACACTGGTGTATTTCTTACTATAGCCTTTAAAGCCTGGGAGATCCCAGCACAAGCTGAAGACTTGACCAAGGTTTAATACGTGCTGGATTTCTCTCATATAAACAGGTATTTTAAGACACAAATATTCTAACATAATAGGCAGCAATAGAACTATTTAAGCACAGCCTGCCAGTGCTGAACTCCAGACTGACAATCCAGAACCCTTATGTCTCTGAAGTACTTCACAAAACATTAACTTACAGAGCTGTTTGTTTATAAAAATAGTTATGTAAATTTATATGCAGCAAGAAAAATAGTCACAGCTTAGCATTCATTAGACTGCAAAGTTTTGTTACCAAAACACCTCACTCAAACCAGTTACCAGCAGCAACTGTGAATTACACCAATAACCAAGTGTTTTGTATTTGGGAGTCTGAGAAAAAATCTGGAAACTGGTGCTCTGGTCAGCCTTTGTACTTGGGAAACACTGTGCACCACTAGCATGGAAGGCTTTCTTCAAATTCTTCTGCAAATTAAAATGTGGAAGCATGAACAGGAGTGAATTAATTGCACGTTTTATGGGGGAGATCCTAGTCAGCTCAAGTCTTTCAGATAGAAGTTTGAGCTCAAATTCACAGCTGACAGTGTCCTACAGTTTCAGGTAGGTTTGACAGGGATGTCAGAAGTAACTAAACCTGTAAGCATTCCCACCAGTACTTGTTGCATGACTTTGGCACAACTAAAAAAGTAAGTCTTTCCAGTTTTGGAGAAGACGTAAAATCGATCAGATCCAGTTCAAGTGCAGATGCACAAAACTCAGCCTGCCAGACCAACTTTCATGTCCTGGTCCTAAAAATTGGTCTGTTAGAAGTTCAAAGCCATTTCATCATTCACTTAACTTGATCCCAGTGGGAAGAATTCAACCCTTTTACTTTCTCTTAAACCTTGATTCTGAAAGATAGACAAATCATAATCAGCAGAACATACATTTTAATTGACTCACTCCAGCTTTAACCTTGCCTATGTGTGTACACTGTCTACTTGTCTGGCAGAAGAATCTATCACTGAGGCAATGTAAGCAAGTTCAAGTGGTCTTGCTAAATGCAGACAGCTGGCTCAGTTTACACAATTTTTTTAACAGTATATCTTGTAATTTTGAGTACAATGTATTGTCAGAAAAAATAAAAGCTTTAAAAGTCATATTTTATAAAGCTATGTCAGGTACAGTAAAGTACAAGAATGTTCTTACAATGTTAATGAAGAGACACCTGTGAATAAATTGGTTTTGTACATTTAAGAAATTATAGCATCTAAAAGATTTCAGGCATCATTCTTTTGACTTATTCCATAGTCATTAATTTGAAAATCAGAGTAGAGATAAATAGATAGTGTGGCTACAGACCAAAGAGATGTTTCATGTACGTGACACTTCATAGACAGGCCTTTTCAATTGCTCCTTGGCTTGCTGGTAAAGCTGAACCTACCTTCTTGCAAGGTAACCCTGCCAACATATATAAAAAAAAAAAAAAATTCAATATTATTAAATGAAATATCTACCTGAGAGTTTCATGAGGAGCTCAGATGCTGCCTTGACTGACATGTCCTGCCTCATCACATTTGTCTGTGCTTCTTGTGGCTTGAGTTTCTCTTCAGGGACATTTGGAGCTGAGGCTTCAGACTCTTGGCTGAACACATAGCTGGGCTGAGACACGGCTGAACTTCCAGCTTCTTCATCCTTAGGCTCCTCTTTCACTTTAAAATTAGGAGTCAAGGGCTCTTTTTGATTTGCAGCTGTTAAGAGAAGGAAAGAAGTGAGACTTAGTGTAATACATAATCCTGGAACAGCTAGTAAGAGGAAGAAACCGTAACCTGAGAAATGCTAGAGCAGGTACAGGCAGCAGACACATCAAATTGTGCTCAAACATGCTTCAAGTGACAAACTTCTGCACCTTTTCTACAAAGGAGCAGCTTTGAAACACAGCAACTGCATGTGCCGAAGCTCAGAAGAACATTCTCTCACTTGGTTCACCCTAATCCTCCTGAAAGCTCTTCTCTGGTCACTGGTTTGTAGGTTTTCTACTGGCTTGGTGGAAGTTTAAAACATCATTTCACATAAAGGCAAATTTGGCAAAGCCCATGGATATGACATACTAAGGTTTTAATTCATGGAAGAGAGTCAAGATATGAAGAGCAGGAAGAAAGAAAACCTAAGAGGGGAGTAAAAGAGAAAAGACAGCAAATTCTTCAGTCCTAAAAGTTGCTGTATTAAGTAGAGACCTAAGGGATTATCAGAAGACAGCTCTGCACTGTTCCAAGATCTATATAAGTAAAAAGAAAGAAAGTTTAAAATATGCATTTCAAATAGTCCTCCTTAGCAGCTGTACAGCCTCAGAGGAGGGTAAGGAGACTTTGGGGAGCTGCTTAAGATCTACACACTGAGCAATGCTGTTCTTGAAGGGTCTTTCCAATACCCCTTGACAGCAGCAGAACCTCTGCACGGTGTTTGGTTAAAAGGATAACACCAGAACAGCTCCTAAACAATACTTCCAAGCCCAGCCAACATAAATTCATGGGCAGAGGCATGACAAGCAGAAAGCTAATGAATTTGCACTATTTTTCAATAAATCTTCTAATATTTTTTTTTTTTAACCATGGAGAGATACTTCTTTCCCTGTCTCTTCACGACCTTTTCTTGGCCAAAATATAATTCTAAATTCCCAGTAACACATAGCAGATGACTTGTTGAGTGCCTTTAACTTTGGCAAGTTTACATTTTTCCCACATCTCTACACTTCTGTTTCCACAAACACAGAAGACAGAGCACTGTGCCTAACAAAATCTGGCAACATTTACCTGCTTAAACCCTTGGTCTACTCTCTCCTCCAATTCAGCTTCTTACCTACTCTCAGTCTCCTCACTCTTTTGGCTTATTACCTCAGACAGACTCCTTCTCAGCAACTCTCCCAAATCTTCTAAAGAACTTGAATTCCTGCATCCTACCAGACACCTGAACTCCAAACTATGAGGTACAATTGCCATCTCTATCAGAATCAGACACATACATTTGCAACTTGGAGCCTTTGTTCATTTCCACACAGGTCAAATTTTTTATGTTTGTCTTTGGGGGTGTGCTAATGATTTTTAAAGCTACTGCATTACTTGATAAACAACACATCTTTTCAATCTATATTTCAGAGTTATTTGATATTCCTCCTTCTTGCTTGGCAAGCCATTACCAAAGCAATGTGCACATACATATTAGTTCTAGTCACTTCAAAAATTACATTACCTTATATCTGGAATTTTTAACATGACCTATAGGCACATTTAGCAGCACTAGGAATTGCTTTTGCATTTTTTATTTTTTTTTTTAAGAAGAGCAAAAGCAGAAATACGAAACATTAAAACATGCTTTAAACCATGAAAGTACAAGTTAGACCTCTCAAGCCACTGTTAACTTTACTAAGATGCTAACAAAAAAATTCCATCTGTCTTCTTTATCCTGGCCTCAGTCTATTCTGGGGTTTGACCTGGGGTGATGAATGGTCACAAAAACAAAGAGACTCAAACCTTCTCTGCTGAATTACCTTCTGCTGTCCTTTGCTTTTAAAACATGCCACTCCAGCTGCTATGCTGGTATGAAAAATACCTCCACCAGGATCTGAGTGTAACTGAGAGAGAGCAGTCTGCATGAGCTTTCAGAGAACACTGGGGAAAGAAAAGGTCTTTTGAATTTATTCATTTCAAAAAGGTATTAATTCAAATTTGTCCCAGAAAATAAAGGAAGCATGAGTCTGAGTGAAGAGGTAAAGATGACCCACTGAGAACAACCATTAACCTGTGGACCTAGCCTTGTCTCTACCATGAACCAGGGCAGAAAATTAGCCAGGTAGAGCAAGCACTACAGGCTGGGTGAGCCTACACTCTTCCACCATTTAAAATAGAGGTGATATTAGACTTGCATAGATCAATGTAAGTTTGCAACCATATGCTATGGCAAAAACATCCATAAACAAACAGAATGTAACAGAATTCATAGAATATCACAGACTAAAGCAAGGTACTTATTACAAGAGTTAGGTGCAATGGTATGCAGTGGCAGACACTTATTGCATTATCTTACCACAAGAAAAAAGATCAAAAGGATGCTTTTGGAAGAAATTAGCATTTTTTTTAATCCTCTTATCAAGGCAAAAGTTAGCAGCCAATTTGACCCAGTCCCAGGGCAGGTGTAGCCTTTGTGCTCTTCATCCCAGGGTATCCTCAAACCCTACTAAGATGAAGACAAGTTCTAATAGGTCAGAGGACCAAAAAATTTGAGGTAGATCAAATCAGAGTTTAAGGAGTTTAGTGATAGTCCAGTTCTTGGCCATTCAATTCAGGAAGAACGTTGAGGTGCTGGAGTGAGTCTAGTGAAGGGCAACGGAGCTGATGAAGGGTCTGGAACACAAATTTTATGAAAAGTGGCTGAGGAAACTGGGGATGTTTAGCCAGGAGAAAAGGAGGCTCAGGGGTCACTATCACTCCACAATTCCCTGAAAGCAGGCTGAAGCAATGTGGAGGTCAGACTCTTGTCCCAGACAGACAGCAACAGGATAAGAGGAAATAGACCCAAGATGCACCAAGGGAAGTTTAAGTTGGACATCAGGAAGAATTTCTTCCAGAAAGAGTGATCAGACATTGGAACGGGCTGCCCAGGGAGGTGGTGGAATCACTGTCCCTGGAGGTGTTTAGGGAAAGGCTGGATGTGACACTCAGTGCTGTGGCCTGGTTGACAAGGGGGTGTTTGGTCATGGATTGGACTCAATGATCTCAGAGGTCTTTTCCAGCCTGATTGACCCCATGAGGTGATAGATCCAGAATGAATCAAGTTTCCCTCTTTTCCTCTGTACACCTTTTCCCTTCTGTCCCTACGCCACATGTGATCCCTCCTGCAGTGACAGCACGGTGCTGCCAGGAGCCACTGCCTCTGCACTCTTCTGAGCCATCATCCAGGGAAACAATGATAAACAAAACCACCCTGATAACAAATCTACCAGCACATCAGACATAATCTAAATGAGCTCTTCATGAGATATGTGTCCTCTGTGTGTTTATAATACTTCACCAATGAGAAAAATAAAACAAAGTCAGTGTGCCCCAGCCCATAGGAAGCCCTGAAGGTGTGCCTTAGGCAGTATTACATGAAGGAAAAGAAACCCAGACTGTTGTTCTTACCCTTGTCACTGCTTCTGCCTCTACCTGCTTTGTTTTGGACAAAAGAGGGAATGAATAAATTAGGAAAGAAGTAGAGTCTTATTTCTTTAATTAAATGACAGCACATTCCTTGAACTGATGATGTTTTCTAAAAACCAAACATTTAAATTGTAGATTAATCACAAAATTAGAAGAGTTATTTGTCTCATTTTTCTTCCCTCAGCAAATAAAAATAAAACCAGACAACTACTGGGTCAGTTTCAAGCCAACTGCTACTATTAATAGGACTTTTACTCTTCCTTGAAATACACAAAAGCAGATTCTAACGTAAATTAAGCTTAAAACACAAGGGCAAATAAAAAAGGGCAAGCTGTCTCATTTATCAGATCCGTACATTAAACTCAGAGGTGGGAAAAGCCCCACAATACAAAAAAGACTCCTAAACAACAAAAGTCCCCACCACTCTTGTCCCTGTCCCATCTTGGATCCACAACTATGGACAAAATTGCTAACACATGGGGAATTGCAAGTGTGATGCATCCACTAGTCATTTTAGGGAAAACAATAAACAGATGTAAGAAAAAAGGGAAATAAAAGTTTGCTATGACCAGTTTTTAAAAATCCCATGCGTGAGGAATCTTTAAAAAAAATTAGAACTAGACCAAAATAAAAAAGAATATGCTGAATATTATTAAAGTATATTTGAATGACAAAATTATTACTCCCCAGAAGGAAAAGTATCTTCTATCTACATACAAAAATAGATATACACACATATCCTAATTTGTATTTAATTTACATTCATTCTGAACAGCAGTGAGAACAGAATGAAGGATGTGCTGTCTGCAGACTGAATAAAAAAAGCCCAGCAATTTAATTTTGAAATATACAACGAGGAAACAAAACAAACCCACATAGCAAATGAAACCAACAAGCAGGAATCTCTCAAGCATGGTGGATAATGCTCCGTTTGTTCCATTCCATATCCAGAAAAAACAGACTTCCAGACTGCTGATTTTTATCTTCCTGGCAACTGGAACCATTAGAGCCATTTGGCAAAAGTAGATGATGAAAGTTGTAACGCTTTCCTGAAACTGCCAAATGCCACAAGAAAAGCTTTGGGCATCTGCCACTAATCTGAAACACTCTGGTAGAAGCTGCTAACTCCATCAGTCCATTTAAGAGAATTTCTAAATGTTCAAAATGTTTATAACTGAAAGAGGAAAAATGGGCTGATTACTTCCAAGCCAAGCTCAATGTTACAAGTCATAATTGGCAAGAAGCTGGTCACTGCTCCGTCTGTCTGAGGGAAAATCATGAAGTAAAAAACAGAATCCACAACAAAAATTCTGCCACAAAAAAGGCCATGAGAAACAGCATCCATAGAGTCTGGGTAGAAAGGAACTATGATGAAGCTTCCATCCCGGACAGTAAGCTCTGAGCTGCAGAGGTTAAAATGAACCAAGGGCTTTTGACAGATCAGTTCTGCCGTATTTGAGGGACACATTCCCATGACTGTGGGCATCACATCACCCTTAAGGCAGCTGTGGTCAATAAAGGGTGTGACTTGGGTCATCTGCTGTTTTATTCTCTAGCAGTTGAAATGTCCAGGTAGGAATTGGCATTCTGCATGGAGAACATGGCTTATATCTTATGACATTCAAGAACCGGGAAAGAGGCACAAACACTGCAGAAGCAGCCCCCAGTCAGCTAATTGCTTTGTGAGAAAAATCTATGGTACTGGAACCTGTTGGAGAACCTCCAGACTAAAATCCAATTGGGCTGATAAATTATTTTAAACACAGAGGCTGTAAGTAGCCCAAAAGGACAACTACTGTTCTTCTGGCAGGATATTCTAGCTGGTCTATCATCTCCTTTTTGTGCCTTTTGCCCTGGAGGATTAATATGTCCCAGAGAACTTCATGCACTACCTAACCCTTCTAGGAATTCTCAGTCAATTACACCTGAATTTTAAAGCTCTCTACTCTGTCCTAACTAACCTATAGGGCTATAAGGGACAGAATGGGCATTACCAATGAAAAAGCTGCTCGTGACTCAAGGGTGCTCAGCATTACAACATTTCTTTTTATCAAAGCAGTGCAATGGCAGAATAGACAATCACAAATACAATGATGCCACGACTTGGCACCCCTGGGTTTCAGGACATCACCTAATATATGAGGTCTTCCAAACCATATTGCCTAAGTACACTAAAAACTGCAAGCATAGGTTAAGAAAGGCCAGCTAAGTAAACAAATCTTTAGAGCTGCTCTGTATTTAGAAAGCCGGAGTCAAGCACAATGAGACATAGCAAAGGAGAATGACCAGTCCTGCTACTGTGCCTTCAAAATCTCCCCATGTTCTAGTCCAAGTGGAATGAAGGAATCAGGCAAATTGCTAAGGCAGGTGAAGAAGCACACATCCCTCCCGACACCCCAAGATGTCTGCTATGCAGCCAGAGTCCCACAGGCTAAACAAGGCTGTAGCATCTGCTAAGACCATTTCCTCCTTTCCAGGCAAAAACCAAAACACCAGCAGAACAGGTAAGATTGTGACACTGGAGAAAAGAGAGGGAGCAGTGAAAGGAGCAAGAAGGAATTTATTGCTGATAAGAAAGAATTACGTGCAATATTGGAATGTCTTCTCGCTACAAAGGAGCATAAACAGGGAGAGAAATATCACCAGACTGGCCTTCATATTTGTTTAACAAAACAAAAATAAAACAAACAATCAGAGATGATTAAACTAACAGTGTTTTCAAATCCCATTTTGGATAGATAAGAGAGAAAGGCTCAAGGACTCGGACTTCTGCCCAGAGTAATGGTGTATTCAGGGAAACAAAGAAACCATTAGCCTAGTCCAGTCCTACACTACTAATGTAAGAGTTTGTGTAGACATTAAAACTAAATTGTAAGCACAGACCTGGTCCAGAATTATATTGCTGGCTTCTTTTAAATTGTATTGGACTGAGTACACAAAAAAAAAAAAAAAAGTGTTTGTTATTCTGCATTTTAAATTGCTGGATTAGAACAGACACTATACTGCTTTATCTTGCTAAATTCTGCATCCTCTTTCAAGATGCAAAACACAACAGTGTGATTTTTAGGATGCAGGGAAATTGTGGATGCAAGACTAGAAATTGCTGGAAAGAGATTATAAGGGTGATGATATATCAGTAGCAAAGATTAGAACAAGATTTTATTTGCCCAAGTTTTAAGTAGATGTGCTACTGCATATCAGAATTTTACTTCAAACTAAAGGTCTGTATGGAAACCAGGAAAATGAATCTGGAGAGACTTCCAAGAGAGAACTTGATGACATCACGGGTATTTGCACTGACAGCAGCATTATGGAATTCACAGTATCTTAAAATTAAGGACATGGCTCAATAATTGCCAGTCCTGTACACTTACATATTCTGACTAAACTATGAATCCCAAATATAGACACCCTGGTCTTTTCTCTGGAACTTGCTACTCAAATACATAATTATGGCAATTAAGTTGGATATGCTTTTATTTTATTAAAAATAGCTGTTTGAAGAGTTCAAGTCAGCCAGTTCAGCACAGTCAATGGCAAATTATAAAACATTTCAAATTACTTGTGTTACCTTTAAGGAACGCAGTAATTTTCAAGAGCCAAACAGAACAAATAATCGAAGTGATTAGTTAGCTTTTCTACTAATAAGCTGTATGTATCTGTCTGATGATTTACTCTCTCATTATTCCATTAATGGAATCAGCTAATAAAACACAAATGAAAAGCCCAAATATTTTGGACAGTCACCAAAGTCCTACGGTGGCTTTATTTCCCAAAATAAAGACTTGACTCCTCGCATGACAGTGACTGCAGATAGGACAAAATGAGAGAAAGCAGTTTCTAATCGGTTTACGATGGCCAGCCCCAAACCCTCAGCATTTTAGCTTCTTCCTCCTGTCTTTTTTTTTAAGATTTTCCATGCAAGTAACTTGGGGAACATTAAAAGAACAGCAGAGGCAGGGCACACTTGATACCACTCCACAAAATGAAGAGACCTGCTTGCTGGAGCAATGCACTTGTTTAAACCCAGAGAGGTGGGGGAGAGAGGGCAGAAATGAAGGATGTGTACCAATTACTGTTTCCACACAGAATCCCATGGAGAGCAATAGTGCAAGAATCCCATTCATTGTGTTGGGATTCATTTATTTCCAAATGTTAAAAGTTACTGCAGCACATAACGTAGGCACAGTAATAACATCACTAGGGTACACTGGCCATTGTAGTTTGGATCATTGTGAAAGAAATTTTTATTGAAGAAAAAAAAAACCAAAAACTTAAGCCTTAAAAGTGGGTGGAAGGACACCAGTATTTAAAGAGATGTGTTGTATAATGTCTGCCACTGAAACCTTTGAAGCAGGAAAATCAAATACTCTTTAAATTAAGATATGAATGCTGTTATACAGTTTCAACATAGAATTAATGGACTGGGGGAGGAAAACATTCTGACAAAGCACTGCTTCAGCAAAATACTGTAAAAATTTAAAGTTACAAGCAGACCTACTTAAATCAGAGGAGCAAGATTTGAAGGTAAGAACATGCCCATGCTTAAATAGTCCTCTTTATGTGTTGAGTCTGCTAATTATCTTTGCAAAAAAATCTGAATAAAGTTTCTGAGAACCCTTTTAAATTTCTTGTGAATTTAATATCCTCTCCTACCTTAAACTAGGACCTAGAGAATTGAATCTAGGAAAACAAAATCAAGATTTGGTCTAAGTTTTAGATTTACATTTGGTGATTTGTGTTATGCCTTATTTCATAAAACACGTAACTAAAGATCTTTATGGCCAGCAGTGGCACAGAATTGGGCATGAAGTGGTCTTGAAAAGGTCACCTACACCAGTATTTCTCAATCTCTTCAAAACTAAAGCTCCCGTGAGCCTTTTGGAAAAAAAAAACTGAGTGGCTGTTTTGGACAGCGTCTCCATAATTCATCTCTGGCCCATGCCAAATCAGGCCTAAACTTCCAACATTTGTAAGTTTTCCCCCAATTTGCATCTTTGTATCTTGCTGCTTGTTTTTGTTAAGATAACATTTCTTGCCACTGCTTAATGACATTATATGGTCCACTGATTGACATACACAGATTTAGTCCATCTTACTGCTTAATATACCACCAGCCATATCTGACAGACAACTGTTTCTACATCCCCCCAGTGGCAGAGATGCCACAATCTCTCCATCCAAACCATCCAAGAGGTATAAATACCTCAGCTTGGGAAAGATTTTCCTAATACGAACTTAAACCTTATAGCCATACAATCCTGTTACTTTTGGTCCTAATTACGATGAATTTATGATTATTTACTATAATCTCCATTCTCCTGGAAACTATGCTATGGCACATGGAAAACAAAGAAGTGGTTGATGACAGCCAATGTGGCTTCACCAGGGGCAAATTGTGCCTGACAAATTTGGTGGCTTTTTTATGGTGGAGCTACAGCACTTGTGGACAGGGGCAGAGCAGACTTGTGCCAAACATTTGACACTGTCACATGTGACACCCTTGTCTCTAAACTGGAGAGACATGGATATGATGGATGGACTTCAGCAGGTTTCCCATGAAACTGAAAGTTTATAGATTGACACCAAGCAAGAAGAGGAGCAATAAACATTGGCATGAACATCTTCTAAATGTTAATTTAGAAGATCAATATTCAATAAGAATAAATGCCAAATTCTAAAAGTCTATATATCTATCTACTGCTTCTTTCCTAGCCACAAGGCCTGTCAGAGAAGAAAATTAGATTGTTTTGACATAATTTGGTCTCGAAAAATCTGTGTTGGCTGTTAAAATTAGCATATACAATTTGAGATGTCAAAAGATTTAGATCATTGGAAAGGTAGGGCAAATAATTGAAGCTCTGATGGGCCTAACAAGACTGTTGTAATAAAGAAGTAAATCACTCAAAAGAACTTAGTTCAGCAGAGCTGAACCATCAAAACTGCTGCTAATGCTCAGCCAACTTGCTAAAAGAGAATTAGTTCCACTCTAAATTTATGAACTCAGTATAGAGGAAAGCATGAACCAAATGTATGTAACACAATATAAATCTCAGAAGAAAAGAAATTCCTCTCCTTCTGACATTGCTCTTCCTGCGTGGCAAACTTGGTGACTGGCAGTACATTTTAATCCAAATATGCGCACATACAAAATTACAGATACATCTTGCTCCCCCAGCGACTTTATAACATGTTGCTAGGTAACAGTGCATACAAGTCAGGTTTCAAGACCTTTAGTAAGTCACCATAAAATAACTGCACAGGCCTTTTGCATGAATAATGTACATTTGTATCCTTTCTCTGATGCCAATAGAGCAGACACTGAAAACATGACTGTCTGCCAAACTGTGGACAGCTTCCCGTCAACTGCTACATGAAAAGCCACACACCAAATTGTTGCATGTTCTCTCAGCTTTCAGGCTTTCCCCACCTCTCCAGCACTCTGCTCTCATTCCTGCTACATGTAGCCATCCTGAGCACCACTCTCCCCAGGCTGGCTCTGCTGATGTGCAGAGCCTCTTCACGCACAGCAGCCGGAATTTAAGATCGACATCGGAACAGCAACATGTGTGGGACAGCTGTTGGACAGTGTAATATGGATTTCATATTAAGTCCAAATTTGAAACTCAAGTAAAGAAATGTACAAGCAAATACAAACAGACTCATCCTGCCTGCTTTTTGTCAGTCAGAATAGTCAATTATATTGATGGATCATTTAATATTTTTTCAGGGGGCAGTCCTGTGGCTTCTTCCAACCAACACAGCAAGCCATTTGTGCCAGCCCAATTCACCTCTTGCTTGCCCTCAGCTGTTTTCTCTTTTCCTGGCTGGCTCCATGAAGCCCCAGTCTCGATTTCTTGTATGAACCCATTCTACTCAATTCCTCACAGAACTGTGATCCCAGAGGTATAAAGATCTGGGATAATGAGGAAAGAAAGATTTTCCTAAACAAACTGCTGAGGTTTCACCAAGACTGGGCATTAAGACAGAACTAATTCCTTAGTTTATCTGTTAATAAAATTTGCTCAAATACAATTTTCCATTTAAAGGAGAAAGCTCACTAATTATTTTATGTTATAAAGGTTTTCTTCTACCTCCAAAGCCTAAAATATCCCATAGGGACTGAGATCTCCTTGTGAAACAGAAGCTCCTTGAGTGACATTTTTCCTGACTTCTTTCTCTTCAAAAAAATTCAAGGCCAATTTCAAAAACATTTGGCATAGAACACCTCCCCAGCATATCAACTGTTCTGAAGTATTCAGTCAAATCAATAAAAGAGCACATAAAATATAACAGATCCACCCTAAACATGTCCTACACTTCAGTGTAATACATGAATATCATTCTTACAGCAATATTCTGAAAGTGAAAAAGCACTAAACACATGTTTGGCATTAGATATGGATTTCAATTAAAATAATAATTTTTACAAGCTGTACATAAATCTTTAGGACTACTATTCTTTCAATAGTGTTAGCAACAAAACCCAAAAGCAATAACATTCACACTTCACATGCATTTACTACATAGGCCTCAAATACTACTTGGAAAGGAAGGTGAGCAATATTTTATTGGTCCTTTTTAACAGGTGAGTGAAGGCAGAAAACTTAAAAACTGAATTTTTGAACATGCTGGGCACTTGGGTGACCCTCAGTGATTTCAAACTGAAACTACAGGTACTCAGCATGCCTGGAAAATTCATCACAAGAGATTTACCAAGGTAAATATTAATGAACATGAAAGCCTGGATAAACAGTTCTCACTCCTAATCCCAGCAATTAAATAGCAAAACCCCTGTCTCTTCTCACTTTTTCCCCTCTGCCCTCCACCATACACCTCTGCTATCAAAAGAAACTGGAAATTACAAGTTAAGAAGCTACAATGTTTTTGCTCCTAGCAATTCCTTGACTTAGTAAAACCAAGACAAAGGGTCTCTTAGCCCATAAGAGAGTAGAAGCAGCAAAGCTGCTGCTCAATTACCTGACAGCTTCATAAGAAAATCTGATGCCATCTTGACAGAGATGTCTTGGCTGAATAGTGCTGATGCTGCATTGGCCACGAAGTCAGGGGAGTCTTTCAGCTTTGTGTTGTTTGGGGCTCTGTCAGCCGTGCTAAGAGCAAAAGATGCAGCTGAGGCGCCAGGGTCGTCTTTGGGCTCTTCTTTCACCAGCAAAGGTGGAACGCCCCCACCAGGCTGCCCAGCCACATCTGGTGTTTTGGATACAGATGCTGATCCTGCGAGGTCAGGCCCTGCTCCTTCCCTCTGTGGTCCCGGGCAGGAGTCACTGTTTAGCTGTGGTGACCCCTTCACCTCAGTTTCTGGCATTTCCTCCTTCACTTTAGACTCTGTCCTGAGGAAATGTTGATGGCAGCGCATGTGGAGTTTCAGGCTGAAGTGGCGGGAGGAGGTAAAAGGGCATAGCTGGCATTGGAAGGTCTCACCCCTGTCTTGGTGCTGATGAACCTGGTTCAAGAGGCCAAAGACAAAAGCTTGTATTAAACCAAGCAGATTAATAGAATTGCAGAAATCTCAACTCTATTTCTCACAGTGTTTGAAAAAAAAGCACCCAAAAAACGTGAAATTATTAACTAAGGAGTAAACTCTTCATTCTGAGCACTTGGAAAGTGGTCAGACCCCAAGAATAGTAGGATTCTTTCACACAAGTCAAAGAAGAACGTAAGCATTGGATTCAAGTGAAAACAAAACAAAACAAAAAAATCAGGAACATCTGTTTCTGCAGCTTGGAAACGATGATGTCTGCTTTGGATCAAACACTCCTTACAATCAGATCCTGATGACCTGTCAGTGCATAAAGACTTTCAAGCTATAACTAATAGCTTTCTTGATTAAAAAACAAACATCACTCTGTGCAACCTAACTAATAAAAACTGTTCAGAGCAACCCAGCTAAAAAAAAAGCCCAACACAGCAATGTCCATCACTGATTTATGTATCATTAGAGTAAAAACACAGCACTGGCAATACCAAGCAGCTAGTGAAACACTTTGCTGCAAATTAATTCTACCACAAAATAAACAGCTCTTTTATGATACAATAGAAACATGAGAGATGGTGTCTGCCATTTATTCTAGTTTATCAGTCAATTAAGGATCACAGTTAATCTTACTGTCCTCATATTTGGACTACAGGCTCTTTGTCATGGAGCCTGCATGCTCCAGTATGAATACAAAGCCTGCCATCCTCAGGCTCGATCCCAATTTCCTTTGAGAGGGAACTCCATCCATCCGTACGTAATGGCTCACGTATTATATGAACAGACACACTCATTAAACTGTATAAGCTACAGACATATAATTATACAATTTCTTGCTTCATACAGTACTCATTAAAGAGAAGGAGCAACTGAGCCCAGCATAATAGCAGCAAGGCTGTTGAAAAATCTTTTCGCTATGGCTTCATAAATAAATTTTAAATCCTGACAGCAGCACTCCAGGCTACTCCCTGCAAAAAAAAATACATACATTTGTTCCTTACTAATGGATGAACATGTGATCAGGGCACACTGGCACCAGCTGAGCTCCACACATTCGCTTTCACTTGTGACTCAAGCTGGTTGGAAACATTTCAGTGAGACAGATTTTTGTTGGAAAATGGCAATTTGTTGAATGTAAAATATTTCACCTGAAACATGGAGAGGTTTGATGAACTCTTGGCAAACAAGGTGTGATACCTCTACCCTGATGAGTGGCACTCTTCCTTCCCCCTGCTCCCTGGGCTTGGCTCAGAAGCAGCCAGCTGTGCCAGGGATCTAAGGCTTTCTGCTACAGCTTGGGAGTCCAAAAGCCCTGAGGGCTGCAAATCTATATGAGGGAGCTTGGAAAACCTAACTTTAGCTAAGGCTTTCAGCACTTTCCAGTCTCCTGCAGAGCTGAGATCTAGATCCTGAGGGTCCTGGGGTAGACACCACAGTGCTCCAGGGTAACAGCAGCATTTCCCAAACAAAGCTCTCTCAGAATTCAGGCTGGAGTTTCACATAGTGGTAGACTTGGCTTGACTGATTTCCTATATTGTAAGAGGAACTCAGTCACAAGCTCAGATCCAGGATATCCAGTTCTACACAAACCCTCAACTCAGGCGTGCTGAAATATGAAGCTGGGGGATGTCCCCATTTTTGCACTTTTTGCATTCAGTGAAAACACATTTCACCAGAGCTGTGTAACTTTTCATTCAGTGGTTCTTTGGTGGCTCTGGAGGTGCTAGACAGACAGCAAGAGAGAATTTCTCTTGGCCAGAATGACATTCTCAATAAGCATGACATTTACAGACAAAACAATTCTAGAATCCTATAATTGCACCTGGCAAAAACAAAAAGAAAAAAAAAAAAAAAAAAAAGAAAAAAAAAAAGAAAGCAGCTAGTGCTAACCTGACACATATTTAAAGCAACCTTCCAGAAGAACAGCAGCACAATAAATTCTAAATATTAGCAGGTTACAATGAAAATGCCAAGCAGATTGCTTGTGTACACTAGTGGAAGTAGGATGGTCTGTGAGCACAGCAGTGAGTGAGCACTCTTCACAGAGAACACCGAGATGTACTCAGGGCAGCAAGCACCCTCACCATGGCAACTTTATCTCTTACACCCACAGATTCTGTGTGCCATGGTTTCTCTCCAGGATCCCTTTCAATCAGCACTTCCCTGCCTATGTGTTTAACCACATCTTCCAGAGTTCCTTATCACAACCATCGATCCGATGCCTTCAGAAGGCTGTCACTGCTGCAGGCAGGTGACAGAGCCTGTGTGGGAGCCCACCTCCTCTCCCTGGGAGTATGGCATGCCACCTCTGCAATATCTTTTGAGAATGGATGAAAATAGGAGCCACTGATTAATTGGATTTCAATTTTTTTTCTCCTGCCCAAAGACAGTAACTTCATCACCAATGGATTTCTCATAAAATAAAGAATGTTCCTAACTCACAGCCAAGGAATGACAGAGTTCAAACCCAAATATTTTGAGTATTGAAAGGAAAAATTTTAGACCTAGAAAAAGAAAAAAAAGAAAAAAAAAACATTAAGCCAAAGATTTACCCCCCCCCCCATGTCCATTCCCACCATTAATTTAAAAATCTGAACACTAAAGCTAAGCTAAAATCCCTCTAAAGGAAAAACTATCCATTTTTCTCTCATTCAACAGCAGCTAAAAGAGCCAAGAATTGCCACTCTTTGCCATTTAGGGGGAAGAGTCAAGGCAGCAACTACTTGCTGCAGAATAAAAAACAAGAAACCCCGTAGAGCTACACAGAAAGCCACAGGGGAGATTTAGGCCATGCAATATTACAGTCCAAAAAGCTGCCTGCTCCCTCCACGAGGCAGAGAATGGCTCTTGTACTGTGCTAATGCTACTCAAACCATCAGATGTCTTCTTTAGACTCCAACAGGCTCTTCCTGCAAGAACCACAGGCAGGAGGAGACAAGAGTGCAGCTGGCAGGTTTTCCCCAAAGTGCCAGTCTGAGCCCAGCTGCTGCCAGATTTGGATCTCTCTGGATTACACTGCAACAAACCACAGTGCACAACCTGCTCATACACAATGATTCTTTCAAAATCCCATAAAACTACTGTTTGACTTATGCCAAACCACTTAAGGGCTTCTGGCTTTGGAGTTTATTTCCTTTAACCAGGGATGTTCTCCTTGACTGGGCAAAGGACTTGTATCTTCTGCAGCCTGCAGATGCCCAGTCTCAAATTATATTTTGTGGTTCTGCAGTTTTTTCAGTGTGTGCTTGCTATGACAACAGAATTACAGTGTCCTTACAAACTTTAGGCCTTGTTTGAGGACTTGGGTACAAGTTATTGGTTGGTCAAAATTTTAAATTTTTGTTTCTCTCAGTTTCTCTTGCTGCCCCTTCATTCTCACATTACAAGAAAGAAAAAAAGAGGCCATTCAGCTCATCTTCTCTATCAAGCATTATTCTGATCACACCTCTCTCACCCTCCTGGCAGTCCCATTCTTTTCAGCTTCTTTCTTCAAAGGCAGTCCTTTCTTGACATCCCACTAATAATTTTCACTGCCAGCTTTTAAAATCCCTTCTATTTCTCATGTCTTTTCTAATGCAGTGACCAGAAGTAGCAGCATACCGTATGCTAATAGTAACACTGTTACATTTTCAGTGTTATTTCTGTTTTATTCTCCAGACACTCAAATAACTAATGTGCTTTTTAACCACTGCTGTGCATGCTAAGAAAAGGTTTTCATTGAGCTGTCTATAACAATATCCAGATATTTTTCCTGAGCAGTTGCAGTTCATTATATCCATCAGGCAGGTGCATTATTAGACTCTGGTTTCCAAGGTCCAGTACCTTCTATTTGTCAACAATAACTTCATTTGCCCCCTTGCTTATCAGGCAGCCAGCCTCCTTTTGTTCCCTTTCAAGCTTTGCCTTTTTAAATTTTGATTCATGCACATAAGATTGTACCATCTATAATTCTTTTACACACAGTCATCACTCTGTGTAGATCATATTTGCTAAAATATTCACAATTTCACTTTTAGTAATGGAACACCCCTCTGTTAGCCTTTTGTCATGCTTAAAATTGCTAATTCCTTCCTACCCTTTGTTTTACTGTCTTTTGGTGAATGTCTAATTTGCCATAGTACATCACATTGCTTAATTTATTTGGCAGTTTCTCTGTGAGAAGCTTTGCCAAAGGCTTTTTTTATAGAACAAATAAATTTCAACTGATTCTGAAGTCCATGATTTTCCTGACATGCTCAAAACATCTTAGTAGAGGAACACATGATTTTGTTTTACAGAAACCACATGTCCCTATCCTATCACATAATTTGTATCAATGTGCTGGTTTTTCTTCTTTCTGTTACTTTTCTTTGTTTTTGGGTTTGTTTTTTTTTTTGGTTTTTGGTTTTTTTTGGTTGGTTGGTTTTTTTTGTGGACATTGTAACTTTCCTGGTATCATAAGCCATTTCTTAAGTCCTCTTTTCATACTTAAAAGCAACATCCCTGCTGATTTACCAGCCATACAGATGTACCACAGTTACAAATACATGTGATCCCACCACACAGGGTAAAACAGGAGTAAGGGTGAGGAAAAGGGTGACACAGGCACATCCTGCAATTCTGTGGTACTGCTGAGGTTGATCTTTTCCTTTCCCCTTCCCTAAAGCTGGGTAATGCTTTGCACAGACTCTACTTTCTGGTTATGAGATACAGCATTCACGTTTCTTTTGTAGGATTATTTTAAAAATTGAGTACATGTTCCATTTTAACATCTAGTATGTGCCCTCTGCTTTTTCATTTCATTATCTTTTCCAACAAATTCCCTCATTTTAAAAATACTGCATTTTCAAAAGTTGAGTCCTGTGGTGCTAGTTTTGATCCTTCCCCTCAAGACACATACGTAATTTATATAGTATTTTCCTTTTTAAAGCATTTCCTTGCTTTGCTTGAAAACAAGGGTGGGGGGGGGGGTGCGGGGGAGAGGGGCGGAAGGCCTCTCTGCAGTGCTGGACTAGGTGCTAAATTTTTTTTTTTTTTTTTTTTTTTTTTTTTTTTATTTATTTAAGGTCCTGTTTTATCCTTGTCTCATAAGCAAAAAGTGAGATAAAAAGGGAGATACTTGCAGTCATTTGTGGTGCCTGTCTGAGACTCTGGGCACAGATTTTATGTGTTGAAAAGTTGTGCAAATTGGCATTAGCTCCCCTCAGCTGCTGGGGAGGTCATGGAATCACAGGTGCCTCCCAGGGCTCTTCAAGTTTAACTTGAAAATAAACAAAACCCCCTCCCATAAAACACACTCAACCTCCCTCTCCCAAGAAGTAAAGATGCTTTGAAATAACCAGTCCTATATTTCACCAAAATGGATTAGGAAAGCTTATTCAGTTTTCTGGCACTAGCTGAGGAAGAAAGAAGAAAAATGAAATCACCAAGGGGAACTGAACACCTGGCCCTATTCCTCAGGACCTTTTCTGATTCCCACTATCATATCATTAATAGGCTCCCAACTGCAGGGCTGATTATAACCCTCTTTGTATTAGACACGAACATTAATGTGGATCTCACTGAGATGGTTGCTCTTCATAAGAAGGAAAACCCTGTTGTTGAGCATCACATGACCTGCCTACCACTGCATTGAACCTTCCTGTTAAGCTTCATCTTCCCTTCCCTCATTTTCTATCAAACCCTCATGTTTCACCACATGTTCACAATGCCAAACTTCTTTTCCACTGCTACAACAGATAGCTCACCCATTCCTGCCTTATGCCTATATAGCAGCACAAGGAACATTTATAGATAGTGGTTTTGGCCATATGCTCCTCTTCCTCACTCCCCCTTCCAAGTGCTCAGCTAATATCCCGTTGCTTTCTTGGAACGTATTGGCATGATCTCACAGCCTATCTGTCCACCAATTGCTGAGGAAGATATGTGCATGATTCAAAGGCACCAATTGGCCAAAGTCTGACTGATGCTTGTGGTATTGCTCTGAGGAAAATGTAATCCCTAGCAGGAAAAACAGAAAAACCTGACTACATCTTGCTGAATTACACCACAACTTTCCATTGCTTTCTGCAGAAGAAGTACATAGTATACTGTCTCAAGAAGAAAACACAATCCAACTGAACATATATTTTGATAAACAGAGAGAAGGACTCAAGCATAATACTTGCTGCCTGCTTGGACAAGACACCTCTCTCATTTACCCATTCATTTTGTCCAGCTTCATTTTCAGTTCAGTGCTCTCAGCACCCCTGGAAACCACGCTGTTTCAGAAACAGCTGCTGAGATGCTCCCCCCAGATTTCTGGGAGTAAGATACCAAGGAATGCACTACATGCACTACAATTTGCCTCCAAAGAAAACCTAATAAAATTCTGTACTGTGTCTATTTTAGGATTTCTATAAGGTGCCTATCTCTGTGGAATCTAAACACAATATAACAATTATAGTTAACACTCTGTGCCTTAAAAGGCAGGCTACTCAGCCCCCCTTGTTTGTTGTGTGTGTGGAAACTTTCCTTCTGTTTCCCTTCTTGTGCCTTGCACTTCCTTGCCTCCAGCTGTGAGCTGGCCCTGGCAAAATGCCCTTAGTGGAAGAAAGCTTCATCCATGTGGTGGGTAGTACATGCAGATCTGAATACGGTTCAGGGCTGGAATCATTCCAGCTCTCTATTAAGATTTTCTCCATAGCAGGGGATGGGACACCAAAAATGTTGGCAACGTTGTGTTCTGGGTCAGTCACTTAGACATGTTGCAATTATCATAAAATTACACAGTATATATATTATATAGTTATTGGTCATTAGCCTAAAGACACAGCAAGGAAGGCCCATATGGACACACTCATGGAAATGAAATCTCCAAATAACCAGTTTCAGTGGAGAATGCCTACAAGAACCTAGAAAAAAAACCAAGGCGGTTCAAGCTCATGGCTATATTGCCTAGGAGGACACAAAACCAAAATAATCAGATTTTGAGGACTGCAGCTGAACAAAACATATTTTGCCTGTTATCCTTATCAATAGAGAAACAAACCAACCAACCAAAAAAAAAAAACCAAAAAAAAAAAAACCAAAAAAACCACAAAAAAAAACCCACCAAAAAAACCCCAAAAAACTGAAAACCAAAGAGCAGCATAAAGGAAAAAAGCTTGGTTTGGTACAGCATCCTGGAATAAAAGTTGGCTTGTAATGAATGACAAACACCAGCCCAGTACCTTAGTTCTGAGTGGCCTTTTTGGTTTTGAAAAATGTGTCTTCACCTGTAGCCACAGCTGACATGTGGGGAGAAATGGGTGGAGAAGCAGAAGCAGTTCTACCTTCATGGGCTGCCTGGCAGAAAGAAGATAAGGCCAGGTAGCTCCCAAAGGATTCTAAGACAATAGGAACACCAATACATCCAGTTGGCATAATGAGAACACTGCATCCTAAGTAGCTTCCAGCTGTAGTCTACCATTTCTCGTGTGTATTCAGTCCATTTTGAATGCTGTTGGATTATCTCTGTTCCAGTTTTTATAATATCATATACATATAGATTTAAAGGAAGCACTATTTCTAAAGAGAAAAGAAATCTGGTATTTCTTTTATTTTTAATCTTGTTATCAATTTATATTTCCACCGAAAGGAATTCAAATTATGTCTAATGCTTTTGGACACAAGACTAATATGCCCCTTCCTCATTCACCTACTTCACTTTTGATGTGATAGAAAATAATTTTATTAATGGCTTAGTTAGTTGAGAAAATTGTATGAAACTGTTTGAAACTAGGGTAAAATATTATCTTTCAGATTGTTGTGCTTGTGATTCTTTGCATCTATCTGTAAGACCAAAAAACAAATGCAAACCACCTGGTTTTGTAAGACAATTGCTTTCACCTCAAATAAGGACAGTTCTGCCAGCAAAGATGCCCAAGTCCATCATGACCTTTACGACTGGACTGCAGCAATGGAGAAGACTTCAGATCAGGCCTCCACAGTAAGGCTGAAGGTGGCTGTAATTGCTTACATTGAGTCAAACAGGCCTGACTCTGACCTCAGGGGTTTCTAACTGAGCATTATCCAGTCATAATTAAAATATTACCAAATAATTAACACTACATGCTACATGATTGCACAAGGAAGTATGTTTTAAGCAGATGCAGGCTCAGTTAATGAAAGCATTAATGCTGGGAGGGGAGTAGAAAAGAGCACAAGGGCCTCAGAAGCCATCACTTTGAGAACACACAGAGACAGTGAAAAACTCCCTGATTTTGTCCAACATCCTACCTGTGACCACCTGCAGAAATCACCATGCCAAAAAGGAAGGGATAGATCCTCAACCTTCAAGCAACATTTTTTGCCAGTAAAGCAAAAAAATGCAGAGAACCATTATCTCTGCAGGGAACAATAGGGATGTCCTTTGCAAAGCAGAGGACAACAACAGGTCTTTGCCAGGGAGTAGTAAGCTTCTAGGTGATGCACACTTCTGAGCAGGTTGTCTACAGCTGAAAACAAACAAAAACCCCCAGACTTTCTTTCCATGCTGTGTTCCCATCCTGTCTATTCATCCTCTGGTTAGGCTGGCCATCTGTGCCCCCTAGTCAACATGGAACAGCAAGTCCTAAAAGAGAGAGCCATAAGCACTGAGCTTACTTGATAAGGATTAGCATGATACACTGAGGATGCCTGGGAATAGTGCACTGATCTACAGTAGAAGTGTTGAGGAATGAGCCTTCAGACTATAGGCGGATGATTTGAGATCTAGCAACAACTTAAACCATAGCAAGATCTGATGTTTTGACAAGAGGAATCTGAATAATTTACACAGAAGGGAACAGCTTCTTGAGTGTAAGCAAGGCCCTACTCAAGAAAGTAAGCTCAGTAAGTTCAGATTCTGCAATAGCATGTATGAAACCTGAACAGGCATTTCTATCCCCCCTCACACCAGTCTGATAACCTTTTACACACATTCATCTAAAACAGACAAAATGGTAACTATAATAAAACATTTCCCTATTATTATAAAACTCAACTGCATTAACAAGGGAAATGTTTTCACTTCAGCTTATCAAAGGGCTGAGGACAGGTACCATTTTAACGTCCTCAAGAATATTCTACAGCTTGCAAGACTCAGCACTTTGTGTTGCAACCACATAGTACTTCAGCTAAGCAGACAATCAGTTTCTTCACATTTTTATATTTTTCTGTATCAACATAGATGTTGCTTCCTTCAGAAGGTCATCCTCAGCATGAGCCCAAAACTTAGGCTGAGTAAAAAACACACTTTAAACTTGAAAACAAAATATTACAGTATAATCTGTCATTCATTTTGGTTTAGATGATTCACTGCTGAAATGCTCACAGTTAAAAGCTACAGCAAGAAAAAAGTTAAAACTGCAGGCCTGCCTGTAGAAAGCAATGGAGAGATCCCTGCTAGAGCTCGCCAAGTTGGTTTGCCCAGTTAGAATGAGACACTGGCACGCAGGGTTATTAGCTGGCATCCTGGGAGTAGCCCTGATAGGATTGCATGGTGTCACATCCCAGCCAACATCCCTGCCTCTGGTGGTTCCAGGTCTGGAACTGAATCAGTCACAGAAGGCTTGTGCTGCACCCAACTGACATAACCCAAGGCAGTTTCCACATTGCATAAAATGGAAAAGCAAGCAATGGAATAAAACTTATTTCTTTCTTTTTATGGCTTCTTTACTTAAGTACAGGCATCATTCGTAGTACGACTAAGGAAATGTTGTTCTTGCAAATGCAAATGAAATAGCTTTGCTATACTATCAGTTTTTGACTGATGATTTGAGTATTCTGATTGTCAGTAAAGATTTCCCTTACCTTCATGTGCGATTTGAGATTGTCCTTGCGTGCACAGCGGAAAGGACAGAGTGGGCACTGATGGCTCTTCAAACCTGTGTGAATCACCATGTGCCGTTTCCAGTAGCTCTTCCTCTTGATTACCAAACCACAGATGGGACACTGGAAAGGTTTTCCCCCTTCTTCTTCTGAGGCTTAGAAGGAAGAAAAAGAGTGGATCCTTTACAGCCACTTGTCAAATACTTTCCCCTTGTAAACATACTCAAAATATCATTTCTCAATGCTAGAATTTCATCTGTAAAGAGACATCAGTTAAACAACAACAGGTAGCAGAAGTTTCCATTCTCCCCTGCATATACCTTTTCCCCTGGATCTAGTTATTATCCCTCTGAGAAAGGTCACCATAATTTATAAAAGTGAGATTAAAAGGGAGATACTTGCAGTCATTTGTGGTGCCTGTCTGAGACTCTGGGCACAGAGTCTGTTTGGTTAATGCCCCAAACTTCCTTTCGCTAATCAGTAGAGGATGCTACTCTCTCTCACCTGGGTCCTAATGTTCCTTATAATTTAACTGCACTGAGATGAATGTCTCTCATAATCATCACTTTTCGGCTTCATTTCCTATCAAAGGCTGGTTGTAACAGAGTATGGAAAATATGCATAACTCTTAAAAAATTATCCATTTCCACATGTGATGGTTAGCCAGCAGGGAAGCAGGATATAAAGCACAGAAGAATCCACAACTTAACTGAAAAGCATGCTGGTATTGCACAGCAAATATATTTAACACCAGAACTGAAAGACTTTGGAAGTCCTGCTGCCGAAATTGTCTACTTATGGTTCAAGCAGACACTGCTGCAGATCAGCCATCAAAGGTCTTCAGGTTATAGGTTTCCTTCTGCTCCCCTAATTGCCAGGGCTTTAAATCTACTGCCTTCCTAAATGTCTGCACTCTGCTTTACTGTCCAGTTCACCTAAAAAAAAAATAATTTGGTAGCACTGATCAGGAAAATATGGTTAGACCTCAAGTGCAGAAGCATCACAAAGTTGAAGGAGAGAGAAATTCCTTGCTGCTGACTTTGCACAACTAACTCTCCATCCATCCAACATCTCACAACAATTTCCTCTCATTATTATAAAGGAAGGCCTACTATTACAGTGGAACTGATGTCCTTTTCCTCACTTTAAAAGACAAGACTGTTTTCAAATATCCAGAGCTCAGCGATGTGCATCTTGCTATTCAAAAATTCTCTCAGACTATTTAATCTCATTACTATCACTGATAAGAATCTAGCAAACATCAAATTCCCTTGATGAGGAACTAAGTGATAAAAACCTCCAGAAAGATTTGTCACATCCCAAAATACAATTCTTGCAATTAAGTAGGAAACAAACCCACTGTAATTCAACTGATTAGGCAGTCATTATGTAAGTACAGAAAGGGACACAATGTCAAAGCATGTACTATTGCAAGTTCAGAAATTCTCCTTGTAAAATATTCTATCACACTTAAAATATCAAATTGTTCCCCTCTCTGCCTCTCTAAAGAGTAGGCCAAAACCAATGTCATAACTGCTTATGTTTGTTTTAAAATATTTTTACTTTTTTATTCAAAAAAGGCAGGAGAGAGACAAACCACAGAAAAAAATACACAGGTGGCTTTTTTACCTATCACATCTTTTCCTTCTATCAAACCTTTTCTTCAGCTTCTGGTTATCACCCAGAAGAGAAATGTGTAACAAGGTATTACCTGGTTTTAACCCCCTTAAAAATAAATCTGCAATCGAGGTGGATCAATGGTGATTTAGCACATTACAAAATATGCAAACAAGTGGGATGAATGCATGTGACCTCACCAATAACAGTGACAACGAGTGTTACTCAGGAATTGTGTCAGTGTGCTCCAAAGCTGAACCATGTTAGCTCTATACTTCATGAAGCTCAGACTAAAGAGAAAATCAGGGGTTTCAGCTTTCCTGCATTTATATTGATGCCTATTTTATATCACAATATTACTACAGTGAGGACAGAATCAGCCAGTGCTTCCCAAAGAAGTTTTGGAACAAAATTACAAGCATCACAAGCATTAATTTACACCAAATAAGTATTCAGTCAGTAAAAGAAAGGTCTGTCACCTACACTCTTTCAAAGCAATCAAAACTTAACAGATATTCCAGACTTCCTTTTCAACTTCATCCCAAATGTGTAAGCAGTTTATAAAACCAGCAATATTAAGAGATTGATAGAAAAGTTAATCTCCTCTGTACCAATTTACTGTAATAAACATGCAGGTCATGATTAGATTGACCAAACCTGACATGCCATTTCAGAGGCAGCTACTCTCTGATAAGCCATGGCTCCAGCTTTTTGCCTGAAATAATTCTGAGCAAATAGCTCAACGTGGTGGACAAAAGAGCAGCAGACATGCTCTTGATATTAACTTACTCCTCTTTAAATAGCCTCAATCCTTGCTGCTCCTTACTTACATCTAATTAATCTCACTGAGTATTGATCTCATAACCAAAGCTACATGTTGCTGGTGGGGAAGTGAATCAGATTCATAACAGCAAAGCAAACTCATCAGTGCATTAAAAATTCAATGTTTAAGTGTGGGGAAAAAGACCTCTCAAGCTATACCTACTGGGAAAAGATACTTCTCTCTGGGACTAAGCCAAAAAAAGTCTCAAGGAACAACCAGACAGACACAACAAGATAGAGCATTATGCAACTATATGCCTTTTTTTATTAAAAAAAATTTTAGTGCCATAAGGCTCTCTGAGCAAAAGGAATCAGGAACGTGTAACATTTATTTTCATGGCAAATGTACACATTCAGCTTTTAGCTCATGGTACTCCAAGAAGGACTTCATCTAAACCAATGAAAACCTTAGACCAGGCCCATGCCAAGAATAGTTTGCCACTTTAATTGCCTTGGCAAAACACAGCAGTTAAGCATTTGTAGAACACATGTACAACACAGAGCAGAAACTGGTACTGGTTGTAACTCATTGCATCCCTCTCTTTCCTCTCCCAAGGGAGGGATGAGCATTGCTGTCCATCCAATAGCTTCTAACCCATGAGTGTTGACCAAGAGCTGCACAGGGACAGACCAGGCCTCAGGATACCCCTAAACAAAGAGGTTAGGCCAGAAAATCAGCAGGCCAATTACACAACATCCATGTCAGACTTCGTATCTGGCTTGCTACACCTGTGCAACCAGGCTAGTATTCCTGATAAAACTCAGCCTGATAAAGCTGGAATATACTAAACCAGCTTGTGCATCTCGTGAAGATACCTGCCATGCTTCCTTTTCCTCTGCAGCAGAACACTGATGACACCTAAAGCCATATGTTCCACAAGAAATTTGAATTCATGATGTGAGCTTTTTATAGAAAGAGATGAAAGAAATTATTTTTCCCTATTTTGAAGATGGATCATTTTAATTCCCCTGCATGGCTTGCCAGTTCTTTAAAGCTTTTGTTACCCAGTTTCTTCTTCTCCCCTATAACCCTGATTCCTTGACTGTCAACAGCTGGAACTGATAGAGGAAAGTCAGATGTGTAAAATGGTTCTTGTTGAGCAAATTAGAGAAATGCAGTTTGGTTGGATTTTTTTTTTTTTTTTTGTTTGTTAACAACAAAGGATTGTAAAAAAATTTTAATGAAAAGTGGCAACACAATAATATACTCTGGTAAATTAGGACAGGATAGTAAGCGATTACACAAAAGTCCATTTGTGACAAAGACAGCAGGAGGAAGAATTCTCCCTTGTCCAATATTTCAAAAGCACTAGTTTTGTACATGCTCACTGATACTGTGAGCTCCCTCACAGGGATTCTTTGATCTTCTCCATTAAATATTTTTGTGGACACATTCTAAACTTGGTAAGAGAGGAAAATACTATTGTATGGAATAAAAGGGGGAAAAAATGTACTGAACTGTACACTCATACCTTTAAAATAGGGAAACATTTGTGACAGCTTGGTCTCAAAGTGGTACTTCAAAAAGCTTTCCTATTGTTCACCTAAAGTATCTATTTCTTATTTTCATAAGACATGGAATCAAACCAAATCCAGACCCACTGAAGAGATGTCATATAAGCCTATAGCAAAACAAATACATTCTATTTTGTGGTTCAAATTGTATCCATACCTGTACTAGTGGGTTTGGATGCTCTTCCCTTCGGGACTGGTAGTAACAGTAATTCCAAAGACTGCGGTGGAGTTGCTTTCTCTTGTTTCATCTCTGAAAGCTGCAGGGGATCCTCAGGAACCAGTGATTTCTTCTTCTCAGCCAGGAGGGTGCCTGCAGCCCTTGCAGCAACCTCCTTGAGAAGGGCAGCTGAAGAGGTCATGGAAGCCAGGGAAAGGAAAGAGCTGGCTGGAGGCGGGTGCTCCTGCCCAGGAGTCATGCTTCTTTCACTCACTTTCTTAGATAAAGCTGCTAACGTGGAGCTAGCTGACTGAGAGCTAAAAGGCGAGGAAAAGGATTCAAATCGTATCGTGTCCTCAGTCCTGGAAAAAGATTTGTCCTGCAGAACGGCATTGGCTGCAGCTTTCAGCTTCAGGATAGCTGAATCAGGGGACAAACCACAGGTGGTGGTTGAGTTTGGCAACCACTTACCTTGATTCCATATAAAGTGACTGCCTGCATTGTATTGGTCACTTTGTTCCTGTTTCTCAGCAAGCTTTCTGGCAAGCACACTTAGCTGCTGGGCATGGTGAGCAGGTGGAGAGAAGGAGACGTTTGAGCCAAGATTTACAGGGGACTCAACTCTGCCATTGACTGTAACAGCAGCATCTAGCTTGAGGGAGCCAGCCTCCAGGAGCCGCCTCAGGTTACTGCTCAGTGGCTTGTTTGGACCAGGAGGTTCCTCCTCACCCAGAGAGGACACATCTGGAGAAAGGTGCTCCTTGCTCTGTAGCGTGTCTCTTAGTGCCTCATTTTCAATGGATCCCAGCTCCGCCGTGTTGCTGCTCGGTGTTGCACTTCCCAAAGAGGTATCGGGGGAGGTGGACTGCTCTTGAATTCTGTCCTCAAGAGACAACTTAAAGTTCTCCTGGACTTCTCCATATGATGCTTCCGAAGGAGTTTCTGAAGAATTCCCAAACCAGCATTCTTCTTCACTGAGCTCACCTTCCACTTCTTCCTGTCTGGTACCATCTGTGTGGAACCATGAACAACAGCATTATTCCCAAATCTGTGTAAAGCAGTTCCTAGCATGAAGCATGCCTGACCTCTGCATGACCCTCCTGAACAGTCCCCTAGCACATCCCCCTAAAGTACATGGGCTTGGAATCAGCCTGGATTCAGTGACCAGAAAAAGAGCTTTTTAAAATTAATAAATCTTTCTTAAAAGACAAAATGATGACAAACCTGTCACCTTTCAGTCTGCATAACTAAAGCAGCTAAAACTGCAACAATACATATAAACATAATATATATTCATATATTGCAAACAATTCTTTATTGGCAAAGTCTGTACATCCTGCAAAATATTATGAACTCTCTGGTATAAGGCAGGGATTTAAGAGATCAGAAATTACTGGATACTTCTGTATTTGTACAGTCAGCACAGGTGTGCCTTCAGAGGCAGATCAGGTGTGTAGCTATTCAAATCTCAGACCAATCCTGCAGTGACCCCTATCTAAAATAAAATAAAATAAATTTGTACTGATAATTCACAATTAATTCCTCAATAGCTACAATGACTAATACATCAATGCAGACTAAAGCTCTCATGTCTCCAACTACTTGGGAAGGGAGTATCATACACACAGTGTTGTCATATACAGACTCTAGTTGTTCTTATTTATTTGTCACTGTTTAATAAAGTTTTAAAGATCATCCTAAACTGAACTTATTTTAGCTGAAAAGAAAAAAAAAGGGAAAGTGTTCGTTTCACTGCAGTTAAATTACATTTTCTCCTTTCTGGTAACTGCAAAACACCTGAGTGTCTCCTGAGACCTGCCAGTGTTTAAAGCACTGTGACCCTGGATTGCTCCTCTTTCTGACAGGTAGTCAAAGTCATACAGATGTGACCAAGACATTTTTTTTTTTTTTGGCAGATCTTCCTGCCCAATCAGAACACAGTAAAGAACAACAGCAATGCTAGAATTAAATCCATATTATTATCTCCTCTTGCCAGATACATCTCATATTTCTTGCTTTTAGACAAAATGTCCCAAGCTGCACAAGCATCTTTGTAATCACACTACAGCAAGACAAAAGTATTTAATATAACCCTCCACTAACATTCTGGAAATAAGCCTGCATAATATGCATTGTGTCTGTGATCATGTAATATTCCCAGATTCCCAATTTAATTCCAGCAAATTACAAAACTTGGAGAGAAGATAATGAATAAAACTTAGATTTCTATTATTGCTTTGATCCAAAGAATTTAAAGAGGAAAACCTCAGACAAATGTATCATGAATATAGAGATACAAATGTACACTCTGAAAGTAAAGTCTTTGGAGCTTTTTATGTTATATGGAATATGAGGCACAGTCTCTCACAAAAAGTTTCTTTTATTCAAAACCCTCTGGAAAAAAGTCACCAATATTTTAGAAGCTGGCAATAAACTCAATTACCTTAGGTTTGTAATTCAAGAAGAAGGTTAGCATATTCCTTTTTCAAAACAAGCAAAAGCCAAACAAACATCCAAGCTCTCAGCTAGAATTATTTTGGTATTGTCCAAGTTAACAACACAGGCTCAGCAATAACATGTGCATAAAGGCCAAGTACTGTGCACATTCAAATAAAGGAGATAGATGCTAATCAGTTGAATCAGCACTTATGTAGGTGAAAGGAGAACTGAATGTATTCCCTCTTCAGCCCATGAACATTAAAAAAGTAACTTGAGCTTGTCTGTACACCTGAGTGCTCTCACATGAGAGATCCATTCACTCATCCCAGATGCAAACAAGTTCTAGATTGGAAGGCAAAAAAGCATCTTACTGGCACTTTGTCTGAACTCATACACCAAGTGCAGGGCACATCCTCTGGGACACAGCCTGGAGCTGACACCACTACACAGCTCTGGAGCCAGAGCTAGCCTGCTTCCTACCACTCATCTGTCTGTTGAAACAATCTCTCCTCTCCCGTGCAAACCCCACTCTCTCTGTCTTTGTACTTCCCATCCATTCATAGGGAGAATTGTATTTCCCTTCACCCAGAAAGCCACTCAAATATTACAGTCTGAGGCATATTTAAGTGTAAATAGATACAGCTTTTGTTTTAGAGAAATCTACAACTTACTAAACATCCAAAATTCTCTGTTCCTTTCAGTGTACCTCAATTTCTTTTTTTTTTTCCAGGCATGCACATTCCCCATTGGTCTTGCCTATACAAAAGGGCAGCCACCACAATGTTATTGATAGGGAGCAGCAGTGGGATTCTGCATTTAAAGGCTTGCTCCCAAGCTCAGCATTTCCCTCCTCTTTAGGTAACACACTGAGAGCTCCCTCTCCTGTTGCTAATCTACCTGCGACCACTCAAGGCCTCTCAAAGCTCTATTCAGTTTCTATAATAAAGGGCAAATTTTCTCTCCAATCTCACTATCCCAAAAGCCAGCAGGATACTTTTTTTTCCCACCAGTGCAGTTTCTTTCTATAGCCAGAAATCGGACCTCTAACTGCTGACACTGTTCTAATTTTCCTCTTCTCAGTAATTCCCAGTTGCTGCAGCATCAAGCCCACTGTATTTGAAGGCTGTAAGGTTAATGCTGAAAAAGCCAGCATCAGTGTCTTATCACAAGCTCAGTCAAGCCTCCCTTTAAACACCAGTGAATTGGTTTAGAAGCAGAACAGCGAAGCCTGGCAATTTCATTGCTAAGCAAAGTTGCCTTTCAAGGCCTTCAGGGCAGAATTTTAATTCTCATTGACTTGTGAGCCTGTGAGTTTGAACAAGCTTGAACACTCAACCCAAGAATTTGAGAAATCAACCCAACAATTTCTTTATGATTTCAAATTATCTAAGAGCTTCCCTCAGAACCCAGGGCGTTCATGGGTCACCCAGAACAGGTTTGTCTGAAGTAGGACCCAACCTCTACTCCTGTCAAGAAATTTCAGCTGTATTTCACATCTGTGGCAAAAATCTGCATGACATATTTTTCCCTTCTCCCACAACACAGTTATGGAGCTCTTCTCATCATGATTCAAGAGTCAAGGCCTGTCATTACTGCTTATTCCTGATTTCCAGAGCGATTCTGAAACAAGAACTGCTTCTTAAGCCTTTTGCCACTGGCAGAGGCTAGTTGGGAATTACAGACAGCCAACATGTTTCAGGACTATCACATTACACACCACCCAGGAGCCTCAAAAAATATTTTCCACTCTTGTCAGCAATGACAAAAGGCACCAAAGTAGTGCTGGGTGACTGCTGCCACTGATGTAGCCCATGTATCCATCTCTGGCAAAGCCATAAATGTGTGCAGAAAACACTGTTTGAAGAAGTGCCAGTTTCCCTTGCTCGCCAATTCATCTGCTTGCTTTCAAATACAGAGAAGTTCATTTTCTTCTTCAAGAGACCAGTTTGACAGACAAATCTTATTGATCCCAAAGTGTGTTATTTCACTTTGTGACCATCTGCCCTTTTATTTAGAGTGTTGATTAGAATCTGACCCTGGTGCCAATAGAAATGTAAATATTAACTTGCTCAAACGACTTATATCTGAAAATTGAAAAAGACAAACATGTTTGTTGATTTATACACTGAGTCACTCAGTTCAAATGCTGGAAACTTTAACTGTACCCATTGCAATGTACACATGCCATTCCAGAAAGTGGCAAGTGTGAGATGATCCACAACTTCGCTTTGTAGAACTTGGAGGGGAGAAATATCAACACAGTGAGTTAGATCTCCAGGAAAAGGAAGAGTCTCAAAGTTGTGTTACTGAGCACCAGACATGGGCAGTGAAAACATGATGGGAAGAACACCATTTGAAACACTAGAAATTATCTGAGAAGAATCTACAGCTAAGGAACCCACCCCAGGGAATGATTTTTCATGCTAAACAGGACAAAATTTTACTTTATTCATTCAATGAAATGAGTAAATTACAGAACTTCAATATAGAAATCCATATGCTGCAGTGATAAGGAACATACGGTAATGACGGGATTACAAAATGAAAATTAAAGCAAACGTTAAAGTAGGTAGAAGTCAAATAATTTAAAAGAAAAGCATACAGAAAAATTGCTGATGAGATAAATTAATCAAAATTGTCCTTTTTTCAGCACTTACATTTCAAGGAAAAACTGGGAACCTACAGAACCAAGATTTAAAGATATAGGGGAGCCAAACTTTATCTTTACCATCTTGATATCAATTACCCTGATTTGTATAAGAATTTCAGATATGATCATTCAAGTTTGCATCAATCTAAATAAAGATACAATTACATTTGTTGTCCATTTGACACCCAGATCATCTTCCTAATTTGCTGCCCAAACAACTCTATCATTTCATCTCTAACGCCTACCATAAACCATCCTTTGGATTATTTTACACTGAGCCCTGTACTTAGGCTTACTGAAAGAGCTGGGATTAAGTGATAGCTTTACACTAGGGAACTGAGGAGCTCTGCAAAGATACCTAAAGAATTTGAAAGAATGCATTAAACTTAAATGAAGCAGGAAGTCATCCAAGAGGAGTTCTGCAGAAACACTGAGTCGGTTGAGCAGTTTAAGGCCAAGTAAATAGGCAGATGCATCAAAAATAAGGCAAAGACAATACCTGAGCAAGCTAGGACTTAGCCTTGGGTGACTTTTATCAGTGACAGCAAGAAAAGTGGAATGAGAGAAGAAACAGTCAACAACCAAGAAGGCAAGGATAACTGTAAAGGCCTTTGAGCAGTCATGGACAAGGAGAGGTGAGACAGAGAGTGAACTGGAAAGCTCATATCCAGCCTCCAGGATGGGCTCTCTTGTTCTAGCCCTTCCTGATTGTTTTCTTAGAACCCTCAAATGAGGACTGGGAAATCAAGCCACAGGTCAGAATTCGCTGTCCTGGCAGTCCAGTTCAGGATACCCTCTCCTGCTGTAACCCAGGTTCCATCATGACTTGTGATCACCATCATATCCAAACAAGACATGTTTTCCCATCACATGGTGGCTGCTAATTCAAGATCAGCACTGGCTCCTCTTGTCCCCATCTTACCTCTGCAGACCAGACAATATGGAGGAGAAAAGAAAGAAGGAGCTAAAGACCAAATACAATGGATACCTTTAGGTGAATTATGTAAACTGTATAAGCGCATCACTTTAGCAAGGGTAAAGAATAATTGCAAGAGATCACTTGCTAACATCACATCACTTTCTATTGCACATTTTGACTGAGTGTCAGCTGAATATAAGCCCTTGCTTATTTCACAGTCAGGAACTACAGAAATCAGAAGGCAGAGACCTAAAAATGACAGTCATATCTGGAAAGTCTATTCTGTGGTATCCTACATAAATTACTCAGTCTAGCTGCCTGCCTACAAACTACACTTTTGGTATTCAGGCTGATTTTTAAGCATTAAAAAAAAAAAAAAAAAAAAAAAAAAAGAAGGTGAATGTAATATCTTTGGGCTGAACAACTTTTATGGGTTTCCACACCCACCAAACCATGCAGATGTGTGTGCTGTAAAACTACCTCCAAGAAGTGGGGCACACTGTGTGCCCACACCCCACAGTTTCCACCTCTAAAAAGCATTTACAAGCACATGTGAAAAGGCTGTATATCCAGAGCAGCAGCTGTGTTGATTTTGCCATAGGGATGCTTGCTAGAAAATCATGATTTTAATAAAAACACAAAGGCCTGCCTTAACTCCTTTTAATATATCTACAGCAGCAAATAAGACTTAAAAGTCACAGTTGCATAAATAGTTGTTCTGGAGTGGTCTTGGTCCCCCATTTTCCCTTCATGATTTCTGTGACCTATAATAGGTAAGCAGCACAGGAAGTCACCATCCTCTTTGAATGGAATTTCTGGCTCGCTCCTTATCAACGGGATAATTATTCAACTCTTGACCTCCTCACAAAATGGTTTAGTAGTGTTGCTGGTGCTTGAACCAAATTGCTCTACTGCAGGCTGACCTAAAGAGAGCAGCACAGCTGCAAAAAGGATCTGCCAAAAAGCCTCAGCTCTTCTGTTCTGTCCTTCTCCCCTGTGTTTAGGTTATGTGAAAATACTCACACAATTAGACAGGGAAAGAAGCCCTAGGTAGGGCTCTGCATTTCATCTCCACATCTTCCAAGATAATGATTTTCCTAACTGGAGGGAAGGAGGAAAGGGGAAAAGGAAGGCACAGCTTTTAAAGACAGGGCATACATTCCCTACTTTTATCCCTAACTTAAAGTGACTTTGAAAAAATCAACATACAAGAAAACCCCAGAATATTCACCTAACAAATTCTCTAGTACTGCTTTTTTGAAAAATTACTCATAACCAAAAAAGATTAGACAACATTAATTATTTTGCAGTAACTAGAACTCTTCAAGATGCTTTGCCTATACACACAAACAACTGAATGTGCCCAAATATTACAGCAGGTTTGCAAACTGCTAGACAGCTATAGATTATAAAAATGCATGCACAACATCTCAGTTTCCTCTCAAAGGCAGAATCCAGGTGTGATGGACTCTCCCCAGGAAAAAGGGAAGCAGGACAAATTACTGAAAAAGCTGGTCACAGACAACATAAAACCACCTTTATTTCCTGTCCCTCAGAGGAGAGAGAAGTTGTGGTAGATGGGAAACAGAGACAGTAGCCTTCTATTTTCAGTCACAAGCCCCAGAATAATTGTGCCAAGCACGTTTCACTAGCTGCCAAAAAGATCCATCTTTTTCTAGCTAGAATCCATGGAAGGGTTTCTCCTGAGAAGAGCTGTCACTACTTGTTGAAGGTTCTCAGGACTGGTTGACAGACCACAAGATAGGACCTTACAAAGACAAGTCTGATCTCTCCCAAAAGCAAGATCAAAAGAGAACTCCTAGAATGACTGATTTCCCCCAAGAAATATTCGCTATTCTTCTGTTCTAAGCAGGAGGTTATAGTGAGTAGCTGTGGGATTAGTTTGAGGAGGGTTGCTTCCACTGGGACACAGATGTTTTAAGCTACAAAGAAACAGGTATCACCTTACAGTACAGTGAGGTGACAAAAGTTCAAGACCAACAGAAGTGGTGGTCCTGTGCCCTCCCTTAGATTTGCTCTGTTGTTTGACAGCTTCATGAGCCAATTTCAACTCACTAATTTGGCAGAAAGCTATTCACTCTGTCAAGAAATCAAGAAAAAAATGATGCAAAGGAGACAGGAATGAGAAAACAGGTGGAATCAACAATCCGAGCCACCTATCACCTCTAGTCTTGTGGAGTACAAAGTACATCATATGTTGTCAGTGAAAAACCAACTGAGGATTTTCTCTCCCATCCCAAACATCAACAACATACTACACTCCTCAGGGAAGAGCCGGCCTCTGCAGTCAGGATGGCCACAGCACCCAGTATCATGTAGAATTCTTTAGAAGTCTAATCTGGGACATCTGTAGCTGGCTTAGCCCCCTTATACTCTGATCCTAATTTTAAAATCCCTCTTCTCTAAAACTGGTAGGCAGCATCTTTCTGAGATAAGAAGAGTTCTAAAGACCCAGAAATAATACCTTAACAGCGAGGCACAGTAATCAGCAACTATGAAAGTAGAAGGGCAGAACAGTATGTCTTATAAAGTAATCAATAACTATGTTACATATAAATAGTACACATGTATATTAATACATGTATGATATTTGATATTTGCTTACTATAATTTAGAATTAGTTAACTCTAGCTGGATTTTGCCAGTATTTTAGGCCCAGTGAGCTGAAGAACTTGCAGTGTGCATGTGAAACAGAACAAAATACACACAGCCTTACAGGAGGAGAATGTTTTTGAAGACCATCTCTCAAGAAGTGCACAAAAGAACAGCCTGCACAAAAAGCTGCCATCAGCTGACTTGACCCAACTTGATCACCCGGGAAGTGATCCTGACTTTTCTACTCAGCTCTGTTGATGCATACCTGGAAGGCTGTGTCCAGTTCTGAGCTCCTCAGTACAAGAGAGATGTTGGGCTCCAGCCCAGCTACAAAGACATTTAAGGGACTAGAGCATCTTTCTTACAAGAACTGTCTAAGAAACTTGGACCCATTCAGAGTAGAATGGGTAAAGAGACTACTGAGAAGGGACCATCAGTATATAAAAGTATCCAAAGGAGGGGGAGTCAAGAGGATGGACTAGGCTCTGCTCAGTGGTACTGGGCAATAAGACAAGAGGCAATGAGCAGAAACTGAGGCCCAGGAAGTTCCACCTGAACATGAGGAAGAACTTCTTTACTGTGCAGTGACCACAGATTGGAACAGATTGTCCAGAGAGGCCGTGGAGTCTCCCCTGCCAGAGATATTCAAGAACCATCTGGACACAATCCTGTGCCATGTGCTCTGGGATAACCCTGCTTGGGCAGGGAGGTTGGAACAGATGACCCACCATGGTCCCCTCCAACCTGAGCCATTCTGTGGCTCTGTGATCAACACACAGAATAACTGGGGAGAAGGTATACAAAGAAAGTTGATTTTTATGATGGAGGTTTTCAGAAGAAACAAATATTTCTGAGGTCAGCTTATGCTGCAAAGGCTGCCTAGTAGCCCCAAGACAGGTTCATAAAACACATGAAGTGTCAGCAAAACAATACAGAATCATGTTCCTTGCAAAACCTATTTTATGTTACCAATGTGCTTGCAACAGTTTTATGGAGGCTGAGCAAAATATCAGTCAGACTTACTGAAAGTTTCTTCCACAGGGCCTTACAAGCATCCTGTAGGTGAGGCTGGGCACACTTTTCATAGACCACATGATACTGATCAGACTGAGTTATACACTACATATATACATATATACAACCTAAGAGTTGGCACATTAACATATCAAAGGAGTATGTATACCTCTTCTTCCTGATCTAAACAGAGAAGATGATAAACCATTTCCTATAAAACCAAACAATTTTTAGGCAGCAACTTCTAAGCCAGATTGAAGTTCCTTATAAGGAATTTCAGGCTTCCCTGTGTCTTTTAAAACCAGTTATTATATCAGGTTTTGACTCTGACAGATTACTATAAAGTAGAAGAAAAACTGTATGAACAGGAGTTCCACTGTTATTCCCACAGCTCTACTGGAAATGGGAAACAGTATTAACAATCTGTGGTGGTTCAAATGGTTCATGTGCAAGTCTATCCAGAGAGATTCCCTGCACCTGGAATGGTAGTGTATCCTTGACATCAGTGAACACTTGCCACCTACACATAAAGTTCAGCACAGCAATTAAAAATTTTACCTTTTATTAGTTATAAAGAAGCTTTAAAACTCCTTAAAATTGCTCCTAGTTAGCCAAAATTTACTTTGATTGCTCATTTGTTTTGCTCTAGAGAGATGTCTAACTCAATAGGCTGCTGCAGTGAGAAAATATCAACTACCAAATGATAATAGGGATGCTGGCACCTTCAAAATAAGAAGAGCTAAAGATTATTCTCAAGACTTCTCTTATCTTTAGCATACAGAGACAAGACCTATCATGTCAGCTTACCTCATAAAGGAGGGAAAATATTCCAAAATTTCATAACATGGGCCTTCAACGAAAATGCAACCTCAAACAACTCTAGCAAACAATTTGCAAAAGCTGACTACAACCAGAAAAGTCCCTAAAGGAAGAATTTTAGTTTCCACTCTAGATCAAATTATTGTGGGAGAATCACACAAATGCCAAATATTCAATATAGTAATCCATAATATTTTAATGCCATCCTTCAATAGCATCTAACTCCATGAATAAGATTTTATATCCTTTGGCAGGTCATTAATGAAACCTTCTTTAAGAAGTTGTCTGTGAAACACAGAACTGGTGTCTATTAGGAAATTCTAAGCAGAAACACAAAACTACCTTATCTTAAACACAGTCTAGCTGCAAAGCAAAGGCTCAGTTACTCATTTCCAAATAAGCAAATGGCTACGTGTTTTCTGGTAGTTCAGTCTGCGGTCACAGGAGCCTTCCATACCAAAACTGAAGTAAATATGAATTTTACAGTTTCTTAGGTCACATTTTGTATCCTCGAGGTGCCAAGAAACAAAATAAAACCAAACCCCCAAAAAAAAACACAGGAAAGCTTTGCTTTCTAATCTTCCTTTAACCTGGTAACAAATAAAATTGGTGGTCGCTTATATTTTGTATACCTGTGTTCTTTGATCTTGAGCTACATCTGTAAACTGCTTACTCTTATTGAGTGTCTTCATCAGCCAACAATTCATCTTCATTAAAGCCTGCCCCTGACCTGCCACCTCCCCAGACCTGGGTGCAGTGACAGCTGTCTCAACTCTTTACTGTGACAAAATGCATCTTCATTGCCTGAAATGCACTGCAAACTTCAGCAGCCACAACCCCAACAGTAAAAAAAGGAGGCACAGGATTTCTCAAATATTCCTTGCAACTTACAGCAAGAACAAAGTGATCCATTTGTGCTACAGATTATTGCACTGCTGATTAACCCTCAATAGCTGTGACCCATTTTAGTGTGGCCTGTCATCTAAAACTGACAAGGTCACCACAGCAACATGATTTTTTTCGCCCTTACAGGTGAAGAAAGGAAGCAGAGAAGTTGCAAGCATCAATGCAGCTGGCAAAAGAAGTGAAAAAAGTGTTCAAATATATCACTTGGTTGCATACAGACAATTTGCAATGAAAATAAATAATTCTCTGATCACAACTGCAATTCGCCATTATGGCCTAGGCATGGCCATAAGTTTTAAAAAGCTCTCACATTACCAGAAAGGCTAAAATTGATCTAAAATCTCCATGAAAAAGCTGTAAATCACCTATGTTCTGAGCTGTGCATAGCAATTCCCAACTTTCCTAGGAGACAAGCCATTGACCAAAAGGCTAATTGAGGCACCAAAACCAGGCTGGCTGATTACCTGCTCCTTCACCCATTCATTCCCTCATGTGTTGTACACACCATATAGGATCGTGCCCTTAAGCAATCCAGAGTAAATTTACCATAGCCATCACAATGTATCACAAAAGATTGTCTGTTAAGGTTGATAAATCAGTCAATTACCTGCTTCCTTGACTTTCATTCTTGTGTAAATGTTTTCAACCTGACATTAACAATACCTATAAGAAGATGACCTGCACTGTTGCCAAAACCAACTATTTAAATTACTAGCAAATCTTTAATTCCTATAAACAAGATTACAACAGTCTTGTTTAAAAAAGGTTTCTAAATACCAAAGTGATAACTCCAGAAAATAAAGCTCCCCTGCTGTCATTATTTGAGGCTGCTGGTTCCATATTAACTCTGCCTCTTTGTAGAACCCTCAGAACTGCCTCAGCCCACCTGAACATCACAGACAGAGCAGCTGCTGTCTCTCCACCATACTCCCTGCCTGGCTGAGCACAAACACAGGGCAGCAGGTTCCCAGTCTCCTCAACTTCTCCTATGATGTCTAAATCACCTTCCTCCCCAAGCCATGCTCTCCCCTCATGTCTATAAAATAGGGAGAAATATTTAACATACAGAGGAAGGTAAAGACAAACAAACACTACTGAAACACTGCAATTATTGGTTTCATCTTCAAGGCAGAGCTGCTTCAGTGCCCCTGGTGGGAATCTAAAGAACAGTCCAATTCTCACAGGTGGCAGAAGATTGTCGAAAATCTACAGGCCATGGTCCTTGCCAGTGAGCTGATTTGGGCTAAAAATGCAATATTAAATCTATGACAAAGTTTAATATTCTATTTTTGGCACATGATCTCAGGCAAAATTTTCTTTTCCATACCTCCTCTCTCACCAGGAATAGCAAGAGATTCCCAGAACAGGAGAACAGAAAATGCGCATTCACAGATGCCAAAACCAAAAGAATAATTATATGTATCATCCTTCTTCCTCTACACACAGAAGTTATTATACACAATGGACTGTGCAATAGAACTGATTTGCTGTATCTCTGTATCTCTTCAAAGACATAGTCAAGTTTTGAAATTCAGAGGTGACAAACTGTGACCAGGGTTTGTACAGGGTCAGACTGATGTAAACCTAGCACAGCTCCAATACTTGAGGAAAGCTCTGTTAGGAGTTTTCAACAGCACTGCAAAACACACAGCAGCATCCAGAACACATCTAGTCATTTAAAGAAGGATGTTTTCCAACTTTTTCCCCACTGACCTCTGCTCCTCTGAGGGACAAGTCTCTACAGGTGCAAAACCTCATTAACTTACCTCAGCTTCCCCAAGAAACTACTAAGTATATCTTGGGCTGTCATTTAGGCTGAAACTATTTTTTTGGTAGGTCATATGTGCCCAGGACAGCAGTTTAACTCCCTGGCTTGTACTCCTATGCACTGTACATAACCAACAAATGTGGAGGAAACAGAATTTCCTTGTCTCTTGTGCACAAGGTAATCTTTGAGAGCACATTCTAATGTATTACTGCTACTACAGAAAATAGAAATTCAGGAGACATCCAGCTGAAAGAGTAAGCAGAAGTCCTACAGAAGAACATGGTACTTCTGATCTGCCCTCTCCAAGACTACTGTCTCTAATTTCCTAAGGCAGGCAAAAAATGTCAGGGATATACAAATGGCAACCTTTACTTTTCCTTTCCTCTCAAATGCTTAAAGGCACGTTGTATCTTCTCTTGAACCAGTTCCAAATAACTTCCCTTTCTATTAACTTCTGAAACCACCAACAGCACTCAGGGTGTGACACTGATAAAGTACTGCTATTGCTAAAATGAAAAATAGCTATTTCTTTCTCTACTTGCCTACCTTTTCCTGACCAATCTTCTTCAGATGGCATAGAAAGCTTATCATAAATACTGACTGGCCAAGGGTGAAAAAGAGAAGGATTATCAGCGATAAAAGCAGTGATCACTACAATTGTTTTGGAAGAAAAAGAAGAAAAATAAATCTCATCAGTGCACTATTACTATACAAGGACTAAAGCTGAAAAAAGCCATGTGTGAAGCTCTGCCAATAAGTGTGAAGATTCTCTAAAGAAAACTTCCTGTTGAGCCACAAGGAAAAAAAAAAAAGGACAACCAAACAAACACTCAAAAAGAGAGATCTGATGTCTGTATATTATCCTGCTGAGCCTCCAAACATCCCCCATAATGATCGTATACCCCAACAGCTCTGTCATTGCAATCTAGAACTCCTGGACCCAAAACTGTTTAAGGAACACAGCTACAGCACCAGTAAAATTGGAAGAGAAAAATATCTTGCTTGCTGAAGGGAGGTTTTTATCTCCCAAGTACAAGGTTAACCTAGGTAGCTTATGGGGAAGGCAGAACAACATATTCTCTCTATCTGTCTCTCTGTTGCTGCAGGTGTCTGGCTGGCTGCTCTTCACAGAAAGGACATACTAGAGTTTGAAAAACTGTCAAAGAACTGGTTGTTTGCCTACCTTGATAAGATGATGTGCTATTGTACATCCTGACCTATGCCTACTTTGACTTTTTTGGCTGGCTCATTATTTCCTTCTCTGAGCATGAATAAGACATCCTAATTTCCCAGCAATCCCTGTGGCATCCTGGCAAAAGCAGTTCATTTCACTAAATTCAGAAGAATAGTTACCACTACACATTCAATAATCCCAACACTTCTGTCCAATTTCCACACAGGGCCAGGTTCTCTCCTGTGAGATACATGGGTATTTGGCAAAGGAGGAACACAGCATGAGCTCTGATTGCCCCTTGTGTTTTCTAACCCAGCCTCAGCCTGAAGATCAGCTTAGCAGCAGCAACTGGAAATGGCTCTTAACAAGCGGTAAGTAGATCAGAATGCATTCCAGCTGTGGTTTCATCTCTAACCCTTCCCATCTCTGATGCACAGCCTATTCCAAGCTGCAGTGATATGGAGTTGTATGAAATAATAGGATTATTCCTCTCCTAGGAACATCCCCCTGCAATAAGAATCTCCATCTGGGAACCAACACAACTTCCATAACATTTGCATCACCCTAGCACTACAAGGGAGATCAGAAGAAGGCTGCAAAGATGGCCCATTGCTGATAAGAAACATTAAATGCAATTTTTAAAATAATGTTAATGGCACCACCCTTTAATTATTCTAAATATTGAAGTCAGAAAGGTAGCAACAACAAATACTACGAATTTTCTTTCCCTTTTACTAATATACAGAAAGAGAAAAAGCCATGTTAAGCATCAAAACATTGACTCTTGGAGAAGGACTTTTAAAACACACAAAATTGTTGCTTTGGAACACATTTATTACAGATGTTCCAGGGATCAATAAAGTAAAAGAAACAACAAAGTCAACTAGAAACCCCTGTCATCTTAATATGCAGGTGGCAATAAACAGAACATGGGAAGCCTCAGATCAAGGTGCTACACTGCCTGTAATTATCCCTACTGTGCTCACAACCCCTATCAAGGGGTCACAAAGCAAAGGGAGGAGCTCACAAACTGTGTGGATGGCAATATTCAACCACAGCAGGTGACAACAACCAGAGCACCTGCTTTAACAAAAATCCCTTTTCATTTTAACTAGCTTCTGTTTATTTTTGCTATACGCAAACTTCTCCTGCTCGATTTCTGGTAAATAATAGGCTGTTCATTTACCATTTTACTCTGCCCCATTACTCAACCAAGGTGTTTTGTTCTCATTAGCCTTCCAAGTAGTTCAGAAACAAAAAGTTTAGATTTCAGATATTGAAATTATTCCCTCCTGTACACATCACAGGAATCTAGTTGCCTATAATTTCATCTTTTCCTCTCTCCCAAAGTCAGATTAAAAAATGGCAAATTATATTCCCTTAGTTTCTAATTCCTCCCACAAGGATGATATTATGGTAAGGTATCTAAGGGAAGTTTCAAGAAGTGTTTCTCTTGTCTTGCTGTCTTTGCTATCAAATACAGCTGCTTTCTCTGTCCCTGAGAGGATTGCTTGGGGTTAACAAGCAAAGCCAAATAAGAGAGGATTAGGAAGCTACTCATAGTGGCAGGAGAGTACACAGCAGCAGACCTTGTGGAATAGGCACTGCTCACACCCAGACACATGGTTTTAGGCACTACACCTCAGCTTTCAACCTTAATTCGGAGGTCACATAATTAATGTGCAAGCACTCAACTAGAAGTGGACATTCCTCAAACCTTATCTTATTTTAAAGAAAGTTAGGATTCTGTGCCAAGTTCCCAGGACAAGAAACTACTGCTATGACTACTTAGAGCACAGGCACAGCAGAAATGACAGCAACGTGTTTTGACATTCTGTGTAAAAACCCACCTAAAATTATGATAAAGGGGAATAGTTAGAAGTGAAAAGGAAGTTCCATGTTCATGTCCAATTCATTCCTGGCTTTTTCTGCAGAAAGAACAAACAGGTGTGACAGTGGTAGTGGAATTTGATTTTATTTTTTCCAAAGCGCATTTCTTGGCTGAGAACTCCATGGGCTTTACCAAGAACTTTTATGAAGGCCAGTAAAAGCCTTAAAGACAACAATTTTGATTCTCCTGAGAGTGTGTCCATACTAAATAACACAGTGCTATGTGGTGATACCTAGCCAACTGGAGTATACACACAAGTAGTAGAGCAGAATTAACCTGGGCACACTGCTGTGATAATGGCCTCCTCTACACATGGCAGCATATTTAGAGCTTGCTTTGTTATCTCAATGTGGCACAGCACTATGCAGGAAGACAATATAAACAATTATGATGAAGCATATTTAGGTCTTACGGGCAATGTTCAAGTACCTCAAGGTGGGCAGAAGAGCTCCCTTCAGAGTTATTCACTGTGCAAAAACTCCCTTTGGCAATGCAGAATAGACAAAAGGATTATGTCAGCCTTTTCTTTCCAGAACGAGGAGCAGGGTGAGAGCCTGGGGGGAGCAGAAAATGGAGTAGCTCTAGGCTGTTATGCTTACTCTGGTGCCTGAGAAGGGCTCCTCATCGGCTCAAAGTGCCAGAAACAGAGAGGCAGGTAAGAGGAAGGTCTGCTCCAAACACATAAAGAAATGGGTCCTCAGTCATTAGTTGCCAGGTCTAGATTTGGCACAGTGGTTTATAAAGGGGGAGACTCTGGCTGTGCTTCAGGAAAGCACACAAGCACAGCTACACCACCAGCTGCTGTCTAAATACACTTGTCTGCCACCCTCTCTGCTCCTTACTTTGCACTCCAGATAATGATCGTCTAGTTGAGGAAGATCTGTTAGTATTTTAATTTTTGAGATGAGTAATTATTTGTCCTACTACACAAATCAAAGTGAAGTCTAGAAGCTTGCAAAGAATTTGCGTTCATTAAAGTCACACATGGGGATTATTCATTAAGCTAAATACACACTAAGTAAAAACAGCAGTTCTTTTAATGCATTTTTCTAAAAGTTACTTGCCCTGATACGAAATCTAACAAGGCACCAACATTCAGGACATGTCCAAAACATTAGTTCAAAATAAGAAGTTGTAACTTTAAAGCAAGCTTGTGCCAAATCTTTTCCCTTTCAGATAAAACTTGAGTCCATGCAGGAGAGAATTATATGCACCTGCATAGAAAGCCTTGCAACAGAGGAAAACCACATCCAAGCTGCAAACCCCAGATGAGGGCCAGCAGAACTATAAACCCTTCGTGAGGAAGGGAACCCTTAGATTAGGACCATGTGGAATTCAAAGAGATGATGACAGTAGCTTGGCTTTGAGTTGCTTCAAAAATGTTATTTTTACCCTAGTGAGAGCACCCCAAATAAAAGAAAAAAACAGTGCAGGTGTTCAGAACCTAATTTCATCTGCTGAAACTGCTGATTATACTACTCATTAAAATACCGCCACCACTTAGTAACCCTTTAATTTTTAATGGGATTTATTCTAAACAGCAACTAAATCATCAGTCTCACATGCAACCTTCTCTCTCTTCGTCTGATGTGCTATCAGCACTAGTCACTCTTTCCCCTCTGCTCCCAAACCTGTTGTCTATCTGCTGAAAAGAATGAGGGAAAGGACTGTTTATGCAGCACAGTTTTTCTCCCCTCACTGAATGTTTCTCAGAAAAAAAACCCCAAACATGAGTTTTTACCTAAACTACCCTAACTCAGACTCTGTGAATTCTTAACCTGCAAAATGAAATAGCCTCATTTCAGTGTTAGGTTTAACTTGGAACTCCAATACTCACTATAATTATGCCACAAACGAGGAAATCCCTTGAAAGGTAGGAGATATTTCAAGGAATAGAGCTAACTCCAAAGCTGTCAGGTTTAGACAGGACATTCAATCTGGACATTCAAAATATTTGGTGTCTAGACCAAAAAGGATACCAAGCAAGGAAAAGAGAAACTGTCTTTGGGAGCATAACATTACCATAAAGGTGACTGTAAGTCTGCAAAAAAAAAAACTTGAAAGACAAGCTTTCAAGTGAGCTTATGGGTAGAGTTGCTGTATCCTTCACTGTAGTAGCCACAACACAGTGTGTAAGTGCAGCATTGATGCTGTCTGTACCCTAGAGCATGTACCCCTTCAAATGAAGTATGGGTCTGAGTTTTATTATTTAACTACATTTAAAAAAGAAAATCCCTGGAGAAAGGGATATTGTCCACCTTTTTGAAGGTTTGGTTTTTTTTTTTCCCTTTACCCCAATATAATTTATTATTCTTCATGCTCATATCAATACACAGCATGTATTGTTCAGAGAAAACATTTAAGGCAAAACAAAAAAATGTTTTACTCTGGGAGGCAAAAAGAAAGAGGAAGAAAACTCCCCCCCTTCCCATGAAAACTGAATTCTATTACATACTGCTGGCTACTTTGCAGTCCAGGTATTTTGTATATTATTATTATTATTGAAAGCCATATGGTACTTTAGCCTCCAAACATCCTGGAGGGATTTGTATGCGTAAACCCAAATGATACAAATCATGTACCATGAATAGCAAACTAGGCTACAAAAAAATACAGAAAAAACCCAAATTGTTACTTAGAAGATATACTCTTAGAGAACTCTAGAGTCATGCTTGAGAAGCTGCAATAGTAAAAGGATTCCCTAACCATCTGAACTCATGTCTATATTATGATTTCTTTGCAATGTGAAAGGGAAAAAACAAGTCCTCTATACAGTGGTTAATGACAAATCACATGCCTTGTGAAGCTTCATGTTAGAAACCCTTTTAACTTCCAAAAAGTCCTCTTTTGTAGGTCATGCTCTCATTATCTTGCTCTGGGATCTGGTCTGATTAAATTATAGGAAATTACTAATACTTCACTTTGAACAGCCAGCTCCTCCTGGCTCCTCTTCTTCCTTCTTTTTTTTCTAAACTTAATTCCTCCTACTCCTGCCTTCTTACATATGAAAAAGACAACAATCACTCTGCTAGAAAGATTAAGTCATACTAATTCTTCATCCATTTTAAAAGTAAAAATGTATTCTGTCCACATCCTCTTACATTTCCTATTTCACTGCTCTCCCTGCTGGTTTTGCTGTTTGGCCAACTATAAAGTTTGCAGGTTTGTTCTAAATCTTTGGCACGCCAACCCCCTCTAAAATCTCACACATAAGATCCTAAAGACTTAATTAACTCAATGAGCATAACACTGACTCTCTGGTAGCCCAGTCTATACTCCAGAGTGATGTATCCATATTTTGTACCATCAGACAACACTAAGACATAGCCTACCATTGATGTGCTTTAGACATTTATCACTGAATGATATTAGAAAAGTGACTTAGGTTGCTTAACAAGCAAAGAAAAAGAAATCAGCATACAAATTTAAAGAGACAGACCTTACACGTCAGAAAGGGTCCCCACAAAGGGAGAAGGTATTTTTGAAAAATCTGTGAGGATTTCATTAGCACAAGACAACAAAATGAGAAAAGTGTTTTCAGATGGAGTAATGGGGTTGTTACTCAATCCACCAAAAGGCTGCTGTTTATTTGAGAGGTGCACTACGGCACTACCAGGACAACCATAATGAGAGCATTGAAATTATTAACCTCATCATACCAAAGAATAATTTTCCCTATGTGGATTCTCTTGTGGACTATGTGCCATATCAAGATCCCTGCAGTGCTAAGAGGTCAAAAATAGTATGTTAGAAGAATAAATAAAACATGTTAGAAGAATAAATAAAAGGTTCCCCTTATACATGCCATGTGTGCTAGTAAAGTAAAAAAGTCATCTGAAAGAGAAAGATTCCTGCTCCTGGCAAAAGTGTTTTGTCCTGGAGGCAACTCTTAAATACCAAATAACAGCAAAAGCACTCTAGATATTGGGAAGTCTTTTAAAAAACCCATCCAGTGCATCCTCTCTTGCTTTCAGAAAGTATCAGATGAAGCGAGCTGCAGAAATAAAAAATGAAGGAAGCTCTAAATCACTGTTAATTTACTGATTTGACAGCATTTTTTCCCCTCTGATGATATAATCAAGCAATAAAGACACAATATAATAAAAAGCTTCCCAGAGTTCAATGTTTATTTTTACTGTATAAAAACAGCTGAACAATTCAACACAGTATCTGGAACATCCAACACTGTACCTGACTATGAAAAGAGGAGTTACACCTGCTTATAGTCAGACACCCAGCTTTTGATATGGAAACTAATACTGTATCAATTCTGCATCTCCTCCTTTAACAAAACAAATCTGGCAGAAACTGCCGCTGCAGTTTGTCCCGCATTGAAAACATTCCTCAGGAACCAGCAGCAGTTCAAACTTCTCAATGTAGTATTTAATTCTGCCTTCGACTGTAATAAATGCAAGTTTTGAATAAATGGAATTGTGGCATTCATTCGCAAATTGCATTGCTGACAAGCCTCGAGACAAAACCAAACCCCAAGGAGTATCGATTGCTGCACTTAAGGCAACATAGTGCTCTAGATCTTAAACGTTTACTCGAGTGCCTGAAGACTTCCCAAAACTTTTACTTTTCAGGCTGAGCTCTTCCGAGTCACATGGAGCAGTTCAGAGGTAGCAGACTTTCAGGAATCCTTGGTAAAGAAAACAACAGCCTGAGGTAGAATGGAAAGTGAGGCAACAAGGAAAAGAAAGACAAGGCTGTGTTCATGCATATAGAGATTCTTATGCTGAATAAGTGAGAAACAAATATCTAACTGCTAAAACAGCTGAAAGGAAAAAAACTCCTAACACACATACACACAGAAACAAGCAAAATATCTTAAAAAATTCTCGTGAAAGTGAACTGACTTGCCCAAGTTAGCCACAAACAAAGGTAATCATAAGGCACACATGTACTGGGCAAAATTTTAAGTTGTAGACTTAATTCTGACATTACAAACCAAGTCCACACAGTTGCAGTATTTCATTTGAGTATGAACAAGCCATTGTCTGTCCAGAAACTTCTAAAATCCTTTCCTCATTCATTTGTATCTTAAATTAAGAAGGATGCAGTTTCTTTTGTGTTTCACAAAGTGTGATTGAAGACATTCTGCTGGCATCTGTGATTAAACAGTTCCCCAAACCTAACTTCTTTGGGTGCAAAAACTCCACTTCACAATACATGTAAGTACTGGAACGTCAAAGGGCCCATCCATCTGACCGAACCCCGAGGTTCATCCTGCTTTGAGCAGGGGGCTAGGCCAGACAACCTGCAAAGGACCCTTCCAAACTAAATTATGTTGCAAACTCCAGCGACTGAAAGCTCAACCTTAACTCTGCCATTTTAAGCAGAATCCACCCAAACACATTATTATTGTATCCAATAATATCAACCCAAATCTTCCCTCAAACATTGAGGTGTTAGTATCTAGCAACTCCCTTGGAACTGAATTAAACTCTTGCAGCAGCCCGGTATGTCTCCAGCAAAGTCTTGTACAGAGAACTTTTTCACCGTCACATGTTTTTTGGCAGTGCAGTCTTCTCAAATGAAACTACCTGCAAACGTAGGTGAGGGCTGTCCAGTGGAGTCAGTGGGCAGAAGCAAAAAATCAGGCTGCTAGTCAGCAGTGACAGCAATCTTCAGGTGCTCTGCAGGGTATATAACAATGCGTGAGGAATTAATGAAGGCCTAGCAACCCTGAGAACACGGCTTCCTACCCAAGCAGTACTAGAGCCCACAAGAACTTGCCAAGCTAAGTTACATTTGCTCAGCTACACTGTAACACTCACAAATTATTTTGTGTGTCTACATCTGACTATTTATTTGTAAACAATTGCAACAGAAGCCAAAATATCCCAGGGAGGTTCGGTAAGATGCTACATCACTTAGGTGTCCTGAAGAGCATTCACGCACCAGCAGCAACCTGTAACATGACTTGGGAGTGAATCACAGCATGATGCCCTCAGTGGGACAGAGTCAAGGTTGAGCACAGCAGCTGACAGCTTCTTTTGGGATGTGCGTGGGGCACTTTACATTCTTCTGCCAACATTAATACTTCAACATGAAATACACCCTCTGTCCTGCTAAGAAATGTATCGCTGAAACCAGCGAGAATCAGAGAATAAAGACGTATTTTACACTGAATACCCATTAAAGCAACGTGTTGCTTAAAAAAAAACCCAAAACAAGAAAAAAAATCAAACAAAAAAACCCACCCAAACCAAGTAACAATTTATATAATCTGCACACTGAATTCCAAGGTATTTTCTTAATCTAGAACACTATTATTGAGTTATCCAAAGTATTATTACTATTGTCAGATAATAGCTTTTGATCCAGTGCAATCTAGTTGCAAAAGAAATTAAAATAAGTAAATCCCACTGAAAGGTAGCATTTGTGTGGGACGAAGGTGGGTGTGCCTTTCACAAACCAGGAAAAAAAAAATCCCTCCTCCCATGAACTGAACTAAAAAATTAATCCAAAAGAAGTACAAATTAGGCCGTGTATTAAAAAAAAATAAATTAAAAATCAAAATAATAACACACGCCGAAGTCTATGTGCACAATGAAGCCGATTGTTCCTCGCCCCAGAAAAAGCCATGACTTCCCCCGGCGCGGCGGTCAGGAGGTCGGGGCCGCGGGCGGCCTCAGCCACAACCCGGAGGCGGGGGCACCGCAGGGCCGGGCCCGGCGGAGCCGAGCCGAGCCGAGGCCCCACCGCCGCGCTCGGCAGCGCCCGGCCGAGCTAAGATGGAGCCCAGGTTTGATGTCAGCCCCAGGGGCGGGCGGAGGGCAGCGCGCCAGGGCGGGGGCGAGGGCAAGGTCAGCCGCCAGCCCGGCGGGGCCCCGCCGCCTCCGCCCGCCCCGGGAGCCCCGTGGGGCTTCTGCCGAGCCGGGCCCCCCACGGCCGCCCCCCGAAACGCCCCTGCGCGGCCGCGCACGGCTCCAAGCGCCCGGGCTTGGCCCCTGCCCCCGCCCGCCGCGCCGGGGCCGGGGCGCTGCAGAGGCGGGCGCCGCGCTCCTGCCGCTCCCCACGAGCCGAGCCCGGCCGAGCCGAGCCCTGCGGGAGGAACCGGGGCTGCTGGCTCTGCTCCTCTGGCGGGCGGGCCGCCAAAGGGCTGTGCGGGGGCAAACGGCGAGAGGAAGGGAAGGCGGGGAAACCCCCAAACCCAACCTCAAACATCAATCCTCGCCGAAGCAAAGCCCACCACAACTCATGCCCTTGCCTCCAGTCGGCAGGAAAGGAAAAAGGGAGACAAATCTTTGCGGGGCTGCAAGTGCTTCCCCCTCGCCCCCAGCCTGCCGCCCCCCGCGCCCACAGCTCCCATCCTGGCCCCTGTGGCGGTGCGGGAAGGGCGCGGGGAGCGCTGCCCCAGCCTCTCTGCCCGCAGAGCGGAGCGGGGGCCGGGCCGCGCTCCGCCCGCAGCGGCGCCCCGCGGGCAGGGGCAGGAGCCGCCCCGGTGAACTCCCGGCGACCGAGCCCGGCTCCGGCACCGGCGGCTCAGCTCTCGTCCTGCCCCGGGCTCGGCGCGGAGGGGCTGCAGGCACGCTCAGAGCAGATGTGTCGAGGACAGACAAATGACCCCTCCATCCACCCCACGCTCTCCTTCAAGCAGCCCTGGGGCCATACAGGGGCAGGGTATTTTTAGGTCCCTTCCCCTCGTCTCCGCCTCCCTCTCAATAGCTGCCGAGCGCTGAATACAAGGAGAGGTGGGGAGAGGGAGCGGGAGAAAAGTTAACTGTTTTGCAAAGAGGGGAGAAAACAGGCAGGGAGGAGGGAGGGAGCGATGAGGAGCAGGGCAGGGTGAGCCGTGTCAGGGGATGTGTGTGTGTGTGCGAGCGCAGTGGGTGCCCGCGGGCGGAGGATCGGATGCACTTTAGCCCTGTGCTCTGCTGCTCTCGTCTGGGGCAGCGCCGCCGAAGCCTGAGTCTCGCCTGGCTCGCCTGACCCTTCATTTCACTGCGGCCAGGAGGAGCCCGGAGCCCGCCGCCGCCTCCTCTCCCTGCTCTGCAGGGACCTCGCGCCTGCCACGGTCTGCCTCCCCGCCGCCCCCTCCCACGCCGCCGCCGGCGGCCACGGCCTCCTCCGGGGTGGCCCTGGGGTCGGTGTGGGGTGCCCTGCCGGTCCCCTCCGCTACCGCTGCCCGCCTACCCCCCGCTCCCGGGCCGCCCAGCCCCGCCGCAACCTTTAGCCGGGGACAGACCTCTCGGCTGGTTCCGCACAAGACGCCAGCAGCCGCTTCCCCTCTCGCCGCCCTCCCCTCCCGTGCTTAGCCCCCCTCCCCACCCCAATAAAACAGACCCCCCTCCCTCCGGCCCCAAAGAGAAACCCACACCGCCCCCCCTCCACCCTCCCCCTTAGCACAAATGCACAATCACGGGCGAGGGGAGGAAGAGGGAGGAAAGGGCGAGAGACGCGAAGAAAGAAGGGGGGAAAGGAGAGAGAGGAAAAATTAAAAGGGCACAAGGCTGTTCATCACCAACATGGCTGCCTTAGCTCAGACCTAAAAGAGGAATAACCCAGGCTGTGTCTTTGTCAGTTTCACCTCTGTAACCCTAAACTAATGCACGAAACGACGGAGGCGGCTGCAGAGGGGAAGGAGACGGGGAAAGGAGGAAGGAGAAAATGGCAAAAAGAGGGGGCACTTACGTGAAGAGAGGCGCTTGGGCTGCTCCTGCTTCCTCCTGGGCATTTTCCCCCTTTTTTCACATTCTCCTCCTTGGTTTAACGGGAGATCAAATAAGACCGGGAGGGGGGGCACGGACAGGCACAAAGCCGGGGCCCCCGGGGGAGCTGCTAGCCGGGGCGGGTTTTCCCTCTTCGCCGGGGGAAAGGGGGCTTGAAGCCGGTTTTCTCGGAGCCACCGCGAAGGGCTCCCTCTCCCCCTCTCTCTTTCTTTTCCTCTCCCCCCCACCCCCCACCCCCCCCACCCCCCCACAACCCGGTCGTGCACCTGGCTTGTCCCCGGTCGCAGTATCCCTCAGCGGCCGGGGACGTTCCCGGCGGGCGGGCAGGCGCCGTGCCGGGGCGAGGGCTGGCGCGGCGGTGCCGAGGGCTGCGCCCCGCGCTCCTCCCGGCCCCTAACTAACACTAACGCCGGGATCAAAGGGCAGCGGCGGCGGCGGCGCTCCCGGCGCGCCCGCGGGCGGGCAGGGACACCGCACACACCCCCGCACAGCCCCGGCGGGCGGGCACACGCACAGACACACGCGCGCCCCGTTGGAGCGCAGGGGACGATGCCCCCGCTCCCCACGGGCTCCGGGCGCGGCGCTGCGCGGCGGCGGAGGATGCGCTGCCCCGGTCCTGCACCCGCTGCCAATCGGCTCTTAAAAAAAAAAAAAAAAAAAATTTAAAAAAATTAAATTAAAAAAAAAAGGTATATGTGTGAGTTTGTGGGTCTCGACCATTCACAGTGTAATCCCCTCGTTTGTGGTGGGAACGAAAATAATAGCATCAGCCTTTTTTTTTTTTTTTTTTTTTAATTAAGGCGTTTTGTCTTCCTGTGTTAGAGAAGCAAAATTGTGATGGTGCACAGCTAACCCCACAGAATTTTTTTGCATGGGCTCAGCTATCCCTTCACAAAGCACAGGGGCCGAAGGGGTTCATACAGCCGAACTTCGGTGTGGGAGGGAGAGGCTGCTTTATATACAACTCCCTCCAGACCAAAACAAGCAGCCAAAATAAGCCAGAAAGAAAGGTGGGCAAGTTGGTATCCTGACAACTTCTAATGCAGGTTTTAAAAAGTGGGAAGAATACAAACAGCACAAAAATCACAACTCCTTGAGGGTGTATGTGTGTGTGTGGAGGGGGGAGGAAATTAAGATTAGGTCACCCCTAACGGTTGATTTAACTGCTACATGATAGGTCTACAGTGCACACAGCAATCTGGACTTCTGAAATTTACTTTTTTTTTTTTCTTGCTGTAATGCAGGTATATGAAGCTTGATCCTGAAGCAATTCCAGTGTGCATTATGAAGCCAGGATAGCAGCTTTCATTAACTGATACATACTCTCATTACTTCACAAATCACACATCTTTCTTCAAAGACAGACATGAAGGTGGAGAAAAAAAAATAGAAGAGGGATTTGGTCTCACTAAAGCACAAAAGGTACTCCGTGAAAGAGAAGTGTTCTCTTTGTGACTTGCAGTCATTTGGATAAAAGTTCACACAAAAGTTGTTAATGATTTAAACGCCAAAACCTGCTACTACAATTGAAGTAAAATTATTTGAAGCATAGTTGTTTCATATAGTTCTCTCTTTGTGTAAGAAAACTTCGAACTTAGCAGAATACATAATCAAAATCGTGAGTCAGATGTTGCAAAAATAAAAATAAGCATTATTCTAGCATGTATACCTGTTAGACTCTTTTGGCTTTTGACAACCTGACTCATCATTTTATCACACTATTTTTCATCCTAACTTCAATTTCTTAAAAATAAACAGCTGCCTAGGCAAACATAAAACACCACATCTGAAACCTAAATATTTTTAAACAGCAAATTTAAACTCTTAATCACCTCAATTTAGAACGGTTTCACATAATCTTGTACTCATTTTACAGCCACACTGAGCCTTTCAGAAGGAAAAAGAAATCTAAATAGTATTTAAAAGATTACCTATATGACAATCTCAGGTTCACTACCATGCCCGTGCAATTCTGAGTTTCGAAACCACATGTACAGGGTACACATCTACTGAAACAAAACAAATTTCTCCTGGCTTCAGCTGGTTTATCATTTCACAATACAGCTAAAATGCTTCATTTTCATGGAGAGATTTATTTACTTTTAATCCAGAGGTAAAACCAAAGTGTGTAACTGTCAGTACTGGAGATTTCTAGGGGTAGGGATGAGTCCAAGCAGCTGCCTTACACTTACTCATGGCCAAGAGTACCAGGGACTGAATTCCCTCAGAAGATTTAGGTCCTGTCTTTTCCCTCAGTTCTCCAGTTTATATGGGTTTTGGCGATTTCTACCATGTTAGTAGTGATAACCAAAAATATCAGAGGCATTCTTCGCTGTTGCTCACAAACCTCAATTTCGACACGCCTGGAACTAGCAACAGAACTTTGTTCACTGCAGGAGTTGCAACGCTAGACCCACTTATTTTTTCAATACATTCTAATGGCAACTGTGTTGAAATAAGCCAGCTTTGTGAGCAACGACCCTGTCTGTGCAGGAGGCCGCAAAGTAGCCACTTCAGAGAGGGAAAGAGTACTGGCCCTGTACTATGATCCACCACTGCTGTGACAGCCCTTCCCCAGGTGCTCTAGGAGAACAGGACACAGGAAATACTTTGTTCTTCACTATCACTCTTTCCACCCTCTAGTCCTCATGTGTTTCTGGCACAAATTAATGTTGACATTGTCAGCATTAATTTACAATGTGCCATGTGGGTTATTTTCCCCTCCATCATTTGAAACCCCCTTTAGGGGAGTTGAGGTGGCTGCAGCAAAAACGCACCACGGGAACACAGCTCTCTGAAAGGGCCATGGGGACTGGCACACAGCAGAGCAGCATTAAATCTCTCTGAGGGTGACCTTGGCTTCCATAGACATCCTAACAGTTTTCCTAGGAGTTTAGTGGGCCAAGCCTTAAGAGTGTTCTGCAGTAAAAGAAATCCCAATGCTTGAATGAATTATTAGGGAGAAACTTTATGTACTCAAGCTTTGAAGAGTTTCTAGCCCCACACCTGGAAATACCCTCTTTGGGAACAACTTGGTTTTTCATCTCTATCCTGGCTAAGTGCATTACTCCAGGTCTTGTCCTGGTCAATAGATAGTATCCAGCCTTCCCACTGAAACCATAGGCACAACAGTCCCCACTTCCCACTATTTTACACATTGATTTAAGGAAGGTGACTAAGGACATAATATCATTTAAAAAATAATGTCCAATAATGTGTTTGGTGGTATAGCACAAAAAGAAAAAATTAAGTCAGCTGACCACACTTTTGAACATTTTTAGTCCAAACACAAGAAAATAGTTGCAAGTCTTCCACAGATAACATAATATAAATAATGCATTGCTTTTGCAGGTCCTCCTATTAATAAGTAATGATTGTATGGCACCTTCCAAACACCAAACCTAGTCACACATATGAATTAAGTTCAGCTCCAGAAACCACTTTTGAACAAAGTAAATATTTTCTTCACTTGCACATGAGAAAAATGAAATAAATTGAGTAAATAAGGTTTTAAACAGTAATAAATGATGTAACATACCTAAAACCTTTGCAGCATATCTAGCATCCAAACTGTCTTTATGCAATGTACCAAATACTTGAAAAGGTTGCTAAACAGAAACTTAAAAAATAGCTGGCATCCTTGCTTTATTCTTTGAAACTTTAAAGAGTTCTGCTCCCAGGGTCAGATTTTTTTTAAAGAAGGACTCTGAGAGGAAAAATGAGACCATTTTAACCAGTTCCTGGGCCCTCTCAAACCAAACTATGGCTGCCTCTGCTTTAAGTATCACCTACCAAAAGGAAGGCCAGGTCAGTTCTGTGTGTCCCTGAAGATGCAGCGGAGAATTATTCAGGCTCCACAGGCTCTTTTAAAAGTTACTCCTATCTTTGGATTAATTTTCTGTTGAACATAGGCAAATACCTTCTATACCCTCTGTATCTTCATTTTGGACAATGAGACCCACAAGTTTTAATTCAAATTGCCATCTCTCATGTGTTGGCCATTACCCTTAACAGCATAAACTACTGTGGTTTTAATTCATGTCAGTATTTCCTTGCTCAGCAGTAACTACAAATCAGTCCTTCAAATAACACTTGATTATAAACTTCTCTTTGCTACTAGACATTTGCAAGGCAAACACAAAGGGATGAACAAGCCCACAGGACAGCAGCTCATGGACACCATCCCATGCTTGCAGTTGCTCTGTAAACAAATAGCATTAAGTAACAGGTTTGTAAGAATAATTAATGATGACAAGTTAGTGACTGGCAAAGCCACCAACCCCACAAAGGCCAATAAGCAATGATCAGAAGCCATTGCTGTCTGATGAGTATCATCCTAGGACAGATAACAAACAATTACCGAGTGGGAGATGCACTCACATAACCAGCAGATCCTAAATGACACACAGACTTCAGCTTTTTCAAAAAGATCATAAAATTTTCCATCTGCAAAGTTTTTGACCTCTTCTTTCTTAAAATGAAAGGCCCACAGCCACTTCTAGGCAAGAACTCTTGCAGAGGGTATATTGAATCACAAATGTTCTTGAAGACCAAGAATTCCACTACAGTCTCAAAGCCTCCAAAGGGAGAGGCATCAAGAAGAAAGAGTGCAATATGACCTACGCCTCTTTGCTAAAACACAACCAGTTTTCTCAGAATCTTGTCTGAATCCTGGCAAACTAACTAGCCATCATCACTTTATAACAAACCTTAGCACAAGATGCTTCTAGTTGAGCTGCAAATTTAACACATGAATACTTCAGAAAAAACATGGTCCTCATAGTTTTCAGCTGTTAGAATAGCACACTACCTAGGAAAGATGATATAGCTTCTAATTTCAATTAAAAAAAAAAATCAACACTTCAAGGCTGGTGGCCTTAAACCCATGCCGATATAAAATCCTAGATTTCTTAGGCCAGAAATTCATTGTCTATGGGTCTGAAGAAGGACCACATATTAGTGTCCATATAATTTTGTTGCTACTTAAATACTATAGGATGCTTCTTCAGAGTTACCAAAGAGTTTCATTATTCATTATTTTACCATAACTGCAGTTGGCTTTTCAATTTCATAATTCCATAACTTATATATAATGTCATGCTATTACATATAATATAATTACATATATTGTATATCACCCCTTCAAATCCCTTTACTGTAAGCCTATTTTGCAAAAAAAACCAAAAACCCCCAAACCAACCAAACACCAAAACAAAAAACAACCAACCACTCACCTGACCCTAGGACTATTGGAGTTAGGCCTACAGATACGTGAAATGCAGAATTTCTCCCCCAAGTCTGAGTGAGCAACCGCTTACCTAGTAGAGATTAAATATAGAAAAAATAAATTAATATTTTACAACATAAAACACTAAGCAATTTCTGAATGGATGAAAAGAATTTGTTTAGTCAACTGAGGATTGGAACACTTAGCTCAGGGCTACTGCAGTTACAAATGTGGAAATAAAAAGGATAATTATCTGCTCCAATCCTGATCTTTTTGCATAATTTTATATTGCATTTAAGTACATTGAAATCAATAACTTAAACCCACTCTAAGAATCATCTAAGGTAAATCAGAGTAAGACCCTGAGAACTCTCTCTCTCATTTTGCTTCTGCTTAATAGTTTGCTAGTCGCTGGTTAACTGAAGATTTAGGCACTGTCTTATTAAACACCTGCCATGGTTTAAGGCATTACCTCCTCCTGGAAAAAACACCTCCCAAACTGGCAAAATAGAATATATTTATCCTCCTGTCTACTTCAGTGAGAAGTCTTGCAGCTTCGTTAAGTAGCAAGGCAACAGCATTTTAAGCCACAGCTCTTTGCTAAATGGAAGTGTGTCCAAGTTTTTAAACACCTTGTTACATTTACGTTGAAAGGCAGAGTCTCTGCTGCACCAACAAGGTGGCAAATTCCTCAGGGAAATCAATTCTGGTTTCTCAATTAACGAGCTAGTTTTCTATTGTTAAAACACCAGAGTAATACTGAGACTGCACTGGACCATGAGAGCTGACAAGACCCCAAGGAGCTCAGCTACCATCTAGGACTGTGCATTCACACCTCCCTCTGACACAGCTGGAGGAAGGCAGGCACAGAGGGGCATGGCAGTGGTACTGGTGCCAACTATGCCCTCTTTGGAATACCTAAAGAAGGGTGAAGATAGAAGGGCATTTGGGAGACAAGGAAATACAGTGGTGCTGAGACTTTACATTCCCAAGGGAAGGAAACCTGTTGGGATAAGGGAGGTAAGGACCATACAGAGATCAAGTTTCTAGAAGAGTTCATTTGCCTGGTGTAATGAATTTCACAGGGAATTCAGCTGTGGTTGACCATGCTTCATGTTCTCAGTGATCAGGCCTCACCTACTGGCAGGCAGAAGAGTTTGGGCTGCAAGGCAGCCTGCTGAGCATGAAGGCATGCTGCCTGCAGGAAGCCTCTCCTTGCATTGGCACTTCCCCATCGAGCTGCACAACACATAGGAAAAAGTTATGTCTTTTGAGTTATTAGAAATATAGGCTGGCTTCCTCAACCCCTGCTGACACTGATGGAATTACTGTTTCTAGTCCCTACTTTTCAGCAGTTCTAAGTCCCTACTTTTCAGCATGCTCTTTCAAGTCTGTAGTTTACAGAAGATGCAAATTATTTGTTGAAAAGAAATAGACTAATAATAGTTAAAAAACCCCACAGAGAAGCACTAAACTTCATGAGTAGGAAAAAAGGAGAAGTATTAATACCTGGAGAGAAGCAGCTTTCATTTCCATACAAAAAGAGTTGAGGACTGCATCCTCAACAATTGTGCAAATTATTTAAAACTGGAAGGAGTGGCTGATAAAACCAGATAGTTGTGTCCCCTTTCAGAAGTACTATCTCAACAGAAGTGGGCAGAGGAATGTCCAGAAGTTCAAAAGGGGAAATGCAAAGTAATGAGGAACAGTCCTGAGCACCAGCATATCCTAGGCATCTACCAGCTGGAAAGCAGCTTTTCCAGGAAGGACCTTGGGATCCTGTAACAAGAAGGTGACAAGTCAACAATGCACCCTTGTAGCCAAGAAGGCCACCAGGAGGAAGACAGCTGCCAGCAGGCCAAGGGATCCTGCACCTCTGCGCAGTGCTGGTGAGGCTGTTTCTGGAATGCTGCATCTCATTCAGGGCTTCCTGGCACAAGAAAGATCTGGACTTACTGGAGCTAGTCCAATACAAGGCCGCAGAGATGATTAAGGTACTTGAGCATAATACTGCATGAGAAGAGGCTGAAAAACTGACACTGTCTGGCCTGGAGAAGAGAAGACTCAGAGGCATCTCATCCATGTGTACAAATGTCTGATGGGTGGGAAGGAGGTTGAGGAAGTCAGACACTTCTCAGCAGTGTACATTGCCATAAAAAAGGCAAGGGGCATAAAATGGAAAAAACAACCAGAACGAGAACAACACCCCAAAAGCAAACCAAACACCACAATACTAGTGCTCCATCCGAACACAAAAAGACAATTTTTTTTTTTAACCATTAGAAGAGTCAAACACTGGTTGACCAGAGAGGTTGCCTCAACAACTTAGCTTGCCTGTTTGAGGACTGAGACTGGACTAGATAATCTCAAAAGGACTCTCCCAATCTAAGTGAAAATGTTGTAATATGAGCATTTAATGTTTCCTAAATATAGTATTAATGCCTAGTTTTATGGGAGTAGTTTACAGAACACAAATATTCCACTAGGCTATTTTAGCTACTAGGACTCTTCACCAAAAACATCCTTATGTAATCCATAACTCTTTAATGACCAAATACTTTTTCTTAGAATTGCTACTGGTTTATGAGCTACTTAATGGAAAACATTAATTAATCATTCCAAACTCATGGTTGGTGTTTTACTTCCTCACTCTTCTTCCCTCAGTATCCTGATTATACAAACTAAATTAACTTGAAACTGCAGAGCAGGTAGAAGACTGACAGTATTTTAATGCCTCTAAAATGCAAGCACTGGAAGTTGGCTGCCTTTTTTCTTAGACATTTGCAAAGCATCATTACTTCCACCTTTCAGCAGAGTGCATGTCCCTAGTTCACCAACAAAGCTAGATAAAGAATTTCAAGGCTGCTGTCCCCAGTAAACCATTATCATCAACACATCCCTGACACGTAGGTGCCGTGGCCACAGGATTTAATTGCTTTTCTCACTAACCTGCAGCCATACTTCCTCAGTGCTATTCTCTCACCACTAAGCCCACAAATATACTCATATAACCCCTCATATATGTTGGCTGCTTGCACTGAAGGTTATGGAAGTAAAATTCATGAGGTACCCATATAATTTGACTTCTTATGACTCTAGTTCTCATTTAGGTTTTGGGAGGGACAGAGATACTGCTGTGCACTGAGAAACACCGGGGGATTTCAGCAGTGTCATTCAAGACCTAAGGGGCTCTATATGCTGCCCGGAGGTCATGGTGGCTCTCGGTAAAGAATGGCGTCCTCCTGCCTGCAGATGGAGTCACGGTCCCAGGGAACACACTCTCACAAACTTATTTTCCTCCAACTCGAGCAACAAACAAATGAAGTTGTGGGGCAGCGGGTTGCCCCTTTGTGTGCTTCTGTCTTCAAAAAGCAACGGTATGAATGAAGAATCGAGGATCAGAAAAATGGAAGAATGCATATTCACTCAAATACTTTCTAGTCTCTTTCTCTGTATATATCCCCCTCCCAACAAAAAAAAAAAAAAAAAAAAAAAAAAAAAAAAAAAATCTCCACATTTTTTGTATTAAAGAAGAAAGAGGATGAAGTTTTCTTGAAGGAGTACTTTTTCCATATTTCCTACTTGGAGGATTTTGCATGAGCCAGAATGACTAGAAGCAGGTGGAAACCTAAACAGTAAGTATTCCCTGCCCAGCCAGAGAAGGTATGGATCACCCACTTAGTCCTGTAAAGGTCATCATGCAGAGGATAAAAGGGTAAAATCAAGGTGACTGACTTTTAGAGAAGATATCCAGCAAGGCCATAGACTTGTGCAAGATTCAGGATGTTATTGTTTATTTTTCTTGGAAATCTTTATGGAAGTTTGGAGGTTTTATTAATTCTAATATATTGAATGGCAGCTTATAAGAAAATGAGTAAGCATTCTCCATCTCAATAACCATTAAGTTAGGTGGCCTCTCCCCAAGGTGCCAAGAACAGTGTCAATTACAAACAAAACATTTTGGTTGTCTTATGAACCCTACAGGAGCTGTATCATTTCAACTCAGAAGGAGGACACTGTGATGCTTTCATTTACGTGGGGAAAAAAGTAAAATCAGGGGCTTTAAAATCATCTGAGTAGCAAAGCAATTGGGAAGTGGGCCAAGAAGATACCCAAGAGCAGCTTTCCAAGAGAAAACAGCATTGGAGATGATACCACAATGGAGCAGAGATTAGGAAGAAACCACATGGAACATCTTTTTGGTCTTCTAGTGTAAAAAAAGAATAAGTCTGCACAGTGGAGTAGAGAAACTCTCCTATTCAGGGTTTGTCAGGCTTCTATGACTCATACAAGCCTCCAGTCCCCACAGCTGTGATACCATGTCAGACATAATTACTTCTGCTGTCCAGCTGGGTATGCTAATCAAGGAAGCTGGTCAAGTCTGACACCACACCTACTTCTCCCTCTTCCATAGCACTTCACAAACTTATTAAAAATGTTGAGAACTCCTAACATTTTTCACTGGAGAGTATAAAAATGTGAAGACTGTCATTCTCTATTGCTGACATTGTTGGAGACCTTCACAACACATGGGCTTTTACCAAAGGTCCTGCTTTATGCACTCAGTGCCTCTGAGCTATCATAAAGTAATTAAGTCCAACAGGTTACTGGGAGCTAGATACTCCAGGTTCCAAAATAGGAAAGAAAAAAAGAAAAACAAAACTAAAACATCTCCCAAGTCCCACCCAAACAAATCTAAAAATATTAAGATATTTTAGGTTGCAAGGAAAGTCTGAAGACTTCCATCTTGACAACTTAAGTGTTTTAGCTGGCTGAAATGGTCACACCATCATGTAATAAGAGAGAACATATAATTTATACATTTTAAGTTTATGGTCCCTTTCTTTTCCCCAAGTTACCTCTGAACTGTTGCCTCATCCAGTTCTTTACATCTCCCTGTTTCTCCCATTTGATCCTTACAACTGAAGTACATCCATCCCCTTCATCCCACCCCAGAATATTCTTCTAACCTACATGAATATCTAAGCTTTATATGCTTCCCCTGATTGACCATCCTATCTAATTCAAAGTTTCTAGCTTAGTCTGTTACTAAAAGTCAAACATCCTTACCAAAATGTTTCCCACCTCCAAATTTCCATGCCTTCAGCAACTTCCTGTAGTATGAAGATTTTATGACCAGTGTCTTTCAAAATGGTTTGACTGTACTTTCCAAACTGACCTTCTCTGGCAAATTGCTCCTCTCCAGGCCCTGTTAAAGTCTCCTTATTACCTCAGTGACACTGTGTCCAGCAAGGCTTCCCATACTACTGAGTGTCATATTCTTTTTAGCTGTTCCCTGTACAACTGAGCCTTGGGTTTTTACTGGTGCAGTAAAGCCTTCTCAGAGACAAAGCAGTAACACGTGATTTTGCCATTGTTAGGAAAGAAAAAAAAATGTTAAAGAAACTTCTAGGGCCTTTAAAGGTCTGCATTAAGGGACTGTATCTGCTCAGACCCCAAGCTGAGGCACCTATGCCAGCAGACATTTGGAAGGAAGGTACTTCTTTCATGGCTCACATCTCAAAGCCAGGCCCTTGCTCACCAGCACTGTAACACCTCTACTCAAAATCCTGTTCCCAAAATGGAGAAAGTCTGCTGAGGCAAAGCCTGTGCCAATATACAGAGGATGGCAAAGTCATCGGTGCAGAAAGGTTAGGTTACAGGCAAGTACTTGTTTCCCAGTGATAAGGTTAACAATACTGAAGGTGAGTGACTTATTTATGTGCGCAGGAATAAAAAACTCCTGCACGAATTAAGCGACTTTCGCATCTCTTTAAGCAGGAACAAACTTGCCATTCCATCGCGCCAAGACACAGGCCAGCTGAGACCCCCCCACTCCCAAACACACGCCTCTGTGATGAGCCTGAGCAGAAGGAGACCGGCACCAGGCGAGCAGAGATGGGGCACCCAGAGCAGTGCCGCTCTCCCAAGGCTCTCCCTTGGCTCCGCGGATCCTTTTCCCGAGGTTTGGGGGGAGCTCCCGTCTTTGCCGCTCAGGGCAGGGCGGTGGTGGGTGCCGGTCCGTCCCCGCGGGCTGCGGCAGCCGCGCTCCAGCCGCTCCCGCAGCGCATCCCCGGCCCGGCCGTACGAGCCGTCCTGAGCGGGCACCGCGACGGGATGGGGATGGAGGAACGGGCCGAAACCCCCCCGCTGCCGCACACAACACGCGGCGGATGCGTTTGCCTCGCTCTGTTGCGATATTGGAACCTAACCTACTGAGATGATTCCAAGTTCTAAGCTTTCCTCACTTCTGTCCTAATCGCCGATTCTTACAGACTCTTAACATGGTTTGGATGGAACCACGCTCAGCTCAAAGGAAATGCTTTGTTTCCTTTGTGTTTAGGAGAAGTACCATTAAAAACCTGCCCCCAAATCAACCAAGTCCCCTGGAAGCAAACACAGCGGTCTGTGGCACTACTGTTTCTACTCCTCCAAGTTAAATATGCCAAATCACTAAAAATTAATGATTAAAGCAAAATTTCAGTCAGGCCTTTAGCTACCATATAGAAATGCCAGCTTTTGAGTAAAACTAACAAAAGAATTAGGGTAGGAAAACACAAAAAAACTCAACAAGAGGCCAGAAAATTTCATCAATGCCACTTTAGAACCAAGTTGGTTGGCTGTGTATTTGCATGGCTGAATTTGTGCTTGAGCATTGGTCCAAATGTGTTCACGCCCAAATGCCCATATTATGTTTAGCAGCCAACTTTTCCCTTTTGCTTAATTAAAACTACAATGTGGATAGCAATGTTTTAAAGAAAATTACACAGTGGAGCAGCACATTCACCTTTTAAAGTCTCTCCACATACTCTACTAGATCATTGGTGAGCCAGAGCTGCTCCCCATTTCAGAGGCTTCCCCAGTTCAGTATCCCACAAGATCTGCTACTTGAGCAGTGGCTTTCACTTGAGCCATTTTCCTGGGGGTTTAGCTGTGGAACCGCTTGCTATTAATGCAGGAGTTGTGAATGAGACTCTGGAGGAGTTATGAATTTCAGCCATTAATCTCAAACCAGTCGAATGTGTAAATGCTTGTGCTGTTAACCACTCAAACTGCCAAAACAAATATTCTGATACTGCAATTTCTATCCCAGACCTTCTTCACAAAGTATTTGTCAATGTTCCTCCCCACCAGGAAAGCACAGAGAAGATAACAACTGCTGCAAAAATACACACACTCCATAGCAGTGTCAGAAAAAGAGCTCAACACAAAAATCAGAATAAAGATGACCCCATATGGTATGCAATTGTGGCTGAGCTTACCTAACTGTTCTTGCACACCCTCTTCAACTGTTGTAATGGCAAATACAATGTGTTACACTCAAATAATTTTCTTTCACTTCAAATGTGCCAGAGAGGAGAAAAACACACAGTTAGCTACCTCATGATGCCATTATAACTCAATAGCCTGTGATAGTCTGTACAATCCTAAACCAGTGAGTTTTCAAAATTCTGAATTGGAGAACACATACTGGAATTAAAGGAGTCTCTCTGCCCATTCAGTCTGCATTTAGAAGCTGAGTTTTCAGTTGTTACTACTCATCTATTTTAGTTCTACCACTTTTATTATATTTTTGATGATCACCTAGAAAATAGGTACTTTTACCACTGGCCTCATGTCTGCACTTTCTACTTCTCAATTTGATTTTAAGTTGGTCATAGCAGAAGCATTTCTGATGCAGTCACATTTGGATGTGACAGAAAGCAAGGCACAAATACAGAATAAACTGGTTTTAAAAATGGATCTTTTTGTAGTCTTACCTTTAGGGCAGAATCCAGAATTGTGTTAGGCTACTGAGACCCCCCCATAGCTCAGGACTGCAGGTGCCTCAGAACCATATCTTCGACCCAACCACACACTGAGAAGCTGCCTAGGGCTCGCAGAAAAGGGATATTACTTTTACTATCTGTTTATACATTTTCCCCAACAAGTTTCCCCCTCTGACATAGCCAAATATCAGGTAATACCTGCACATTTTCCTTCAAGAAAGAAATTGAGCTTAGCTTACCTGTATCCTGGGGCTCACTAAGCGGTGATCTGCAGTATGGTCTGTGTGCCATCAGCCTTTCTTTTAGCTTCTTCCCTTCTCCTCTGCTCCTTTGATCTGGAAGAAAGGAGTAGCAACATTCACTGGTCAAACTGCATGCTATGTGGTTCAGTCTCAGATGCAATTCAGAGAACTTTTAACAATGTAAGTTAAATGCAGGTGTGTTCAGAGCCAAACTGCAGCTTAGACTTTTTACCCTCAATTGCAGTCATAGATGTAGGTAAAGTTTAGGCTGGGGGAAGGAGGCTGGGTAGGTTTGGGCTTTGGCTTTTTTTTTGTTGTTGTTTGTTTGTTTAAAAAAAATGTTGAACACCAGCCCCTGAACACAGTTTGGTCAAGCAGAAGTGTGAGGCAATTCCTCACCACCACAGCCCAGTGTATTTTTGTAGGAGAGAAATAATAATAATCCTTCCCGGGTGTTTGATGGAAACAGGCTGTAAAGGTATGGGACAAGTGTAAAGGAGCTAAAATAACCAAATTTGTTGTTAGCCTTCAGCTACCTTCATGGCAGTCTGTTTTAGTCTGCATCTTCATTCAGGGAAGTTCTCCTGGTCACCAGACTCTCTGCCTCACCATGCATAAGAGTTTCCTTCTGAGGGAAACCAGGATTCATTCCAACACAGACTCAGGTGGCAGCCAGGCTGCAAATACCCAGACCAAGACTTACAGGTACAGCTGATCAAAGGATTATTTTTTTCCTATCTTTGGTGGAACACCCCAATTGTTTTTATTTTTTTTATTCCCCCCTCTCCCAGTCCCCCTTCAGTAGGAGGTGCTAGGAAAAACAGATAATCAAACCCTGACGTTGAAATCCTACCAAGTACCTTTCTGTTCTACAGAACTTTTTTTTTCAAATTAAAACCAACTTTTTTTCCCAGAGTTCTTTATAGGCATAGATTTAAAATTTGAGTTTCTATTCAACTGTCCTGATAAAGCTAGCAGTTCTGTCAGTTTGTTTTCTAGGCTCATACATCTTTCACTGACTATCACAGCTCTCTAGAAACCAGCTAGACTTGGAACAGAAGAGATCTATTCTGAAAAAAAATAATCTCCTCAAGAAGTATCTATAAACAGAAATAGATACCACATCAACATGAGAATACTTGTATTTACCATTGACATGATGCCAGCATTTTCCAGAAAAATCCTTTTCTACTATATGATCTTTTTTTTAATCAGCTTTTTCTGCCATACCTGAGTACATATCCACAAATATTTTATTCAGTTATTTAGTACACTCATGTCAGCAAGCAGTGTCTGAGAGCCTGAAGAGGAAAAACCTCACCCTTCATTGACTTGAAGGGTGAGTCTTTCCATGCACCCATTTTCATCAGCCAAATCCTACTTTTTGTGAGTAACACAGAGATTTATGAGCCCAGTTTCCCATGCTGAAACACCAAAAAAATCCCAACCCCAAAGTAAACAGTTCAGCTCCAGGCAGCAACACAACTGTTGCACATTTACCATAACTAGTAATTACTTACTGTGATTACCAAGTAGTCATGAATTAGTGAAATCCTGGTCCCAATTCAATCAATGACAAAGTCCTCACTGATCTGCTCATAGGGTCTTGGTCACAGAGGCTGATGATTCCTGATCTCATCTACAAAAGCAAATTGTTCTAAGGTTTAAGCCACTTTACTGCCCCAAACTGCTCTTTCCACCCCTTTGCCAGAAATCAATTTTCCCATAAGAGAGTCAGCAGAATTAATCATATACCTTCACCTTAGCCACTGGATCTTGCAGCTCAGGTGTTAAGACACTGCCAGGAAAACTCAGCTGCTCCTGAGCCAGATGAAATAGTTGCTGGCCCATTTCTGATGTCCTGGCACCACCCTTGTCCTGCTTTCTTGATTTCACTTTCTACATTACCATTTTCCAGTTCAGATTTGAAATCTTGCTGTTTTAAAGTTGGGGTTTTTCCTATTTTAAGAACATAAAACATAGAGTGATACACTAAGCTTCTGGTGGGGATTGGGCCAGAGAAACACAGGTAACCTGCTAGAGCTTGAGTGCCACTTCACAGTTCTCCCCTCCCAAACCAATTCCACTTAATTCTGCTTTGCTATGGAGAGAGTCTCAGACATGCAGCAGTGTCAGGTTTAGTTCCAAAACTCTTTGAAATTAGTGGGAGATACCAGGCTTGGGGAGTTTTAAGCTGTAGACAACAAATGCAAATTCTGCTAATCTTCAGTATGATAGAGAATAATTTAATTTAACCTAGATTTCTAGGTTGCCTGCTGTCAAAAAAGAGAGTTAAGCAACTGTTCCCCATCCTGTGGAAGTTAGGATGAATTTCTCTTGGGAAAGCCTTGATGTCTCTTTGGACTGCTGAGGGTACTGAAAGACTGGTTCAGCTCAAAACAGCAAACTTGTAGGTTCCTAAACCTAGCTTAAGGGCAAACTCCAACTTTTAAAAATCAATTATTATTTATTAAACTAAAAGGAATGCCATTTGGCTAAAATGGATGGTATTAACTAACAGGAATGCTGTGCCCATACATAATCTGACACAGCACAGTAACATGGTGTGGTTTGACATTCAGTGGCAGTACAGAGAGAGCAAATCTAAGCAATTGCCACCCACCTTGTCCATCATTCCTCCTTTCTATCCACACTATCAAAAGCATTTGTGTAGCACACATTGAACAAGACTGGAAAACAGATGTTGCCAAAATTAACTCAGGAAAACAAAACCTTGGAGTCACCATTCACAGGGGTTCCAAAAGACCCTACAAACTGCCCCTCCAAAGCAGAAAACAAGGACTGCCTATGACTGAATGGCCATCAGGGCCATGCTAGCTGAAACCACACACTTTGCCTGCAGTCCCCTAGGCTGTTGTACACTGTTAAGCATTTCACTCTATTCTCTTTCTCCATGCAGATGCCCATCTCTTAAGAAAAGACTCACTCACCCCCTACTTTACTGACTGTTTTGACCCTGAAAATATGATGTGTCGTGAGCTGTTAATTTGTATGGTATCACAGAAGATAATTTAGGATGTACATGGGCAGAGCAATAGTGTCAGAAGCCCACCTGCTAAGTCTCTCTCTCTCTCCATCCCAAATCTGTCCCTTCCAATGCTCAGCACACAAGGCAAGTTACACAAAGATCTGTTTTATCAGAATTAGCTGCTACTGGGTTTGCGAATCACCCTCTGGAAGGCTTTTGTCACAGATCAGACTTCCACAAAAAGCACACTAGGCCCACCATGATCAGGAGGCCAGCACTGCAGGAACTACAAATATTCATTTGTAAAATATACAATTTTTTGATAAATCTTACTAAAGACACATTGAAATGACCAGTTTCCTCTGAGAAGTGCAGGGAAGTTTACAAATATCCTCCTACAGTGACTCGAGCAATTATATTTTCAGATAAAATATTGAAAAGCCTGGCCCTGGAAGTCAGGCTTACTGGGGTTTATGGTTTCTCAGGCCAGATAAAGAGGCTGCCTTTCCCCCTCCACCCTGTCAAGATACAATTGGGCAACTTGTGGATTTTCTGATCTGAATAAATCTGTCACAGATTCCTGTTGAAGGAACTTCACTGCAGCCACACTTCCTGCATTGCCATCCCAGCAGGTTGTTCCCACCTCTGACAGAGATCAGGTAGCACAGCCCCACACATGAGCTCCTGGATTATATCATCCTCCCGTGGGACAGGAGAAAGATCTGGGTCAGCAGTTTCTAAACTGCAAGGTCACACGTCAGCTGAGTGACCTTGGAGGATCAGGAATGTAACAGGAAGCATGTCCTGCATCCATCACCCTGTATCCCCATTATGGCTCCTGGGAATTCAGTTTGCCACCCGATTAAATACATTCCTGAAAGTTGCTTTAGCAACCCTCCCTCCAAATTAAAATGATACTTGTCACTAGCAGTGAAGATGAAGATAACAGAAGAGAAAGTGAAGAAGAAAGATAAATCCCAGTATTTACATTTTATAAATACATTGCATGTCCTTTTCTCCCTCATTTGTGTTACTGATTGTTTTGTGCTGCACTATTTAGCAAAAATTCTCGAGTTACCTACACACCTTTCCCTGCTCTGATAACTGAAACAAGTTGGAGCTTTTATTTTCTCATCTGCAACATTCTTCACACTTTGGTGTAAAGCATATCTAGAAGAAATGTAAATAAGCTAATCAATACTTTATAGCTCAGTTAAATTACCACAAGCAAAATGTGGTTCTGATTGTCTTTCTCTTTGGAAACCCAATTAGTGAGGAAGCTTGGACCCAATTAGTGAAGGAGTTAAGGCAGAGGGGAAAAAGATCTGAGTTTTGAGGTTTTTTTATATTATAGGCTCACAGTTTTCTTTCTTTCTTTACAGTAAATGTTTAAAAAATAGAAAATACAACTTTTTTTTTTTTTTTGCCACAATCTCTGGATGATACTTTAAAATGTTTAATTAAGATGCTACAAAAAACAATGTAATTGAGTCTGACTTCACCTGTTTTTCAGTGGCTAAAGTAATGAAAATAAATGTAATGGTAAAGAAAATGAAGGTTGAGATTAAAGAAGCCTACAGTTAATGACAGGCTGAAGTAGTTCAACTGTCATGTAATCGAAAATATTTGAGAATGGACAATAATTAAAGTCAGGCAAAGGATGAAGCCCAGATGATTATAATGAGATATGGTGTGTTCTTCAGGCTATTTGGAGGTTAATGTTACTTGGTTTCAGGTGGTTACGGGTAAGTAAGTACTGTACTACCATACAGTAAAAATAATGTAACGGGATACATTCTGCTTCACAGTGACCCAAGGTTAATGGTAGTTGCTCTTAGTATATTTAAAAGGCTTAAAAGAGATGTAACAACCTCAGCATTACAAATCTAGTGCAATGACACTAGAAAATGGCACCAAACAGGCCGGCACAGTGCTGGTGTTCTTGGTTCCATGAAAGAAGCTTCCAGTATAATCTATGTCAGCTTTTATCTGCATAATTACACTGACTGTGTCCATGAATTCTTTCATTCCTGAATGGCACCACCTTTTGAGCAATAGATCATTGGTATGCATCACTTTGATAAGGTATTACACTAATATATCATTAAAGCAACAGCTGTATTAGTGTAATACATCACTGGGACAAAGCACTCTGATGATGATGTATTCCTGAAAGGATGGCACCATGCAGAGGAGACGAGGCCCAGGAGAAGACTTTTGCTCAGTTTAATAGAATAAAAGGCATGCCTTCCTGGCACAAAAATTGTGATGCTCCCTATAAAGATATGGCTCTGCTATTAATTGTATTCCCACTTGTATTGGTAATTTGAGGATCATATGGCTTGGAAAAAATTTACTGTGGATGAGGAAAAAATGTAATTTAAAAACATAACCTATCAGACTATTTCACAGTCTTTTCCTATAATGTCTGATCTCCTCAGCTCTCTAAACACCTCATGAGAATCCTCCCTGTGTTAAAAGCCTCAAGACACCTATCCTGTTCTGGAGCAATGAGGATGTGGGAATGGTTCAGGGCAGCTAGTGATAAACTGGCCTTGCAGATTTTGCCTGAGGAATAGGGCTCTGCTAGATAAACAGGCAGAGGCCAAGGAAATCCCTAAAATTTGCCTTGGAAGCTCTTGCTGAGTCATTGTTTCTGGAGGCAGGGATTATGCCCCAGCCCCCATGCCAGCCAGCACAGGGGTTGTATTTAAATACTTAGAGAGACACATGCAGCTTGAGGCACAGACTGGCCAGTTCTGTCCCAGCTTCAAGCCTTCCCACTTCTCTGGATTCTAGAAGTACGTGGTTATCTCACTTACCAGTTCAGGGTTATGCTTCAAAGGAATCTCATATATTTAATTACAAAAGGTGTGTACTGATGTATGAAACAGAGGTGAGGGCTGTGAGCAATCAGTCCTCTGAAGCAGTCATCCTTTGTGTTCTATCCATTTTCAGCCCATAAAATTTCTCATGCAAACTACACTTAAAATGATGAATTCATCTGAAAAAAAAAAAAATTGCTTAAACACAAAGGTCCATATTACAATACCTATGGTCATGCAGAGTTGGGCTATATTCCTCAGCCCTTGTAAGGCAAGGGAGTGTTCAGGTTCAGTGGTGATCACAGTCCTAAATGAAACTGAGGAGTCTAAGTCCGAGTATATTGTCCAGTTTCAAAATAACTTTGAACAACTGCAGTGTCAAGTGATAATAGCAGAATGGCTACGTAGGAAGGAATAGAGAAAAGAGAAAAATAAAAGAAAGAGAATAATAAGAGAAAAACAGAGAGAAGAGAAAAATAAGAACAGAGAATAAAAATAAAAGCCATGGAAAGAAAGTAAACAGAATACATCAGAGAAGAGTTGAAGTTGCAAGGATAGAAGAAAACAGGGCAGAATTCTTCTCCAACCTCCCCCCACCCACCCACCCCCAGTTTACAATGTCCATTTCAGTGTTCAAAAGTTATAGGCACACACACACTTTCTGATGTATAATAGAAATAAATAGGCCCCCTGGACCCCCTTTTACCATCTTATCTCATCTTATCATAAACTAATGTTTATACAAAGACGGGATAAAAATTTACCAGCTTAATATGATAAAGTTTTTCATGACAAAATGACTACAGAGGGGATGAAGCAGATGTAAATCAGGATCACAACATTTTGGAAATCTTTATTCTAGCATCATTTTTTCACTTTATAATTTTCAAACTTATAAAGCGATAAGGCAGTGGTATTAGCATGAAAAAATAGCCTAACCAGATCTCTCTCTCTCTTTGTCTCTTAATAGGACTGTTGGGACTCTGTTAGTTCTTCCACAGTCAGACCTATGTGCTCTAGTCTGGGAAAAGTGGGTGATGTAAAATAATTAATGTGTGGCATGTCTTTATATAATTTAGTTTTACAGTCAAATTATTATCTAATTCATCTCTTCACCAAATGCTCTCCAGAAGTCTTCTATTAGTCTATTAAAACATATTCGCATAACTGTTGTATAGCAAAAGATACAGGAATGTTTTTTCCTTTTAATGTTTTCTTCAAGTGCATTTTTTTGTTATATACACCATCAGTACAGCATCAAATTCTCACTCTCTGTAAATGAAATTGTCCTACCAGACCTATATTGATTTATTGTAGCTGAAGATCTGTTCCACGATTTGATTGGTATCACGTACAGGGAAACAGATGGAGTCATTATTTCGCATTTTTTGTTTGGGTTTGTGACCCACTTTCACAAATGATGAAACCCAGTGCCTTGCAAGTCTGAGTTGAACAGATGCACTATGGGGGGAGATGATATGGAAGGTTTGGAGCCTACTCTTTGCTTTTCTAAACAGATGAGCATCTGCCAAAAAACCTAAGCCCCAAAGTCAGCTATTGATTGCACAACTACTCAGCTCTACAAAAGAAATGTTACTACAGGGTGACCATTGGTATTATAATCTGGTCAGTGTCCATGTAGATGTGCTCTCACTTTGCAGAAGCCATCTAGAAATAGTTAATTTCCAAGTTGGTGTATTTTCTATAATACTTATCAACTGTAGCCCGCAAAACTCAGAGAGAACTAAAGCAAATGCAAAGGGAAATTCAAAGAAGCAAATTTATTCTAAGTAGGTTAAATTTGCCACACACCTACACTGGAAATCAGAGGGGATCAAAACCCACTGATTTATGTGAGATACAGTTTTACATCTTACATCCATCCTAAATATCTCCCTTAGCAGTTTCTTCTATGTCCTTCTTGCCTTCTATCCAATACCCTATAGTTTTCTATTTCAGTTGGTAACTGAGACTATACTTTAAAGTTTTTTCTTAAACAGAGAAACAAATTATGCAGTAAGTCTCTGTACAACCAGTTAGAACTCTCTCCTTGAATTCCAGGATGGCCAAGACTGCCTCCAATAAAAGACCATTCTGTCCTAGGGTGACTGTTATGGTGTTTGTATCTCCAATCGTGTGTTCTGTTTACATTTGATATTATGTTCTGTGCTTTCAGAACTGACTCTGAAAGTGAAGGTTTGTTTTGCTGTGTTATCATCTGGTTCACCTCCCCCCATGTCTGCTGGAAAGCTAGAAAAGGCTAGGGCTGGCTGGCTGGCTTTTGCTTTGCTTGCTTGCTTGCTTGACTTGCTTGCTTTGCCTGCTTTCTTGCTTTCTTGCTTTGCTTCCTAGTTAAGTTAAGCAGTCCAATTCTTTCCCTGGACTGTTTTTTTTTCTTCCCTTTCCTCTTTCTGAATATCATTCAACCTGCTCTGGACTGGGATCTGGAAAACACCAAAGAACACCAGGAGCCTGCATTTGGTGATCTGCAGCAGCCATCCCCAGCGTCCAGACCCGGGCGACCACTCCCAGGAAAGACCTTCTGGATTTGTTCAGCTCTTCAGAAGGGTGAAAGAGTCTTGTTGTCATCTTGTGTTAATTGTTTTGGTGTTGGGGAGTGCTTTGTTGTTGAATAAACAGGTTCTTTTCCATTTCTCTCTCAGAGGGATTTTTTCCCTGAACCAGGTGGGTGGAGAGGGGCCGTGGGGGTTTATTTCCTGGGTTTTCCCCAAATTTGCCCTAAACTAGGACAAATATTTTGGCGCCCAACGTGGGGCTCGAGAGAGTGGAAAAAACCCTGTTGTAATCATATTTTTGTTCCAATTATTTTGTGTGAGTATGGAGCAGTTACTGGTTATGTTGTTTGAATTAATATTGTCTCTTGGGGTGAAGGCCTGCATGTGTCTCTGGTCCCTAGGGGTTTTTCAGATCTTAATCCCCCTGTGGTCCCTAGGTTTATTTTTTTATCCAGGAATAGCTCCGGTATTGTCCCTAATACGTAGGTTTTGCAGTAGAAGAGCACTGACCAGAATATCCATTGTGCTGTGCTTGGGTGTAATAGCTTCCAGAGGGTTTATAAAGGTGCTGAGGTCTGTTCCTGGAATGTATGGTTCATGGTTATGGTTGTACAGCCAGTTTGTTAGAGGAGAAGTAGGGGATGAAGCTTTTCAGCCTTTGCTTTCCTTCTTCTCCTCTGAATTTGTTACCTCCCTATTAAAGAATGTTCAGTTTCCCCTGACTGTTAAGGAGACCATCTTCCTGGTGTTTAATCTAGTAAGCTTTCTCTATACAGTCTGCAGTCTCTCTAGAATGAGGGCTGAGATTTCTAGAGGGGCTGATGAGACCTCTGACCCAGGAGTAGACCCAGGTGTGAGAAATCCTGAGTGGTGTGGGAAATGGGAGGAGATGGGCCAAATTTTAAAGGAATTTTCTGACCCTATAGCCTGGGACTTTCCTAGTGAACAAATTCAGAATCCGGCTGAGGTGGCGAAGTACTTGAAAGAGAAGTGCTATGATAACTCTAAGAAGAAAAAGATCATTGCAGTGAGCTGGGCCCTGGCATATGCTTATCGCACCCTGCTAAATACTGTAGGGCAGCAGACAGAGGAAGGGGGGCAGGGAGATAAATCAGCAGCTATCCCAGTCACTCAGGCTGCAGCCAACACCCCCGGCTCAAAGCCAGCAGCTAAACCAGACTCAGCAGCCAAGCCTCAACCTATGGCTGTTGCTACTAGCACAAGAAGTGGGAAGCGCACAGAAAAAACCAATCGACCAGTGGATGATGACGATGATGATGATAATGCAGGAGAGGGACCCTCAATGCCTGCTGACATAAAATCAGAAGTCAAAGCAACTGGTACAAGATCAGAGGCCAATACTGAGTCCTTTTCCCTAAAGGACCTTCGTGGCCTGAGGAAGGATTATACCCGACGACCTGATGAGTCTGTAATTAGTTGGTTGGTCCGTCTTTGGGATGCTGCAGGCGAGGCTACAATTCTGGATGGTACTGAAGCAAGACATTTGAGATCCCTGTCACATGATCCTGTTATTGATCAAGGAATGATGAGGGGGGCTAACCCTCACAGCCTCTGGGCACGAGTTCTGGAAAGTGTAGCACAAAGATACCTGTGTGCAGATGATCTTTATATGCAGCAAACCCAGTGGAAGACTATAAAACAAGAGATCCAACGTCTGAGAGAAATGGCAGTGGCAGAGATTATCTTCTCAGATGAAATAACAACTAGGAATCCAGACTTAGTACCATGTACATCTGTGATGTGGCGAAAACTTGTACGGCTTAGGCCACATGACTACGCTTCTGCCTTAGCAATAATGAAGCAAGATGAGAGGGATGAGACCGTGCTCGAAATGGCAAGGAAACTCCGAGCATATGCAGATGCTGTACATGGCCCAACCCATGCCAGAATTGCAGCAGTGGAAACACGTCTGCAGAAATTAGAAGATAAGATAGAAGAGAATCATAAGAAACTCAGGGAAGAGATAAAGGAAGACCTTCTCCAAATCTCAGCAGTACAGATCAGAGGTTCTGATATCCAACGTAGACGTTCCTCAGATGGTGAGAGAAAGTACACCCCACGAACTGAGCTGTAGTTCTTCCTGCGCGATTGCGGAGAAAACATGAGGAAATGGGACGGAAAACCTACTGGTGCTCTGGCACAACGGGTGCGTGAATTGAAGGAAGGTAAGACTCAGAGAGGAAGTGCCACCAAAAAGAGAGCAGCTCCAGTTGCCCGTAACCAAACTGCCAGGCATGATGATGATGATGATGATGACATGTCTGATCCCCTTGAAGGAACCTCTAAGACATACGCCCAAGGCAAGAAGGATAACCAGGCTTAGAGGGGCCCTGCCTCTAGCCAGGTAGAGGCGAGGGAAAACCGTGTTTTCTGGACTGTGTAGATTCGCTGGCCTGGCACATCGGAACCACAAAGATATAAGGCTTTGGTCAATACTGGTGCACAATGCACGTTAATTCCATCGAGACACGTAGGGGCAGAATCTGTCTCTATTGCTGGTGTGACAGGTGGATCTCAAGACTTTACTGTGGTAGAAGCTGATGTAAGTCTGACAGGAAATGAGTGGAAGAAACACCCTATTGTGACTAGCCCAGAAGCCCCATGTATTTTGGGCATAGATTACCTTCGAAGGGGATATTTTAAAGACCCAAAGGGACTCAGGTGGGCATTTGGGATAGCAGCTGTAGCGACAGAGGACATCCAGCAACTGAACACCTTGCCTGGACTGTCTGAGAATCCAACTACAGTAGGACTTTTGAAGGGAAAAGAACAAAAAGTACCAGTTGCCACTTCAACAGTGCATCGTCGACAGTACAGAACAACTCGAGATGCTGTGGTTCCCATCCATAAGATGATCCGAAAGCTGGAGAGCCAAGGGGTGGTCAGCAAAACCCACTCACCCTTCAACAGCCCCATTTGGCCTGTGCGTAAATCTGAAGGAGAATGGAGATTAACTGTGGACTACCGTGCGTTGAATGAAGTGACTCCACCACTGAGCGCTGCTGTGCCAGATATGCTGGAACTCCAGTACGAGCTGGAGTCCAAGGCAGCGAAGTGGTACGCCACTATTGATATTGCCAATGCATTTTTCTCCATTCCTCTGGCAGCAGAATGCAGGCCTCAGTTTGCCTTTACCTGGAGGGGAGTGCAGTATACCTGGAACCGACTGCCCCAGGGGTGGAAGCACAGTCCTACCATCTGCCATGGGCTGATCCAGACTGCACTAGAAAAGGGTGAAGCTCCAGAACATCTACAATATATTGATGATATCATTGTGTGGGGGAACACAGCAGCAGAAGTATTTGAGAAAGGAGAGAAAATCATCCGAATCCTCCTAGAAGCTGGTTTCGCCATCAAGAAGAGTAAAGTGAAGGGACCTGCTCGAGAAATCCAGTTCTTGGGAGTGAAGTAGCAAGATGGACGGCGTCAGATTCCTACAGATGTCATCAACAAGATCACAGCCATGTCTCCACCAACCAACAAGAAAGAGACACAAGCTTTCTTAAGCGCCATTGGTTTTTGGAGAATGCACATTCCTGAGTACAGTCAGATCGTGAGTCCCCTCTACCTGGTCACCCGCAAGAAGAATGATTTCTATTGGAGCCCTGAGCAGCAGCAAGCTTTCACCCAGATAAAGCAGGAAATTGCTCATGCAGTAGCTCTTGGCCCAGTCAGGACAGGACCAGATGTGAAAAACGTGCTCTACTCTGCAGCCGGGAACCATGGTCTGTCCTGGAGCCTTTGGCAGAAAGTGCCTGATGAGACTCGGGGCCGACCACTGGAATTTTGAAGTCGGAGCTACAGAGGGTCTGAAGCCAACTACACCCCAACAGAGAAGAAAATCTTGACCGCCTACGAGAAAGTCCAGGCCGCCTCAGAAGTGATTGGCACAGAAGCACAACTCCTCCTGGCACCCCGACTACCGGTGCTGGGGTGGATGTTCAGAAGAAAGGTTCCCTCCACCCACCATGCCACCAGTGCTACATGGAGCAAGTGGATTGCTCTCATCACGCAGCGTGCCCATATTGGTAAGCTGAATCGCCCTGAGATTTTAGAAGTAATTACAAATTAGCCCGAAGGTGAAAGTTTTGGTGTCGCAGATAAAGAAGAAGAACCAGTGACACGGGCTGAAGAAGCTCCACCATATAACCAACTGCCAGCAGAGGAAACACGCTATGCTCTCTTCACTGATGGTTCCTGTCGCATCGTAGAGATAAATCGGAAGTGGAAAGCAGCTGTATAGAGTCCCACACGACGGGTTGCAGAGGCCACTGAAGGAGAAAGTGGATCAAGCCAGTTTGCTGAACTCAAAGCCGTTCAACTAGCCCTAGACATTGCAGAAAGGGAGAAGTGGCCAAAGCTTTACCTCTACACTGATTCATGGATGATAGCCAATGCTCTGTAGGGGTGGCTAGAGAGGTAGAAAGAAGCTAACTGGCAGCGTAGAAGAAAACCAATTTGAGCTGCTGAAGAGTGAAAAGATATCGCTACCCGGGTAGAGAAGCTACCTGTGAAGGTTCGCCATGTAGATGCCCATGTCCCCAGAAGTAGAGCTAATGAAGAGCAGCAAAACAATCAGCACGTAAATCAGGCTGCAAAAATAAGAGTGTCAAAGATAGACCTCGATTGGGAACACAAGGGAGAATTGTTCCTAGCACGATGGGCCCATGATGCCTCAGGCCATCAGGGTAGAGATGCCACTTATAAGTGGGCACGAGACCGAGGGGTGAATTTAACCATAGACAGTATTTCTCAAGTTATCCATGACTGTGAAACATGCGCTACCATCAAACAGGCCAAGCGGGTGAAACCCCTGTAGTATAGTGGGCGGTGGTCCAAGTACAAATATGAAGAAGCCTGGCAGATTGACTACATCACACTGCCCCAGACACGCCAAAGCAAGCGCTACGTGCTCACAATAGTAGAAGCCACCACTGGATGGTTAGAAACCTACCCTGTGTCTCATGCTACAGCCCGTAACACCATCCTGGGCCTTGAAAAGCAGGTCCTTTGGAGGCATGATACCCCTGAGAAAATTGAGTCAGACAATAGAACTCATTTCAAGAACAGCCTTATCAACACCTGGGCTAAAGAACATAGCATTGAGTGGGTGTACCACATCCCCTACCATGCACCAGCTGCAGGCAAAGTAAAAAGGTACAATAGACTGTTAAAAACCACCTTAAAAGCATTGGGTGGGGGATCTTTCAAAAATTAAGAGCAACATTTAGCAAAGGCCACCTGGTTAGTTAACAGCCGAAGTTCCACCAATCGAGCAGGTCCTGCCCAGTCTGAACCCCTGAATATAGTAGACGGAAATAAAGTCCCAGTGGCACATGTCAGAAGTTTGTTAGAGAAATCAGTGTAAATCAATCCTGCCTCGAGTACAGACAAACCCATTCGTGGGATTGTCTTTGCTCAGAGACCAGGTTGTACATGGTGAATAATGCAGAGAAATGGAACAACACGATGTGTACCTCAGAGAGATCTGATTGTGGGGTGAAACTATTGTGCAAATATCACTGTTTGCTGAATGTTACTGCCAATGTCTGTGCATAAAACACACAGACATGAGAAAGAAAGAAATGAGTGAGTGAAAGATACAAGTTTTAACTTGATAGAGTTTTTACATGATATTGAAAATATGGAGATAAGAGGTGGAATGTCCTAGGGTGACTGTTATGGTGTTTGTATCTCCAATCGTGTGTTCTGTTTACATTTGATATTATGTTCTGTGCTTTCAGAACTGACTCTGAAAGTGAAGGTTTGTTTTGCTGTGTTATCATCTAGTTCACCTCCCCCCATGTCTGCTGGAAAGCTAGAAAAGGCTAGGGCTGGCTGGCTGGCTTTTGCTTTGCTTGCTTGCTTGCTTAACTTGCTTGCTTTGCCTGCTTTCTTGCTTTCTTGCTTTGCTTCCTAGTTAAGTTAAGCAGTCCAATTCTTTCCCTGGACTGTTTTTTTTCTTCCCTTTCCTCTTTCTGAATATCATTCAACCTGCTCTAGACTGGGATCTGGAAAACACCAAAGAACACCAGGAGCCTGCATTTAGTAATCTGCAGCAGCCATCCCCAGCGTCCAGACCCGGGCGACCACTCCCAGGAAAGACCTTCTAGATTTGTTCAGCTCTTCAGAAGGATGAAAGAGTCTTGTTGTCATCTTGTGTTAATTGTTTTAGTGTTGGGGAGTGCTTTGTTGTTGAATAAACAGGTTCTTTTCCATTTCTCTCTCAGAGAAATTTTTTCCCTGAACCAAGTAGGTAGAGAGGGGCCGTGGGAGTTTATTTCCTAGGTTTTCCCCAAATTTGCCCTAAACTAGGACACATTCAAACATAATAAACTTTCTCTGGGGTAAGACCAATGGATCCATTTAGTCTGGTACTGTCTCTGACAGCAGAGAAAAAAATGGGGAGGTGGCACTGTTCTGGCAACTGTTTTCATTTTTCCATCCCTGGAGGTCCACAAAGAGTAATAGGCACACCTGGGTGCTCTTTTTTTCTTGTGTTTTCCCCCTCTTCTTTATATATATATATATATTATTTATATTCTGACCCTCATACGCCTTCCCCCTTTTCTAAAGATACTGCACCTGGGGCTGTTATTGCACCTCAAACAGTAGGGTTTTTCCTCTTTTCTTTTTGAACTTGTACTTTTTTCCCTGGGAAGTTTGGGGGGTGGGATGGTGGTGGTGTTGGCTAATGACTGGCCCCTCACAGAGAAGCCAGAGGGATTATAACAAAAAAGAAAAGTTGTTTCAGGAGGACATGCGACTTTGGCAACAATTGGCAATGTATTCCTCTTCTACTGCTCCAGCATCCACTGTTGCTGTAGAGGTTTTAGAGGTTACTGCATAATCATTGCAGCATCCCTTCATGCAAATCCATGAAGTTGTCTAATTCCTTTCTGAGCATTTTGATACTAGGAACATCTAGATAATCCATTACATCTGTGATTTTGTAAACCTTTATCACATTTTTCCTCATCCTTCTCCCCAAAATCAAGAATACCAGCTTTCTTCCCTCCTCACAAGGCTGTTGCTACATCATCACAAGCTTTTTGACTGGCCCACTCTGTATCTCCTTTGCTTTTACTGCCTCCCTGGGAGGTGGGAAACGGAACTGGCAGCACCAAATAGAGGGTGCACCACAGCTTTGTATGGTGACAGAATGTCACCTCTCATTTGTACTCAGTACAAAGTACTCAAATATACTTTCCTTGTGTTTGTTTTTTGCTTGGGTTGGGATTTTGAGGTTTTCTTTGCTGCCATAACATTGTGGGCTCATGATTTCAGAGAATTGAGAGCAATCACTCCAAGATCTCTTTCAGAATTCAAGAGTTCAGCACCTCTGCTCTGAGTTCTACATCATGTAGGTAGGGATTAGATTATTTTTCATAAAATCACACTTATCTACACTAAAGCTTGTGATGCAAAATCCATTAATATCACCTTCAAACCCAAAAATTCCACTGTTCATTCTCTTCTCTAGCTCTTTGATGAAATACTTTTAATTGTTAATTAATACTTTAAATGATTTTGAATTAAACTGGTCCCAGGAACAATTCCTGGGAGACCTTACTGACAATTATTTCCCATCTTAAAAATCACGTATTAATCCCTACTCTTTCCTTTGCCCAGTTTTCAGTCCATACAAGGACCTTTCTTCAAGTCTAACTTTACTTTCTGGAATAACCTTAGACAGCTGGACTCAGACGATGTAGGCTCCTTTCCAACTGGAACTATTCTATTCTATTCTATTCTATTCTATTCTATTCTATTCTATTCTATTCTATCCCTTGGAACCTTGGCAAAGGCATTTTGAAAACCCAGATTATGTCCAATCAGCCCTCTTTGTCCATATTCTTACTGTCACCATCAAAGAACTTCAGCTTAGTGAAGCTATATTTCCCCTTACAGATGCCAACTGGATCCCTTCTCAACAATTCAGATTTATCCATCTGCTCACCGATCTTATTTATTATCACTATTACTACTACTACTACTACTATTACTAGTAGAGATGGTATTACACCATTATGCTAGGAATGAGGCTAAGGTTCACCTGCTGTAGCTCTTGGGATCCATCCAGAGCCTTTTGGTAGACGGAAGTTGGCAATTTTGCAGATGGCTGTACACTCACACTCCAATACCGTAGCTCTTTGTTCTTGTGTCCCACATCATAGCCAGGAGTTCTGCAATTTCATATTTGAGTTCCTCCACGACTCCTAAGTGGATGTTGTTTCATTGTGATGACTTACTCACCTCTGATTTGTTTATTTGGATAAACACATCCCATTGATTTACTTCAAATTGATCTATTTTTCTGACTCGTCTGCTACAAAGTATGCATCAGAATTGGGAATGAGACAGTTTCTGCTGTAAAAAACAACTGAAAGAGTTCACACTGGAGTTTCTTCAACTGCTGCAGTCCCTTCTACATCTTGGTCATAGTGTTGTTCTACTAATCCTCATCTTGCTTCCTGCTTCTGGTGTATTTTACAAATTTCTCTACTCTCTGCTACAGCATTCTTTGCAAAGCTCTTTTCTCATTCTTTTTAGCTTTTTTAATTTCTCATTTGAAATTGGCCTGCCATTTTTATGGGTTTTCCTGTTCTCATTTGAGCAAACTTTCCATTTTTTAAAAGCCTTCAATTTTTTTCTCTCTTTTTTTTTTTTCCCCTGGCTGGACTACATAATTTTCACATTCAGCCATAAAAAAGATTTTTTTTGCATGGTTTTCTTTTTGAATTGTGGCATAATTTTTACCTATGCTTTTAACACAACTTCTAACAGTGTTTAGGTATCTTTTAGATTTCTTGTTTGTCATTATTTGCAAGGGAGAACTGTTAGAACTGAAATACCTAAAACCTCAGAAAATTCCAACCTCAGACTGGACAACTCATACTATGGAGTACATGATCACAGGATAGCCTCAACACATCTGGCAGCTCAAAAAGACATTCTTTACAATGGTCACTTTCAGCTTGCTGGCCACCAGGAGTGAAAAAGGATCCTGGATGAATCAGTGACTTGTAGACATCCATTCAGCAGAGGAGAGAAATCCATCTACTTAAAACGCAGAGCAAAAACTACATCCAAAGAAGGATGGGGAATGGATTGGGAGAAATATGCCTGGATTTGAAACATGAGTGAAGGTCAGGGGCAGACTCTGAAAGCAGGCCCAGAAGACAAACTGCTGCATCCCACTGCAAAAGCCAACAATCACATAATGAAAGATTATCATAAGGCAGATATTCCCAAAGGACTGAGGTAAGGGTGTGCTGCAGCACTGACACTGGCATTTCCAATCCTGAAGGCTTCACTGCATTCCCTGAAGGAACATGGTGTTCATACAGCTCTGCATGGAGCAGATGGGGAGGTTATCCTGCTGGATAAAGGAGTCTCTGTTACTACACTGCTGTTTGCAATTTTGTATGGGGCTTTTTTCCCCTACCTGTCTTGAGTTGGTTGTCACCTTCATTTACTTATCTTTAATTATTAATAAAATTTTTAAATTAAACTACATTATAAATATAAATTGCCACTATTTTTTTCTCTTTCTTTGGCATGGTAAGTGAATATCTGTGTGGCTATGACATTTTTACAGAGATGTTAAGTAATTGGTTGAAGGGTTTTCTTTTCTCTTTTTATGTTTGTGTCAGAAATGAATTAAAGTGAGAAACCTTCAGAGGTTAGTTACATAATTTTGAGGATTCATACACATGCAAATACTAGACTGTAAGTTCTGCTATAAATTCATTGCATTCAAAAGTATGTAATGTTTCAGTGATGCATATTTTACTAATATGTATAAATCTAAGGCAATGCACATTAAAATGGGATGTCTCCTTGGTGAAGATTTGAGAGAAATAAAGTAGCAGCAATAGCTCCTTGACCTTTCTTTCTTATTTAAAGATTAAATAGGGACTATGTTGCTCTTTTGAAAGCCTTTCTGCATCTTTCCCAGTGGCATAAGAGGTCAGTACAATCACCAGGACCTGACATCCTTTCCTCTGTTATGAAAAGTCCTTAATAATATGTATAGTTAATAAAACCTAATTACATCATTCAACTGTAATCTCAGTCATGGTACTCATCAGTATGTCAAATCCATCTTCCATCATAGCTACTTCTGTGACATAAGTCCCCCCAACTCTATTTTACTTCCCTGTGAGTATGAATGTGCACTTTTAAATATTCAGTAATTGTAGGTTCTTGTCTAAACCCAACCAAATTTGGCACACTGTAATAAAGTGAAAGGTCATTTCTCATTGCTGCTTCTCTGAAGGTGACATTTCTTTGGTTGAGCTTCCTGACACTGTGTAATTCCTCCTTCTGTTTGTTTTACCACGCTGGTACCTCATTAGCCATTGCAGAAAAGGGATTTCTTCGACTGTGGTTTGCACAGAGGACAGAACATATCAATATGCACTTAAAGAGTGTTAAAATGCAGACTATGTAAAAGCCAGTGTTTAGGGACAACTTGTAAATGTAACTTAATGAACCAACAGACCATAGCAGCTTCAAAGCACTGCAAATATAAGAACAGAATCAATACTGAGACCCAGGATTGTTGGTAGGTTGCTTTCATTCTTCTACAAGGAACACAGTTGATTTGATTATGTCTAAATTCTTCTTCCTAGAGACATTCCAAATCTCAGTTCAACCATACAAGGACAACCATTTCTGCAGTCCTTGACAACCTCTCCTACAGAAATAAAGTGGGGCCAGAGTCAAGCTGCACCTGCCAGGTCTGCTGAAAACTGCCTTGCTCTCCCATGGATTCATAAGAAGGAAATTAGATTTTGATGGCTGGGGACAGCTTTGTGGTACTGGCACAAAAATTCCACAGCAGGAGTGCTGCTCTCCTCCTGTCCCCAAACTGAGCTCCTGGAGCCCTCCTTTGCTGGAGTTGAAAAGACAGAAGGTGACTGTTTGCCACCACAAACCCACACGCCAGTATCCAGCATTCCATGTGGTTTTCCCTGGCACAACCCTCAGATGGAGCCGGCTACATTTCACCTAAATCTACAGTTTGCACTGTCCTTTTTCTTTTTCATTGGTAAGTCTGAGTCCTCTTTTCTTTGCACCATACTTTTTTAGTTATTTTTTAAATCATTGTGTGTCACTTCAGCTTTGTTTTTTCTAGCTGAACCATGACAAAATTTCTTAGTCTCTCTCCAAAGGCCAAATTTTTCAACTTTTTGGAATTTTTATTGCTGTCAACTAAACTCTTCCCAACATACTGAGGTAATTTTCAAACCTAGGCCTCACAGCTGAGCACATCCTTGCAAATGAGGTTTTCATGGGACTGTCAAATAGAAAAAATTTACCTTGGTTGTCTCTGCATATAATTCATTATCAAAACTTGTATAGTACTAAGCTTTCAAGGATAATGTATTGTTTTCAATTCATGGTTGGAATATGGTATGGTTTAGTGTTAGTTTTCATTTAATTTTATCCTATAGTATATTTTTTTCTCAATTTCTTTCCAAGATGTGCCTAATAGTAACAAAATTATTCTATCTTTATCTCTCTCCATCGAGGATTTTGTTTTCTTCTAATTTTACTCTCAGCTGTTGTCTCCCATTAGGTCTCCCACAAGTCTAACATTTAATTTCTAAATTAATTTCAGCTCCTAACAAAGTGTAATGTTACAGATTGAGTCCTCAGTGAAAAACATTGAGAAGGAAAGGAAATTACAGTGTATGGAGAGGAAGAAAAATCACCATTATTTCCCTTAAATTTTCTATAAAATTAAAACTTTCTTCTACATTTCAAAACTGAGCAGGAGAAAAAATTACAAGAAAAAAGTGAAACTTTCTTTTACCTATACTTCTATTCAGAAAATGTGCCATTTTATACTTCTTATGCTACTTTCTGGGGAGAAAAAGCTAAAAAACAAAGCAAAACACAGAACCATGAGGTTAAAAAAAACTGTCATGCTTTCATTAGAGAGAAATTAAAATCAGAGTTTTTAAAGCCAGACATTAATAAACCATTATTTTAAGAATTTCAAACCATATTAAAAAGAAAATAAAAGGTGTTAATCACGTGCATTTTCTCTTCCAAAAGGGGCAAGGCAAAAAAAACAAAACAACAATCCCCCCCAAAAAAAAACAAAAACAAAACAAACAGACAGGAGGTCTCTCTAAATCTAGGGGAAAAAAAAAAGTTACAAAATTTTAGCATTTATTGAGAGAGATTTATTAGTGTTTTTGGGGTGATGAAACTAGAAAAATGTAAAAGAAAAAAAATCAACAAAAAAACCAAACCATCAAAGATCCTGCAAATATTTAGTTGCTAATATAAAGTCACCACATGCCATCTTTCGTACTTTCACAGAGTAGTCTCCAATGAAATGGAAGTACTGAAGAATGACTGGAGATTTATCTCATGCCAGCCTGACTCCTATGTTTCAGGTCAAATGAAAACTACTGTGTACTGTTGCCTTTAAAATAAAAATGGGGCCTGTAAATACATTGTAATTAGGAGGCTCAGCTCTCCCTGCCTTGACTTCCACAACACGTCCATGATTGCAGACACCAGTGGAATGCTCAAATGAGATGTGTCACCTGAGGGGCTCCCCTAGTGCTTCCTGTGCTTGGTAATAAGGAAAGGTTAATTGTGATCCTTTGTATTTCCCAAGAGGGACCCAGGAAATGGAGAAAGGTTCAGGTGTCTGTAAACGCAGAGGAGTTTGGAAACCTGTGCCAAAGGTGGTTATTTTGCTGGCCTTGCCCCTTGTGTCCTGTAGTTCTCAATGCCATCCTTCTGACAACATCCCCTGAAGTATCCACAAAATTATTTCACAGGACACTGGAGTGTCACCAAGGCTAATTGACTTGTGCTGCTGCAACGATCCGTGGCTGCATACATCCACACAGCCAGCATTGTTTCCAGCCAAATGTACACACACATCTGGAAGTGGAAACTGGGATTTGAATTCATAACCTTTAGTTCCCCAAATGCAGGTCTTTATGCAGGAGTTAAAAGAGCAGCTGTAGTCACACAAAAATACGGCTATTCATGAGGATATTTATCCTGCTGAGGTCAAGAGCAGCAACACGTGCTCACTTTGGCCAAAGTGACAGATTTCCCAGGGAAATCTGCTTCTGAAGACATGCCACAGTTTCCTTACGGTATTTTGGGAATCTGTGCCTGGCTACTACTGAACAGCAGATACTGGAATCAGACTGAACTGTCTCTGTATCTTTTGACTTTGTGCTCAGTTCCTGGTCTTCTCCTTGTACGCCTCATTCTTCCTTTCCTTCATGTTTTGTCTGACTTATGCAGAAATACAGTTTACAAGTACATTAAAGCTGCTTAAATTTAAGTATGAGGTGCACTGCTCACAGCACAATTACTGATATTGAGTTAATAAAGCGAACATGTTCATAAATGTTGTAATGTATCAGGCCCTAGTACAACTCATTGCTAAGCTCTCTATCTCATGTAATACTCCACTCTAAGGGGATCCTTTAGGATTTAAATATGCATTTAGAAGGATTTTCAATGCTTATACTTTTTAATTATATAATTAAGGATGAGGAGGATGTGTTTGCAAAAACTTTCTGAAGGATTATACTAACATACTCCCTGTTGAGGCAAGATAACCTCACCTGCCACACCACCTGAATTTGGAAACTCCTGTAGTTAGAGAAGCAATGCTGGTTTCCTTCAGGAGCTCTCTCAGAAACCAAGTGAGCTGTTTGTAAGGGCAGAAAATTATGCGAGAAGTATTTCAAGTGTTCTTTAAAGAACCATTCAAAGCATTTGCTCTGGTTATAGCACATCTACTCTATTGTTTAGAGGAAAACAGGATTACCATAGAAACACCTGACAGGACTTTTTGGCTTATGCCCAAGGATCCAGATGTCTATCCCAGGAAAAAACAAGAGGCAACATGCTTATACATTCACTCATTTCCACCTCTGTGCACAGCCCAGGAATCACACTTGGAAACAAGATATCCCAATTTGTTCACAGGGAGGCACAGAGACTCCTTCTTTCAGTGACTTGCGTGGCATCTGTTGCAGTGACACGACTCCAGGTAAACCAAAACCCTACAGCCAGTGCAAGAGAGGTGGTGCCATTTCTTTCATGTTGTCCTCAATATGTCAGTTAGGGACTTAGTGGGAAGGCAAAGGTTTTAATGTGTCTTCCTGGTGGAATACTGCATAGCCAAACCAGAACAGGTGATGTCACTGTAATATGACACAGAGATGTCAGAAATGAAACATGAATCCATATCTTACCAACAGCTACAGCTGGGCAAGACTAGTACTGAACAAAAGCAAGAGAGAAGAAAATGAGAAAGGTAATACTCAGCATAAATATAGACCTGTCCCACATAATCAAATGTCTTAAATATAAAAAAGGGATTGCATACTGATTTTTATATTTTGCAAACGCAGAACAGCTACAGTTATTTTGAAACCATTCAAGGACATGAGTCAGATTCCTTCAGTGTTGTTATTCCTATTTTTAATCAAAATGCCACAGTGTGAAGTGCAGATATCTTAGTTTTGCTTTCTCATAGTATAAGTGCAGAGTGACAATCATTAAATCAATTTGTGCTTACTAGTTTTTACTGCCTTTCACATCTAAATAACCCCAAACATTTTATACATCAGAAGGGTCAGTGAGACCAGGCACTCAGCAACTGTCAGTGTGAAGCTGCCTGTAGTGACATCAACCCGCTCAGGACAGGAAGCCAAGCAATACTGAAATTTATGAAGATTGAATTTAATTACCTAAAAAGGTTTGAGAAAGGCTAGGACTGCTACTCTTACAAAGAACCTTATGTGCCCAAAATGACATTTCTCTAACAGCACAACTCATTTCAGAGCTAGGACTGCCAGGTATTTGGTAACTTCTTTTATTTCCTGGTGCATATGTATGTGTTGTGATGATATACCATTCAAATAAAACCTCTTTCCAGCTTAATGAAATCCAGATTGGCTGCAGCATCAAGATGCCCAACTCATAAATTATAACTCTGGTTCTTTTTTCTCCAAACATAGGGCAAAAAACTCAACTTGTACCTGACACCAAATACTGTATCTGGTACTGGATAAATTATGTCACTAAGGTATTTTCTCAATGCAATGCCTGTCCCCATTGCAGGGTGATTTTGACTCTTGCCTGTATGTTGTCCACAAATAATGGTCCTAATGCATTGCATAGCTCTTCTATAAGCACTGAAGTACAGCTAAATACCAATATAAAGGATGTGACAAGTGATGTTAGAAATGGGAGAAGGAGAGGGGGAAGAAACTGAAAAGAAGAAATAAAAATCAATTTTAATAATAGCTTGACAATTACAATTAAATAATCCAAAGTTCAAGCTGAGCATTTTTGTTACACACTGCATGAATGATGTTTGTACTCTGGAACCTTTAAAATATTTAAGCAGAGAAGAAATGAAATGAACTGCAACCAGTTAAGGTCATCCATTTAGGGCAAAATTGATAAAATATTAAAATGAAAGAAATAAATTTTCAAATAGAGATACTGAGGCTTCATAGAGATGTATTATTCAAAGCAAAGGAACATGTGTGACCTCTAGGCTATTACATAATGGAGAAAGGATATGACAGTTCAAATGTGCAGGAACAGCAGAGGCAGAGAGGGAAGATGGATTAACCATTCCATGAGGCAGTGCCAGGCTTCCAGGGAACTTTAACTGGACCTCTCTATTAAAGCACTGCACTCTTACAGCCAGTTCTTGGACCCCATTACTGTATTGGCCTTAAAAACCCATGGAAAGATTATGGATTTTAACTAAAGATTGATTTTGTGGCTAGATGAGCTTGCTTGTTCCCAGATGCTTCCACAGGGGTGATCCCTGGCTGCTGAGTTTCAGTGTCTCAGCTTCTGCAAAATCTTCTCCCTGTCCTTACACATCTTTCCATAGAAGAGCCTGGAGTCAGGGCAGCAGGGGCTGGCTCAGGTGTAATCATCACATTTCTCCCTTGCTGTGGTCAGCTTTGCTGGCTTACAGCTAGCTTTCTCCTCAGCCATCTTTGTCCCAACAGGCCTTGAAGATACCCAGTTTTAACTTTGGACATCTTCAAGGGGAATAGTCAAATCTAGCAATAAATTATTCCATTTTAATTTAAAGCCAGAGTCAGTATTTATTACACAGGGTTTATTATAAAATGGGGTTTTGCAAAGATCTCAACTCTTTTATATCTGAGGTTTTAGGGATAAATCTCCCCAAAATGAAGAAGTAGCTGCCTACAATGATATGTATTTTTAAATGCCACCAAAATCTGCCTAACAGCAACGCCTTTGCTCCTCTGAAAAATTAGTTTCTACCTAGCAGAGGGTTCTTGCCTTCACACTCAGTGTTCTGAGACAACTCCATTGCTCTCCAGTTGGCAAAATGTGTTCAATATTTGCACAGCCAGAAATGCTGTACCTAACGTAAGGTTTGGAACTGCACGTCAGGTACCGGGCAGAAGTTAGGGCACATAATGCCAGAGCTTTTTCTTGGATGCATCTTAGCCTCCCTAGAGGACATACAAAAGCACCTAAAACATTAGGAAAATTAGTGTCACTGACAGTCATTTGTGATCTTGAGTCTTCCAAATGTTTTTGATCCTCTTCCCATTTTTACTCAGTTGCAATCACTCCATGTAAAAAAATAAATCTTTGCATTTGCAGAGTAAGCATTTATTTCTAGCTCTCAAAGCTCCTTCCAAAACTAAGTATAAACATTATTAGCTTGATTTTATAGCTGCCCTAAATGGAGAGAGAGTGACCATTTAAGATGAGCTTCTATGCAGGATGTAGGCCTAACCTATAATACTTCTCCTCTGCTCCTGGCACTTCAGGCTGTTATTCTAACAAAGTATTCCCTCAAATAATGCAAAAGTTTCAGATCCATAGGTATCCATATATTTTAGGTGTCCATATATTTTACCCCAGAATTTGAAAATATGACCACATTCCTTGTGCTTATAATTGTCAAAAGTGATCATAGAATACAACCTTTGAGTCAAAGTCACGTTTTTTGTTCACATATCTCAGACTACTCAGAGTGATTAAATCAAAGGTCCAGGCCACCAGGTACCATTCCTCCAGGAGAAGCCAACAGCAAATGCCTAAGGAAGTGAATAAGAAATGGCAAACATGCAGTGACACATCCTCAGTACAGTCCCATAGTTTCTAGTGATCTAAGATTTGGGGATAGCTTTTATAAGTATTTTTTAAGAGTTACTGTCTCCATATTTGAAAGTCCCTGATAGGTTTTACTCCCATTAAGTTGTCTGATTATATTTTCAATATATACAAAAAAGCGAGATTCATAAAATCCTGTAGCAGTGAGTACCATAATTAATTACAAATTGTGTGGGAAAACCCCTCCTCTCATGGTCTTTCTAGATTTCAGCTGGTATTCCTCTTTCTGCTTAATCCAGCAGGAAAAATCCCATTGGTATTGGTATGTGGGAGACTGGTCTCAGAATTACCTAGAAAAAAACCAAAAAATATGTTTTAATTAAGCCAATCTGTCTTCCTCAAAAGTCTGGTAAAAGGGATTTATATGGCAAGGCTGAAAAAGAAGTGAGTTACTCTTTTCAGATAATAGAGGAACAAAATTACAATAAGATAACTTGGGAAACTCAAACATCAACTTTTTTGAAACTTTGCTGAAACATTCTGCTATGCCTTCAGAGCAATTTTGCAGCCAACATAATTTTTAAAACTGAAATAAGTATGTGTGTGGGGGGAGGGAATAATAGAATTTTCTATTAATGGAAAGCAGCCGGGCTGCAGCCTGAACTGTCGTGTCTTCCCTCCCCATAATCATGGCATTAATTACTTCATAGGTCAAATTATGTTTCTGTTTAAAAGAGTTTGGCCATCTACGTGAATCAGGGCAGGCATATTTAGATCTACTGTATCCTCCAGCATGGGCTTTTATTCTTCTTTGATGCATGCAGGGTACTAATTTAGATTTTCATTGAAGATGGCTATTTTTTCCTCTCCTGCACAATGGCAGTCCAGTTCCAAAATATACAGAACAAGCACACATTAAGTGAATCGGAGGGCAAGTATACTTCCTCCTTTGACTATATGGACAGGATTTTTCTTTAAAATAAAAAGGCCAAAAAGTGACTGGAAAAATGCCCAAAGGGGAGAATGGAGACAGACATTTAAAGGTGAGCTCACTAGATTTATAATAGCAGGGGACTATCATCCTTTCCAGCCAGTTATGTGGTTAGCAGCAATATATATATTATACATTATAAATGTGTATATATATATATATATATATATATATATATATATATATATATATATATATAATAGATATATTATACCACAAGAAGGGCCCAGGAGATCCTTCTTTAGAAAAGAAAAGCTACAGCTATTAATATATGGGGGAAGCTGTAGGAATCCACTTCAGATATTGATAATAAATTACTGTTCAGATATGAGATTACACACTCCAGGCAGGCAAACAGAAAAGCAGGGTTTTTGTGTGTATCAGTGTTATTTAGAAGAGCTGCTCCAAAAAGTTTTAAGGAATTAGAGTGCTTCTGTCCAGAAAGAACAGCCAAGAGCTTTGGACAAAAATACTGCTCCTCATTTAAGCATATTTAGAGCCTGGATGAGACAGTAGCTCAGGGCTCACAGGGAAGGTACTGCTTCTTATATTAAGCTGATCCCACTGTTTCTGGGAACAACTTGTGAAATTACTTTGAATGTATCAGAAGAAATAGAAAAAGCATCAAAATATTGTAGCACATAGCAGGGCTTCTTCAGTTAATGAAAGGCCCTTCACAACAGCATTAGAATAATCTTTAAGAGTGTCAGTAGTGGCCCATCAAGCCACCCACTAAAAATCAACACAAGCAATTTTGGTCTTAGAATTTTTTAGAGGATTAGCTTGCTCCCATGTGCAAAGAGATGTAGGAATTTTGTTGTTCAAAACTTAAAATAAGAAGCACAATGGGGTAGCAGGAAATAAGCCTGGAAATGCCAGGATTGATAACTCTAAACACATTAAAAAATACCATGAGCTTGCTTTAAGAATTACTGTACTTCACAACCGTGTGGTATTTCAGTCATCTGTCTGGTTTGCTGGCGTTGAGATAAATGGATTCAATGTTTTTGTGTTTTTTGCAGCCACAAAGATTAAACATTTGTTTATCTGTATAACAATAGCAAATATTCTCACGTTACCACAGCTATGGGAGCTGAGAGCTGTAGAAGGCCTTAAAAATAATGACCTTGTGGATAAGGTTGCAAGTGTTGTAATGAGTGAGCTCCAAAGACATTTCTGAACTCTGTTCAAGATCGCTCTCTTCCGATTTCTGAGCATACAGTACAAGAATTCCCACTGAAGCCCACAGAAGTTAAGATCCCTTTTACCTGAGGTGTTCAGTGCTTTGTAGGATCAGAGCATAAGCAAGCCTTACAAATGAATACAATCAGAGATTGTTGGGGTTTTTTAACTGTACCTTTTAAACTATATTTCTGTCTTTAACACCACCTTTAAAAAAAACTCAGACTGTAAGAGGATAAGCATAATACAGCAAGTTTGAAAAATTCCCTGACTCCCTGGCACCATAGATTCAAGTCTCGGGGTCACTGAACCCTTCACCTTTCTCAGATAGATAAGATGACTACTGCAATATTTAATACAAGATAAGCCACACAAGCATTTGACTGGATTTGACCTCTCAGACAGCTTACAAACCCAAGAGCTTGTGTAACCTGAACCTCTGCAAGGAAATGGATATTTGTACATTCTCCCATAGCTTCAAGAACTGGAGACTGTGGAAACATCCAATATCATAAGACATGCTGAAGGCGTTATCCAGAAATACTGCTGAAGCCACTTCTTTAGCTGTATCTTCAAGTATCAATGGCCAAAGCTGCTATTCACCCAGGTATGAAGAGCAGGCTGAGCTTTAGGAGTCTGTACATCTGCAAAGCTCCTTTCCAGAAGGAGCTGCACCATGGAGACAAACCGTAGGCACATAAGAACACCAGACAGAGCTACAGGTCAGATCCTGCTCCTAAGTGACAAAAGGCTGCTTATAAACAGCTCTTTGCATGGGAAGCCTGGATGGGTTCTCTACTGTCCCACGTGTGTCACTCTACTGCCATAATTTGGTAGTGTGGCAAACACCAGGCATGGTCAGATATACAAAGAAAGTATGTCCTTCACAACCAGACAGGAAACCCAGATAGCCATGAACATCCACCCCACATGCTTTTGCTGTCCCAAGCATCATTCTGGTAGTGTGAGCTCTAGTTCACCAAAGAAGTAGGGCAGGAGATGACAGAAGGCTGCAGGTGGGCAGCATGGACAGCCACAGGCCTGGCCACACTCCACTGACTCTCCCACTCTCCCTTAACCAGTTGGCTAGGAATCCTTACATTCTTAAAGTGTGTGCAAGTATTTCTACTGATATGAAGCACATATACAGTTTCAGAGCACATTAACTCTGTCTTCCCATGTGACAAGGTTTCTCCCAGTGGCTACTGTCACAGAGGAAAGCGGTGCCTGGGGGGAGGTTCTCAGAGTTTGCCTGCCTGATTTGTTCAAGCTTCTCATGTACCAGCAGATGCTGTCATTCATATTGCTGTGGCATCTAAATCTGCTCTGAAAAAAGTTATTATCTGTTGGTAAGAACACACATGGCTTGTCTACAGTTGAGGCTCTGCTAGAGCTACATGTAGATTAGCAATAGTGGAGAATTCTGAAGTGCAGACAACCTCAGATAGACACAGAAATAATCCAACAAATGTCAGCAAATTTACGGAAAGCTTTCCAATTTCAGAAGCAGTAATTCCTTATGAAAGTATTTGCATTGTATACTTCATACTTCAGGGTGCTCTCCACATTCCTCTGAAAGTCCAGCGTGAAAAATACTTGTCTTAATCCAAATGTCCTCTACGTAGCAATGGAATTTTGAAATTTGTAAAATGTCAGAAACCTGGGGGATTTTTTTTTCCCCCTTCTGTTGGAGCATTTTTTGTTGGAGGTTTTGTTTTAATGCTGTTTGCAAGTGACACTTTTAAGAACTGAAAAGTTCTTAAGTTGTTTTCTTAAGAAAATGTAGATGACACAAATTCAAACTGCACAGGTGGAACTAACGCCCTTCTCCTGGCTGAGTTTTAAACAACAGAGGTATGTGTCTTGTTTAACAGGATTTATGAAGGCTTCTGGGGAAGTCAGGATCACTTCAAACCAGTTTGACTAAGAAGAAATAAATTAAGCCACTGCAAAAAAAAAAAAAATAGGGAAAAGTATCAAATTTTAAATTAATGAAGAATTTTTATATGTTCTTAATGTTGTGATTATTTGGTAAAAAAAAAAAAAAAACTAGAAAATAATAATTCAAAAATCTATTATTTCATAATGTATTTGCATTTGTCTGTACAAATATATTAATTCCTGTTCCAATTTGGTCCTAAATCAGCACTGTTTGTATTTGCAGGTGGCAGGAAAATATATGTTACTGTTTGTGATTGAAACTATCTAACCAAGGACATATTTTTGGTACTGAAAACAAGTATAGTAATAGAATTTTATCTAGCTCATAATTTTTTTTTTTTAATAATGGAAAGTATGGTACACTATAGATCACATCTGGTTATGATGAACTGGAATAAACTCCTATTTGCATGTCTATTTTCCTCTTTACTAAATAATTGTCAATGTGGTTTATTTTTCCTCATTCTGACTGATGTTGCATGAACTCTTCCATGCATTATTGCAAGTCAGTTCAAGCATTTTTGTCCAAACCATTTCACATTACAAAATTGAACATTTAAAAAATGTGAGATCAAACTAATATATTTTTTCTTTAGTATTAAACTATTAAACTTGATGCTAGCCAGCACACTCCCAAATCTGGAAACACTTGCCTTAAGTTATGCAAATAGTTATAATAATTTCAGTAAGTTCACTGTCTGTAGGATTTGTAATTTTCTCTTCTTCCCCCCCCCCATTCCCCTTCCCCCCTTCCCTCGCGTTCCCCCTTTGTCCTGCGTTCCCTTCTCACTCCCCCTCCCCCCGCTATCCCTTGTCCCGACCCTGCGTTCCCTTATCACTCCCCCTCACCATGCGGTCCGGTCCCTGTCCCCCGCCTGCCCACCTTTCCCCTCACCACGCGGTCCGTCCCTGCTCCCCCCACCCCGCCCCCCGTCGTGCCTTTCCCATTGCGGTACCCGGGATTTCCCTGCCCCTGTCCCCTGCCTCCCGTCCCATTGTCCACGACTCAGGTCCCCCCTGCCCCCTGCACAGGGTATAACCGACCCCCGCTCGGTGCCCCGGTGTCTCGGGAACACGTTTCCACAATAAACACGTGTTTGCACCCGAGCCCCGTGTCGCCATTTCGTCTGTTCCCGCGCTATAACTGAGCCTCGCAGAGCCGAAGGGGAAAGCGGCTGCCGCCTCCTCTCCCCTCCTCGCCGTGCCCGCAGGCATCCGCCCGGAGCCGATCTCGCACGGCAAAAACTGTCATACTTAAATATGTGTGGTTTCAGGTTCAGGAACCTGGTGACTCTTCAACAGTTCTGTGCCCGTACATCCTGCAGGTATCTATTGGCTGCAAAATGCTCCTGCAGAGGAAGAGATGAAATCCACAGGCTGGGCAACTGCTTGCAAGGGATAAATACAATCAACTTGCCAGAGGTACTTCCTTTGAGTCAGATTGCTGCAGTCAGGAACACTTGACAACCTGTACCTTCAAAGGCAACAGTTCAAGGTGGCTAAGATCAGTTTCTTCAATCTGATGTAAACAGGTATTAGGGATTGTTTCCCTGACAGAGACAATAAGCTGACCTAGATTCAGATGCAAAGGTTATTTACGTGTAAATGTTACATGTATTACTAAAGTTATAGGATACTTTTAACATCAGAATTAATATTGCATGGTAATGGTTCTAAAAAATTGTGTAATGAACAATAGGATCTGAGATATGCTGACCCTGATGGAAGTGACAGTAAACTGCTGCTGAAATAGTCCAGGCTGACAAAGGGACAAATATGACATTGCTAGGAGCAAATCACCTGCTCACTTTCTTCTTGTTACCTATAAATCAGCACTAACTGGGTGTTACTGCCTAGTATGGAAATGCCCTCCTTTTATTATAAACACATACAGATCTGTACATATATACACATATATACACACATATATTTATAAATCTCACATATAAAATACACACACACATACTTACATGGAAAAAAGATATTCTAAATGAGGATTCCTTGGCCTTCTGGAATTTGCAGAGACCTCTCATTGCCTTCTTCCAAAATGCACAGCTCTGAATTAATTGGTTTCATTAATTTTACCCAAGCAAAGTTTTCTTTCCTACTTCTGTTTGGATGATTTTTCAACTGAGCTTCTACGTAAGCTCTGTTCCAGCCATGAATAAACCAGTAACTGTTATATGCCACACTTTCCATGAGCTGCTGTTGTATGGATTACTCACCACATGGATTTGGAAGATGACAGAGTTCCTATGACAGCAGATGACAAAGCATTACTGAGTTAATTTCAACTGCACTCCCCTCTAGGGAGTGATGAACTCCTGTTTGAGCTGGTGGTGGGACAGACTCCAGCTCTTCTCCAGTGAATATATTCCAAATGGCAGGAGACAGTATTTCCAACCCTTTATTGCAAGGGGCTTCTTACACCAAGGTTTCATTCTGAAATCTTTCCTGTTATCTCAGTGACTTTTTCACATGTGGTTTGGGGACTTTATATCCTGTGGTGTCCTATACTATCTTAACCTTTTTTTCCTTTTGAGCAAGCTGGTTATGGCACTGTTAACAAGGTGATGACACTACAGAGCTGCATCTCTTTTCCCTACATGACTTATTTTCACGCAATAAATAGTATATATTAGAAATAAGGAAGAAATCCAATTTTAAATATTGCCTTATGATGTTCACCTAAAACAATGTTTCCTTCCAAAAAGATGGGATGCTAATGATTTTAATAAAATGGCAAGATCTGAGGAAGTTAGTGATCATTTGATTTTACAGTGGCCAATAGCAACTGAATATTTCAATGTAGACATGCTAGATTTTAAAGTAGACATTAAATAGACATGTTCTCTGTCCTAAGGGCATAAAACAAAGAAGGGAAAGATAACTATGAAAAAGCTTTCAAAATTTCAGTGACATTTAGGTGAGCAGGTTTTGTACATGTTGAATATTTTTGTACCTCTAGAAATTGCGCATTTCATAAAATAATTGTGATTTTTTTTTTCAGGTATCTTAAAAATTGTGTGAATTAATTTTATTTGGGGTTTTCTTATTGAAAAATTAGCATATTTAGTTCTAATATAATTAATAATATGCTCTGGGGAGGAAAATTAAAGAGGCAAGAGTATGTGGAAATAGGGTCAAGCAGCATGAAAATTCTTTGTGACAACAACATTCCGGGGAACCAGCTCAAGAGTCAGGATCACAGGAGAGACAACCTGATGAAACTTGGCCTCAATAAGCAGAGTTCAAACACAATGGGAATCAGCAAACAGAAGCTTCAAAATATTTACACATATCCAGACAGAGAAGGAAAGTTCACATCCATAATGAATGGTCATTAGGGAAAAAAAAATCAAAGCAAAACAAAAGCAGATTTTTAGACAAAGCTGAATTTAAACCAGGGCTGATTACAGCTGCTTTAATGACTGAACCAAAGATTCGGCTCAACTCTAGTTAAACCATAATCTGTCAGATAGCAGCTTTTTATTACAATTCTCTGCTGAATCATTTGGTTTGTGGAAGAAGCATGGTTCTGGCATCATAATTTAAATTATGACAACTATGAAATCACTCTTATGATGTAAAAGGGTAATATCAAGCTCATTTACTAATCTTCATAGTTTGCCCAGGATACTTTTTGTCCAGGAAACCCAAATGCTACAGAGTTTAGCAGCCTGTAAGACTTATAGTAGTGGTAGTCCATTAGTTACCTTCTCAAAAAACCTCTGCAGTGTATGCAATCTTCTTAAATTCCCTGGGGCTTTTTTTCATTTTACAAATGGAGAGCCGGATAAGGGTCTTGCCATAGACAATATTATTAAGTGTTCAAACTTGTGAGTGACATAAATAAGTGGTTTCCAAACAGAGGTGTACATACAAGATGTATATAGATAACTTCTGGGTGGTAGATGATGTTAAGTTGCAGGTGCTAATGAATGGACTTTTTAAGATGATGGACTCCAAACTGGGGTACACATGAGACAGACAACTGGGATGAAGGAAGACATTCTTTATGTGTGCCTCATTGATAAATAATTAAAAAAAAATAATTTAATAGATTTAATTGTCAACTCATTTTCAACTCATCCTTTTAAAAAATTCTATTTTGTGCATGTTTTATAATATATGTGTTAGTACAGTAGCACATGTATATAATTAATAAATAAATAATTGATTATACATAGAGTGGGGGTGAATTTTTTTGCTAATAGGGATATATGATCCAAAATATATGGAGACCAGCATTTAAGGATCAGCCCCTGACTGACCAAAGTGGGACTCCCATTATTTGAAAATTCTTCTCTAAAAGGCTGACAAATGCCTCTTGGGACTTGTTGCAAAGATCAGTGAGACAAATGGAAGCCTTTTGTTAAAACTTCCAGTGGATTTGGATCAGGCCTGTCAGAATTTCAGCAGCAGAGGTAAGAAGAGGCATCTGTCACTCCTGAATCCTGAACCTACATTGCTGCTGACATTGCTCTCCACAAAGTATTGTATAGATGCAGAAGAAAGAAAATGTGCTTATGTGTAATTCTGCATAGGAAAGGAATAGTTTTATGGTGAATAAAGTACTGATATGGGGCAAGACAAACACTTCTTGGATCACAGTAAAGGTTACAGTTAGCAAAACAAATTTAGCTGCCAACTCTGTACTTTTTCTAGCGTTATACAACATAATCATAACACGCAGAACACTTGACACTGCTGCTATAAAATAACTGAATGGACAGCCCACTAGTTTTGACAAACAGTTCCATTCTATGATCCTAAAAAAGGAAGCCATCTTTTTCCTTAGCCCCTGCCTTGTCCACTCAGGGCACAGCGTTGCTGCTAACAAGTGGCACTCTGTGGTGTGAGGCACAGCCCTCTCCTGCCATAGGATGCCTTCCTTATTGGCAGCTATGCCCACTGGCCACTGACAAACCACCAGCATCTCACTGATCTCAGGCCCACAGCCTGGACAGGAGGTGTGCCCATCCTTGATGCCAATCCTGCTGTCCCTCAGGCAGTTCAAAGGCATGCTTTTTTCTTGGAAATCTGAATGATTTCCTAATCTGAATGATTAAGAAAGGCACCTGGAATACTGCTACTGCTGCCGCTGCACTCTAGAAATGTGGTGATGTAATCCAACACTTTTATGCACTAGAAACTATTCTACCACTAGGAAAAAAAGGTAGGTGCACTTATTCAAACATCTAAAATCAATCATCAGCTACCAGGAATAGATCATATCTGAAAAGCTTTTGCTTATCCTCCTCAGTTTCAGTAGTGACTTCACTAGAGCACTGTCTCTAACATGCCTAAGTGGAATGGGAGGGTCAGAATGAAGGAGTTTACAGCATCAGCATGTTTTTCTTTCTGTGAACCTCCCTCCACTAAATGAAACTTCTTTCCAGTTCTCTCAGCTGGCTTTTGGGCTCCATATGGATCTACTGCAGCCCTCTCCATTGTACTATATATAAAAAGATGACTGACACCTCCCAGACATTTTTAGTTTAATAAAACACATGGTTATTAATGATACTTAATTATAGAGGACATAATTGAAATTGCATTAGCTCTAGAAAAATGCACACATATAAAACCAGGGCAACACTTAATGCTGACACACTACTAGTCCATTTTTGTTAGTATATCAATAGGACATTGACTGATGGGTCTGCACTGGCCTGCTCTCCAGGCATTGCCACACTCGTGCTGTGGCTGCTGCTGTAATTTCGATCTATACACAAGGGAGGGACTCAAATGATTTCAGAGGGTGCAGAGGGGCTCATTCATTAGTCTGGCCTCATAAAAACTTACTCTAGTGCAAACATCAAACTGGCTACACCTATTTTAATGCCATTAAAAGACTGCACAATTCAATGTCACAACAAGTATTCCCCTTTAGACACTCACTAATGATCTTAGCTCTTACAAGAGAGCTTTGCTTTCCTTTCCTGAGTGTCAGGTCACTACATCTGGTTGGCCTTTCAGAGGCAGCAGAAGTCAGATCCTGGATGGCCAAGTGGCTACAGGTACTCCCTGGCATCACCAAGCCACTGTAGCCTTGGAAGCTGTTCAACAGATATGCTTCTCTCCACGCTCCTGGCCAAGTAGGTGTGCTGGTGTTGGCTTGGGGAGCTTAATTTTTTCCATTGTTAGCTAATATGGGTCTATGTTTTGGGTTTGTGCTGGAAACAACAGGGATGTTTTTGTTACTGCTGACAGAGCAAAGGCCTTTTCTGCCTCCTATTCCAGTGAGGGGCTGGGGGTGCACAAGGAGCTGGGAGGGGACACAGCCCAGACAGGTGATTCCAACTGACCCAAGAGATATCCCATAACATATGGAGTCATGATCAGCACGTAAAATTAGGGAAGAAAGAATCAGCAGGGGATGTTCAGAGTAATGGTCTTCCCAAGTCCCCATTACGTATGATGGAGCCCAGATTTCCTGGACATGGCGAAACACCTATCTGTCCTTGGGAAGTAGTCAATTAATTCCATGTTTGGCTCTGCTTGCACCTGTGGCTTTTGCTTTACCTGTTAAACTGCTTTTATCTCAAACCATGAATTTTGTCACTCTTACCCTTCAGTTCTCTCCACCACCACACCAGGAAGTGGGCTGAGTTTCTGGGTGGGGTTACACTACAGCAAGCACTGCTGACAAGTTCTGTATCTCACTCCTGAACTGTCTTGAAGATCACTGCTATTGTTAGTGTAGCAAAAAGGTCCTGGAATTGCCTCCAATCCCTTTACAATTACAATATATGTCCCATTATGCACTTTCTATAAAAGGGGAGTCACAAAATGTTTAGGTGGCTTATCCAGGGTACAAAGCAACATCAAAGTGGTAATTCTTACTAAATTCTTGGGGAAAGGAGCATATTTGACTGAATGATGATGCCTGCCAACCATAAATTACAATATTTGCATTCAGCACTTTCAAATCTATGAGCTGTTTGGTCTCTGACAGATGACTAATGAAATAAACTGCTTTTATCCTCCAACACCCAAAGAGAAATGGGGTATATTTCAAGCCTGTTTTAGGATTGAGCCCATTGTGGAGCAGATAAAAAGGTGGTGGTTCCCAGGAAACTTTTCATTATAAGCCTAACCAGGTAATTTTCTGGAGACACGTGTATTATATTAAGAATAAAAAGTCCAAGGAAGCAGACTGGCAGAATCACACCATGCAGAAAAGGGCTAGGTTAAACTCATACATCCCCATCCACAACCAAGAGCCCCCACAAAGCCCCATGGGCTGCCCATGAGGCAGGGGAAGGCTGCTGAGGTTTGGAAGGAAGTCTGTCACACAGACAGGTGGATCCCAAAGCACAGACCACTCCAGCTTCATTTCTTCCCTCTTCGCCAGGAGCACCCCAATCTGCCATTCACAGAGGTGAACTAGGGAAGGGCACAAAGCCCACTGGACACCTGCATAAGGTTTATGTTTATCTGAACATGGTCTCTATCATTGTTTTATAATCTGGAGCATGTCAACAGGAGATAAAGAGGAAAGATGACTGAGGAATTAAATTATCTGTAGTGCTGAGCAAGCCTTTTTCAGCCCACTGTGGTTTAAATTTGTCACCTGACATGATAAGGTAGAAGAGGTTATGTCACACTTCAGCTCAAGATGCAGCTGCCTGGGAAGGCCTAACATCCCTCATTAAAGGGGACAGTGCTTGACCCAGCACTGAGGTTAATCCTGAAGTATTCCCCTGGAGCCAGGATTGTGAGCCCTCATTACCATCACTCTCTGAATGTTGCTCTAAATATGGGCACTCTAATTGATAAACAGAATCAGTTTGTTTCACACCTCAGAGACAAGCAGCTAGAATTTGAGATGGATATCCTTTGATAGGCAAAGAGGGCAACTTTTATTTTTTTTCTTGTGCATTAGGTGTCAGCAGAACTTTAATCAATCTTCATGTGATGCCAGTAGTTCACAGATAGAGCTGCAGTGCTTGAAGGAAATATGTTATCTTCTCCCACTGTGACCTGCTATTTCTGAGGAGTGTTTGATGCAAGTCTAAAGAAACTGCACACTCTGAATTTGAAAGGACCATTAACCAGGAAAAATTAACAAAATACTTAGAAATGACTGAGCTCAGCTGGCCAGTTTTCCAGCTATGACCTTTAATTCTCCATAAAGAGAAGGTTCTTTAAAAATCAAACGTTCTCACCAATCTGGTTAATTAAACAGAATGGCAAATGTTACCACATGTGTGGATGGAATCCAAAAGTTTGGGCTGAAGAAAAAAAATTACAGTTATAACCCAGTATTTAATTTAAAGAAAAAAATAAATATTTAAGCATATGGTATAATATTTTATGAACCTGTGAGAGTAGTGTAAATATATAATTGCACTAAACATATATAAATATTGCACTAAACATTATAAATAAAAATAAACTGTGAATGAAATAGTTTTTCTCTAAAAAAAATTATCAGAATACTCAGCATATACATATACATACATATATATATATATACACACATACATAGGAAGGAGTGTAAGCACACTAGTGAAGTGTTTTAACTTGTAAGCCATATTAAGTTACTTACATGAGACTCGAACTGATAAGTGCAGATTGTCTAGGTACATCTGACTGTCCTGGTCCAGCAGGGATGTTGTCTCGCTGTCCAGGCCAAGAGCAAATGAAACCATAGACACTGCCAAGAAAAGATGTCAACACTAGATTCTCTTGGTAGCTTGCTGTCTCTAGAGGTGAAATTTGGAAATGAAATGTAAAAAAAAATATGAAGCTTTAGTACTGGCAAACCATGGAGTTTCTGTTGAAAATAAGTAGCTGCCAGCCTGTTGATCCTATTGATTAATTATAGGCTGAGGTATAAATTGAGTGCCCCTTTCCCTTAATGTCTTCAGAAGGACAATGGGAATACAGTATAAAAAGCAATTGAAATTGGCTTATTTACAGTCATTGCCCTTAAACCTGACAGAGTAAAAAGACAGGGTCTGGAGGTCCTGTCACAAATGTGATATCTCCACATTATTACATCAGTTAGCTGTGTTCTGTAGAAGGCCATCATGGCTAGTGTTCATAAATAAGAAGTTGTGTTTGTAGAAGTTAATTTCTATTAAGATTATTTAAGAGATTTCATGATAGCTTTCATAACTTCACACAGGACATGGTCTACTGCTGAACTGTAAAAAATAAGTCCTGCTTCTGACTGTACCCTCACACTGCCATGGCATCCTGCTGCTAATACTTACAGTGCTAAATCCAAGTTTAGGCTTGAAGAATTAGATCATACTTCCTTTTCCCTTTCATCACACTAGAAGGTGTGTCCTCATTACCTGAGTACTTGGTTAAATATGTCCTGGCTGTTCTCTTTCATCAGCAGGAAATTATGAGCTCCTGGTACAATATGCAATTATTTTAAAAGTGTATTATCATAGCACCTAATGGTCCCTTGCACTTGGCACTGGACAAGCATGTTGTAGAGGCAAAGAACATTGCCCAAATCATTTTCAATTCAATTATGAATAAAGATACAATAGAGGGATGCATCATGGAAAGCACAAACAAATGAGACTGGTTAATGTAAAACAGAAGATTGAAAAATGTTGCTTTGATGTGGCTCTTCTTCCACACTTCAGTCTTCCAAGAAATGTTAAAAATAGCTAAAATCTCTTAATTTCTTCCCTAATAATACTTTCCCAGGTGACCATATGCCACAGGGATGCTGCATGATCACAAATGGGAAAAATACCAAAGATCGTAAGGGGAATGAGTCATGAAGCAGCAAGACCTGTTCTAAAAATATTTACAAACCCTTAGTTAGAAGAAAAAAAAGTCTGCTGCAAATAGCACTTCTTGGACAACAGGATTCTTTTTATGGACAAACAGCACATGTAACATAACAAATGGAAAGCTTTACATGTGAGACCAGTTTTCAAAGGGCTTATGAAGGCCTCTCACCTGAATTTCTTCTTCAATTTCTGCTTAAACTATTCTGAGTCTTGCATATGGAGAAGGAATAAGCTTAATCGGGGCAACTGTAAGCCTTTCATCAATTCAATTATCCAGTAAAGGGCTCACTCGTTGAACTCAGCCATAAAATGTTAGTCGCAGCACTGCTCCTGTCTATCAGCTTGTGTCCCTGGATTCTTTGTACCCTTAGGGATGTTTTATCTTTTGAGAAATGTGACAGTCTGCCTTTGGAGACTGGCCTCAGCACAGCTCCATAACCAATATATTGACAGATATAAAGCAGCATGGAAAGCAAAGCAGTTCATGACTTGTGTCTGTCAAGCTGCTTTCCTCTCCAGACACAGGACCTTTAAAAGTTATTGCAGGGCCTTTCAAACCATTACCTTACATTACTGACACCAGATTTATTTTTATAGGGATCTATGGATCTACAGCAGTATCACATTGTATCTCATTTCCCAGTATTTTTACTTTCTGGAAAATATAATTGAAATATTATCATAACTCTAAGCATACACAGGGTATGCTTAGAGTTCAAAAGGTACCTTTGCTGTTGGAATAACAGGCTTAAAATGGGGAGAAGAATTCACTGGTACCATCAGCTTTTCTGACATTTGCTACTGAAATGTGACTTGATTGTTTCTATATGTAAACTTGAATTTGCAGTTTCTCTACCATTTTGAAGAGGGAGGAAGGGAGACCATTGTTTCAAAGTAAATGAAAACCAATCACATCACTCCTAAAAATATACCAATCTATAAAAATTAAATTCAAAAGATCACAGGGCTAGCAGTGGGATATTACAAGTATCCTCATGAAGTCAATCATCATTTCTGATTTTGCAGGACACAGAGATACAGAGCTGTGATGGCGTGTTTTTTATTTAATTTGATATTTGTTTAGTACCTGTTCATACCCCACCCCCAATCTCCTCCTCTCCCCAGTCGTCAATCTTCCCTAGCTCTTCCCCAACCCCCTCCTCACCAAGATGTCAATCTTCCCTTCCCCTGCCCCTTTCCCCAACCCAAAATATTCCCTGTCACTCCTCCCAGCCTCCTCCCCTACTTCCAGAGCCTTCCCTGTCTATTTAGTGAGGCTCAACACCCTGTTGGTTACTTTGTGTTACTCCACTCCTCTGTTTTCCCTGATAGGTTTATGATATGTTAGTCCTGCCCTAAACTCCTCCCCTGCTATTCCCCTATTAGTTACTGTCCCTATACCCCGCCTCCTGAGTTCTTGTATAAAAGATTTGTTTGCCCCGCCCGGGGGGTCTTGGGGCTCACTAAATAAATCCATCCTGTTCACCCCCAAGTCCCGTGTTGCCTCCATCTGTCCCTGCGCCAACAACTGGGGCTGTAGAGCTTCACAGGGGGATCGGCCGCCTGTTCTCTTCCCTCACCGCCTGGCACGCCCGCGCTCGGGGCGTTGCGGTGAGAGGGTGCTGACCGCGACGCAACACAGAGCTGTATTGATATGAGTGCATCATGTTGGGGATAACACTGTACTAATTGTTCAAACCTGACTGTCGCTGTTTCTGTGCTCCAGCACCCTGGTTAGGAGAACATGATGGTTGAGAGGCTCCGGAAAACCATTTTCATTTAAAATCAAGATTTCTGCAAAGATAATAGAAAACAATATAATTACTTCTTATGCTGTTCTTTTCTTCCTTATTGCAATCCCTTCAAAATCAAACTGCCAAAACACCAAAGGACATAATATCTAAAGCTGATTTTCTGAAATTTTAGTTTGGAGGAAGCAACTGTCTTCAGGAGATACTGTCTCTATATATATGACAACGTATTTTAATTTCCTGTCTTTAATCAAAGTCACCAGCCCAATGCTAGCACAATGTACTTGTTGGACCTTGAGATTTCTTGCCATTTTATGGCCTTTTAATCTTATGCTCTTGTATATGATGTTTAAGAATGGTGCATCATCAGAATGACATGATAAAACTTTCAGTCAGGAACTGGGAGTACATTTAAGAAATGCACATTTTAAATCAGCCTTTAAAATCGCTGGCAAATATTTCCTAGACAAAGTAGTAAATTCTCTGGTCTAATGTAGAATGAAATAGGCTTTTGGTACTGGGTTCCTATCCTTTCTCTCAATGAAATAATCATGTGTCCAGGTTATATGTGGACTATATTGCTGTCAATATCACTTTCAAGTTATTAGGTCCAATCAATGCTGGATAAAAGGAAAAAGGGTGGTCAACAGGCAATCTGGCTTTCAGTTTAACACTCCCTTGAGGATTTTCATTATCCTTTCCTTTTCTGTTCTCAAGGTTAGCTCAAGCTAGACTATTTGTAGCTTCAGCTTCCTGGAGATAATGCACATCCACAATAGTCTTGCTCCTCCAACGTCAGAGTGCCCTTCCACCTGAGTAAGCAGAGTCCTGTCTTTTTTCTATTATTTGTGACTTTTTCCTAGGTTAAAGGGTGACTCCTGAAGCAGACAGGTTTCACTTCTTACGGTGATTGCAGTGCAAAAAGCACACTTCTACCTTGTTAGAAGTGACATCACAGTACATTAAAGACATCATATCTCCTTTCATATTAAAATGCCTGTCAGTTCTGCTCCTCGAAGGCTGTAAATCTGCCACAGTATCCTGTGCTTGGGAGCTTTCATTATGAAAATATGGAAGATAAGCACTCTGCTTTACTGTCAAAAGGAAGAAGTAGTTTGGTAGTAATGAGGTTACTTTAAAAATAAATACACAATTCCTTAAACATAGGTTACTTGATGTGGGGCAATTTTTGAAAGCAATCTTTTTTATTTGAATTTCTAAAAATATTCAATCTTAAAATATAGGATGAGTAAAGCATGCTTATACAGTCCTGTAGAATATATTAATGCATAGATAATCATAGCACTGGTTCATGCAGTAAATTATTAGATTTTTCTTTGACTTCAGCCCTCCAGCTTTGAGAGAAATGACATACTAGAATTTAACCTGTTTTCCATATTTATATAATACAGATACAAAAAGATTTGTATGTTCTGCAAGACAACGCTCAGCTGTTACACACTTGACAGTAGAAAATACAGTCAGAAGAAAAAATACCTCCTAAACAGTAAAGGAAAATATAAATAATTATTGATCATTTTCTCCCATGGCATCATTAAGATCTTAATAATACCTTCCTACTACATAAAGTTTTCATCCACTGATCTGAAAGCACTTTAGATATATCATTCTTGCTGTTTTAGAGGAGAGGGTGAGACACAGAGAGGTGAGATGAGCTGCCTCAACATTTGAGAGCAGCTCAGCAGCAGAAGTGGGAACAGATCCTCCCTCTCTGGACTAACCTGTCCCACTCTTGACTTGCTCATTTCCAAACTTCAAACTGGAAATTTGCACTGTTTGTTGGTGTAACTCTGAGGTGTTTCCACAGCATGTGGTTATTCATTTATTATTCATTATTCAACAGTGGGATAAATTATCACAGATATTTCTTTATTATTACAAAAAAAAATTAAAAATCTCCTTATCCATTTTGTGCAAAAACACTAATTCATTGTTATTTCCCATTTCCACCAGAATTCCTTCCAGTTGAGGAAACTTAAGCATGTGAGCATAGCATGTGTATTTTCACATTTCATCTTCCAAATGATATCCTCCATTGTTGATACTCTGTTTGAGGAGCCAAAATGAGCATTTTAAGAGTTATTTATGGGCAACGAAGCCTTTCACCTCCCAAGCATTGATTTTAATGTCCAAACTCTACATCCAGAGACAGGAATTTATATTTAGGCTGTCCTGTGTGCATTATATGAAATCAATTGGTAATGTCAGTCCCAAGAAGACAAGCAGGCAAAAGCCATGGTGGTGAAAAAAACCCAACAAAATAAAAACAGAAAAAGAAAAAAAAAGAAAGGAAATTATTTGAATGAGGCAGGTGAATGCATAATGTAGTCGCTGAGGAGGTGACACAGTTGGGACATGGTCTGATGAGGTAAGACCAGAGGATTGCACACATCATGGAGGAAACCAAGAACATATGCTACTTAATGCAGCTGGCAGCAAAATGGAACAAGAACCAAAGAAAAAACATGTGAACGCAGTGTGCTTCTTCAACTTCTACTTTCTCCTGGAAGCAGAGAGGATTTGCTTCCTCTTTGTAGCATGAAGTCCTCTGCTATGGGGCACAGCAGAGAGAGTAATGAGAGCTGTAGTTCTTTAAGGAGTCATCCAAGTCATAAGTATTTATAACCCATTTTACAGCAATGTTGTCAACATCTTCCTGGCCACAAAAGCCTGCAAGGACTGATCAGGCTTCTGTATCATCTGTCTTCTGCTGACAAGGGGCTTTTGAACCTTTGCAGTTCCACTGTCACAAACCCTGTCTATGCTGAGTGCTTGCGTAGCAGTTTCCACTGTTTCCAACATCCATGCAGGTCCAGCAGCAGCAGCAAGAGTGAGATTTCCAATGCCAGGTGGTCTGGATGGCTACAGGCACTTTATTCTACTTCCCTCTCAATTTTCCAGGTAGGATCAGGTGAGTGAGAAAAGATGGTTGTTGGTTTTTGCCCTAAAGCTCCTACAATTCCTGGGAGAGATGGAGCTGCACTGATGGCAGTTTTGCCTGAAAGGTGTGAATCAGACTGTGGAACAGTGAGTCAGTTGCCCACATCATTCCCCTTTCCTAGAAGATAGCATTCCTCCAAACCTGCTATTGCGGATCCGGAAGAGTTAATACCTAACCGTCAATATTGTTTTATGTAATTTTTCCAGGAATATACTTTTTCTTGTAAAAGCAGACAAGAAAAAAGTATAGAGGAATATTTTCTGGCATGTGTGAACACCGGGGAATCAGATCTGAACAGTGTGTTTGAGGTTATACTAGTTCAGAAACTGCAGGCCCCGGGGACTGGGTCACAGGCAGTCATACCAGATTGACAGATCTGTATTTATAGATAGAATCTTTACTTTCACTAGTGTATACATTGAATTTATATTAGAGTTAAAAAGACAAGAGAGTTGTATAATGTATTCTGTGAAAAATTAACTTTTGACTTAACATGAAACTTTTTTTGTTTCCTAGCAAAATATTATTTTCCTAGCAAGACCATTGATTTCATATAGATACAGCCTTCTAGTCTTCCCTTTTGATTTTATAAATTTTTGTTGTTATATTACAAAAGAATTGCATTCTCTTTCATTCCCTTCACAAAATAATGACTTTTTAGTCAATAGTCAGAAATTTGGGCCTATTGAAAAATACCAGATCACAAATGCTCTAGGACTGGCCTAACATTGACATTAAATTGCATTTTATTTCTAAAGAAATTGAGCTCTCCTGTTAGTAAGTGGTGATGGTAACATAATCCCCGTAATTCTACATGCTTAAGGTTTAACCTTCCTTTTCCACTGAAATTCAGGACAAGGTATTTATTGTTATTACCACACTACAAATCTGACTCATGCTTACCTCATATCCCCAAGTCTGCATCAGAAGCATTTCTAGGGATCTGGGAACCAACTTTGCAAATGTTTTGCATCAGCAGGTGAGTTTAAAGTGACCACTTCAACCTACTTTTTTGCTTAAACTTGATACCAGAGTTTTCAACCTGAAGTACTGAATCAGCTTCATTAAACTGCATGTAGGGAAGTTTACATTTGAATGTAATCTGGAATTGATACTCCACAAACAAAATATATAGAGTGTGTCTTTACCCTGATGTGAATATTCTATAGAGTCTAAGCACAAAAGGCTTTGCTCCAACTCCATCATATTTTAGGAAAAAAAATCTAGCTAAGGGGTGCAAAAAGAAATCAAGCAGGGCTTCCAGTCTTTGCTTAACAGAAAACACAAACCTGACATGATCTGTCACAGTATATTTTAACTGGACAGAAACTAGGAAAGACAAACGTGAGAAAAGGTCATCATGTCACTTAAGCCATATAGGAGGAGATGAACATCCCAAGGTGGTGAGCACAGTATAAGAAGTTGAAGATGGCAGAATTTTGTTAGGCTCTTCTATCTAAAATCTATAGGTCAAACCCAATACTACTTTGAGTAAGGTTCCATTCAAAAATATATTAACTTTTTAGTTGAGAACATGGAAGGAAATTAGTAGTTCTGATGATCCTAGCACAACATGGGAAATAATGCTGGATAACTAAGCCTCTGTTTATGGAGAAAAATACCTTTGAAGTTTTACTATATAGGCACATACAATAATTCACATGCTGAGAGGCTTGAACTCTCCCATCCAAATGCATCCAAAGGGGAATATCAGACCTCTTAATACTCATTAAAAAGCCAGGTCCTTGGGAAGCAAAGCACTCCCAGGAACTCGGAGGGGGTTAAGTGAACTCTGAAAGCTTCTGAGGCTCTTCCTTTCCTTTTTACAGAACTGAAAGTGTAGGAGACAGAGAGAAAGCCTCTGAGTTCTAGCATTGTTCTCCCCAGCTCCCTGGAAGAACTGCTGACAGTTCCTTGTCCACCAGGAAGTTTGCAGAGGAGGAAAAGGAAGAAGGTCCCAATACGTCCTTTCTCTTGCTTCTTCATGCACCCTTCACTTCCTTAATGTCTTATTCCTCACACTCAGAACATCAGAAGAAGACAGTTCTAAGAATCATAAATCACAGTGAAAGAACACAGCTCCAGAAGGAAGGTTTTGAGACCTCAGGTGTATTTTCAGTAACTTACAAACGTATCCTAAATAATGGAGGAGTAATTAGGAAAACTTCTGCTGGCTTTAGTGAGAGCAGAATTTTGCCTTCAGCCTCTCAAATCCCAAAACTGTACTATCATGTTTACTTCAGGGCCCTCAAGAAACCCTGCAATATCAATGCTAATCTTGAATTGCAGAACTTCTCCATATCAACACTATTTCATGGAGGCTGATACCTCCTTCTACCTCCCCTCAGAGGCTCTGAACAAGAAATGCACCCCTGGATTTGGAACTTGATCTTGTCTCTTACTTTATTACATAACTTTAAAAAATTTTATTTCCTCTTTTTCGAACCTAAGAAGGCACTGAAGTTAATAGTTAAAATCATGTGATATGCTGTGATTTGGGCCAGAATGGATTTGTCCTCTCTGACAAAAGTTTCAGGTGAGAACTGTTTAAAGATTGAGGCTTTTATTCATCCACTGGGTGTAGCTGGGGATTGTTAGGTTGAATTCAAAATGGGCCACAGACATTCTTTCGTCATCTGGATTGTTGTTGATCTGCACTTAACTTATATAAACGATGTGCAATTCACAGAAAAAGGCTCCTTCTGACCCATTCTGTGTTCTGTAGCCATCTCACTCTGAAAGTGCTTTTATTTCAAGTAGCTGGGAGAGAAAAACCTTCCTAACTTTGAAGTGGGTTTTATTGCTAGGAGAGAGAAGAGAGAGAGAGCACGAGTGAAAGTGAAATCCCATTTCATTTTTAAAGTTAACGGTAAAGTTTTAATTAGGTCCTCTGAACAAGGATTCTGTGAGGCTTTGTGTTTAATAGTTAGCAATAGATCCACAGACTTCCATCTTAAAGTTCAGTTGACAAAGGCCAATACAACTCTTTACTTTGTAACTATGTAACCATTTATGTTTGAGGTGAAGATGTTAATATGGAAATTTTGTGAGCTAGGAACGACTACGAACTCTATAATCATAATTTATGACCTTTCATCTGAGGCCAAATGTAAAGGCAATTGCAATTGTTCTTTATCTCAAGGCCAGCACATAGCAGATGTGTGAAATTTGGAGTGCTAGACATAAACTTTTATTACCAAATTATAAATAATTTCTACCACTTACAATGTTCACCTTTCAAGTTCATCTTGATTAAAACACAAGGGCAGCATCTCACTGATTTCTATGAGTTACATAGCTGAAAAAGCTCTACCATGGTACATTAGGAAAGGATAAAGCAATGCAGTATTTAAAACAATCTACTGACATCCAGGTATGCAACATTTTAGATCAAAATACTTTTTCATCTAGAGGACAAACAAACAAAAGATAATCATTAGCCAATGACATCTTAATTCTCTTTTCACTTTTGGAGATTTGGAATCCTTAAGGATTCCATTTAAGGCTAATTTACCTCTAGGAACAGCACATGAGACGGCACTTTGAGACCTCTGGCACACCAAGGAAAATTACCCAAGATTTGGGTTCATGACTTGGTCTCAAACTGTGGAAGAAAGGAGCTAAGGATACAGAACTCACCAGTCTCAATGCCCAGCATTCAAATCTGATGTGTTTGTGAGGTTCACAGGCTGTGAAGCAGGAAAGTACATGGATTTTGTTGACTGACAGCAGACAATCAAGGTATCCACACATGTAGAAACTGTAATTAAGTGTAAGCCTCAGCTAGCTAGAAAGCAGCCTATTGAGCAGAAAGCAAAACAGCTCATCAATTTCTGATGCGCAAACAAACAAACAAACAAACAAGCTCTGAAGGCAAACTTGTAAGAAATAAAACAAAGAGGGAGGCTCACAAAACAAGGTGTCCCTGGTTGGATTCGCAAAATTGCCATGAAAATTTACCAGCCCAGACAGGAAAGTTTTATTTGCCCAATCTTTATACTGGAGATTGATAACAATGAAAACAGAAATATTCCCTTATCAAAGCATTACTCACTGAAGCCAGGAATCCAAATAAAACTTTTCAAGTCTGCTCCCTGGAGTAACTACTTTATGTTCCTTTTCTGCTTCAAATACTAGATATAATCAAGCACAGTTGGATGCTCCTGATTAACATGACGGTTGCCTGGAAACACAGGCACAGTGTGGCCAAACTTCCCTGTCGCTGCCTGTGCTTGAACTCTGGGACAGGCAGGTGAATAAGGTCGGGTTTGCAGCTCTTGCCTCTTAAAAGCCTTTTAGTCTAAGCATTGGAGAAAAAAATGTTACTGGACACGTGTTCAAAAAGAGAAGATAAATAACTCCAGAAAGAAGTGAGAATACAAATCTGTGTTCTGAAAAGCCATGGTACATTTTCTTTGTATCATGAGAATTGAGAGGCTTGACAAGTACTAAATCAATACCGGACAGATAAAAAACCCAACAAAACAAAGTAGTCCAGAAGCTTTCACAGATTATTAACTCTGTCACAGTACAAAATCTTAAAAAAAAAAAAAAAAAAAAAAAAAAAAAAAAAAAGGAAGTATTTGAAGTATTTTCCAGACATCAGGGGATAGCTGGGAGAAAGGAGGAAAAACAAGTGAGATGATGGGGAGAAGCAGAAGAGTAGAAGGTGAGTTCAGTTTCTTCTTGTGCCAAGTTATTCCCAGGTGACTTAAAAAAAAAAATCTCTTATCTTTCTATGTTCACTGATTCCTCTGTGAAATGACCTTCAGCACTTCCCTATCTGGTCCTGGATAGATGCCTGTGAGATGCTCACCGTGTCTCTGATAAGGACAAGATCATTTGGGAATTAACAGGGTCTCGTTAGAATAGAATATAATAATGAGTACCGTATTGGACATTAGGAAGAATTCCTTCACGGAAGGGGTGATTGGACATTGGAATGGGCTGCTCAGGGAGATGGTGGGGTCACCATCCCTGGAGGACACTGGAAAGCAAAGCCTGGAAGCGGCCCTCATTTGGGCAATCGCTTGGACTCGATGATCTCTGAGGCCTTTCCCAACTTAACTGATCCTGTGTGGTTTTTTCCCACAAGACATCCTATAAATCGTTCACACTGCAAGATTTCTCTCCGACGGGGCGTTATTTTGTGTGGAATCCCAGTCAAGCCATAAAAAACCCCGCCCCGCCGTGAAGGGGCCGGGCTCACCCCCGCCACACCCCGGGGTGGGGCCAGACCCCTGAGGGGCGCGCCCAGCCCGGGCCCGCCCGCCTTCGACCTGCGCGGGCTGTCCCGCCCGGCCGCCGTAGCGAGGCGGGGCGGCGGGAGGCGGGGAGCGGCGGGAAGGGGTGAGGGAAGCGCCGGGAGAGGCGGCGGCGGTGAGTGCGGGCTCGGCTGGGGCCGTGCGTGTGTCCCCGGCTGGTCTGTCACGGAGCAGCCTGTGCCCCCGGGCTGGTTTGCCATGGAACGCGAGGGTTCCGCGCGGGGGGAGCGGCTCCAGACGCGTGTGCGGTCCGGGAACGGGGCGCAGCCCTGGGCGCCAGCATCGCTGGTGGCGGTGGGTGTCGGTAGGGAAACAGTGAGGATCCCTGGGCTCACGGCTGGATTTGCCCCAGGAAGCAGCGAAATGAAGCCGGCACCGTGCGGGTTTTCTGCCCTTGGCTTAAAAGGCAGAACAAAGCGATGTTAGAGCAGAAGTCAAGCGAGTACTGAGAGGGGTCTTGCACCAAACTGGGTGCGCCTGCTGCGTTTTTAAATCGCAGCATCTTTTCTCTGTAATTTAATCACAAGCCTTAACTTAGTCTGTTTTATTATCTGAAGGCATGCTTTTAAATTTATGCTTTTCTTTTATTAGTGAACTGAGGTCAAAGCTACTCTTGCTGTTCTCGCACAGACTTCCGTGTATAGAGAGCATGGATGGACTGCTCCCTCTACCCTTAAAGACATGAGCACCTATTTATGGCTTAGTCCTCTAAAATCATTTTAGCAAAACGTTTTAGGGATGGTGAAGCCTTTGGCACTGTTGAAATTTAAAAGCTGCACAGTGTGGCAAACAGGATTCTTAGTATTGCTTTCAGGAGGAGTAAAAATGCCAAAGGGAAAGTGGAATGCAATGGCTTTAGGAGCTCTGTCTCCCCACCCCAACCTTTAAAGTTTTGCTTTAATCTCTTTCAGTATTTTCTCCTGTGGAAAGTATTACAAATCAGGGGTCTGCTTGTCTGTATCGAGTATTTAAAACAATGTGGAGGCATGTCTCTTATCCTAATGTTTTCACTTCTTAGCTTACCAGAGAAGATCACGATGAGTCTACGGAAGCAAACCCCCAGTGACTTCCTAAAACAAATCATTGGAAGGCCAGTTGTTGTAAAATTAAATTCTGGAGTTGATTATCGAGGTAAGTTCTCTATCTGTCTCTCACAGTGAGTAAAGTAGTTCATTGAGGAGGCTGATCCAGAATCATGGAGTATAAGGATAGAGATCTCAGCATGGTGACAGTAAAAATAGAAAATCAACTCTGGAGAAAGTGTTAAAAAGAGGGGGTAACAACAGTGGATTTAGAGGTTAAAATTACTGATCTAAATCATTAGTGTCCTTGGTCACAGGTGGGTAAACTGGAAGATTTTGAGTTTCTAAACTGATACTTGGAAAGATTGTCTGGAATTGCAGCTCCTGAAATGGCCAGAAACACTCCTTGTTGGAACTATGAACTAGACTTTTCTTCACCTTTTTTTCCTCTATTTAGTTAATACAGATCTTTATCCAGGGAAACTTCAGAGTAAACCGTGCTGTCAGTCACAATAGAATTCTTACACGAGGCATGAAAGCATTATTGACATTCTTGGTTAAACAACTGCCTAGACCTGTTCTGGATCAAGGCTCACAGATACAGGAAAAAGTTTAGTGTAGTTTTTGCAAGCTTCATTTTAACACAGCCCATCAGTTTTATTCCTGATTTCTTCAGTCTATCAGTATACCTTCATGTATATAGGATTATAGATTTTTTTTAACCAGTAAATTAAAACTCTGTGCAGTGAAATGTCCTGCTCCTGATCCCATAACAGGATCACCCTGACCAATTTTTTTAGCAGTATCCAAACTCAGTCAGAACTAATCATGTATCTTCTGCTGTGCTCAATTAAGAAATTTTATTCTGTAATGACTTAAACATTATGGTTCTGCAGCAGACCCCTTCTTCAGAGAGGTTTACCTCAAGTGGCTTACACTGTCACTTGTGGGAAGAGACTTGCTTGTGCTCTGACAAGGAATCTTTGTGCTAGGACAGTTTTAAATTGTTATTGTTCGCTGACTGAGCAAGCAGTGGCTTCTTACTCCTTCCTGTTTCTCTGCAGTGTTGCTCAGCTGACAAAATTTTCAGTCTCTCATTTTTTTGAGAACCACATTGAGTACTTCAGATGGGGTTGAGGGCTTAAGAAGTTTGCTGCCTCTCTGTAAATTCTTTAGTGCAGGAAAATGTAGAGAGAACTCATTAAAGTCAATTAAAGCAAGTCCTCATTTACCTGAAGGTACACAGAAGGCAAGGCCAAACCAGATTTGGGTTTTGCTGCACTTCCTATTTTCATTGAGACCATTGCTACCTCTCCCTTGGTAAGATCCATTTGTAAATGCTGTAGATGAACCACTCAATTTACTCCTCAGCAAAGCTAGTTTAATGTGCCTACTGTCTGACACCACATTAATTGAACAAGAGTTCCTTGAACACCCTTATTTGTCACTGGATTTTTTCCCCTCCTTCCCTTCCTTATTTCCCTGCACTCCTTTGATCTTGTGACAGAAAATCTGTGTAGTGTTTTCATCTGAAAAATATGCACTTAGTTTGTTTTCTGCAGAAATGTGACCAGCATTTGTAAAAGCCAAATATTTACAAAACAGCATCTTGGGCTGTTGTGGCGGATCTGTCCAGATTCTTCCCCAGGCTGTGTTGCTGATGCTTTTGTTGCCTCCACCCTCGGAGGCCCCACACACACACCAGCACCAGTGTGGCCTCATGCAAGTGTTGATGTATAACTGAAATGTCTTCAACCCTTGCCAGGTGCTGCAAATGTCCAAGTCAGAAGCCCTGAGAAGTGATCGGGTATATTAATGTATGGTTTCTGTGTGTCAATATGGATATGTACATTAAAGCATCTCTACATACAGATGGAGATAAATTGCTAGCCAGGATGGGCAGTGATAATATTTAATGCCATTAGTGATGTAAGAGTAAACAAAAAGAAAAGGAGGAAGAGAATGAAACAACCATGAATGGACTCTCAGAGCAAAACAGTTTGAAAATACTGCATTTATGGCCTACTGAGTTGTATGTAGCTCAGGTAAATCCACATGGTCCAGTTTTAATTTTGTACAAACATATTTTTGTTTTCTGTGCTGTGTGGATCCCTTAGGATTACTGGAATGGAAAAGAATGCTGACTTTGGTTTCGGTCTTCTTGGTGCATTTAGTGGCACTTTGTGAACCGTTTTTCCTATGTCTGTGGAAACAGAGGAGAGAAAAACAGAAAGGAAAATAATAAACTTTAAGCCATGACAAGTTGGTAAAGAAGTTGAATTCCTGATTATTAACTAGACAATCCTGCAGTAGCAGTTCTGAAAAATGAGAATGTGTCCTGAGTTTTCTCCCTCTTCCTAAGTACAGCTAATATACTATATTTCATGTCTTACTGCCAGGTAAATAGCTAGGTTTTTTTCAAACAGAGGAAAAAGTTATTCAAGTAAAAAGTTATTTGTCCTGTGCAAGGATAAAGTCAGAAAAACCCACATGCAAGAGGAAGATGAAACAACTTGTAAAAAGCTGTATTACCTCTGTCCTCCTAAAATGCATATATTCCTGATCCAGATATTACAAATGTCAGGTTTTTTTTCCTTTAATTGCATTATCAAAACAGAGTAATTTTTTTTGAAGATTTCAGTGGCCTTTGTTGAAAAATGTGTAGAGTTTTGTTGACATCAAAACAGAGACTTGCAGACAGTGTTCTCCTAGCTCTGTAAGTATGAAGACAAATATGTGTCTGCTGTCCTCTATTAAAAGGGTTGTTTTTCAGCTATATCCTTCACAAGTTTTGTTGACAACTCAGTTTACATAGCTTTGTCCTTAGGTTATCCTGTTACACTTAATGCCACAGGTGGTTTTTTTGGTGTGTGCTTAAAACACAAGTGAGAAAGGACAGCTTAAACTTTCAAAATGGAAATTGTCCATCTTTTGAAATAATGCCTTAATAACTTCTTTTCTTTACTCCCACAACTCTTACACCAACTGATAACTTTGCTACCGGAGATAATGGGATTCCTTTCTCCCAGCTGAATTCTTTGGAGACATCTCTCCATGCTTGGGTTTTTAGTTTGTTATAAGGATACAGGGTAGACTTTTTTCCTGTACTATTCAAACACAAAGTATTTTTGTTTATCTTAAAATAAGTTCAAGCTGATTCTCTCTTAAACTGCCACTGTTTTCAGGTGTCCTGGCTTGCCTGGATGGATATATGAACATAGCTCTGGAGCAGACTGAGGAATATGTAAATGGACAGTTAAAGAACAAGTACGGGGATGCATTTATCCGAGGAAATAATGGTAATTCCTACTCTTGTTACTGCACGTTAGAAAATTGCGTTTTGATATTCTGAATTTGAGGGATGGCTGAGGTGTAAGTAAGCTGCCTGTAAGCCTAAACTAATATTCTTTCTTGGAAATTTTACAATTTCACTTTTCAGGGTCTCTGCTTTTCTGCATTCCTGTGGTCATTTTTTCCTCTGAACTTGAAGTTCATTTAGAGCAGCGTGCTCTTTTCTAGCCTTCTTGGAGCTTATTTTCTACTCTGTGACTGGCTTACTCTCTTGGACTTATTCCTTGTGTAGATGGCCTCTGCACCATAAGAGTTTGTGGTTTTTAGGCAAGCTACTGCATAAATTTATGCTACAATGCAGATATTATAGTGACACAAATATTTTCTGGTGAAGCAGTTTTCCAGGACTGTGAACTCGTTAGTCCCGGAGGCTATTTTAATCTTTTGAGAAAAGATTTTACCACCAGTCAAAAAAATCACTCATGTTTTAGTATGGAGCCTTTGAATATCCAAGTGCAGTAGGTGGATTTTAGTGCACTTCAGGAACAATCTCAGGCTCCTGAAATGACTCTCCAGTATCAGGCTGTAATAGCAGGACATGCCAGGAAGGAGAGTATCTAAAAATATAAAAGGTTCACAAGTTGGAGGTGAAGAGACTTGTAGATGAGGTAAGTGAAGCAGAGTTTGACCAAGTTGCTTGTGAAGAAAATGGAGCTCAGCAAGAAGGGATGGAATAAAAAGACACAAGGGCTGAATCTCATGTTAGAAAAAGAGTCAAAGAGAATGTGGCACCAGTGTAAAAGAGCATTTTGGGTGGAGAAATAATCTTTGAAACATGGCCAACCCTTGTTTTTGGCAAGGCATTTGGACTATTATGCTAAGAACTGGAGTGACATTTCAGCTGGAGAGTCAATTAAGGAAATAATCTGTTATGAAAGTTAAAACAAGTGGATGAGAGGCAGAAGGCTCAAGAACAGGCTGAACAGAGAACTGAAGACATGTGACAGCTTTAGGAGGACACAATATCATTTTATGTTGTGACTGGATCTGTTCTGGGGATATCATCAGCCAAGCAGGAGGAAGATGTCTCTTCCTTCATATCTAATCATTAGTTTTGCCTTAAGTGCTTGGGATTTCCAGCTTTTATTGAAAGATCACAGTATTAGCGTCTGACATCTGTAATTCTGCTGCTGAGGAACTCTCTCATGCTCCCCTCAGTAACACTGCAGGGCGCTGCCTTTGGTCCTCCTCTGTTCAGCCTACTGCTGGAGTATAGTTGGGCTATGAATAAAATAAATACTGAACCAAAGTAATACATAATATTTAGAGCTATTGGCATTTTTTGAAATCTGGAGTTAAAGGTGGCCTGGCTTTTTTCATGCTGAATGGTATCTCTTACAGTGTCAATTTATATGCCATGGCAATAAGATGTTTTAAATAAAAAGGCTTCTGCTTGTTATTTACCAGGCCCTCCTCTGTGTGCCACTTTCTCTTTTTCACAGTGTTGTACATAAGCACCCAGAAGAGGAGAATGTGAAGATGCCAGAAGGAGGCTGTTTTTTTGTACTTGTGAACCTCTTTGAAGTGATGAGCCCTACTTGATTTGTAGTTCAAAATCCACAGGTGAAATACACAAGTGTATAAGTATTTTTTTTTAAATAAATGTAAACATGAGTGTAAACTGCCTGAATGCTTTTGTTTCAAAGCATTGCTTTGTTCCCTTGTACAGAAAAGGAATAAAAGAGGAGCATGTAATAGTGCTGCAAGACTAATTTGAGGCAACAGCTCATTTAATTATGCTAACAGTTACAAAAATACTGACTGGAAGGTAAGCAGGCATGGACTAATTGCAAATCAGAGCCCTGTATTGATGGCAAAACAATGGTTTAACTGATGGTGGGAAGGGAAATGCTAATGGTTTGGTGACAATGACCTGTCCCTTTTGGAAAACCTGGGGTCAGCTTTAAATGCCAGGCTAGTAAGAGTCATCGGCTCAAAAGTTCAGCTGTCCAAAAAATCTTGAATTGTGGATTGAGTCAATGGATGTAACAGTGACACTTCAACAGTTAGGGGTGGGAAAAGAATTCAATCAAATGGAAGAAAAGCCTTAAGGGTGAAAAGAAAGCTCTGTGCCAGCTGAAGAAGTCAGTACACTGACTACACTGAGAGGTGAAGAGCTCTCAGTTGATATGTCAGTACAGCCTAGTAGCTACTTCACCTCCTGTCTGTGTACCCCCCACCCTTCCTCTGCTTGGGGTGACCTTTTTCTTGTGCTTCTCTACCAAACACAATGGACTTCTTCAGTATAAAGCAATTTTAACTAATACCTAAACCTACTCCTGAAAATACACTAGGAATCTGAAAGCTTTTATAAACGTGTCACATGTGTTCCTTCTTTCTCCCATCCACTCCCCCCTTAACCTGGTACCATCTCTATATTCCCTCTGACTAGCCAGAAATGAGGGGTGCATTAGAGTATGGGGTGTGCATTAGGAAGGGGGAACCTCTGAGCTGACAGCAGAGAGGGAACTTGTTTGTGTTTATTTTGCAACAGCGCTCCCAGATAATCAAAGCACAGTGAATAAAAGCAGCTCAATTTTACATGGATACTTACTCCAATTTATAAAGTGTATCTTTTACATGCAGTCAGCCAAGAAGAAACCCAAACCAACTCTGAAAATTCCGATACTCCTTTACTGGGGTATTCCTGCACTTAACATCACACACTCAGAATGCTTTCTTGTTCTTCATGATGAAGTTATAAGTTAGGATAATGTACCTCATGGTGAGGTTATTGAGCCAATTTTTTACATGAGCTTTCTGAAGCCTGCCTTTATTCTTTGGACAGTTTATAATGCCTCCAGGAACAAAAAATACTTCTAGTTGTTAATGGATTAACACAAGACAACTGTGTGAATATATCATTGTCCCATTCTTCCCAAGTACCAGTCTGATGCAAGCAGGGAATAGTCACATTCCAATTATCAAAGGGAGAGAATGTGAACTGCAAATTTTAATTTTACTGTTTTTTTAAGATGAAGAAATAATTCTAAATTATTTTGCAGTCAGTAGTTAACCTTTCCACATTAAGCACTTCAGAAGACATGACAGAACACACAAATAGAGTTGCTACTGTACAATATACTTCAATAACTTATCATTTTCTGACAAGGGTTGAAAAAGGTCCAGGATATAAGACAAACCACCAACTTGCTCTTCTGTAAGTGACATTTTTTTTAAAAAATGTACCTCCAAGTGAGGCAGGCAATTTTTCATTTGCCTTGTCATCTATATGTAGCTAGTAGGTAATGGTCTGCTTTCAGTCCTGGAGACTGTCTAAATTTTATTGTTTGTTTTTTTGTTTTTGTTTTAATATAAGATTAATTTTTTTCTGTCTCCATCTTTTTCTCTCCCTCCACATACCTACCAATGTATAGCAACACATTTTGCAGACTTTGATTTAATGTCAAGGGTTTGCATTATTAACTTTTTAACTGTGGTTGTTTCTACAAGTCTAGTTATAGAACATTTTTCAATTGTTATCTGCTACTTCTGGTGGTCTAGTCACATACTAAACTCTATATAAATATGTAGTTTACATGCCAAGGGGTTTTTTAATGTGTTCTAGGTCACAAAGTCATTATTACTATGTGAGGTAGACAGGAAGATTTGCATTGAAGGTCAGCTGTTGTAATTCATATTTAAACTTCAAAAATAGCAAAATAAATGAAGCCTTTACTTCTTACAATGACTGACTTCCAGTTTATTTTACAAATTCTCCATGTGACACTATTTACCATATCCTGATGCTCTTGCCCCAATACCTGTGTATAAAACAGTATCACTTGGGGATCAAGCTCATTGAGATCTGAACTGACCATGAAACATTATTACTTTGAACAACCTGCAAGCATTTGTCCACCACTTTACTTAGAAGAATGGACCCAAAATTAAGTAATCCAAAACTAACAAAATTACTGCATTTCAAAGACTGAAGCTGCACTCATGTTGATAGTCAGTACTTCTATGCAATGAGATCACACTGTGAAACCATGGCCATTCAACCACTACCCCACCCTCAGCGACACATTCAGTTCACAGATGCTCCATGAAGAGCAGGAACTGTAAATTTGCTATACGCCCACATCCAGCACAAGCTTCTTGCACAGGGAAAGCCAAATTGAGCCACATCTCCTGAAACAAAAGCCTGGCTGAGAGCAGCAGCACAGCATACCTCATGGAAACTAGAGAAAGCCTGGAAGGAGAAGGCAAGCCAGGTCTCTACTAAAGCCTGCAGCGCCCTGGAGTTGCCCTACATATAGGGCAACTAGGAAGGTTGCTAGGAAGGTTTTGTTTTAAAGGTGTTTACCCTGATGACCACTCACTTTTACAATTTGTTTCCACCTGGTTCCTAGCTCAAAGGGAATCTAATGCAAACTATACTGAACATCATTTGAGTTCTTTTTTGTGATGTTATGATGACAAAACAGCTACTGAGAGCCCTTCTGGATATCACTTGACTATTAATTCCTCAGGCTTTTCACAGCTCTGAAAACCAGCTGTGCCCCACAGCTGTGTTGTTCCTGGGAGATAAGAAAGCATGGAAGTGTTTGCAAAGTGACAGCCTTGCAATGTGTGACTGATGGTGCCAGAGCAATGCCTGATCTTTCATATCCCAACTCACACCCGTGGCCAGCTCCAGCCCTGCGTTGGTTTTGAAAACAAGCAAGCTTTGGAGTCAGCAGTTTCAAACTCTGAGATTCCTGTACCAAACTGTTCTCCAAGCCGTGAAATCAGATGGGAGGGGGCATTTCCTGGGCTGCTGTAGTGACCCTGAGCAAAGGACGCTTAGCCATAGGATCCTTCTGCCAGGTCACCCTCACGGGCAGCTCCCACTCACTGCTCATGGGCAGCTCCCACTCAGTGCCATGCTCACACCACCTGCCTGGCCTTGCCTTTATCTAACAGAGGAGCAACAAGAGATCATCCTTTAGAATAGAGGGTTGGTTTTGTGTATGGAAATGATAAAATAGCTCAAGTGGTGAAAAGGGAGAGCAGCTCTCCGTGGATGGTTTGCATCTGCTCTGTGCAGCACACTGTGGGAAAATCCGTGTAGGCTCTGACTGATGCTATGTGCGTGTGAGGAGCCCAGCATCTGAGGGCATGTTCATTTTACCTGCTGTGTGTATTCCTCATCTTACTCAGTCTTATTAAAGCAATCATTAAACTATTCGTTGCTAGGCCTTACCTCTCTCTCTCTCTTACCTCCCCTCAACCCCTCCTCTAGAGCAGAACAGCTGCCCAGGTTGCAGCTGTTCTGCAGTAGTTACCGCATAAAATAAAGGGTTATTTTGGTTTGAATTTGTAAGGGAAAGAGGCTCACAATGTGTGTTGCATGCATATGTGCCAGTTTGTTCCTAGCAGTGACATTTTAGTCACTGTCACACTTCAGTAAGTGACGGAAGAGCAGCAAGAAGAGCCAACTGGTTAAAAGGGGAAGGACCTGCCAGTACTTCTGCCAACCCTAGTTTTGCTTAACTAATATCAGAAAAGCATCCTAGTCTCCCCAAACACAGAGGCACAGATATGCGTAGGTCAACCCACGAAATGCTAGTTTGGAGATAGTTCTCTATTCCTGTGGGACTGCCATGGGTTTTTAACCACTCATCTCACAGCTGGACACTACTCTCTGTTTTAAAGATGACTTGAAATATTCTTAAATAAGGTGGTGCTGCCAGCTTTGCTGGTTTAATGATCAGTTCCTTGTGATCTGAACACAACTGTTGCTACCTTCAAGCTCTCTACTTGATCAACCTGCCCACTCTTCCCTAAGCCCCCTCAAGCTTTGTTCACAGGACTCAGGTGGCTGCCAGCTGACCAGGAGGAACTCTGAATTCATTAAAACCCTTACTATCTTGTAGCAGCAAAGTATTTCCCTACCTGTCAATAAAGCAACCAGCTTGCTCTGGAGTGTCAGCTCTGAGTTTCTTATGTCCATGCCCATATTACATACTGATCTCCACTGCACCTGCTCCATGTCTGCTGGCCCTGTTGTGCCCTGGTGATGTGGAGATGTAGAAACAGCCTGCAAGAAGGACAGAGTTTCTGCACCACAGAACCTGCAATGTTATGGGGTTTATAATCCTTCTGTGCACTTATCAGTGGCATTTCAAGTTATATGGTTTATATGCTATCTTAATTATCAAGTCACTACAGAGCATGCACAGTTGTCCTAGTGTTATTTCAAATTCCCAGCTGTGGTCTATGAGGTTTCTTTTCTTCTAGAAATCCACCACACGAACGCTTCTGGGAAAACAATAGGCAGGGTGGAAGTTGTCTCATGTCCCCTTCTCCTGACAGCTTCCTCCTAACGAAGACGTTTATGACAAGAAAAATCAAACCTCTCTCCAGTTCCAGCAGTGCCACGAGGTCTGTCTGGGCCCCATGGTCAGAGCTGAGCCCAGCTAAGCTCAAGTGACTCCAGCAGGTCACAGCCCCGGCCAGAGAAGGCTGAGGCAATGCTGTCCTGGTGGGTGATGCAACCAAAGGCTCAGAGAGGGCTGTATTTCTTACTGGAAATATCTGCCTGTCACTTGGCATTTGAATGAGCAGTTCGAAGCTGCTGGTAGGTGCTTGTGTCAGGGTAATGACTGTGACAGGCTTTTTCCATCTCTGAGGAGGAGATGGTTGTGACATTTGCTTTGACTGCAGCTTTGAAGCCGCGGAGTTCCTGTGTTTGAGAGCAGGCAGTGAGGATGAATGCTGTGTAATGCTGTATTTCAGATCAGCCCAGCAATTAACACTGTCCAGGCAGTGCCATCTGACTGGTGCTGCTGAACCTGTGAACAGCAGCGTGCCCTGCCAGAGGCTGCTGCAGCCTTGGGAGTGAACATGGACAGTTCAGTCCAGCTCTACGTCCTCTGCTGTTACTCATGGGTTGAATCTGTTGGAGCCTCTTCTCTCCACAGCTTTGCATCGTGCTCCAGGGAACACCAAACACTGCTGTTTCAGATTCTGCCCTTGGCCACTTTTCCCTCTTTGCCCCTCACTTTTCCCTCCCAGGTGGGAGTCAGTGGATCAATGGCCCTCACTGATTTTAGGAATAAATTAGGAAGAAAAAATCATAAGGGACTAGCTGGTTTCAGGAAAGGATTCATCATCAATACAGCATAAAGTTATTCACTTGTGCATGAAGGATGGGCAATTACAAGCTGGAACAGAATCAAGAATGCAAACTTGTCCTCTCTCCCCCTGAACTATGCTCTGCTTCCCCCGAGTAAAGGAAAGAAAACGACAAGACTTACATTATATCTTGATATTCAGTGATTTCAAGGCGTCTTTCAAATGCCGAGAAGAGCAGGCTGATGAGAGCCCAGTACCACCAGTTTCCATACTTTCCAACCAGTTTAACCGCTAAGAGCTGGGATGTCAGCAGCAGAACCTCAGTGCCAGCCTGGCATTTTGTGTCTCTTCCAAAAGACAGGCTGTAGAGGAGGCAGGCTGATGGGAACAACATTTATAAGTGAAGCATCTGCAAACTTGCCCCCAGTTTTTGGGGCTTGCCCTAGGCAGAAGTCACCAGGATGCCCCCTCTGGACAGACTCACACGGTGGTCAGATCCCAAGCAGGATCGCAGATAAGGCACAAATGGCAGAAATGAGCCATTGGCAGGGTGAGCCTGGTGGCAGTGGGCAGGATCATCAGAGAGCCCTGATCACCAGAGCAGTCTGCAGTGACAAGGGACAGGATCAGCTCTGCCACTAACTGCCAGCACAGCTTGGGCAAGGAGCAGGGCTGACAGCCTGGTCATAAATACAGCTCATGTGCCAGGGGACAGTCATACTTAGCACACGTTTGGTCCCCTGTGCCAGCTTAGGGGGATTTGTGGGGTGTTGATGGCTCTTTCTGGCAAGGCTGGCACATGGGATGAACCTTCCCAGCCTTTATAGCAAAATTCTGCTTTTACTGCCAAAATTAATCACATGTAAGCATGAGAGACAGGGCACACTGCTGGGGGCACATGGAAGGAGCTGGGGAGATGATGTGGCTTGGCTTTGCTTTGCTTCAGCATGGAAGAAGGGATGTGTGTGTGGGGAGGGTAACAGAGGAGAAAAAGTCCCATCATCCTGCACCTCTGCAAAGGAGTTTCAGGGTGTCCTACACAAACCTCATGATTTGCTGTGGGTCTCCCCTTTCCTTCCCCACTATTTGCCTTTGTTTTCATTGAAGAAACTTGGAGATTTAACATACACATGCACACACACAAGAAAAAAAAAAAAAACAAAAAAGAAAAAAAAAAAACCGAACAAAAAACCAAAACCAAACCAAAACAAAAACCCCAAAAAAACACGGGTGAGATGTGAAGAAAAGACTGAATATGATTAAAGCAGGATTTGGGCGCTGGCAGAGAGCTGCCGTGGGTGGTGGGTATTAGCAGTAACAGCTGCTGCGCTTCCCATTAGAGGAGCAGGCGAGGAAGGTCCCTGAAAGGATGGTCTCCGGCAGGCTGGCAGGGCAGTGGTGGCAGCGAGCCCGGCAGCGAACGTGTCCCAAGGTAAGCGCCGGCGGCATCGGCAGCCTGAGGCATTGGCAGCCTGAGGCGGGCAGCCCCGGGATGAGCACAGGCGGGAGGGAGGGGAAACGGCACAGCCGGGGCAACACCCGAGGGAAAGAGCTGCTGCTCGGGGCTACTTCCATGAGCTCTGGTGAGAAATCTTACCCAGCAAGGACTGTTTAGGTGTACCCAGAAGCGAGGCTGGCTCCATGAAGAGGAGACATCCTGCTACTTGTCCAGCAGGGCTGGAAGTGTCAGCAAAGGCTCCCGTGATTCTCACGAGCATCTTCTTGCACGCAACTGGTTGAAGTGGCAGGATGCTTGGCTGCATCCATCTGCTTGCTGCTTTAGGCTGGGTATGAATTGTTCTGCTTGCAGTGGTGCTTCATTAGTCAGCTGGTAAGTTTCAGAAGTGCTTGAGAGGGAGGTGTAAGCTAGACTTCCTCAGCCTCTGTTGTCTCTGATTTATTTACAGTTACTCATTGACTAAGTGTAATGACATCTAAGGCAGGCATGTTGAAAAGAAAAAGCGCTGCATTAAAATCAGAAGCATCTGCTTTGCGATATCCATTACAATAAATGCCACACACTAACCCTTCATCTTCACTTTGAAAAGTGCATTTTGAAAAAGCAGAATGGCACAATACTCTGTTCAATCTGGAAATGTGTTTTGTGCTGTCACCGCAAGGACATGGCAGGCAGGGACAGGCTCTGCCCTGGGCACTAGCCCCATATGTGATGGGGCCTGCAGCAGCTCTGCAGGTCCAAGGGGCAGATGTTTCCCCTATTGATCAGGCTGTACATTTGGGCTGGGAGTGGTGGAGGGTACTGAGTGTGGCTATACAGAGCCTGCTCCTCTTAAAACCCACAAGACTTTTTAGAGCAAATCTTTTCTGGCTGCACCCTCTATGGGCAGCTTGACAAGAAATACATCCTCTTGCGGGAGGCTCTTCCCTCTCCCAGCCTGAACAGTTCACTTCAGAATGTAAATGCAGTGGATTCCCCAAGTAGCTCTGGGTGCCACAGACATCACTTATTCTCTTTTGTTTAAAGACTGTGGGGAGGGCAGCTCTGGAGATCAAATAAATCAATGGCACCATTTGGGGAGCCACAGCTGTGAACAGCTCCACGTTGTTTCCTGCTGTAGGATGGAGGATGGCGGGAGAGCCCACACTGCTGTTGTTGGCTGGGCCTGCATGACCCTGTGCTTGGTCTCCTACGCGGCCGCCTTCTCGCAGGGCGCGAGCCTTTCCGCCTGCAGCGACATGATGCCCAGGCACCTGAGGGTGCAGCTGCACAGCTCCAACAGCAACTACGTCACTGTCCACACCAACATGTCCTTCTTCTTCCCGGGAGACAAGGTGCCAGGTAAGGAACAGCTTCTAATTCCTGCATCTGAAAAATTCACAGTAACTTATCTCAAGCGGTGGAATTAATCTCTGCAAGGTCTGGGAAGAGATAACTGCTCTGAGTGAGCTACAACACCAATCTTGCCATGAGGACATATTTACAGAGGAATTCTGTTTGCAGCATGGGTACTTTGGGTGGGATTCATTTATCTCAGCTGGGTCTCAACCATACTGACAGACCTCATTACATGCAGTGGCCCGTGAGAGGCACCTCCAGTGGGTAAAGTCACCTTCCCAGCCCCTCTGCACCACTCAAAGGGGTCTGGGTGACTCACCTGACTCTTGGGCATGGTTGGCAGTATTTCACATCCTCATCATTGCTGCTCCTCAGGCAGATGCAGACAGAGCTGAGAGGCACCATTCCCCAGCTCGGCCACTTGCCCATTCATCCCTGTGCAAAACAAAACCCCCCTGAGAGCAGAACACGAGCTTTCGCTTACATACAGAGTGGTGTCCAAACCTCCTTGCATAAAAACGGCTGTATGCTGCCTGATCCAATGTGGTTAACAGCTTATCTTCAATGAGGGGTGGGGGGGAAGTCTCAGGCAAATCCTGTGTGCAATTACACATTGCAAAACCAAAGTCTGGCCTTCTGTATCTAGCATGTCCAAGACAGACTATGAGGACAAAGAGAGTAAGGGGTTTTCAGTAGTGTTGCCCAAGGTTTTTTCTGGGAAATCCATTGCAGGCAATTCACTCCATAACAGCAAGACAAATACCTTTGTGTCCTGTGTTTTGTCTTCCAAAAGTGACAGTAAGAAGCACCCGGGATTACATGGGCTTTATGCTGCAAGCTCGCAAAGTGTCCAACAATGAAATTGCCGGCACATTCATCTTCCTGCCTCCCAGCTCCAAGCTGCTGACTTGTTTTGAAGATGGTGACACTGTCACACACTCAGACAAGTCACTGAAGAGAAACCTGTCCTTTGTATGGAAAGCACCAGACCAACCCATTGGAGACATCAAGTTTTTGTAAGGACATGCTGGTTCCTAATCAGAATTCATGTCTTCTCAGTTACAGGCTGTCCAGCACAGTGGTTTTTGTATCTTGAACCCAATCTAGCTAAATACTTACCAAATGCTGTAACAATATCCCAGCTGGTGCATAAATCACCATTAATATCTGCTGCATAGTGCTGTTTTTTATTTACATGGTCACTGTTTTCTCAGAATACATACAATAGAAGATGACAGCTTAAGCATTTTAGGAAACAGAAATGTTAAGGCATAAAGAGAGAACTGTGACCATATTGCCTGTCTTTGTAAATAATACAGCCCATAGGACTTCCCTGCCTACAGGATAATCTTGTATATTACTTCTTAAAAAAAAAAAAGACAAAAAAGAGGTAGTTTTAAAAAAAGTTACATGTAAACAGAATTACTCACAATAGAAAGAGAATGAGCACTGTGTCAAAACTTGACATCTTTGTATTGCACCAAAGTCCCAAACTGTCCAAGTACCTTGGTTCTGATTTAGAATGAAATGAAACATCATCTAACTGACTGCCTTAGAGGAAGCACAGTGCCTCTTCATTTCAAAAGATATTAAATCATTATATTTAACTTTACAAAGTCACTTAGAAACTGCTTGGCCAGATCCTTGGCTGCTTCCCAAAACCTAGGTGTCCTGTTGAGTGCTGTGGCTGGAGCATGTCATCATGATTCAAGAAAAATTCATTGAAACAGAAATATTGCTGCTTGGAATTTCCAATTCTTGGCCATTGCTTTATATCAGAAAATACTATTAAAGTTTAAAGAAATACTATTAAACTCACAAAAATCGCCAAATAAACCCAAGCAAATCCCAACAAGACCTAGTCCTAGCCATCCACTCTGATACTTCCTTCATGTCTTGCTTTTGACCCTCTGAGCTGATATCTGATAGACTCTTTCTTTTTACCCCATCACAGCATCTGGAAAATGCCTTTTTAGGCTTAAAAATGCTTCATAAGTGTCATCTGGCACAGGAAAACCTAGGTTGGTTTCCCCGTAGATAATTCTCAGAAGCAGCTGAGCAATCCGAGCTGAAATTCTCCCGAAATCTCCAGCTTAAAAAAGGCTTTCAGGGTGAAGTTAAAGGTTGGCCAACAATTTTGGCACCTGACAAAAAGCAGAGGATTAGGCAGGCTCAAATATCAGAGGGATGAGAAGAGAGACTTTTTCTTCCCCTTACCTATTCTGCTGTTTGTACAAGTTACATTGGCTTGTTTTAATTAATAAATACCACTGTTGTTTCCCTGCCTACAGAAGATTGTAAGCAGAGCTAGTCCAAGTTTTACAAATGTACTTCTATCAACATGATGAATGTAATACAGCTTTTTAAAATATTTTTTTTGTTTAAATTCCCACACATTTTTTGGCTGAACTTAATTATTTATTGAGTGGTGATTCTTTACCCCACACCTTTCTTATAGGACCTGGTACCTTTTATTTGTAATAGAAAACGTACAACAGACTAATCCTTTAAAATACTTTTGCATTGGTTCTCTGTTCAGATTAAAGCAGTCTTTGTGATTACACAAACAGTCAGATGTTTTATTAATGCTATAGAGCCAGTAAATTCTTGCCTGATTATGTTTTAACAGCATCTCCATAGTCCAGTCATACTTTGTTTACTGGGCAAAGATTGGATCTGCTGTTGTGGCTCAAGGAGGGCAAAGCAAGACTCTTGCTGACAAGAAGCCCGATGCCGTAGTCCCCACGCCGCTGCAGGGGGCAGCTGACCCTCACCCCACAGGTATGGTGAGCAAACCTTGCTGTTTCTTACCAACACCTCCTGCAGAGTAGTTTTACAGCTTATTCTAGGCAAGTCTCCAACACAAGTGGCCCAAACAAGCTGTGCAGACCCATTTAACTCCTGTGTCTGTCGAGATCAGGGATGGCCATGGTGAGCTCCTTGAAGTGAAGGTACGGGTCAGTATTTGAGGTGTGGGGCCGTATTTGAAGAGCCAGATACAAGGAGGGCACCAGAAAGTTAAATGGGGTTGCCAGTGCCATAATGCCATAAGGCCCTCGCATTATGATTTCAATGCAAATCTTAAAATCCTTTACCTAAAACCTCAGCTCTTGAAGAGAAGGAAGTGCAATTAGGAATGTGGTCTAAATAGAGGAATATATTTGTCTCTAAATGTGATTATTGTCCTCCAGGTATATATTTAGTTGTATTTATGCAGCCTCTGGTCAGTAAGATGCTCCAAGAATTTACTTATACCTAAATCAGACTTATTTCTCAGCATTTTTGGCATGGCACCAAGGCTGAGTTTTAATTATTTTACTTGACTATTACATAGGCTGCGAGCTTTGCTTCTATAGTTTCCATGTGGGTGCCCTCTTAAAAATAAGTGACATGAAAATAAAAGAGTCACTGCTACAAACCTTCCTGGCAAACCTTGGCACTGAGTGGGATTTGAAATAAACAAACCGAAGACAATAGACTTCTGCTCCTCTCTCCCTGATTTTTGTTTTTTCTCCCTGCTGGCCAAGGTCCCATCTCTCCTGCAGCTGCCACTGGCTCCCTGCTGCCTGCCAGCCCCACTGGCATTATGGCAACACCAGCACCAGAGACAGATTTTGGTGTGGGGTCGGAGAGTCGTCCCTTTGCTGAGCCAAAGCAGCCAGCCCGGACTTTGCGGGCTGTGCCCGGCAGGAGTATCCGGTCCAGAGGCCAGGGGCTGGAGCTGTCCTTTCCCACCCAAGACGTTGGAATGGTGGATGCCTTGCAAGGTTCCCTCTCCCAGGACAATGCCTCCAGCAACAGCACCTTCAATGGGTAAATCTAGGTGGTGGGAAAAGCTGTTTTCCAGTCCTTGTAGGGAAGGAAAATAGTATCAGTTTCCCTGCAGATGAACAAGGAAAATGTAGGAAGGTGCCTAAGTGTAGGAAGGTGTCTGGGGGAGGTGAGAGGGTGTTTGTCTGCTGAGATTTTGAGAAATAATCGTTTGGATATTGCACATGACAGACAGTGACAGGGAGAAAATCCAAAACGCCTAAGAACCCAACACTGTGTTGCTCAGCACAGTGGGGGACTGGCCAGGTGGTGGAAAGATGTGATAAAAACTATCGACTGTTATAACATTTTTCTGAAAGTGCATACAAATATTCAGTGAAACAGTGAACTCAGCAGACATATTTCTCCATCTGCAGGGAAAAGGAGAAAAAAAAGGATGCAAAGAAATTATGAAATTTGGGCTTGGGGATGTCTGCTCAGAAGTTTTAGAAGGTTTGAGCTGCATGAGCTTTCATGCAACATTTCATATTGTGGGCAAAAATGATGGGGATAGGAATCAATGATCAGGCATAATTCAAAATACAGGTTGTATGATCCACATTGACTGCATGCTTCCCAAAACTGCTCTAAGGAGCAACACTTCTTGGTAGTGTGAGCCACAGGTGTCACTTGCTAACTCTGCCTTTCCTCTGTCCATATTTCAGTGCAGGAAGCTTTGCCAGTGCTGCCACCCTACACTTGTGTTTGATGTGTACAGACAACAGGAAGGTAAGAACCAGGGGCAGAGAGGATGCTCCAGCAGCCCATGTAGGTGTCATAAGTGACTAAAACTACATTGAGATTGTTGAAAGTTTAAATTTTTTTTTCCTTAACTGGAAATTGGGGTTTATATATCTTTCGAGCTTGGTTTTTTTTTTTTTTTTTTGAGCCCAATGCCTGGGTTTTTAAGAGGCCCACTGTAAAAACAATTGCTTTCCCTTATGTAGATGTGACTACAGGCTGCTGGAAATATGTGTGCTTAGAGATACAGGACACAGAGTTAATGGGGTAAGTCCACTATGCAGGTGATGGAGAGAAGAAAAATACAGGGAGCAGAAAGAACTAGACCTGGTTTCCAAAATGCCAAAGGAGAAAGAGAAATAATCTCACTGAAAATAAAAGAGAAAGGGGGCATACAGCACAGAATGAGCCAGAAATATTTAGGAAGGAGCAGAGGACAGAGAACAAGTAAAGGAGAGATGTATACCATGAGCACCTGGCAAAGCCACAGAGAGAAGTGGAGAACTGGCAGTAGATGGAAACCAAAGGGAAGGAAGAGTTACTGCACAAGGCAAGATCAGAAAAGTATAATGAAACAAAAACACTGAGAAATTAGGCAAGAATGGGGAAGAGTATGAAAAGAAAGGAGAAATTAGTTGAGACAGGGCAAGGACTTGTGAGCAGTTCCATTTTCTATCCCAAAGTCCCAAGTCCTGCAGCATATCCTTACAGTACAGAGTTCGCATTTTGAGGGCAAGTGATCCATACACATGCAATTCTAACTTTGCCAGCCTGTCACTTTACAGTTTGCAGTTCAGCCACTGAAAGTCTTCTATTTACTACTGTATTTTCATAGCACCTTCAGAAACCATCCCTTCCACAAAGGATGCTCTGATCCTCCACTACTTTGCTTCACAGCTTGCCAGGGCTCCTACCTCAGCTTTGTGCTCCTGTCACACTGTCTTCCCAGGAAGCTTTAGAAATCACTAATGATGGTAGAGGCTGAGAGTTTCTCTGGTGTAATTAATGGATGTGTGAAAAAGCCTGCTGGGCTGGACAGGCTGGAGAGGTGCCAGCTACTGAGAGCCAGATCCAAATCTCAGTGGAGCCAAATTAAAAACTCCAGTACACTTTGCAGATTTTGGATGGGGGCTCAGGTGCATAGTGGGAATGGAAAAATTCATTGTGGGCCTCCTAAATTGCATGCTTGTTCCCCAGTTAGTCTTGACTGATACCTGCAGCAAAGCCTGGGCTGCAGAACTGGCGTGGAGCAGCTGGCATTTTGTGACAGTTAAAATAAGGTACATGGAACCAGACAGTGCCCAGAAACAGGCCCAGGCAGGAGCCTACATTCCCACGAAAATGGGTGGAGGGGCAGAAGATTTCAGACTGGCCGTGTAAACTGAGGAAGCAAGACAGGCTTTGGGGAGAGTTTATGGCTTATATTTGAATGCCCCAAAACTGCTGATGGCAAAGGCCATCCCAAGTCTTCCATGTCTGTCCACTCCATAGCCTCAGAAGGGCAATACTGAATCCCAGTGGGTCCATGTGAGCCTACACACGCAGCTTGGCTGGGAAAATCACACCTGCTCTTTCAGCATGACCCTGGTGCCATTCAAGGTGGGAACTGTTTAAGTGATATCATTTTGTGATAATGATGCCTGTGAAAAATACCACCACCACACCAGAAACTGCAGACATTTAGTTAGACTTATAAGTGACCTTCCTCTCCACCTGTGCCCTTCAACTTTGCCCCTCCAACCCACACTACTTTTGCTCCTGGGACCAACTGGGGTGCCTTTTTCCTCCACGGCAATTCTGGTGTGGATCAAGCAGGGTTGCATCTGCTTCATTTTCTAAAAGCTACTGAGTAAACAGTGAATAGAGAAGAGTTAATATAAAGCCAGAGGGATACAAGGGCATTAGAAACAGAGTTGAAGTATTCCATGAGGTAGGTAGAAAGAACTCAATCAGCCCCCTTTTCGCTTCCCTCACTGCATATTTTGGCATGTTTTTGCTTCCAAAGGGCAGTACTGAGAGTGGGACCATCTTGAAAGCCTCCTTACGTGTGACAGCGTCTCCCTCTGCCCTGCACGTACGCACTCACCTGGGCAACATCGCTGCAACCACAGCCTGGCTTGGTGATGCCAGCACTGCTGGCAATTTGTCCTCGGCATCAAGGCAAATGGCAGGAAGAGAGTTGGCACCACAGCCAGAGGAAGCAGGCACCAGGGGTGAGGAGGACAAGGATGAGCAGGAGGCAACTGGGAATACCCTGCCATGGGTGACCAGACCAGCTCCTGAATCTGCTGTTCCTGGGATAGGGGAAGGCCCTGGCAGAGGAACCCAACTCCTTGCAGCCCAACTTGGCATCCTCCTGGTCTGCACGGCCGCGCTGGGGCTGCTGCTGGCAGCTGCCATGCGCTGTGTCTGTGCCCAGCACTGCCACAAGCGGGCCGAGGTGTCCTTCAGCGAGCCCGAGCCCGACATCATCACCATCACGGGAAACGGGGCGGTGATGCGCTTCCGAAAGATCCGGGACAACAGCTTCGTGCTGGTGCCGGCCGAGTGCAACTGGGTCAGCCCCTCGCGCAGCGCGAAGAGGACTCTGGTGGTTTAGTCCCTCCTTGTGCTGCCATACAGGCAAACAAACCCAAAGCAGCCAGTCCAGACAGAGGTGTTAGCAATGTATCTAAGCTACAGCTGCTGAGAAAATTGAAGCTTATAAGATTGCTCAGTGTGTTACACTTACTGTAATTAATATTGTATATCTGCTCATTAGCTGTCACTGTGGCAATGACATACTCTTCTTCTGTTGCCTTAAGGGTGTAGCCAAAATTAGAAATTCTTCCTCTGCATTGTGGTATTGATTCCTGTTTAATCTCAGAAAAAAGTTTCTAGTTTTGTATTTCTTTCTAGGAACTACAAACCCAGCCTTTCTCATTTAAGAGCTTACATGCTTGACTCTGTGTACTTGGTATCCCTCGGATGACAAATATTTGCCACAAAACTTCAAGTTTCAATTTGAAAATAAAAAGCAATAACTCATTAGTGGAGAACATTGATCCCAAGAACACTGAATTGATCCATGGAGTGAAACACAGGATGGCAGACACCAGCTTTTGGGGGAGAAACATGCCTTCTCATCAGGTGCAAATGGAAGAAAATATTTCCTATCCATTTGCACCTGATGAAGAAGTGTGTTGAAGCCTGACAGCCAACATTTATTTAGTCTTTTACTTTGAGTCAGCTCAATGACACTGTGCAGAAACATGGACTGAGAAGTACCCTTCCCAGGTCACTTTGGAGATGCCCTGCAAAGGCTGCATGGGAAGTTAACAGCATCCTTGTTTGTGCAAACTTCTCTCTGACCCTGTGGTTTTCTGCAGGAGACCCCTAAAGCAACCCTTGGAAAACAACATGATCCTGGGCACATCCTAAGAAGGAGAGGTGACAACAGCAAGGATAAAGTTTTATTTTACTGCAACTTTAAAAGAGCCAGGAATAGACCTGATAATGATCCTCTTGAGATGAACATATTAGAGCCTTTCAGAGAGCAGGAATTGATCCCTCTGGTGTCCTTTTCTAGAGTGGATCAGCTTAGAGCTCATCATTCCCAAGCCATGCAGTGGAGGACAAATTTACATTTGGTGCTGCAGCCTAAATCAGAGCTCACAGCAGAACCAAGCAGATAATGACAGGACTCTGATGGTTCACCCAGCCTTCCTGGTGACAACTTCCCCTCTGTCAGGAAGGCTCTGTGGCCATCTCCAACTAGTTGCCCATCTCCATGCTGGGTAGTCAGTCAAAGCCCTGCTCTCACATCCTCCCTTACCTCACCACTGACTTCAGAGCAGACAGGTGGGACATGAGTTCTCCTGCTTCAGCTCCAGCACAATGCACAGAGTGCAGCTTTTGCTAACAACGCCTTCCATTAGCATTCAGAAAGAGCTGGTTTCTGACCATACTGCTGCACTGTGATTTGTGCTGCACACATGGACAAACTTTTATCAACTTCACTTCTAGGCCCGGTGAGTCCTGGGCAAAATAAATGAGGAAGAAAAGAAGTGTACTCACAAATGCAGCTTACAGAGATGAGCTTGATGCTCTTAACCACTGCACTTTGAAGAGAAGGACAACTGCACCCTTTGCTGCAGAAAAAACAAGGGTAGTTCTGTAATTGAAAAGACAAAGTTTGGATTAGGACTCAGAAGGATGCCAGGTGAATGGTTTTATATTCACTAATTGAACTTATGCCCCACCTACTAGTAAATCTCCAGGTTTTTAAGCACACGTCTAGACACTTAAAATGGCATTCCTCTCCCATGTCATGTGGCTTAGAAAGAAATCATGTTTCTGTAACCCAGTGTAGCTGAACTGTGTAGTGACTAAAACAGACGGCACTCAAGTCATTGCTAATGCAGCCAAAAAAAAAATCCTAATCAACTAAGAAAATAGGTCAACAAATGCTTAAATATTTAAAGAACTATCACATATTATTTTAAAAAGTTTCTTATGATGGCATAGCTGTTTATGAATAAATTACAAATACCTATGGCCTCTTTCACTGTTTCTCTAGGATTAATATTACCAGACTGCTCTGGCTATAAAACCAGAACCCTCCTCTCCTCAGCTCTTTCCTCACAACCCAGCACTGCTTCTTTCTAGGCTGACTAGAGCAAGGGAAGGCCTCTTAGAAGTGTTTGATTGGGAGAATGGCACTTCAACACCAGTCTGTCTTCTGCCAAACTCTGCCTTCTGCTAAATTGATGTGCTCCAGTATTAATAACAGCAAGACCAGTAATGGTGAGCTCTGAGGGATTCAGCTCCTCTGAATTAGTAATGAGTTTTGCTACTTTGCGGCTCTCTTGGCTGAGACTAAAGTGCCTGTACCTTTTTTTTGACTTCTGAATGATGTTCTGTTTGTTGTAGTTGCCATGACAGGAGGAATGGAGGTCTTACCTCTTCTAAAGGCTGTTTAAAACACAAGCACTGGTTAATCTATTAAAAGGCAAACCATTCAAATATCCCCATTCTTAACTGACATGCCTTATATGGAAATTAGTCTGTGCTCACGCTTGTAACAGATTTCTGAGGAAAAAAATGTCAGAATTAGGAGAACAAAGGCACAAACCATTCTAATATTTACTGGAGAGAGAAGTGAAAGAGTTTCCTTATTTCCCTCTCTAGGTGCATGACTGGGCTGGTCACAGACATTCTGCTGGAACTGGGGATTTCAGTTCCTCCAGGGCAGCTCAGCCTGCAGTCACCTGTGGCCCATGCCAGGCTGTCATCCCTCAGTGAAGTGACATGGTCTGGGGTCAGAAGTACTGAAAGCAGCTAATGCACACCTATCCTAAACTTATCTCTCCACCAGCCAAACAGGCATCAAACACAGTTTTGGCAACAAAAATATCTATGGCTATTGCAATGCTTTAGCTATCCTTACTCAAGGAAAAAAAAAAAAATTTACAAAATGTAATGTGGAGAGGTTGCACTAAGCAAGACAGCAGATCCAAAGCTTGGATATCACAGACATTTCTTGCATTGGTTGAATTGTCACTAGTAAGCAAAAAAGCCAGACATGCACTGATTTGGCCAGCTGCAAGAAGGGTGACAGGAATCATAGGAGAAGCTCCAGGGCCCTGTGGGCCCAGCAATCACAGTCAGCAGGGATGTGTGAGCTCCGGCTCTCCCAGATCAGTGCGGATGCGGCCCCAGGCATTTCAGAATCTGGCTGGTTGGCTTGGCCAGCCCTTTTGGCACAATTTCTGCAACTACTCAGGACCACAAAACCAAGGAAGGCAAAGCAGCAAGGTCAGGAACCCAGATAGTAAAACATTCAGCAGTTGCATGTGTTATTTATTCACTCAGATTTAAATAATAATGATAAATGCCTGTTTAAAAAAGAAAAGGAGATACTTTAACAGTTTCTGCAACATTCAGCTCCTAAAAGACAGCTGCTTAGCAGCAAAACCAAATGACAAAGTAGCAGCCTGACCTGCAAAGCTGGTGAACAGCAGAACGGATCTCTCACTCCTGGCAAGCTGACCCTTTCACTGCCTCTGTCAGGCCTTTAAGGCTCATTGTGTCTGGACAGCTCTACAGGGCTCCCTTTCTGCCTTTGCCTTCCCTTCCCTCTCCTGCCAGCTTGTCCGAGGCTACGAAAGGGCAGAGAAGGACTTGGGGAGTCACAACTTCCCCTGGACCAGGAGCTGCTCAGAGATCCCTCCCAGCCCCTTCCTGCCACTGAACTGCTTCCCCTTCACAGGTTTTGTCTTGGCAGCCCTCTTTCCTCACTAGACTGTGTGTGACTCTCTCAATAAAACATTTTGTTACATGATGTATGAAGGACCGTGTCTCAAACCACATTTTACTGTATATTTAAGTGCATGTTTTGCTGATTTACTACTGTTCTAGAGAACGTCTCCCTCCCTGAGCAGGGCAGGCCTGTTATGGATACATCAGCTCTGACTAATGATTATTAGTACATCCCAAGGTTATGTCCCACAATCAAATAATGTGTAGGAGGGAAGAGAGACTCCAGCTTGCTCGGCTGAGGACAAAGATCACAGATAGTCTCTTTCAATCTTCAGATTGCAATATCCATTACAGATTGCCACCTTCTAATGTCAAAGTATAATTTGTTGTTGAGAAAATGTGTTGCTGCTCCAAAGGTGAGTCAAAGATCAGGCTGGCTGCATATCAGTGCATGTTGATGTACATTAAGAACTGACGGCCAGGTACCAAGGACATCGGGCAGCTGGTGCAGAGGGAACGGCAGCAGACGTGACTTGCTGATCCTTCCTGTGCAAACACACGGCCCGGAGTGGGAAAATATTTAACCCAGTCGAAGTCAGGTGTCACTAGTAATTGCCAGTGTCTAAGGCAGCACCAACGCGACGTGTCGGAGGCAGCGGCTGCCTGCAGCGGCGTCAGAGGCGCGGCGGCGGGCAGGAATGGAGCAGTGCCCGCGCTCCGGGCAGATCCCGGCCCGCTCCCGGGATCATCCCCGGGCACTCCCCAGGGCAGCGCCCGCCGCCCGCGCTCCCGCCCGCCGCCGCCAGGGGGCAGCGTTGTCCCGGGGATGGCGCGCCCGGGCGGAGGGAGGGTTTGTAATCCTTCCCTTACATTCCCCCTTGTAGGGTTTAGATCCGTCTTGATTATCGAGCCACTACACAGCATACACAGTTTCCCCCAGTGCTATTTTAAATTCCCAACTGCAGTTTGTGGGGATATTTTCTTCTAGAAATCCACCATGCGAACGCTTCTGGGAAAACAATAGGCAGGGTGGAAGTTGTCTAATGTCCCCTTCTCCTGACAGCTTCCTCCTAACGAAGACGTTTATGACAAGAAAAATCAAACCTCTCTCCAGTTCCAGCAGTGCCACGAGGTCTGTCTGGGCCCCATGGTCAAAGCTGAGCCCAGCTAAGCTCAAGTGACTCCAGCAGGTCACAGCCCCGGCCAGAGAAGGCTGAGGCAATGCTGTCCTGGTGGGTGATGCAACCAAAGGCTCAGAGAGGGCTGTATTTCTTACTGGAAATATCTGCCTGTCACTTGGCATTTGAATGAGCAGTTCGAAGCTGCTGGTAGGTGCTTGTGTCAGGGTAATGACTGTGACAGGCTTTTTCCATCTCTGAGGAGGAGATGGTTGTGACATTTGCTTTGACTGCAGCTTTGAAGCCGCGGAGTTCCTATGGTTGAGAAGAATTTCTTCCTAATATCTATTCTAAATTTACCTTCACTTTAAAGCCATTCCTCCTTGTCCCATTACTGTTTGCCCTTGAAAAAAAGTCACTCTCCAGCTTTATTCTAGCCCATCTGTTTCTAGGGGCTCCAGAACTTCCAGTTAACAGCCTGCAGGAAAACACTCTGTGTGGCATCATGGTCTCTTTGGGAGGTTCACTACCACCCTGCCCTCTGCAGCTGCTTGCCAGACGCTCCTTCCCAAAAAACACCCACTAGAGTACATGGCTGCAGCAGACAGCATGCACATGTCCAATCTGGTTACAGCCACAGCAGGTGAGCAGTGCAGCACAAGTCAAATATGCGAGACATACCCACACAGTGTCATCCTTCCTGTGCAAAGCACAGGAAACATGGATGCAGCACAGTCCATGCTGGCCACGTCAGCCACAGCAACATCCTTTGGGAGGCTCCCTGTCCTTGATGCCTACAATGGCTAGTGCTGTTCTGGGCTCACACCAACAAGGGCAGTGGTGGCACCTGGAATGTGAGGCAAGGATGCCGCTTGTGTCTGTGAGACTGGTTCCTTGATCCTCCCTTCTCCCTATCTGCCATACTTACACATCCCCCTCATCTTCCTTGACAGTTCTCTTTCTCTGCCCTTCTCTCCTCCCTGCTATCTATTCCACCTGAATCCAAGGTTTGTCCCACCTGTGAACAGATGATTTGTCCCATCTATTTCAGGCACTGTTAACTAGTTCACCTTGGCCTTCCATGGCATTACAGATGTGGTTTCCTGGGTCCTTCTGCTTCTACCAGGTTCTTCTCCCCAGAATGACCCCACTCTTCCTTCAAATATCTGTGAGGTGTGGCCACCTCACACATCAATGTCCTTTTGCTACCTGTGAAATCATGTTCTTCCTTAGGGCAGTGTAGCTCCTTTCAGCTTCTCCCTGTCTTTGTGACAGTCAGAAATTTTGCTTCTCATGCTCAGGAGCTTCCCAGGTCTGCTCCGTTAGCTAAGGCTTTTGTCAGGCCCCAGTCACCAGCTTGTGTGCCTCAGTATGTCCCTCCCCAGGGTGTCTCTGCATGTGGCATTGTCTCTTCCTGTCCTCTTCCTAGCCTTGATCTGCCAGTCTTCAATCCATCCTGTGGTGGCTCTGACCACTCTCCTCTTTGACCAGACACAGTTCCAGCCCTTTAGAGTGAGTCTCTTTGTGTCCAAGTGGTCTGAAGCAGCCTCATTTTGCAGGTCCTGAGCAAGGAAGTCCTTGCCTTGCCCAGGAGACCAAACTGGACTGAAAGCATGGTTAACTGCAAACATAGGCAACTTTATTTCAGTAACTAAGTCAACATCAGCACTTGCATATGTGTAGAGGAGCAACATGGGCAGGACAGAGCAGGCCTTTGGCACTGAGATGGCCTTTGGATAAAGCAGGCACTGCCTCAGCAGGAAACGGTCACAGTCCCATGCAACCCGCACTGGATCCTGTCCATTCTCCTGCTCAAACTGGGATTCCCTGTAGGTTCTTCAGGAGCTCCTTGATCTGAGTGAAGAATTCCGTCAGCTTCTTGAGTGGACATGGGAAGTTCTTAATCTCTTCCACTGGCGTGGGTATCGAAGTTGGCTTCTGGGTGGGGGTTGGTTTTGGCCATGGCCTCGGAGTAGGCAGTGTTGTTGGCCATGGCTTATGAGTGGGAAGTGTTGTTGGCCATGGCCTCGGAGTAGGCAGTGTTGTTGGCCATGGCTTATGAGTGGGAAGTGTTGTTGGCCATGGCCTTGAAGTAGGCACTGTTGTTGGCCATGGCTTTGGAGTAGGCACTGTTGTTGGCCATGGCCTTGAAGTAGGCACTGTTGTTGGCCATGGCTTATGAGTGGGAAGTGTTGTTGGCCATGGCCTTGGAGTAGGCAGTGTTGTTGGCCACGGCTTATGAGTGGGAAGTGTTGTTGGCCATGGCTTATGAGTGGGAAGTGTTGATGGCCATGGCCTTGGAGTAGGCACTGTTGTTGGCCATGGCTTATGAGTGGGAAGTGTTGTTGGCCATGGCTTATAAGTGGAAGGTGGTCTTGGCCATGGCTTCTGAGTGGGCCATGGGGTGTTCGTATGATGAGTCCAGGGTCGTGAGGTGGTTGTATAATGACTCCATGCCCGAGAAGCTTCTACCTGTGGAAGTAGCTCCATCTGGATGAGAATCCAGTCATAGAAGTGCTGAACAGAAGTGTATATTCCAGGCCGTTTTGCTCTGGCGCAGCCTCTCCCCCAGCTGGTCACTCCAACAACCCAGAAGAAGTCAGCGCTGTTGTCTTTGCACATGAGTGGACCCCCGCTGTCACCCTGCAGAGAACCAGAGAGGATTAAGGCGGTGTTGGGTGGCCCCTGTCAGCACTGGTGCTGCTTCCTTCTCCCTCACAGCCCCTGCCAGAGCTGTATTCCCAGCAGAGCAAGGTTCTGCTCAGGTGCTGGAGCCTCCAGAAGCTTGGCTGGGAGTGGGTTGGGGGCCTATGAAGTCAGGCTCTCTCTCAGCTCTGCAGAGTGATCCTGGATGTGCAGAGGACAGATGTTCCAGTATTGGTATCTGGACCCCTAGACTGCCAAGAGCACTAGCAGGGCTTTCTCAGCAGAGTGCCAGGCCTCTGAGACAAGGGAGGCACTGGGCTAGGCCCTGCAGACGGTGAATGGGTGGGAAGCCACAGCGAAGGTGGAGAGCCAGGGCTGAGAGTGACTGGCCGGGGAAAGCAGGGGCTGGGCTGTGTTGGGGCAGTGCTGCCTGTGCGGCTGGGGGCTGAGTGATTTGTCACTGAGTGACACTCCTACCTGGCAGGTGTCGATGCCACCCTCCGGGTAGCCAGCACACAAGTTGTGGGTATGGATGTCCCCCTGGTACCACTCGCTGCTGTTGCAGATCTGGACATTGATAAGGTGGACCTTGGCTTCCTGCAGGACATCACTTGATTTCTGAGCTGTGAGCACAGAAGGGAATGAGGACGCAGCAGCTCGCTGCCACTTTCCCCATCTAGGGGTGATCCCCTTCCCTACAAAGGGCTTGGCTTTGTCTCTACAGAGGTGCTGGAGCTCTCTGTCCCTGCTCTCTGCCTTTAGGGAGTGGGCAGCCTGATTCTGGCTTTGGCCTCTGCTGTCAGGAAGCCCAACCCATCTTCCCAGTGTATTGAGCTTGCCCTCCATTTCTGGCAACTCACATCTTGCCGTAGTGGCACCCCAGCCAGCGACATAGCAGGTTTCCAGCTGTGCCACATCCAGCGTGGCGTTGGGCACACAGACCAGCTGGATGTAGGAGCTGCACTTGACGGGCTCGTTCAGTTCCAGCAGCGCGATGTCGTTCCTCTGGTCAGCAGAACTGTATTCCTTGTGAACCAGCAGCCGCTTAATCAGGCGCACCTCGGCCCCAGGGCCCGGCTCAGTCAGCTGGGTGGCCCCGATCAGCAGGCGCATGGCGCTGATGTTCCTGAAGGCACGGGAGAGAGGGGTGAGGGAGCAGAGCCTGGAGCTGTGGCAGCCCAGCAGTGACCAGCCTTCTGCTTCTCAAAGCAGAGAGGAAAGCAGCACTATGGAGGCAGTGACTGCTCTAGCACGCCTCAGGCTCTGGGAATGTCAGCTGGAGGCTGCTAGGGAGTAGTGGCATGTGCCCAGCCTTCTCCTGAGCAATTTCTCAGCTGGGCTCTGCATTGCTCAGGCACTGGGCACACTGCAAAGAAATGAGATGGGTGCATCTCATGGCTCTTGCTGCCAGGGCACCGTCTGATTTTGTGGGGATATCCCTGTTTCCTGCTCCTCCTTACCTGGAGTCGGCAAAGCAGTGGGCTGCTGTGAGGACCCACTGTGTGTTGATGAGGGACCCTCCACACAGATGCCCAGTGCCTGAAACCGAGGGATCTTGGATGCTGACAAGCCAGGGCCAGGCCCCTGCCTCGGCACTTTTGCCACCCACGACGCGTGTCATGCCTCGCTCCTCATCAGAAGTCAAGGACCGGAGCCCACAGCTTCCTCTGCAAGGAGAAAGCCATTTCCATCCTGCTCCGTGGCTTGCTGCTGCTCCAGCAGAAGCTCCCCATGAGGTGTGTGGTGACAGCACACCAGGGAAGGCCATGGGGTGTGCGCCTGTCCACAAGGAACTGAGGCTTCCCCATGGGGTTTGGGAAGCTGTGGCCTGGCAACAGAGGACAAGCTCTCCAGGGAGCCCCCAAAATGCTCCAAGCTCCCTCCCAGAGCCTGGGGCCACTTACTCGCAGGTGTTCCACATGGCCGGCACAGGCCGGCACGTGGCCAGCAGCACCAGGAGGCCGAGCAGCAGCATTGCTGCCCGTGGCTTGTGCCAGCTGCGGGAGCAAAGCCTCCGTGCACCAGCACAGCCGCAGTGCCCGCAGCACTGCCGCAGTGCCCGCAGCACTGCCGCACCCTCGGCCCCGGCCTGATGTCACAGAGCAGCCGGTTCCACATCCTGGGCACTGCAGCCTCGGGCACAGGGAGCAACGTGGAGCCATAGAATGTTTTGGGTTGGAATGGACCTTAACGATCATCCAGTTCCAGCCCCTGCCACGGGCAGGAACACCTCACACCAGATGCTGCTCAAAGCCCCATCCAACTGGGCCTTGAGGATTTCCAGGGATGGGGCAGCCACAGCTTCTCTGGGCAACCTGTGTCTGTGTCTCACCACCCTCGCAGTCAAGAATTTCTTCCTAATATCTATTCTAAAACTGCTCTCTTTCAGTTTGAAACCATTCCCTCTGGTTCTATCACTACTTGTTCTTATGGAAAATCCCTCTCCAGCTTTTTTTGTAGACACCTCTGCTTGCAGGATGAGGGTACGCAGGCCCTGGCACACAGGAAAGCATAGGTCCATTTGTCAGCAAGGTGGACAATTTTGCTTTCATTCTTTAAAATAGGACGATTTGACTGAGTTTTCCTATCATGTAGTACCTAAGTAAAAGTCAGCTTGGTCATGTATGTGTGGTATTTTGGCCTATGTATCTGGAATGGAAAATACCCATGTCCCTGCTCTCCAGGACAACTTCTCAGCCAGTCAGCACTCTCTCTGAAGGACTGTGAAGTGATAAGTGCTGCCTACAAAGAACAAGGCATAGAGAAAAAACTGATGAAAGCACTGGTATTAAGAAGCATTGAGATATATCTGATAAAATCCAGCTTTGCTTTCCATGTCAGCCCATATATTGTGAAAAGCTCCTGAAGATCCTTAACCAAGCAAAAAGAAAATATGCAATCAAAATGGTATCTAAATATTAACCTGCTGACTGATACAGATGTATACAATCAATATGTGTATGTACACATATTATTCTAGTTATATAGTGCTTTCTACCCCTTTCTCTGTTTTCAGAAAGAGTAAGGAAAAGACACACACAAAGAAGAAAAAATGAGAAACTTGAAAAAAAGTAATAATCTGTATTTGCAAACCAAATTAAATTTTTGGACACCCCAGTGTTTAAGCGTTTTCTTTTCAATCTTATTAAAAGTGCCCAGTTTTCAGAGAGTACCTGTCCTCCCAGAGTGATGGTTACCTCATGTGTCAGTCCAGTTTAGCATCTGCCATCATTTCTGATTTTGGGAAATGTAGGCCCCATGTGTTTACACTTCTTCAGATTGTCAATCTCTTTCAAGGAGTTAGCAAAAGCTTTACATTTGCATTTGTTTTACTTACCTGAATTGTTTTCCCGTTTTTATGATCATCCTTTTTCTCAGTGAGAGGTTGAATTTCTGGTGTAGGCATATGCATCCACATAAAAATGAGGGCTCAATACATTTGAAAAGGGAGAGTCATTTAATCATTGATGAAGGTATAATATCCTGAGTAAGTCTTAAAACCACCAGAGGTCACACATGGGTTTCTTCCTTCCCCTTTTCCTCTTCCAGCTTTTTAAAAAAATTTGTTTGTTTGCCAGTACAGCTGGATTTTTTGATACAACAGGGTAGCTAAATTTCATGTATGGAAAATATTGAAAAATAACTGCATTCAATGTTTGAGCAGACCTAGTGATGCTAAACACATATTTTCCTGTGAAAATTAATGGTGTGCCCAGAATACGAAATTGTGCTGGTTTGCAAGACTTGGCTAATTTATAATGCATCATTTTAGTGACAAACAGGAGAAATTAAAAGGACGTGGTTTTTTTTCATTGTTGTTGTTGTTTTGGGGGATTTTTTTGTTTGGTTGGTTTTGGCTTGCGGGGTTTTTTGGGGGTTTGGTGGCGGTTTGGGTTTTGTTTTTTTTTTGGCTGTTTTTCCCTTTAAGATGGACACGGCAGTCAACACATTTGGAGAAATCTCATACCATGTTGATTGAGTAATATCAGCTAGAACCACAACTTCTGCTGGCAAAAGGGTCATCTAGAAAGTTCTCTTTTTGATGTAGATGCTGAACAGATTTATATTTTGAATGGTATATATGTCCCATGGTGATTTGAAATTTAATAGAGAAATACAGACTTTGGATAAACAACATTGTTTCTGTCTTGTAATTTCAGCCTGTAGCAGCATTCTCTGTGTGTGGGTACAAACACTGGTATCTAGGATAGATATTAAGTACATAATAGTATTTGTTAATTCATACAGTTTTGTGGTATTATGTCTTGCAATTGGTTGAGACATGTCTCTACTTGAAATCAATTCCCAAACAACAACAACAAAAATTATCAAGGGTACTTAAAATCTAGTTGGAAGTGGGTGATCGGATTCTTCCATTAATTAGGCAAAAATCAAAGAGACGGTGGAATGTGTGCTGCAGAAGCACCAGTGACTGCACCAAATAAACTCAAATCAACAAATAGCTAATTAAGTAAACTTAATGATTTCCTACAATGTATTCTTGAAAGATAAGAGGAGCACAAAATATCGACAACTTCCAGAAGAGAGGGAACTGAAACAGTGGAAGATGTTGGAATATTTCAGGACTTGGTCAGGGCACTGGGCTGTGCCTGACACAGAGACAGACGCACAGACACAAAGGGTGTCCAAGTTGAAGATTATCAACTCCAGTGTTAGCTCTGGCTTTTGAGGAGATTTGGGGTGTTCCATAATACTGGGGAGATGTAAATAACTGAGCTACTCATTAACATAAACCAGTTACCTCCAGTCAAGTAGGTGTGGTCAAGTTCCCTAGAAAAAATCCACACTTACCAAGAATCCATGCCTGCCAACCCTCTCATTTTCCAAACTGCAAAAAACCAAACAATAATAAGGCCCCGAACAACCATTAGTCCAAATTTTTCACTTCAAGTCAAAGGATGGATTTGACTTTTGATTTTTAAAGGACAACTATCATGGCTTTTAAGCAATAATCAGTAGAAGAGATGAATAGCACACTTAGAATATGCATGATTTATTTGGCAATGCCTATTAGTTCTTTCTGGAGAAAATCAATAATAATTCTCATCTCTTTGTCAGTGGGAATTTAATGTAGGCTAGAACGTCACTGAGAGTTTTATTCAGATGGAAGTCTACTCAAAACAGAACAAAAAAGATGAGTTTGAGAAAAATGCTTAATAAAATGCTTAAATTAAAACTACTCAAGACTTGACTGTTCATCAGAAGAACATTACTTAACTTACTCAGCATTGCTGTACCAGAATCTGGCAGCAAGTTTTAAAAAGGAACCCTTTTTTCTTTCTTTAAAGTCATAATTTATAACAGCTAAATTACTGGCTATAAATACTCTTTTCTTTCTACTAATGTATTATGCTCCTGGGATTGTTCAGAGCAAATATTTTGTTACTAAGAAAATAAGCTCCTAAACTGAGGCTTCTGGGGAAAAAAACACATTCAAAGTAGCATCTATTCAAAGAATATCACTGTGCCATCTTAACAGACTAAATTTTATTTTCACTAGTAATAAAAAATACTGAAATTTCTCACTAAATTTAATTTTTAAAGATAGCAAGCTGCTGCTTGCCATATACTGTAGCATATTTATGCATATACCAAAATTCAAGGTTCTTATTCAATGAAATATAAAAATTCAACCAAGATGAGTTAGCAGAGGGAGTTTGCTGTTGAAAGCAGAGAGCTAGATAAGCAAAATATATTCCTAAAAAGATGTGATGAAATTATGGAACATAGAGGATAAAGATTTAATATACATAATGATACACATGGAGGCATTTTTCCTCACATACTGTGCACCTTTCTTTAAACAAAACAAAAAACCCCTACCAAAAATCATCTGAAAAACTGATACTAGCAAGATTTGAATTTTGTTGGGTTTTTTGATATTGCCCTGATAGATAATTAACATGAGATTATTTGGGACATTGATATGTGATAGTGCAGCTATATATAACTCTATATGCCTTTTATAATCAGAGAGGTTTTGTGTCACAAACAGGCATTACCTGATCACAAATACAACACAAGGCGGGCTCCGCTGACTGCGGCGCTTCCGTTCTGCTCCCTGACACACAAAATCTCACATATCACAGTTCCCCAATGTTTTTACACCTGGAGAGGCCAGAGGGAGGACGTTTGTGAGCACAGGACGGCACAGTACTGTGGGATTTGGCTCTGGTTCTGGGAGAGATCCATGCTGTGATGCTCACAGCCAGCCGGGCTGGAAAGATACAGGCTTCTCACATTAACACTCCATGAGCTGCAGCAAACAGAGCTACCAGATTAGCTGGCTCAAATTGTGTCATACTCCTATTTTTAGCACACTATTATGCCTCTGGGATATATTTTATTTATTAGAGAATTGGACCAGATAAATAGATGTTGTAGCTCTTTTCTAAAAAAGGGCTTTATGCAACTTGCTGTGAGGTATTTAAAAGACTGTGTGTTTTGGGGAAGGGGCAGAATGAATGTGTGAGGCAAATATAGTAGTCCTGAGCCACTTCTGGGAAATTACAGTTAATTTTTCAGGCAAACAGAGACCTAAAATAGATCCAAAAAGGCTTTTTTTGGGTAATTTTTAGACAGAAAAAAAAAGAGGTTGTCCCAACATTTCTCTAATTTGAATCAATATTATTAAACAGAAAAAGCAAGAATTTGCTGGAGAACTTGGCAAAATATGTCAGCAGCAGTTCGGCATTTCCCAAAGGACTGACAGTGACTCTAATGGATCCAGCAGTGAGCTTCAGGTCTGCATCATGTGGGCGCTCCCGTCCAGAGGAGCTACGAGTCCCTACAAAGAACACAAGAACTGTAATTTGCATGGCTTAAGTTGTTCAGTGTCAGCACAAAAAGCTGAGTTCTGCTTCCCCAAGCATCATCTTGGAAAGCTGCCCTGGTTTATTGGCTACATGACAGGGACTCTAAGAGAGCTTGGAGAACAGATGAGAGCATCATCTTGATGATGACACCAGGTTCAGTTAGGGACAGCTAACTGGGAGAAGCTAAAATTAAGAAAAAAAAAGGAAAAAGATATTTTATCACTTACTTCATCAAGTAGTGTTGACAAGAAGTGGCAAAACTACACAGGGAAGATACTGGAAAATAAAGCAATTTTGTGTCATCTTGGGTATGGACTGTGCTGCAGAGAAAGAATAGAAACAGGGAAGGACTGCAGTCACAATGCTAAGGAACAGAGGGAGCACAGAACTACAAAAACTTTTGTCAAGAGAATTTCATACCCATTTATTGTCACAGGACTCTCAAATTTTATTTCCTGCTTTCTCCTGTCAGAATGCCAGTTCTCACATGACCTCTATAATTTTTTAATCCTATCAATGAAATTGTCTTTCCTTCAATTTCATTCTTTCCTTCAATTGTCTTTCCTTTTCATTTTCTTCCCTTTCCAGGCAGATGATTTGCCTGAGAAGTTGAAATTGTTTCATAAGAAAACTGACCATGAATAATAAGTTTTCTCTTACAGAGATGAACCAGCACCAGCGAGCCAACATCTGCAAGTCTTTGATTTGGTGACTATTACACTGGATGTAGCCCTCCCACACAGGATGCCACCCAGAAGCTTTTTTCCTTTTTCTTACCTGGGTGACAAATGGTTGTGCCAGGTGGCAGCTTTGAACACAGGCAAAGAACAGATGAGATGTACAAGTGTGGGATCCTTCGGAGATGCACAGCCTCTTCATGGGCTGCGGCTGCTGGGTATGGGCTGTCCCTTGGAGTGTGGATCACAATCAGCTCCTGATCTCACACCTGCTTCTGGCTGGGGCTAGCAACACAGTCAAAGTTCATCTGAACCTACCAGGCAGCCTAAAAATTCACTGGTTATTTTGTTACTTAACAAATCCAGGTGTTCTTATCAGCTCAGCAGGGCTCTTTTCTGCATAATAATTCCAAAATCCTTTGATTTACCTGCCCTCCCTGCCACTGACTATGATCAGAAGGGTAGGTGGCAGGGAGCAAAACCTGATTCAGCAGCAGCTATTGCTCATTTTCTTGTCACTCTATAGGTCACTGGCTAGCAGAAATCTCTGTGGAAATGCATCTAAAAATATTTTGAAACCTTGGCCTCCACTGATGAGAAAATTAAGTGGTGACTCATGCTCCCATCAGCTCCAGACTCGATTACTGCAATTTGGGGGACTGATGCTCCACCGAGACTGCAATTTGTTTAGGGGAGCAGCAGAGAGGCCTCATTGGCATTCATTGTTTCCAACACATCTCTCTTGTCCTTTTAATCACTAATAAATTTAATTTCACTTCTCACTGAAGATCTCTCCACCTTTCTGGCAAGAGGAACAATCCCAAGGCTGCTTTCATGACCTCTGCTGCAGCTTTAGATGCTGGCACAAAGCAGACTTGCCTGGAGCAATGCCTCCAACCTGCATTTTTCAGCATCCTTTCTCTAGTCCTTCACAGCTTGTCCATGCAACTCCAGAAGATTCCTTACCAGCCCTCAGGGTGTTCTCTGTTGAATGAGAATTTTACAGGAACAGGACACGTCAGCTTGGAGGAATTTAAGTCAAAATGCCTCCTCATAGAAGCCGCAGTCTAATGATCACAAGCAATAGTGTGGTTGAAGCAAGAATATGGCAAAGAAGAGACCACATCCCTCATTCCTCCCCTGAGCATCTGACAGGATGCTGGTCTGGGAGACTGGGGCTACCTCATGGAAATAGGAAAAAAGATATTTGGTTTGTAAGATGCTGGAAAGGGCAGGCCATCAAATCTAAAGTAAAATACTCTTCATTTAGTCTCATCATGTGCTACATTATCCCCGAGCTTTGTTAGAACGATGGCAGGGCTCTTCAAACAGCTTCCCTGGGGAGACTGCTCTGCAGCTTAACAACCTTGCACTGGAGATGTGCAAATGTAACCAAGGGCAGAATTTAGTCTCTTGTCTATTTAACGTGCTTGCTAGGGACTGCCTGTGTTCCTAGCACTTTATAATAATAGTAATATAAATGCATTTGGATTATAACCAAATGGAGAAACTATGATTTAGCCCTTTACTGTGTTGTAATTCCCAAATGCATCAACATCTATTTAAGTGCAAAACAGTCGACATTTTACAAATACAAAGCCGTGATTGTCTGCTTTAAGGGTTCCGTATGAGATTATGATTCAATACAAAACACAATTCAGTGTCTGAAATTTCATTTTTAATGGCAGAATAACATAAAAAAAAGGTAGTTCTTTCTCCATATGTAGTCTTGCAAAAAAAAATGTATCCCAGGGACTTGGCCCTTTCTAGTCATTTCTACATATATAACTGCTCATCTCTTATGCATGTATGAACTCACACATAAATCAATGTGCTTGCAGACAGACCATATTTCATCTTGCCTTCTAACCTCATGCTGTCAAGATATTTCCACAAAAAATGTAACAAATAAAACTAACAGCTCCTTTTTCCTTGACTGCCAGAGTAATGTAGGGGACTTCTCTGTACAACCAAGCTCCTTCTGCTCTGTGAACAAGCACAACTGCGCAGCTTCTGCTGAGACTGCCTTTCTACCACATAACCTGCTCACACTAACTAAAGGAACAACGAGAAAAAACACAACCACATCTTTGATTTTAACTACATTAAAAAATTGTTTATCTTGATAAGTTACTGGAATCATCAAAAGCTTTTCAATTTAATGCACAAAAAGGGAAATAAAATGTTTCAGTAATTCAACACAAAGGGCTAACATTGCCCCTGACCTCTGAAGTGCTGTTTTATTGTTTGGGTGGGTTTTTAAACTCTGCTGTCACTGGATGGGATTATAGAGATGCAGAAATAGAAAATGTTGATCATGAAGAAAATCTTCATGTTGTAACATGACCGAAGTTCTCATTTGCCATCAGTTTTGCCTGATTATGTTTAATATCAGTTATATTTAAAGCCAATAAGTTGAAAAGATTCAAAGTTGTTCTAATCCTTTACTAAAAAACTATTTAGGTTCAATGAATTAATTTTCAATTGATGAGAATTAGCAGCATTCTGAGGACTTTCTTTCCCCAAGTTCATTAAGTATTTCCAGACAGTTAATGGGCTTTTGTTTAAAAAAAAAAAAAAAAAAAAAAAACCAACAAAAATTTAAAAGCTCAGCCACAAAAGAATAAAACATATAACAGAGATAAAAATGTGACCTAAAGGATAAATAACTTTATCTTGTTTTCTTTTTATCAAAATTGAATTCAAAACCATTCTGTTTATTAAAGACATATAACAAGTCATAAAACAAACATCTTAACAGTCTTAACAGAATTGATGTGCACAATTCAGTTTTATTAAGTATGAATTTAAAATATGTTTCCGTTTAGCTTGATATTCCCTTTAGACCAACACCTCCAACACTCATACACAATATTTAAGCTGCCCAAAAGCAATCAACAAGGACTTTGTAAAGACTAACAAAAATACATTGTAAAACAGTCTGAAATATTCTTAAATGCTGGAAAAAAACCCAAACAAACAAAAAACAAAGGATGTGTTCAATGGAATCTAAGCAAGTTGCTGGAAGTACCGAAAGGCAGAGATTCAGTACACAGAGGTAGCTCAGTAAGGGTACTTGCAGTGTTCCGATTATTTAGCATTGACACAACTTCAGTCAGCTACTGTTTGCTTGAACTCCTGCTATGTATTTTAAAATACAAGGGAACACTGCCTCTGGGCCTGTTATCTCACCATTCAAAACCAGCAGGAAGAGTCATTGATTTCAGTGGGATTGGGATTAAGTATCTGGATTTTTTTCTCTGGAAATTCATGTTTATGGAAGCAGAACATAAAGAAACTGTTTATGTTTCTGGATGCTGTCCCCTGTTAGAAGTGGGGATTTTAAACCCAGAGGAATTTTTTCCCATATGGAACCAGTTACCACTTAGAATGCTTAAGGAAGTGGAACCTTGAATTTGGCCCAGGAACTCTCCAGTTCCTAGCAGGTCTGTTGGTGGATCCGCCTGCGCTATCTAGGGGTGCACTGATCAAACTGTGAGCTCACTGCCCAGTGGGAAGAGAGCAGAGCCCTGGGGCCATGGGCAGTGCACAGTGTCCTTCAGCCCTCTTGCCTACTCAGCAGGCAGAGCTTGATCCCCCTTCCAGGGAGGGAAAGAATTCATCATGTGCCACCTCCCATAACTTTGTCACATGGTCCTTTTATTGGTGTGCCAGTTCTGAACAGGGTGATGCTGTCAGCTCCCCACAGTTTCTCATACAGATGGCAACAGGGAGTGGCCATCAGATAAAGCACCGAGCATTGGTACCAGATTACTTTTTTCCTGTTGCTCACAGGACAGGAAGTAACAGACTAGGTAAACCAAGCACATTACTTTGTTTTTTAGTAAGGCAAAAGGATATTAATTTCACAAGCCTGTTGTCACATAGAAGATCTCCAGTTTGTGTAAAGGCTTACAGCCTTATCAGAGCTCTGATAATCTACATTTGCTACAGACTTGCTCCAAGGTGTTTGCATTCAGCCACACCTTTAGCTGCAATGTTAACCACGACAAACACGGCAGCTCTGCATTTATACTGATTCCACATTGACCTATTCCTTTCCTTACTTCATATTTTAAGGCACAGTTGTCAGCACAGTTTTTGCAGATGGGCACATGCCCCAGTCTGGACTGGAGCATGTTTCTGAAATCTTCATCTCTCAGACAAGATGTCGTGCTGGCTGCATGTTTAAATATGTGCCTGCATTCCTCTCTCTTCAACACCTAGAAACAGTATTTTGTATTCTTTTTTACCTAAGTTTATTAGAAAGAGTAATAATATTTTTTAAAAAGTTGTGATTGATTGTCAAATGAGCTAAGATAGCGTTTCTGTTACTATAAGGATCCTTTCAATTAGCAAAAAAAAATAAATTGTCAACTTTCCTGTCCTCATAAGCTACTATTCATTACCAATGCAGCAATAGAGAAAACATAGCTTGTCTTACTACAATAAAGGCTCTGTTTCAGCATCCTAAATTCTCTGTGCAGGTCTCTGTGCATTGCACAGGGGGAAGGAAAAGAAAAAAGAATACCAAAAATTCGTGTTCTTCAGGGGTAAAAGATAAAAAGATCTCCTAGCTGCAAACACAAATACTTCACTCATAACCCAAGCACCAGACCATTTCTTTTGAAGAAGCTTATGAGGCATTTAAGATATACAATGGCACAATATCATACAATGGAATTGAAAGAATTTTCTTGAGATACCATTAACTTTGAAGGAATGTCTAGACAACTGTGTCAACAAATGCAAATAATTCATGCTTTTCAGCTTCTATCCATTGGATGGCCCCATGCTGAGTATACACAAACTCAGAAGAAAAAGGCATGTCACAGTCATATGACTAGGGAGTGTAACAGAGTCACACAGAAATTCAAGTCAATCTCAGAAAAAAAACCTTCAGAAAGCTCTTCCCCAAGAGAAGAGCTGGTAAGCCAGCAGTGGGATAGGCTCCTGGTCATTTTGGCTAGTTTAAAACAGAGACTTGCTGCTGGTGCACCCTGGCTTCAAAGCAGGGGCAATGGAAGAACCAGCTGTCAGTCATGACCATTCACTTGGTTAGAAAAATAAACTAAAGGACTCCAAAATACTGTACAACCTCTTGCAGCAACCAACAAAGTGGCTTCTGAAAACAATGCTTTTGCCAAAAATGCATCTGTAAGGCACTTAACAGGTATCTTTTAATATATAGATATATATAGATATATATAAAAAAATAAAATATGCACTAAAGCAACCTTCACAAAACCCAGCTGTGTCAATTGTCCATGTGTACAGTATAGTACATAGATACATCCACTGTGACACAGGCCATCTCCACAATTATACTTTCAGGGGTGCTTTGGGCTGCCTGGTTAATTTCAGTGCCTGTGAACAGGAAACAAAAACAGTCACTTTTTTATGCCCTTAAAAGACAGCAACAGCACAAGGTAAGAGTCTCATTTATAAAGGGCAAGAAAACACTGCATGTACTTCTGAGCGGCTGAGCAAGGAGTCAGCGTGCAGCTGCCAGGCTGTGGGTTCTGAGATGATCTTTGTGCTCTCATAGCCCATCACAACCTCCACTTACACAGAGAGCCTTAAGAGAGGAACCACAAGGACTATGACTACAGTGGCAGTGAAGGAAGCAGAGATGAGTCTCAGTTGCCTTTTATAAAGTGACCATTTGGACTCCACTCAAACCACTCGTGGCACAGATAGAAGAGCTTCAGACACACTTAAGGAAAGACAGTGAACAAAATTTGTGCCAACACCTTTGTGTCCCTGGCTTCCTTCCACATAGCTCAAAGCCTGCTCAGAGGAAATCACTGCTGCAGTGGTGGATGTCATGCACCTTTGATGTTTATACCTTCCTTTCTGAGAAAAGGTATGAAATAGGCAAAGTCCATCAGTCCAGAGGTGATCTTATGGCGGGGGACACCTGACATCTTTGTAGCTCCATTGCTGCTGAGGAAGAAAGAAACCCCTTTCCTTTTTGATGGCAGGCTCCAGCTCTGTGTTCCTCACAGGGCTGGCCAATTATGGTAGCTGAGCTATTTATTTAGTGTGTGACAGAAGTTCAGCTCGGTGCTCATGCTTCCAGTTTGGCAGGAAGCAGCCTCTTTAAGTAAGGAGAGAAACGTGATAGGCTCAGAAAGCATTAGGTTTTCAGCTGCTGCTGTACAGCAGCGTGGGCACTGGGAAGGATGCTGGCTCTTGGTATGCTCAGCAGCAAAAAAAGCTTTATGACCTCTTAGGTGGGACAAATTGGCCCAGCTGAGAGGAATTTAGACAAATTAGCAAATTCCTGAAATTTGGAACCTCCATTTTTCTGAAGGAAGTCTTTTGGGTGAAGAGCCCTGACAGACTGGCATTTGTCTGAATTCTTGTTTCCAGCAGGTCGGCTAAACAAGCAATTTTCAGTCTGAGAGACGCCTGATGGGGCTTCTTATTGTAGATATTAACCTTTAATATTGTACACTTAAAGCTTGTAAGCACTGCTTGAAAATCACTCCAGCACAAATGTAAACCCTTAAAAAACCCCTAAACCTTTAAAAATAAATGGGATATATTCCCCTCAGAAACACCAGCATTTAACTATTGTTAAATCCAACCCTTTGAGATTAGTCTTTTGGATATTATTCAGCAAGAGACTTTGGAGAGTGAGACATCATTTCACGCTTTTTTGGGGAAACAATTTTTTAACTTTGTAGTTTGGCAGATTCTGCTACCATATTTACAAAGTAGAAATACCTTAGTGTAGATGAACCTCTAAATATTTAAATTCAATTTCATACAACCTGATCACATGTACTATCATAATTAAGTAAGAATGTCACTGCAGTTGAGTACTGTGACTGGATAACTGCCTCCCCCTGCAAGAGAGATGCCAAAATGAAGCCAAGGTGTTTGTAGAAAATAAACATCAAGGGTGATGATGACATGTTTATTTTCAAAGCAGGAGACCATTATCCAGTCACAACATTCACTTCTATTATACTTATTGCAACTGTACCACACCCAACCTCATTGATTTTTTTCAAAGAGTAATTAAAATAACATTTGTGAATAATACAGAAGACCAACTGAAGAAACTGCAGCAACAGAACAACAATCCCCCAAAGTGGTTCTACAGTGGCATTACAGTCTGCTTAGCACAGGAGGTTTATTTGATGCTTAATGAATAAGAAACTAGTGCTGGTGAACTGTAAATCTCTCCAGTACTGGTTGATTTTTCTGATGCTTTGTTTAAAGGCTATTTTAATTTGCAGCAGTTGACAGCAGCCCCTGAAGGCCATTACTGCCCTGAGAATAAGGGAGGTCTGAATGAGCTCCAGCCCCACTCCTGAAATGCTGAAGAGAAGTCAGCATTGCAGGGATTGTTCTGTCACAAGCAGCATAAACTTTAGGCTGTCTTCTACAGGAATAGCATGAAATTTTCTTTATACCACCTGTAAAGTCTCCTGATAATTTCTGATTAAAAGAAAAACCATGATTTTCAGACTGATGGATAATTGCCCCTGGATTTTCAGATTTTCATTTTCAGACACTCAGACCAGTATATATTAATCAGGTCTGATTTCTGAACACAGTTTCTGAAAACCGAGAGTTTCCCTGCTTTTTACAGTTCAGATAACACATGAAAATAACTGATTTGAGGAATTTTAGCATTCAAGATAGCGAGGTTACTTTAGTGGTATGAAGCTGTAAAATGACAGCCACTGGGGTTTTGCTGAAAATTGAAAATATGAGTGTTAGCAATAAAATTTATCCACTGCTAAGTGGAGAATGCAGGGTGCTGATGGAGCTGGGCTGCCAAAGGTTGCTTCAGTTGCTGCAGCTTCTTGATCTTTTATTATCTCAGAACACTAAAAGACAGCATTAAATTCGATTTCGTGGACTAGCTTTTTGCAGGGTGGTTATTCTGAGAACCTGACTAAAACCACTGCAATCATTTCACATAGATCACAGACTGGCTGTCAGATGTCAATACCTTCAATTTATACTGAAATAAGCATAGTTTGAATCAGTGATGTTGAATCCACATCCTCTAGGTTATAGTCTATAATCCCACAAGTTATCATGCCTTAATTTTGGCATAAAATGGGATAACCCAGACTGCTGTAGACTTCTTGCTACTGTAAATGGTGACATAAGTGTTGGGGGAAGGACAAAAGAAGTTTTCATCCTGCTTCAATCCGGTTCAGAAAGTGTCCTTATTTTACCTCATTTCCCCAGATCCCATGCCAGCCAACATATCTTTGTCACTTCTCCATAAAGGAGCTCCAAAGCTGTGATTATTAGTCAGCTAATGGATGGAGACATTCTTATGGGGCATATTCTGAATTCATAATTTGAATGAATTTGTAACTTGAATTAACTGTAGAGGTCTAACTTCATGCTTTGAACTTTTCCAGAGTCTTTTCAATCCCCTTTTCAAGTGGGATAAAGTTCTGCACTTTTATTTTGATACTGCTGTGATTATCACTGTTATAGAGGAAGCAAGAAAATAGAAAAATTCCAACCACAGAAGGAACCCCAGGAGTTTAGGACATGTGTTTAGGTATTTTTCCTCTCACAGTACACTTGCCATTATAAATCAAATCCAGCAGTCCTTACCTTTTGCCTAGAAACCATCCAGGATTTTATCGTTGGTACCAACAGACTGCCAAGAAGGATCTGAGCAGGATGATAGATGAGCAAAGGGACAGAAATTAAGGACAGGTGTTCATAACCTGCAAATACTATCTTCAGCATGGGAATCCCTGCAGGCAGAAAAACAGGACACAGACTCTCACCTCAGACTTTGAGCTCCAGATAAAAGCAAAACATTTTATGTTACACTGACATTTAACAATAATAATAAAAAAAGAAATCCCAAAAAATCCCAAAATGAACTGAAATGTTTTATATATTAAAAATCCAACCCAAATGAGCAAGAACATGAATACAAAAAATACATGGCAGAGAAAGTTCTGTGGCAGAAAGGGTGGAGTAGGGAATGCCATAAAAGATCTTTTCTAATTATGCAAATATTGCAGTAAATAAAAACTTCTGCTGAAGACTTGATGTACAATACATTCTGCTATAGCACGGCTGTTCAGTTGCTGACCATAGTTCTGTACTGTTTTTTTACTACTTCCTCTCATTGGGCTGTTCTCTGTTTGCATGATTGTCCTCCATCCAACCTGCCTAACTCCTGCTTGTAATCTTTGCAACCTTTCTTTGGTCTGTTCTCAGCTGGAGGAGGGTCATGTTTTGCTTGTGCATTCCCTCCAGTTGGTGAGCATCCAAATGAGAGCCTTCCCTGCTTTGGCTGGCCCATGAGACAGAAAAGGTTTAGTCAGCTGGGTGAGCAGTATGAAGTGATCCTGCCCACAAAGAATTAAGCAGCAGCTGGAGTACAGAAGTTGCTAGATGCTGCAAGGAGTGCTAAGACCTAGAGATGGGCCATTTTTGCCAAGAGCTGGAATTTGAAAACAACAGAGCTAATTCTACCAGACACCTCCATGCACGATCTTCCTGTTTGATGATGTGATATGTACAAACAAGTTTTATTCACTTCTGCAGTAATGAAAACAATTATGCCTACTTTGAGCATATTACTGTTCAAAATTATCTGTTTAAATCTTGGAACTTTGCTGTCATGCTCCACAAAGTGCAGGTGTGGACAAAACCTGCAACGAGTTCTGTCTTGCCTGATCAGATATTTGAACAGCTGCCAACAAGAGCAGCTGTGATTCCTCAGAAGCCTCCTGAGAATGCACCTTATTTTCCCCCTCATCTTAAATGTCACTCTAGGAGTCCTCTGCCAGCCTTGAAGTGAAGCAGACTACACACGGTTTTCACAGAGCTCATCTGAGTGTCTCACAGAATCACAGAGTGGTTTGGGTTGGAAGGGACCACAAAGACCATCTAGTTCCAGCCCCCTGCCACAGGGACACCTTCCACCAGACCAGGTTGCTCCAATCCCCATCCAGCCTGGCTCTGCCTTGTCTCCTTTCTCAGCAATGACAAAACATTGAGCTTTGTGCCACATACCCTCCATTTCTCCAGGAGGAGATGTGTCAGATCAGCCAAAGCTGTCATATTTATGGAAACTTTTTATCGTGGATAAACTCCCATTCTCAACACCATTTCAGGTTTCCTTTAATAACACTGACTCCTCCCTTTGTGAGCAAACAGCTTATTTGTCAAATATTACTACTTCACCAGTGCCCCACTATTGCTGACATGTGTCTGGGCTTGCTGAAATCTTCATGATGTTTCACAGTACCATTTTTTGTAATTATTATTATTATTAGCTTCATCACATTACACCACTAAAAATCTCATGCCTATGCTAGTAGCCTTTACCTATGGGTGTGTTTGCAGGGATGATTAAATCAAATAAATAAAGGCTTGCATGCTTTATTTCAGTATTATAATTGCCTTCAAAACAACATCATGGATCTATCACACAATTGCTTATTATTAACACTAATTTCTGGGGCTTGGGAATAAATAGTATGTAGATAGAAATTAAATGTGCATTACCATTATATTAAGGCACGTAATTTACCTCAAATGCCCATCATACTGTTTTTATAAACAGATAAAGGTTTTATTGCCTGTTTCCACATCTCAAACTAACCGTCTTGGGTCCTTTTCTATTTTCTAATCACAGAAAAATACACTAGAGTCTCAAGCTATGAACATGCTGTATTTCTGTTTGTAAAACAGTACCTGGTGTTTTGGTAGTGCAATTTCATCCACAGATCCAAAAACATTTTAGAAAGCTGAAGAGGGTTCCTACAGAGAATCAGAAACACTACAGTGACTAGCCTAAGATCACACAGAAACTAATGGCAGAGATGAGAACAGAATGCATCCAAAGTGACATGCTTTAGATAACTGTATATTTTCTGAAAGAAATAAAATAAATTACACCTTAAAAGGTAAATTCTCTAGAGGAAAACTATTTCTGTAAACTAGGAAAAGAAAATTAAAGTTGTCAAATATAAATACAAAATACTATAATTAGTGTGACAATATAATTAGATCACTGGATAGAAAGAGGTTCTTAATTCACAGCTTGTTTAAATACATGTCACAACAACAGGTTCTTGGAAGCTACTAATATGCAATTAAAGTTCCTATTATTTACCAGGAAATGCTAACTGGTGAAAAGAAGAAATAATAAGCATTTTTGCAGGTAAGGACTAGTCTAATGGAAAGAAAAGAAACCCAACCTTGTTGCCTTTTCATGCACTTCCTGATCTTTATAATTCCAAGTTTGCCAGTATGCAACTCTCTCAGAAAATATTTCGTGACAGAGATCCCCATAGTGTAGTCACAAATGCTTGTGTCAGTAACATTACCACAAAGCTGAACCAAACAGCATGAGTGTTATTTATTTTTTAAAATGCCATCTAAACTTTTTAGTAGCAATATGTAGTAGCTGCAAGCACCAGTATGACTGCCAATGTTTTCCAAACATATAAAACCCATGCAAATAACTAATTAGGGAAAACATACTCCAATAGTTACTTCTACCTCTTTTAAAATGAAACACAAAAACAACTACATTTTTCTCAGATATATATATACATATATATGTATATAAATATAAATATATAAACACTTGGGAGAAAAACAAACACTGAAGGCTCATGTCACAAACACCCATTCATGTTGCTGTGGTTTATGGAGCAACAAGCTTCCAGCAATCTAGTTCAACTCTCTGCCAAAGACCCTCACTCACTAAATATCACGAGACCTGAATAACACAGTTGTCTTCTGTGCTTTGGTGCTAAGTTGGTCAGCTTTGCTCAAAGTGGGGGTTTAGCAAGATTCCCATCTTCCTCCAAAGATAGGAGTGGGATGAGACAGCAGCACCTCACCTGACTAGAACTACAGAGAGCTGCAGCAGAACAGAGAAAAAACAAAGATTGTTCTACAGGTATCCCTTCCAAACAAGATCATTGGTATTCCCAGATTTTTACCCCAAATTTCCCTCTTCCGCTTTGTCTGGGTATGTTTCTCTTACCAGTGTCCCCCCATGTTCCCATCTTCCTCCTTGCCCTTTGGCCCTGGTGTTCAGAGGCTCTTTTTCTATTTGTGTTTTCTCCCTTCCTCCTTTTCCCTTCTCCATTCCCATGCTTTCAGTCTCCAAGGGTTTGCTTCCCAAGACCTTTGATTCTACTCCTTGCAGCCATGTAAGTTTTGGGTACTTCCACTAAAATCACTCAGCTCGGCTAAGGGCATCAACATCACAGTCCCACTGCAGCTGAGAGAAGAAGACCGGCCTGTAATAAGGAGCACATTTCAGTTTTCTCCCTTTTTTGTGTCCTCACTCAGCTCTTTTTTTTTTCCACATTAAGCCCTTTGCAAACCTGAGGAAAGAAAATACTGTTTATCCTTGACCTTCAACAGCAGCAAGGAAGAGTGAGAGCACTGCTCTTGTGGCATAGAAAGCCCTCTTTGCTCTCCATGGCTCCAGGGTGTTCCAGTTTGGCTCCAAGGCTGTAGGTTATCAGCCCTGGCCAAAGGTCACTGCTTCTCTACGAACCTGCTCAACTGAAAGCTACTTAATCCTTCCCCCAGTTTGCACCCAGTATTGCCTCCCACATCCTCCCCTTTCCCCTTTGCTACTTCCACATTTCCTAAAAGGCCCATGAAAACATTATGCTGCACTTCACTACATTTAGTTAACTGTAAAATGATAATAATAAAAAACCCTAAAAGATTTGAAGGCATTTTAAAGATAATTTAAATATAGGACTCTTTTCATCTAGCTATCACTGCAGTAATATAAATGAAGCAAATTAATTTTAATGCTCCAAGGTTCTGATTCTGTGTCACTGTCACTGACAGGATCCAACTAGACTTTATGAGATGGCATTTGACTTTATGGAAGTGAGCACTATGCACGCATTTACAATTTTACAGGGACTTTAAGCTGTCATGCTGAAAAATGTTTATAAAACATTAATCAAAAAATGCCTCTTTAATACAATGCATTGTCTGAAAGATGTTAGAAGGCACATATTGTAAATGGATTCTTTTTCTGACTAAAGTAATTTCTACCAAAAGCCTTTCCCCACTGCTATACAAGTACACAGTGTGGAGAGATAAAGAGCACTTTCTCAGCACATTACTACCTGATCCAAACACTTGGGAAATCACTAATGTACAGCATGCCATATTTCCATGTCACACATGACACATTTGTCTAAAATTACCCAACAGAGTTTGACATTGCAGCATATTCCTTAGCAGAGCTTTCAACTGACATCTGCCAAGTAAGAACTTCAAGTAGGAGCTTTCTTCCTCTAACAAGCAAATAAGAGTTTTCTTTTATCCTATACCCATGATGGAAATGATAAAACAATAAGTACTGGAAATCAGGGGGGTTTTTTCCTATTTTAATATGTTTATTTTATGCTCGCTGGCTGTGTAAGCTTCTCTTAAAGCACTGTTTCATCATTTGCTGTTTTCTATCACATTGTAATGGGTTCAGAGAACTTAATAGAACATTTTTATTACCACCAAAACACAGGCCATTATCTCTCACACCCAAAGCAGAGTTATTGCTAGTGCTCTACTGCCATACTTCACTGTATAGGTTTTTTCCCTTCCATGTCTTCATAGCAAACAATTTATCCTATTGCCTACCTTAATTTATCCTATTGCCTACATTACTGAAACACATTCCGCATCACAAAAAGCTGCAGCATTTCTCCTCAGGAAAAGAGATTTGGGGCAAAACAGAGAGGTCATCCTAGGGCTATGGAACCATCAGGCATTCAGGAATCAGAATGCCAAAGAACCCTCACAAAGAGGCAGTGGAAATACTTGGAAGAAAAGTTTTAGCCTCTGAATTTTTACCTCTCCCTTGCATTGTACTTGTCAATGCATTTCAGAACACTCAATTGCTACAATCTTCAAGTGCAATACACAAAATTAATCAAGTGCGTGATGGTAGCTGAAGGATCCTCTCAGGGATTGATGTGAAAGGAACATTATTGGTCAAACAGCTATTTCTTTTTTCATCTGAGAAAAGGCCTGTAAAGAGGGGCATATATTGTCCTGAACCTCTCCCAGGCTGCCAGAGCAGGGAGGGTCTGAATTTATGCTGCAAAGACAGTGCCAAATGAGCACCTGAAATTTGGCTGCCAAGTTTCAGAACAGCTCTGCATGGAGCCCAGTGGCTGCGTGGTGGGAAGGGCTGGTAAGATTCAGCCAGTGCACAATTTAGAGGATTAGTAAAGAGTTGTTCATGCAGAGAGCTGCCACAACAGCAAGATACTGCTCATCTCACTTGAAAACTTTCTTAAGGGTTTCCTTATTTCTTCCCAGGCAATTCATTGCTGTGATTAGTTTTGAGGAGACAGAAAGTCACACACTATGCCTGTCCTTAGTGAAGCCAAACAAGGGATAGATGTTTCTTGCCCTTGTTCAGACTGTGCTGACATACTGAGATTACAACAGAAAAAGACGCTTTTGACAAATTAACTGGATTCTTTTTCCTACATCCATGTCTTCTCCAAAGCACACCGTGAATTCAAGTTAAATGCTTTTCCCTGAGGACCAATTTCTTTCAGGTATGGGAATAGCTAAATGATACCTGACAACCTCTAACAATGCAAATATTTGTTGGCTACTGAGTATTCCCATTCCAGCCAAAGAAAGAATGTTCCAATGTAATATGAGATTACATTACATTGCAGGGAGAATTGTGCCCTTTTGCCCACATACATGTGGTATGAAGAAGACTTATGCCTAAAATGTTCTCAGGTTAAAAAAAAAAGACAATTTTTTTTTCCAGTATGTTTTCATATTAAGGTCAGTGACAAGTGTAATGGAAAGCAAAAACCAGGCTCATGGAGTGGTACAAACAAACATCTGAGTTGGAGATTACACAAGGGACTGTGTGATATTAAGAGACTCTAGAAAAACTGCAGGGGAAAACTGCAAGATGGAGGCTGTCCTCACTCAGTTTGGAGGTGTGGACCCTAATCTTCAAAAACATTTCCCTCTCTTTGGGAAAGAACAATCCCCTTGCATTACATTGAATGATTTACCTCTTTACTGGGCTAGAATTACTGGGGAGGTTCTGCCCTTAATCAGTGATGTGGCCATATACTGGCATCTGTGGGATGCAAGAATTTATGCTATAACAGTTATATATATATGCTATGTTATAAGATAGGTTTAATATTTAAGTAAAGGAGGAAAAGGAGGAGAAATTAATGGGAAAGAGTATCTTCCTTTTGCTGTAACTATAAAAAGAATTTTAAAAAAGAAGAAAACCTAATATGCTTTGAATGTTTTTGCTCATTCTTTTTCTTTAGGTAACTGTCCCACTATACTCATACAGAAATCAGTAATTCAAGTGCAATGTAAGTGCAGTTACCAGGGAACAGCACATCTTGATACTATCAAAGTTTTAAGGAAATAAAACTGCAAAAGCTGGGAGGAAGAGAAAGAAAGTACAGTTTGTCTGTTCCTGGGGCTTCAACGGGTGCATTCAGATTGGAAGCGATGTTTAATGAACAGCATAGGCAATCTTACCAGCTGCTAACAATGAAACATTTAACACCAACAACTGAAGACTGGTGCCTGAAACTCCACAACACCTCCACCTGGCTGGCAATATGGTGGTAGGATTAGTTAACAGGGGATTCAGGTATAATTTGAACACTGTAAGTCATTTTTCATATTCCTTATTTGGCACCACAATGTGGATATAGCAATGCTGTAAGCGCACACTCACTTCAGTGCTTTTTTCATTGCTTGGGTACCAGCTCACTCTTCATGCATACACCCCCTACTCAGAGCACAGGCAGCAAATTGATAACTAATTACAAATCTGCTATCAATAACTAAGCTACAAAGCTAAAATTACTAAAAATTATAACCCTTTTTAGAAGTTTAGTATACTTAACCTACTAATGAAAGGAATTCTGGACAAAGAGATGGACAAGCAACCTCAAGCAACCTAAACCCACAAAGCTGAGATTTGATTAATTTGATTATTTCCTTCCACACATAGCTGAGGCTAAGATATCACAGTATTAAAGTTTTGATTATATAGATTTATCTACACATATTAAAAAATTAAACACATGTTTTATAGTTTTTCTTACTATCTTCGTAAACACACGCAGGTAATGCTATGCTCTAATCTGTTTCATACTATCTTTTCATCAGATTTTTAAAAAGCTTTTTCTCCACCTGTAATCTTGATGCAAAGGAAAACATGATACACAAATGCATTATAAATAGTAAACCAGGAAAACACTTCATAAAGGAAAAACCTATAATTTTTCCTGTATTCATCTAATTTCTGTAGCCAAAAAAAAAAGAATATATGAGGCTTGAAAATCTTAGTGCTCCATTTGGGAAGGCATTTTGAGAAAACGCCTCCCTACACCTAGAAATCCAATGGGATGCTGTCTCCTATTCTAAAACTCTGTGGATAGGGTTCTGTGCTTGCAGTGGTCATGGCAGCATTTAGAGCTGGATCCCTGCTCCAGACTCCCAAACTCTCCTGCAACAGGAGATTTCCAGATTTCGCTGCTGCTGTGGATTTCTCACATCTTCTAAAGCACCCACTGCTTTAGAAGTGTCTGGAGTCAGCAGCTCAGACTGGCTGCCAGAAGGTGCACTGAGAGAGCAAATGTAGATACAACTCTCTTAGGGAGACTCAACATCATCTTCAATAGTCACCAGCTTTACTATGGGTGACACTCGTAGCCTCTGCCAGCTTGAGGTAAAAAAAAAAACCCAACTTGAATCATGTCCAAACATGGATCTTCCCAAGGGTAACCTGTCAGCTGTCTGCTGAATATAATGCCGTTTCTTAAAGTAGATAAATTAACTTTAACTGTTTTAGGTGGAGAGGGAGAGCTCCTGTGTCATTATCATTTTACAGATGGATATGTGTGTTTACTTTTTTTTATTTCATTATAAAGAGGTATGAGCTTGCTGTCATTAAAAACCTGCAAACTGGTTTTTAGTGTCTGATCCAATTACATGAGCTTCTGGAAAGACACACAACCAAATAAATAATTGGAGAGGTGCAACTCTGAAATGACAATTGTTATTCATCGATCTCTTTCTGCAAGTTGAGATTGAGAGATGTAAACTTCAAGTGAATGAGATCTCCTGGGAGAGATTCTTCAGTTCAAACACAGTAAACAACTGTTGTCCTCTGATGCACATTTTAGTACTGCTGCAGGCAAACTTTCTAAATATTAATAAAAAACCTATACAGATGAAAAGGAAGCCCTGGGAGCTGAATTTCTTGCCACATTCTAAGTCTAATCAAAGAAACATATGTTTCAGGTCAGAAAGGAAAGGAGATTCCCTAATTTGATGTAGTATTTCCCCTTCTAGAATCACAGAGAGGTCAAAATTGGATAAATTGCAACAGATTAAATGTACTAGATTGTGACAGCTGTGATTAAAAAAACCAAGGGAGAGCCAGGCATTCTGTGCTCAAAAGCCACCAAAACTCCCTGGATTATGCCATTTCCTACTGTCAGACTGGCCTGCCAGCACATTTCCCTCTGGAAAGTTCAGACCCAGGGATGCTTTGCTTTGAAGGAGGCAAACAAGGGCCAGCCACATACGAGTAACAAGAGAAAATAAGATTGATGCTCTGTCATAGATTATCCCAGTGACCACAGACTACCCAAAACTGTCAGTCTGACTTCCTGTGCAGACAGTCCCCCCATGTGAGGGATTGTGTAAGTATTGCAGAAATGCTTTTGTGTGCAAGATAGCGATTGGTGGGTGCAAGCAGGAAACACTCACCCTATCCCCAGTTACAGAAATCTTATGTCTGTATTTCAGTTTGCTAATATTTATATAGGTAAACACACCTATATAAAACCTTGTATTATATATATATATAGATATACAAGGTTTTGCAGCTGTACTGGAAATAGATAAGAGCATTTCCCAGGCATTTTTTGAGGTCTGCTGAGAGAGAAGACATAAGAGTTACTGGATGATAACCTGACTGGTAACACTGGTGGGTAAAGAACCAAATGTTGGCTCTAGAAGACTGCCAGGCTAAGAAATGTGACTTGCCTGCCTACAAAAGAAAGATGCTAACATGAGAAAAGTGCAGTAGGATCAAGATACTTCTGTTCCCCCCTGTCATGTCATGTAACACAAACCCCTTGATTCTTATTTTTCCACAGACAGAGAGGAGAATCACAGAGCTGAGGAAAATGCCCAAACAATAACCTTCTGTTCCTTCCAAGCAAATGCTGGGCAAAGACTGAAGTGATGAGAAAAAGATTTCATTTTGGCCCAAAGAATCACTGTATCAAAATTTAAAGAAGGTTCTAGCAGTCACTAAGCCCACTCCTGAGGGATCTCAGAAGCAGAAATGGGAGAGTTCCTAACTCTCTGGGCAGCAGTGAGGGGCCCAGACACAGCCTTTACAAGACACATTCCTTGAAGCATTCTCCTTCCATCAGCTTCCCTTCTGCCCCAAGGGTCAGCACCCACCAGTTCCAAGCAGAGGAGCAGCTGGATCATTTTTACTTTACATCACCCTATCACACATCTGGGGAAGCAATGAGACTAAAAGACTGTAAAAGAAACAAATGCAAATTCAAGCACTACCAACACCAAGAGGTATGACAGGATGTAGTAAAGTCTCCTGTCCAAAACTCATGGGAAAATTCCGAAGGTAAAAAACAGCATCAAAAGTCTTACTCTTGAAAACTTTCAGAGAGCAATCAACCAGGATTATTTTCTATATCTTTTTGTGAAAGGCAGGGGACCTTGATGAATAACTGCCTTAGAGGAAAGTTCTCTGCCAGAAGCAGAGAAAAACCACTGTACTCCAAAAATACCAGAGAATAGCCTCAATACTCGCTTAGGGCAACACACATGATTTTGCCATCTTACCTTTCTATTACAGAATGATTAAGAGATGCCTCCTTTTTTAAATCATCCACCTTTTATCTTAGCACAAGTTAGAACATTTTAGCATTTTTCTATTTAAAGGAGAAAGGAATTTATCACCCTACAATAAAAAGAGTCTACAATGGATTAGTACAGCATTTCAATATATTATTTATCCTGAAAAATCTTATAACGTGATATCTGTAGAAAGCATGACAAAAAACTATAGATACTTGGCAGCAGATTGGAGCTATATGTCAGCATGATGCCCTCTGTCCCACTGTGCAGCTGGGCAGCTCGGGGGAAGGCACGGGCTGATTAATCCACAGCCTGGATGATCCCCTCGCAGACATTGCCCTCTGAATCCACTTGTGCACTACATCAGGCTTTTAAGAATTGTTCAAGTGCAGGCCATTGCTCAAGCACTTGAGCAGTAAGAGGCTAAGTATTTAAAAAATAAATTTGAATTAAATTAAAACAAGACAAAAGAAAGTTGGTGTTATGGCTTTTATTTCTAGAATGAACTCTATTCATACCTGATTTTATTTCTAGAATGAACTCTATTCTTGCCTGAAAGTTATTTGGTAGGCTAGAAACTTTAATTGTATTATTTGAAAGGCTTCATGGTGACAGAACTGCTATGTTGCTGAATCCCAAATGAGGAAAAATACATCCTCCATCACAAACAATACCCCAATCTTATTATTAGGTAGGGCTATTTTTGCTGTTTTGTTTTACCAATCTGCTGTTCATCATACCTCCCGTATTAATATTTGCACTTGTGGTAGCCAAAATAGGTAACAGTACTTTGATTTTTTCCTGATAAAATAATTTTACATAGTAAATACCAAGAATTAAAGCAAATATATGTGTTTTGACAATCCTCAATTTTCCTTTCAGAGTTGTAACTTCTAACTACCAATTCACACTCTGAAAAAAATAAATTAACATTCTGTATTTGGCTGCAACATTTGTGTAAGTGTAAGCAACAACTGCAGTATTTTTTAAAATAAGCCACAGTGATAGCTTTGCACTTCCTTGAGGCCTCTTCTCTTCTCACTGAATGAACTCCAGGGAATGGCATCATGTCGGGCTTTCCAGATGGATTATGTGAAGCCATAGCTCAATGTCATTTTCAATAGCAAGGCTCATAATTAAAGGTCAAATAGTCACTTCATCTGCAATCAATCAATAGAAGAAGTACTAATACTAAGTACTAATCAATCAATGGCAAATGCACTAATAAAACCCATGCATCAAATGTCTGCATATGTGTGTGCTCACATGTACCTTGCATATATGTGAGCAGGGAGAAAGAGAGAAAGGGAACAATGTGGGGGTGAAAATGCCAGAGGCCATTGTGGATACTATATTTATCTTGGCTTCCTTGCAAGTTTATATTCTGCTTCACTCTTTAGGTGAAATGCAAATAAACATTGTTTTTTCTGCATGTGTGATGCCCTTTATTCAAAACCCCGCCGAAGCACCCACCTCTATGCAGAGGTATCGGCTTGTGCTCCCAGCTAAGGAACACAAAGGCACCTACCCTGTGTAATTTGTCCTTACACAAACACACCCTGCACTCTGATCTTTGAGACAAAAAGTGTGTCAACTGTTCTGTCTACAAAATAAGACCCAGCATATGGGAGCAGCACACATCTCTGTGAAGAGCAAGCACTTATTCATGGATGCAACAGTGGAAGTGGCAGTTGGCCTCATGAGCATGCACTGCATGGGAATTAGCTGGTTTCATAATATGGTGTGGGAGAAAGTGACTTACAAAAGTCTTCTCATGCCTCTCCTATTACCACTTCTAAAGCTTTAAAGCTGTCAGCTCTTCTCCCACTTTAGTTGGTGCCATTCTCAGCTCCCCAGGGAATGGGCCAGACATACCTATTTGGAGTTTCACCTGCCAAGCTGAGAGAAATCAGTTTCAAAGTGAAAGAACAAGTGTTGGGGGATCACTTATGCACTACCATTGGAATCTTGAAGACAAACAAAGCAGAGCTCTACAACAGATGTGAAATGAGAGCATGAGCCATGTTTGTGCTTTCAGGCATTGTAGTGACAGAGGGAGAAGGACCATAAGTGAGCAGAAGATGTCTTGTTGCATGTTTATAATAAACACTTATGGACAAGCAGAAATGTGCCAGAACACCAAAAGGGTAAAGGCCAAAATGCCTGTGTTTATCTTGTTTCTGCTAAGACCAGGGTGGACAGGGAAAGTTCTAAGTGTCATTCAGAAACAGCTAATCCTTAAAAATGAGTTAGATCTACTCTGCTCCCACCTCCAGTGAAGGAAAAGATGCTGCCTGCTCTGGTTAACAGATCTGTTTACATCATCAGCTCAGGCACAGGCCTCATCACACTCTGGCTTTGTAAAATCCAATAGTCCTTATTTTCATACACATTTGTTTCTATACAGCTCTATGTCATCTGGAACTGGTACTAACACCAAACAGAATAAAATATCAATGGTTCCAAACTCAGCCAGCTGGAATCTGATACACAGCAGGCACACCTGGATGCTCATGGAGCAGGGGTGCACACAAGACCAGCAGGTAACTTCAGGCATACCAAGGACAGGCTCCCAGGGGACTGCCAAAAGGAGCATTTCCCCATTCCTCTCCCAGGATGACTGGAAAGCAGTCTGCCCCAAAGCTGACAGACAGAACAGTCCACAGCTCAGAAACAGCCCCACAGTACCATGTTCCACTATCTGCGTGTTCACTTCAACCTGCACGCTCAAACATGGGATATCTGGACTAAGGGAAAAAGGTATTTATGGCTGGGGAAAAGCTGCAGGAATCCTTGAAGTCAAGGTGGCCGAAGTATTTTTGCCAGTGTACTTGGGCAAAGAAAGCTGCAGAATACAAAATCTGGCTCATAAGGTTATGCTAATACGAGCAGTAACTTGGAATTGGGAAAATGTGAGCCAAAAGGTCAAGGGAGCTAGGAACCTCAAACTAAGTTCTTCTAAAAAAGAAAATAACATAAAAAATTGAGAGTGTAGTAGTAGAAGAAAAGTGAACTGACTCAGCTGTGTGCACAGGGTCAGGTCAAGACAGGCTGCATAAGGATGCTTGGTAGAGTGAGTAAAATAAATGAACAGTCCTCATTTTTTGGGGGGTGATGGCAAGCCCCTTTAGGACTTAAATATTTAAAAAGGCTTTGTGCTTATTTTCTTAGTGTCATGGCAAGCTGGCAGAAATATGCAACAGAGCATATATAAAAGTATTCTCTCTGGGAAGAGAAAGGGAAACTTGCACATTTGTGCTGTTAAACACAACCAGCTTCTCCAGCTTTTCTTCTGTAGTATCACAGTGGTGCCCTAAGTTCATACACACTTCCAAACAGAAAGCACAGCAGTGTGTTATGACTTGTGTGTGCAGTTGCTTTCTACAAATACAAGAGAAACTGTCCTGAATACAAGCCTTTATTAGTCCAAGCTCAGTGTCATAGAACATTTGGCTGAAAAAGACCAAAGTCATTTAATCTTTGTTCTGCTCCAAGGCAGGATCAACTCCAGCTCTTTAATTCCCATCTGAGGCTTGTCTACAATGATAGGAGATTGAAGACATCAATAGGCAACATATTCCAAAGCTGAACTGTTTTACACTAGGACAGATTTCCCTGATTTTCCCTGAAAATTGTGTTAGCTGAAATCACCATCACTGTTACAAAATCCTTCCCTTTACAAAGTCCACTGTGACAGAGTTACTTTCTTCCTTCTTTGCATCGACCTTTTATGCATTTGGAGATCACTGGAGTATTTCAGTTATCTTCTCTCAACAATCCCAACTGCTTCAATCTACCTCTGGGGTCACATTTTTGAGGTCTATGATCATTCATGGCACTCTCTTCTCATTTCTTTCCAATTAGCCCATATAATTTTTAAATTGTGGAGCCCAAAACATTGTGCAAATATCAAAAGCCATAACACTCTCAAGCCACACAACTTTTGCTGCCTCCCTGCAACCCACAGGACCCTGTGTGAAAGGAAGGTAGGTTAGGTTAGTATGCTATGTATTTGACAAAGCTATGGGGCTGTTACTCATCTCCTTGTTCTTCCTACACTGTTAAAATAATTTAATGACTAGATTCAGTAGTTTTCTACAAAATGAAGGTAAAACTCACTGATCTATAATTCCTCGTCCCCTCCTCATTTCCACTGTAAAAAGGGACATTTTGTTTGACTTTTCCTTGTCTTCCAGGAACTCCTCCACTTCCCACAGACTTTCAAAGGCACTCGCTAACAGTCCTGCAGCACAGGCCTGGCTGAAGCAAAGAACCTGAGGTGAGTTTTGCTCTATCAAACTGACTTGGAAAACATCTAAGTCCCAACTTGTTCTTCCCCTGTTTCAGGCTGAGCGCTTACCTTTGTCATTGACACTAGCTGTGCTCCTCTTTAACAGTTACACTCATGAAAAGAGTCAGATATTCAGCCATACATGCTTTACCAAACATCTGTTTTTATAATCTGAAAACAGTCCAGTTGTATCCCTGACTGAATATAATGGATGAACCAGCAGCAAATGGTTGTAAACATTTCTGATTTAACAGTATTTTCTGCATATCCATCAGAATATTCTATTATCACTATGGGGTCATAAGTGACAAATATCTCTATGATGTTTTGATAAATGAATGCCAAGAAATAAGGCTATCCAAAGTGTCTGCAGATTCAACACACACATTTTGCTCATATTAAGCAAAAGAGTATTGTCAATTTGTGATTTCTGAATACACTGTATGTCCTTTGATTTTCACTGGTACATCCCAGTTTTTAGATGTAAGATTTTACTGTCAAACTGGGCAGATACACATCGCCATTTCTTCAGAAACAAACCTGAAATTTTATCAGCATTGGATTAGGCAACAGAGCAGAATAAGAATAGAAAGAAAAATACAGCTTTCCACAAATCAGGTGGTCTTACTCTACAACCACTAAAATCTCAGCTGAGAAAATTGTGTTCTCTGCCCTGTAGGAAGCATTAGTTTCATCTGTGCAAAAATATTATACTACCTTTTAGTATCATACTGGTAGCAGTACTTGTCATACTAAACCCAAAACCATTTAAGCAGAAAAACCAGCAACTAAACCAATTTTTTTTTTTTTCAACACAGCAAGGCATTACTGTTACTGTTGTTTTGCTCAAAAGCTTATCTCCTGACTTACCCAGGGTGAGGGATTTGTGTGTGGAACAGAAAACGATAGCCACTGTGTCTGCTGGTGTGAAAGTAGAGTTATTCCTAAGAAACAAAAGAGTTTTAATAACCTCTGATAGCAAAAACCTTCTTAAAACAGCATCTATCAAAATTATTACTTTGAGGATCCATATACACATTCACATCACTTTGATCAGTCTACTGACAGAAATAATTCCAGCCATAAATGAACAGTAGTGTTTGACTTTTTTTTTATAGCAGAATTGTTTCTCTGTTGTGGCAAGCTCTCTAATGAATACACTCCCATGTGAAGGATAGAAACTTTGAAGACATGGTGTGCAGGACATAACTTTATTCCAGCCAAGTTTATTTTCTCAAACATGCAAAAATACTATAGCAGGGCCCATTTGCCTCCACAAAATAAGAGAAAATTACCTATTATTTCTTTTTCTAGTATGGAGCAGTAACAAAATGCTCAGTTTGGACAATATATTGAGCATACACTACGGAGTTAGCTTCCACTTCAGAGAAAAATTACATCTAAGGGTTTAAACACTGGACTAAGGCCAGGAGGGGTGGGAAAATGACATATATATATATATATACATAGAGAGAGAGAGAGAGATGACTGGCCAATGGATCACCCTTTGCTCCAAATTAGGAGTAATTCTATGAGATTCTAAATATTCACCATATTAAACTGGTTACTGCTTAAGGTATTTCAGATTTCACAGTTGGGGCATATCTTCCCCTCAGGTTAGGTCAAGCAGTTCATAAGTTACTTTAAAATGCCTTTTAAGGCTAGGATATGATCTTGTCACAGACAAATTTTCTTGTGGCACCAAAAAAAAAGCCTAAGTAGTTCTAAGACACTGTACCCTTCTTTGCGAGCCTCCCTTGTGGATATTGTATAATTTATATAAAGCATATGCTTGGATCTGCTGTATTGTGGCACTCCCCTTTCAGCAGAGAGCCGCTAAAACAAATACTCCAGGAAGCCTAAATGAGAGGGCAACTGTGGCTACTCCAACCAGCATCAGCGATGCCCTGAGTCACTGGCTGACACCATTCTCACAGTACTACTTTTTGAGAATGAACAATTGTCCTTCCTGGTTGATACTTTAAAAAAAAAAAAAAAAAAAAAAAAAGCTCTACTAAACATTAGTTCAGGACAGCTGTCTTTTAAAAATCACCATATAAATGCAGCAAATTTATATAGAGAGGAGTGAATTGCCAGCACAGCAAATGTATCTGGAGATGTAAAAAGTCAAACTGAGTTCTTTCTCTCATATGTCATCAGCATGTCTGCAGGGCAAATTATACCTTCAGTGACATCTGTGCAAATCCATTTTTTTCAGTGGATGAGGTATAGCAGTGATTGATTGAGATTTAACAACTCTGTAATTAACACACATGAAAGGACAGAATTCAGGTCCTGCTCTCTCAGCCTATGAAACTCTAACAGAGCAAATGCAGTAAGGACAATTTGAAATACCAAAATGAGGTCAACCCTATTCAGAAACCTGCCTTTACACATTTGCATAAACTTTGTCACCCAAACCAAAGATATCACACAAAAGAATTATTCAAAGGTTGGGATTCAGCACATTCAATTACCTTGTGGAGAAGAGGAAAGTCAAAAACATGAAGCTCATCTGAATAGAAAATACTGAAAGAGAAACAAGCTAAAATTAGACTACAATTGTAATTACTGTGTCCATGCCTTTTGTTCCCGTACTGCAGGTCAGAAAGGAGGCTGGATCAAGCCTATCCAGAGAAACCCACTGACAGACAACCTTTAAAGACTGCCTGGAAGAACAACACAGATCATTATATCCAGGGAAGCCAGAATTAATGTTATGGCTGCACAAGTTCCTCCTGAGGTAGATCCTCTGAATCAAGTATTTCTTGACACAGTGAATGGCAGGAAATAGTGCATGTGCTGCACATATCTTTGCACAAGTTCTGATTGTTGGGTTGACAACATAAAATGTGTCAGACATGCTCTGGTTGCTGGGCATTTAGACTTGCTATTTTACAGGAGAAAGCACAGTGTGTAAGGATGATCCAAATAAATATTCCCAGCCCTGGGTATATTAATCATGATCATTCATGGGGAGAGAAAGAGAAGATCATCATAGATGTTTGAATTCTCTGAGACAAAGGCTAATTCCTGGGCTGGGCAGTGTGTGTCAGACATTTCCTTCAAGCTCAGTCGGCTCTGTAAGTGCAGGTAGTAGTGAGCATCCCAAGGGGAGCTCTTCTCTCTGCCAGTTCTTCAGAAACCCACAGGGGCTCTGGGGGGCACAGAGGTACTGCAGAGGTACAAGGAGGAGCCAGGGGCTTCCATGAGTAGCTGCAGAGACCAAGCCCTGCAGAGACCATCAGCCCTGAGCATGAGGAATCCCTACAGGGCTGAAAGAGAGACCCTGTGACCTGCACAGGCTTTTTTTCTTTGAGTTTGTAGATTTTGGGGAAAAGGCTTTTATTTGCAGCAGAATCTGGGGTGGGTCCTCTCCCTACTCCTTGCAAAACTTGTGAATGCAGTAAGGCTGACATGCCTCATAGGGCAGTGCAAGTAAAGACAATGTTTTTGATTTTGACCCCAGTTTATAACTGGAAAACATGGCAGGGATATTAGCTATTACCAGTGACATTTTCTATTCTCCTATATACATTTCCTAGCATGTATAAATGTCACATCAGCATGCACTTCATTCCTCCTTCATGAACTAAAGAAGCAATCCATTGTTCCTGAATTATAATTTTTCTCCAACTAAGTATATTAATTTAATATGCACAGGAAAAAACTGTCCCTTATTACACATAATTCTGGAAAACCATAAACATGTGTTGCTACCAATTCTTCCTTGTGAATATTTGGCTGTGGCTAGAATATTAGCACAAAAATTACATAAAAACATTAATCAGCAGAATAACAAACTCAGTTTCACCTCAAACTTCTCATGCTAATTTCCCTTCCTGGTGTAATACAATATACGCATCCAGCCGACACATCCAATGGTGATACAGAAACTTCTTCTGGAATACAACATGCATTACCCATCTCCAAAACTTCCTTGGTTCTTGGTTTTGTAAGTATTCCAGAAAAAAAACCCAAACAATTGTCTAATATGTTCCAAGTAGTTCCAATGCTTATGTTAATGTTCTCAATAAGAAATTCCACCTATGCACACTGGCAATGTAGATATGACTTTCAGTGTATTCCACAGCAAATGGTACATTTTATTCCATGTGGCACACATACAGAGTTGTCTTGAAGAGAAATAAAGGCCACGCAAGGCAACAGAAGCAAACACTATACATCAGCAGTTCTAGGAAGAACATATCTTCTTTAAATAAAAAAAACCCTTTTTTTGGTTTTTTCAAAGTAGGGTCAGCAGAGTACCACAAAATTACTTCATTCTGAGTTTCTCTGCACATTAAGTTTGAGTTGAAAATCTCTGTACCATTTTTTTTTTTGCTGACAAATTTGCACTGATTTAAGCGCAAGGTCCTTCTTGGGTGCCAGTGCAAAGAAGTATTTATTCCATTTCAAAAAAAGCTCCCTAGCATTGCTTCCTACTCCTTTGCTTTCAGAATAAAACATTTGTATTGTACCATTTATAATTCCATGTACTATTTTATACATGTATAGTGTTTCATAGTCCAAAAAAAGGCACAATTAGGACAGAATTAAGATCTGATGCACAAAGGGGCTGGGGTAAATTTCCTACTGGCTTTAGTAGAGGTCAGATTTGTAGAAGATCCATTATTTTTATTAGACAGAAGCATATGCAGACACACAACTCAAAGTAGGTGATGGCCTGATCTCCTTAAACCTAACAGTTTTAGAGTATGAGATGTGATTTATACTGAAGTATATTGTAGTTACCTCTCCTCCATGCAAATTGAAACTCCTGTCTGTGAACAGTCTGAAGCAAATGGGAAATCCCTTCTGGGAGAGGAGACAGTGCCTGTACAGCACTGCCTTTCCCTGGGAGGGAGGGATCTGCAATCGTGTTTCCAGCTGATGGCAAGGATACCAGCAGCCTATTCTCACGTGGATGTTATTTAAGGCTGAATGACTTGAGTGCTTCTAAAAGAAACTCTAAGAAATGTGCTCATTCACAGAAACAGATCATCACATTCAAACTCCCAACTACGTTTATAATATACTAAGGAAGAACAGTTTAAAAATTATAACAGTGCTTCTGAGTAACAGCTCAACCCCAAATCTTTTGTTGTTGTTTGGAATGTGACATCTGTGTATTTTATGGCTGTTCAATAACAAAGAAGCCAAAACCAGAATGCCAGTAAATGCTTGTAAAGTACTACTATGCCCTTTCAGAAAAGAAGGGCCACAGACAACCTCAGGCACACCTAAATAGCAGAGTTCATTCCTCTCTAAATGCTTACTCAGATCCCTAAACGCATCCAGCTCCTAAGAAGTTTGGCAATCTGGTTTACTAGATGCTTTAGACGCTCTAACACCATGCCAGTACCCCCACAGCTCCCCCGCTACATGTAGCTCGTTACAGACCTGAAACATACAAAAAAAGAGTAATTTTAGAGCTAAACTTACTTATGAACACGATTATAATCAAGCTGAATTTATCCAGGTCAATATTTGGATTGGCAAAAGTATCACAGAACGTTGTATAGATAATCATCAGGAGCACAGAGCTGCTGATAGCACCAAATGGAGGCTTCTTCCTTTCAAGCCAGTCCTTGATGTATCTTCGGACAATCTGAAACACAGAAACCAACAGGTTGTCTCTTTTCAAAGATGCAGGGAGCCAAGTTGGGCATCACAAAATGAATCTGACAGCGGAAAGACACAAAGAGAAGAGAGTAATTTGGATGATGGTCACAGTGGATTTCAAAGCTTCCCTGCCACACAACTCTTCTTCTGGGGAATTTAACATTTGTAGTGCAACTTCCACTGGGCGTCCATAATGAGAGTATATTTTCAAGTGCATTCAAATCCATCCTTAATCATGCCAAATGTTCTTTGCTAGCTGTCACTGAGACATGCCCATTAAGCCTCCCCAAAGTTTATCTCCTCTGCTGATACTAATGGATGTATGTAATTATCACAGTCCCCTTTGCATCAACAGACAATTCCAAGTGCAACTTTGGGAATCTTAAAAATCTGACATCTTCAGGAATTTCATGATGGTAGATAATCAAAAGTGATCCATGGAACATTTTAATATTTAAATAGCTAGCGATGCACCAGAAGTTTTTAATTAAATTATAACTCAAGCTTGAAAAGCAAAAGTGCATGTGTTGTGGGAGTTTAAATAATTCAAACTCTGAATATCTGGAGTTTTTGTAAATCCAAAGACAAATGCCATTTGCACGCTTTTAGAATACCAGAATTAACACATGAAAACAAGGAAACCTACCGTACTTAGCAGAACTTTTGCACTTTCAGGAAGCAGAATATGAAGCAGTTTTTCAAGATTTTTTTAGAAACTACTATAAATTTTAAAGCAACCTCAACATTCTAATTATGCTGAATACCATAGCACTGAGCCTCATTCACTAGATACAATGCATCTACTTTAGTCCTGCCTGGGGAGTCACTTTTAGTTTTTCTGTTTACTTTGTATGGTTTGAAAAAACTTTTTAAAGCTTTTATCGTACAGCTGCGACTTGTGTTAATTTTTCAGCAATCACATTATCTTTCCTAATTTCTCCTGAGGCCTCCTGATATTCTCTGTTACCACACACTTTTGGAAATCACACCCTGGGATCCTGAAGCGCTTCTGCCAGAGGGCTCCAAAGGTGTCTCATGACCTTCCCTTAGCGGTGCCACCAGCAAACATCAACCACCATTGCTTTAATAACACAGAAAATCTAAGAGGTATTCAAGATTAATATCAGGCATCATCACCAATGCTACCATAGGACTCTTTCACACAACAAATGCCAAAGCCATGGAATCAAGTTGCTCTCAGTTTTCCTCACTGCTTTCCTGGACTATTTGCAAGCCTCTCAGCAGGGAAGTCCTGGGAGCAGCTATCCCAGACACCACAGCAATGAGACTCCATCAGGGCACACACTAAAACTTTGGCACGTGGGCTTCATGCCAAGCTAAGCAGGCTGAAGATCAGCACTCACCTCCCAGCACTTGTGGGCTTCCTGCTGATGAAAAATAACAAGTTTGCAGAAAAATATCTAAGGGAATGCTCAATGCCCTGGTGAAAACACTGAACTTTAAAATGTCACACTTGGCAGATGTTCAAGAGAGAAAATAACAAAAAATATAAGGCCAGACTTCTGAAAGAGCCTCCACTGGAGCTCCTTCAGCCACTGGGTAGAAATAAGACACTACACTGATGAAAGAGACACAAGAAAGTGAAGACATGCAGAGAGCAATGTGAAAGACATCTAATGGGAAGTTCAGATAAGTCTAATTCTGAGCAAATTTGGGACTTTAATTATCAGAAGCAAAAAGTAGTCATTCACTTCTAAAGTGAGCAGTTTTTTTAACGAAGTTTAAAAACATCCTATTATCCCTTAAATTGTCAACACTGGGGAAAAAGAAAAACTACTTAAGACCACCTATTAATTTATGGTCCTTCCAGAAGATTTATACTGAAAGTAACGAGACGTTGAAAAAGAAAAGTGATGGTTCATTATGCCATGGTACAATTTCTAGTAGAAGTATTTAATCCACAAACTATAACTGTGTGCCTGCTCAGGGTCTAATTATAACAGAGACAACAATAATAACATTATAAACATATTTATCCTTGACTGACATAGAAGAGAAATAAAAAACATTTATAAAATAAAACTGCAAGTATTTCTTCAGAATCTTCAATTGAGTGATACTTTTTTAAATATCCACCTATGTCTAGGCTGGATTTTTTGTGAATCAATATCCATAAATACCAGTACAGATTCTGACTGCACATTGCATTTTTAAACAAATTACATAGACCCCAAAGAAATTGTGGCTTTAGGAAATCATATAATCAACCCAATGTCATGCTAAATGCGCACAAAACACAGACAAAATATATCTTCTCTAACACAGGATCCCATACATTTTGATCTTCTCACAAAGTTCAACATCATCTGTAATTTCAGTGGTCAATTCAGCCTATAATCACTGATTCAAGGTAACCTAAATTCTTGTATAACTTGATGGGAGAAATATAACCCTACAGAAGCTCATGTCAGCTGATTCACTTTGACTGAAAAACAATCCATTTGTTATTCATGCCTGTCAGAGTTGCTTCAGGACAAGGATGCTTTGAAAGCCTTTTCATTCTTAACCCAATTCTATAACTTTTTGGGGTAAACACAGAACTACAAAAATCCAAACCTGTGAATATTTGTAGTGAAATAATGATAAATGCCACAAATATAATAAAGACAACATCCATTCAGAGCCCGAGCTGAGATACTAAAACTTTGTTTGTCTGAAATGCAGCAAAAGCTAACACAGTCATTTTTGAATGTTAATGTAAACCAATGGTATCCAAAACGGATGCATTCCACTGATGGAAAAGAGCAAAAAGGGGATGTATTGGGTTTTGTGGCAAGGTTTGGTAGTGGGGCAGGTGACAGGCATGGCTTCTAGGAGAAGCTGCCAGGAGCTTCCCTTATGACTGGTGGAACCAGTGCCAGCCAGCTCCAAGATGGATCCATCCCTGGCCAAGGCTGAGCTCAGCAGTGGTGCTGGTAGTGATGCACTGTAAAGATTTTCATGCAGATTCAAATGCCAGCCTCAAAGAGCAAGGAAAGGCTGACCCAGAGGTTGCACATGAAAGAACATGAAGGTGAGTCCTTCCCTCAAACTGCAGTTTAGTAGACAAAACAGCAGGAGAGAAGCAAAACTTCATAGTAGGTGATGTTTTATAAATAATCTGCCTGATAAACTCACAGAAATGTTAGACAATAAAAGAAAATAAATGCCTCCAGCAGGCAACCACCTCCTGAACACTACATCCTGGCAACCTCCAAAGGTTTTGGAAAAGCATCAGCTCAAATTTGTTTCAAAACACAGTTTCAGGCTCAAACTTTCCTCTTGCCCAGGATTTAATTTTTAACAACAAAGAAATGTAATTACACTTGAGTTAACAGTAGTGTCCCCATTTCAATTTAGTTCTCCTACCAGAACAGTTATATCCACTGTATTTTTCCTACAGACTGCTCTGTATCCTGCCATAACCTTCTTGTCTAAACACCAACCTTCCTAAGCAAACGGGCTCACTGCTCTAATGCTTATTTCACTTCACATCCTTGGGCAAAGAAACATGATCTGCTATTCCAGGAAAGCAGGTAAACAGTGCTCATCTGTTATTAGATCACACATGAAAATAGCAAAAGGTGTGTTACAGAAAAACAATTCTCTTCTCTAATTGTACCTTCAAAACAGTCACACTGTATGCCCAGAGAAATCTGTCAGTAAAATACAGCTAGACTGTTCCTACCTGTCCGCCCAAGTGCTGGACACAGAAGGTAAAAAATGCAATAAACAATGTAATACATTAAAGTTCATTATTCATTGAGCTACACAGGGCAAGGAGCACCCCCTCCCCTTATATGGAATGGAATAATTTCTGAAATTAGTCATGCAGTACATCTCCTAAAAAATATCTAGATCTGTAACTTATTTGTTTATTAAATCAAGAAATGAAAAAAAAAACCCAAAAAAAAAAAAAACACCAAACCAAAACCAAAAAAAAACCCAAACAACCCAGACCCAAAAAACCCCAAGGAAATGGACAGGAAGTCATGGTTTCTGTTTCCATTATACACAAGAGTCTCTCTCTTGGTATTTACATCATTATACAAAATAGATTTTTCCTAATTCTACCAATTATTTTGGACTGACCTCCTCTTTAACAGAATTTACAGTGGTTTTACTGCATTTCTGCTCCTTTTTATTGTGTATTGGTATGTTCTTCTAGATACCTGGGAAAAACACCTGGGACTTTACCATCTCAAAAAAGAAACAGAAGTCACCTTCTCCTTGTATTCAAACACATGAGTAAACAAGCTGAAACTGCTGGATTATCACCACACCTAAATGCAGCAGTTACCTTACTTAATTTGTCTTCTAAGGTAAGATTCCTAACTCATTCTTAATTAATATTACTACTACTTATAGCAACAGATTTATGCAATTTAGTCTAAAATACAAAATTTTCTTTTGAAAATCTTTGAGTCAGAATAGATATTTTCAACAGTCCTGTAATTTTTCCATATATCTTCTTACATAGTGATGGTAAACCAAGAAAGACAATTGCAGGGATATTGGGAACTAGGTCAGTAGAGCCTGTAAGACATGAAAGGTGAGAAAATTTGAAACAAAAAGAAAAAAGAGCAACTAAGATGACAGCAGCTGTAAAAACCAGTATAAAGAATCAAATTCTGGAATGGAAGAGAGATTAATTGGGTTGTATAAAAATATAAATGAAATAAGGTGCTAAGATGGACACCATTCACAGATTTCTATAGCATAACTAGCCTCCATATATACAAGGTCTGCATGCCAGTTCAAATACACAGACCCTTTTATAAAGCAAAACTTGCACCACCTCAGCCAGACCCTGACCTGATAATTTTAGAGGGATTTTACCTACGTGAAGGCATAAATTCCCACCTTTCCCGGTAAAGTTTTGGATTTCGTGATGGTTCACCTGCTTTCCTAGGACATCATCTATTACCAAATCTATCCTTATGCTACAGAGTGTGCAATCTAATGTTTGTTTTCTGAAGGCAGGATGCAAAAAAACCATTTTTGCAATCTGAAGGAAAAAAAATCTTTTTCTAAATGCATCTTGCTTTTTTCCCTTCAGCTTACCAAACTCCCCTAAAAAGCTATTTTACACCATTATGTCAGTCAGCTTACTCCCAAGAGGTAGCTCCCGACACCTATACACCTTTAAAGCAAGGTTTATAGAAGCCGCATGAGGCCATTTTCAAAATGATGTTTCACAGTTTGGGGTAATTTGCAACTGTTGTTTTAAAACCTTATAAACAGGTGCAACATGGTAAAAAATGTGAAGGGTGCCTGCAGCAGCAATACCTTTCCTCATATTTTGCCTTCTGTGGAAAGGAGGCTCTGTTCCCTGCCCAAGTCAGGGGTCAGTAGGGAGTGAAGTGTGCTCTGAAGGCTGTTTATGCACTTCTTTGGTCCTCGGCAACAAGCTCCTAGGAGACTTCATCTCCCAGGTCTCTCCTCCCTGCAGCTCTCCTGGAGTTTAAAGATAATTAAGGCTACTTCAATGTGGATTTCATTTACAAGAAGAGACAGATTTGACATTTTTCTTGATATCAGTTCTGTTAATTTTTATTTCTCCCACCTTAGTTAAATAGTTCCTTCTACTTCCTATCAACTGCCACCTACCTTCCCCTTTCCGTTTCTCATTCTTTAAAAATAAATACCTTGCTAAGCTTTTTTGTTTCAATTTCACTTACAGCTTGTACTGCAACATAGCACCCTTTTAGACTTGTGTTGGTTGATAAGCACAGCTCCCAAATGCTGATAGGGCTCCTCTGGAACATTTTGGGCAACGATGCAGAAGGCAATTAAGATCCTTTATTTGTAGGACATCACGATTTTTTTTGTGTGTGACTAGATTCAGTGAGGATTTCTGTACAACTGGTTTCATTTTATAGCTTTGTGAAGAAGAACTACACAGAATCATAATACTAATTTTAGCTTTAGTTAAGGTCTGTTTAATGTGAAGTGCCCACTTCACTTTACGCTGGCAGACAAATTACCAATGGGGCAACTAGAGAATGCATGAATGATAATGTACAGACAAGCTTTTTATTATTTATTCATAGAAAACAGTAGGTTTTGGTGTGCTGCTTTGAAAAATGTTCAAACTAGTAGAATATAATGAAAGCACAGTGAAAATTCTATTTCATTAACATTTAATCATAAATTGCTCTTTAATATAAAACATAAAATAAAAGTCTGTCATAAGCACTTAGGTGTAGGGAACGAAGAAAGTCTGCAAAAAGGGGAAAGAAAATATTGTGGTGGGTTTCACTGCTCTTGTTATCTGTCACTTCAGAAGAAAAAAATAAGCAAAGAAACAACAGTCTCTAGCTAAATCTCACAACTGGTCATGAAGAAACTGCTTGGATATTTCTCAAAACCTTACATTTTGATGGCTAAAAGTATTACCAATATCTATGGGCAGGGAAACAATGATTGTAGCAAAATCACAACAGCTCAAGAGCAGCAATCGTACCCAGGACTCTGCTACCCAGATAAAAAATAATCAGAATTTCAAGCTGCCAGAGCAGATTCAAAAATCTTTTCCATGAAATATCTATTACCATGTTTATTGTATAACAAGTATTCTCAAATTCCCCTTAGAGGTATACAAGAGTGATGCACAAATAACAAGCCCTTACCCAGTACAGATTTTCAAGGCTTATAGGAAATTAGATCTTTATAAAATGCTATAGATTAAGTCCCTTTTTGAGACCTCTTGTCAGAGGGGTCTTATTTGTTACTCTACAAATACAAATGCAATATTATACTATCAATATTGATTTGAGTAACACCAGTCTGTCAATTAGCAGAACACATCTGCAGACACTGAGGACACAGGCTACAACATTTTTTAGGATCAGACAACCTGGACGTCTCTGACAAAGAATGGAGAAATTCTTACTGGGGACCATTTATCAATCACTGCTATCTCTGAGACTCAGTGCCTGATAACATAGCATCTTCTTCTTCCTTCAACAGTTCTTTCTTTCCCTAAAGAATGGTCCACCATCTGAGCAGAGCCCGTTCCTGCAGCCCTTTACACATTTCAATGTCAGCAGCTAGAAGAGCATGTTTGAATCCTGTCAATAGTAGTCCTAAAAAGCTAAAAAAACTGTTCAAAAAAGAGTAGAAAATAAGCATCAATTTCACTATTGTGACTTCTTTCTCCCAGCCATCATCAAAAATTCTGACAAACAGCCAAGCAACCAAAACTCTTGATATGTTTTGCCATAAAGCAAACAAAAAAACCCCAAACAAAACAAATCTAAAAGCACCTTTTTATGTGCTTTGCTTATATCCCAGAGGCTGCTCAAACATCCAGCTCTGCAGCCTGCTCAGGAAATGAGCATTTAGGCAACACAGGTTTTCCCAGAGGCAAGATTTTTTTAAAGGAAAAGAAAGCCCTTGGAGAACACTTCCTTTAAGCAGCCTCCTCTGTTTTACACCAGTGTGGTTCGAGCATAAAGCCCCCGTTGATCAGAGATGAGTTAGGAAGGCTGAGGAGAGGCAATCCTCCAAGCAGGCAGGTTTCAAGCTTGAGGGTTTTTTTCCCCCCCAGTCAAGCTCTTTGTTACCAAGTAACCTTACCAGGCATTCTTCCACTGACTTTTCTGCTGAACAGTATGGCTGCATGTGGTAAGGAATTGTTGTGGGCTTTAAATGATAAACTCAAATTAATTGCAGAAGGCATCATTCAGGAACTGTGGGCCATTATCCCCTAACACATCTGGAACCCCAGAGTGAGTGACCTGTGATTCACAAACATGTCCCTGTGCCACATGCTGGGCGACACTTCAGTGATGAGTCAGTGGTGGTCTATGAACAAAGGGCAAAACTTCCCATTTAATTGGAGCTGATGAAGGGCAAGGAGACCTATCAGTGCATCTCTTGGTATCAATCCTTTCCTTGCTTATTATCTTCCCTGACTCCTGCCCATTACTTTTAGATATCTACCTTCAGAAATGGCTTCTATTCATTCCTCTCTGGGCAGGTTGGTTTACCTTTGTACAGCTCTACCTAATCAAGACAATCACTGTAAACTATTGGCATTTCTGATCTGTAGCTTTCATTAGCATTTCTTCTCTTCCACATCCTCTGAACAGATATAGTCAAGTGCAGTAACTCAAGAAACAAAGTCTTTATGCTTAGAGGAATGTGAGCTACTTTTGCTGATCTTTCACTTCCAGAAACTGCTTCAAAGACTTTTAAAGAAGAATCATCCTATTTCTTGTTGAAACGTATTTGTAAAAATCCAAACTATTAATTTGTCATTGGGTTACACAAGCTTTAAGATTACCTATTTTTTCTTTCAGTTTTATCAAAACTCCTAAATCCCATTTCAATCAGAATCACAATTCTGATTTCGACCTTATTATCACACAGAGCACTTATTTCATATGCCTCCTGCTCCATTCATGATACTCAGCTTTATCACTTATTACAGCTGAGAGAACACCCAACTCCACCAATTTGCTGACTTATCAATTTCCTATAACATATTTCCAAAGTAACATTTCATTATACATACCGATTACAGTTCTCCTGAAATTTTGCCAACACTTTGTCCAGCAATGAACCTCATCTTTGGGCTTATTACATTGCAGCACAGATGCTGATACTCCATGGCTATAGCACTGTTGCTAAATCTGCTGTCATGCATTTGTTCCCTAGAAATGACCACCTAAGGCTTCCAACTAACAGCTTCCAGTGTTTGGACCTTTCAGAAGAGTATTCAAGTACTTTTGCTTGTCTGCTTTTGGTGGACACTTATTTTGATGCGGTAAGAACACAATACAGAGGTAGGTTAATCAGCAAACATTTGTCCTAATTAATAAGGAAACACTGGCATTTAATTCAAAGTATGAGAGCAGTTCCACAGTCTTCAGGGACACAAAGTTAATGTCCATTTTCTAGATTATATGGTTGCAAGAGGTTACACCGGTGCTGATGCTGATGACTACTGTCATGCTTATCATGCTGATCCCTTTATTAGACTTCAATGTGTTTTTTTTAAACAAAAGAAACTTCACTAGGAATTTGTTACGTTTCAGTACATGCCAATTTTGAAATGTGCAATTATAGTTTGATACAAGACTGATTGAACGTCCTATGTAGCACAGGCAATGACAGATATTCTTAACCTTGTCCAGGGTGCTCCTTTACAGCCTCTGCTCTCATCTGCCTGTGTTTTAACCATGCCTTCCACTTCAAAGTCTGCTTTAGGCTGACAAAATTCAGAAGGTTCCAGCTGAACCCAGAGTTCTGCTGCATGCTAGAATGAGCTGCAAATCCCACTGATATTCCCTCTGTGCATTCCAAATGCCCGAGAACAACAAATACTTACATATAAGTAAAAATCAGTGTTAAGGTGCTTTAGTGTCCAAGAACAGTAACAACAGTTATGATAACTTTTGGTCTTACTATTGTGATTTCCCACCATGACATGGGAGAAAAAATAACTAATATTAACATTTGTGAACAAACAGACACTACAGAGACAAGGATCACAGAAAATCTTATATATGCAATTAGCATTTTTTACATTATGTAAGTTTTCTATCACATGCCATGAAAAATAAGGCTTTGTGTGAGCATACAAATAATGAGTATAAAATTAAATGTTGAACAGCTGCTCATTTCACAAATATCTTTCACACAGTGTAACATGATAGAGAAGTAATGTAAAAATAGTTTGCAGGTGTGCAATTAAACCCCTTATTGCAAAGCATAAGCAAAATGGCTTGAGCAGCCTTAATTTTATGATTTCTTAACTTGTGACCACTTAGCCTTTATATGTTTATTAATGTTGTGATTTTTTTTTTATTCCTGTAATTATTAGCAGATACTACACAGGGAGGAAGGACTTCTTTCACCCCCAGGCAAAGGGCATGTGACAAAAGGGCTGTGTAGCAGTCTCAAAGCTCATTTGTATGGGGCTGGAATTTCTCACAGCCTGGGCTGCCATTTTTCCCACTTTATGTTCACGAGCTCCCTCCTCGCTCTGCAGCAGCGTATGTTTGTGGTAGTGAGGGACAGATGCTCAATCTCAACAAAGATCAATGTGGCTCCAGGGAGCACTGTAGCATCTTTTCCCTGATATTAGACTTCAGTATCCTGAGGCTGTTCCTATGTGGCAGCTTATCAGGTTTCCAGTCTGTCTTTAAGATAGCTCTCTTTATCTTGTTTTTTTAAATAAGATGTATATTTAAAAGACATACCTGTCCAATAATAAGAGGGACTACAACAGTCATAAACAGCTGCGAGAATATGGATGTAAAAGGCACAGAGGAGGATGATCCAAGCTACAAAATAAAGATATACCATTAACATTGCACTTTTTCTTACTATCTGCAAATTTCATACACAGATATCACACATTAATATGCATTTTATTTTACACATAAAACTATGAATTATGTGCACTGGAAGTAGCTGCACACATATTTAATAGTTAAGTCACAATAAAGCATTTGGTGTTCCACAAAACAGAGCTAAACCAATCTTTGATTATTGTATAACCTAGGGTAATATTTCCATCAATATTCATTTAATTGAAAACCTGCTATACATACATGCCAAGTAAATCATATAAGCATTTGTAGGATGATAGTCTAAAGAGACAGGGAGTGAATCCTCCTCACTAAACAGTTAGCTCGACTTACATTACCATTTATACAAACATCAAGCAACAGAAGTCGGTGTAGTTACTTCAATAAATAAATTAAAATAATGAAATAATGAAGAAAACATCCACGTTTTATTTAAATGCTGTCAAAAAAAGAGATATGCTGGAAGTATAGAACTAGTCTTTCGTTAAGACAATTGAACTGATAGTCTTGGTCTTCAAATAGGTGATCTCTCTAACAATAATTGTAAATGCTAGAAGTATTTAGAAAAGAGGAACACATACAGTCAGAGGAATTTTTTGGAATCTGCTTCAGAATATTTAGGAAAATATTTTGTACATTCTAACTGGACTTGTTTTAGGCTAGGTAATTGGAAAGTTTCCTTTAATGTAATTTAACACCTCTAACAGCAATGGAACACATACTAAGATGCATAAACTGAGACTGAATAGCATTGTCAGAGTTCCCATATATAACCACTTGCTTATGATGAGGCAAAGGACACAACATTAAGGTTTTCACAGACCCACTCTATTTTATATTTTGCACTTCACTTTAAAGATTCTCAAAATGACAACAGAATGCAGAATCTTTTCAGCACCACCTAGATGATGCAGATTTCTTAAAACATTATTACATACATCATTCTCATAAATTATACTCAGATTGAATTATACTTTTCACACTTCCTTTCCAAGCTACCTGCATGACAGACAAGGTGATCATGCAATCTAATAACTTTCTATAAGCCTGCCTTGAAAAATCAACATATGGCCATACAAATGGGTTTGGTATAAAATAAAATTCTTCATAAACTTGAAGAATAGAAAAATCAGACATCTGATATAGTGAAGTATTTTAATTTATGCAGAAATTTACAACTGCACTGTTTTTTTGTACCTTTACATTTGTACATGCACCACTTGGGAAATGGGTGAACAAAGCTGTGAGGGATGTCTCTGGGCAAGCTGAGCTTTTGGTGCAGGCAAATGGTCTCAGATTTCATATGCCTCTTGCTGAATACACTCTGGGTGGAGAGCCTCAGGAGGAACATACAGGATCTGCTGGTTTCCTATGTCCTACCTGAAGTGGCAACATCAGCTAAGACTCAGTCTGACTGCTTAATAAATTACAACATCTTGTCACCACCACCTCCAGCTTTAATGATGTGGGCACATGGGAGGGGACCTGAGGATGACACCACAGCTGAGAATTTTGGTCTGCAGGTAGGGATTAAGTGAGCCTAAATTTCCCACAGAGTCAAGAGAGAGAAGTAAAAGCTTGCATTCAGATCATCCACGAATACCCAAAGTCTGGCAGTGCAGCCACATTTCCAAGGGACACAGGGTGCTCTGAGTGTTTCTCTACAGAGAGCACAGACCTCCATCATCCCACTCATCATCTCCTTGTTTTAATTCTTGTAAGGAGCTTCTGACATTTTAAAAGGTTCTTAGTTTTTCAAATTGTATTTGGACTTATTGTTATGTGCTGAATTAAAGGTACTGATATTACTTCTTCAAACAGACTTCTAAACTTTGTTTCCCTTCTGTATAGTTTGATAATAATTTCAGTGGGCTGTTTTTATCAAAATCTATCTGTTAGATTATGTTTACCAATTCTTGTATTACCTTAGCCTTAAATCTGTTTCCTGAGAAAGAAACAGAAGATAAGATATAGGCTGAAGAGAAGGCACAAACTTCTCAATTACACAGAAAATAAGGACATTTTAACCCAGACTCTGAACACATAGTGGCTAACCACAAAGAATCAAAAATACTACAGACCCCAAAGCTAATGGCAGCATACTTTGACCAGGGCTTTCTCAAAATTTGTAGCATGAAAACTCATCAGGCTCACAACTCTGAGTGTCCCATGGACTCTCAGAGATTGCCTGGGCTCCAGAGTTCCTTTGAACATATCTTTTGGATATGTTTGCCACACTTCTTTTGAGAAAGAGGAGTGAGCATTGAGGAAACAAAAACCTTGATATAATGTCAATCAAACCTTCCTATACACTTACAGAATGCAAATATTCTGTCTGAATGAATAAACAGGATTTCACTCAGGTTTTAGTTGGATCACAGTTAAGTTCTGTGCTCCATTAGCTGTCATGAAAGTTTTGTGTGAGAACTAACTACCTAGATGATATGCATTGCACAGAAACTACTATTATATTAAAATGGCTGATCACCTTTGGCTGCCCTCCTTGTTATAATAATCTTTATGCCTAAAAATGAACCATCCTTCAATGGCAGATATACTGTAAGAACTGGCATAAAACCATCATAAAATCAAACTACTGACTTATAGCTGAACAAACACCACCCCTACCTGATTGGAATGATGTATGGAAGATGAAATGCACCACTTAATGAAAAAGGAATCATAAATTTCATGCCACCATATTGTCCATGCTTATTTAGGAATATTTTTAAAAGTTTGTTACTGAGAAAAGATTGTTACACACCACTCTGGATAAGAGCATTTCAGTTAAGGGTTTAGTAATAAGGCAGCTCTGCTTTAATGGACTCACTATTCAAGAAAAGACCCTGAAAATTCTTGAACAGGGAAAGACACTTTTTACTTAAATAATCGGAGTGATTTCAGCAGGGTAACTCAGATAGCAGAATGATAATTCCAGGCAAACCTTCCCAAACAATTCTTTCACTATGCAATACTTAAAACCTGACCTGCAGCATTCTCGCTAATTTAGTCCTAGACCTTTCTTCTCAAGAGACTGCCTGTTTTATAAAAACCCAACAAATAATTTAGTGGGTTTCTTTATGAGTTTGTGGTAGAAACGCTGGCTTATCCTTAATTAAAAGGCTATATTTAACTGGATATGGTAAAAAAAAACAAAGAGCAAAACCCAAACTTCCTTGCATAAAAAACAAGACAATTCCATCTCCCAGCCTAGACTGTCTCCACAAGCCAGACACTCCATTCTCATCTTTCTGGCTGACCAGGCAGGTATCACAGTGGGTGTTCCCATGCCTACACTGCCATGGACTCAGAAGAAACACATCATCTCAGCCCCACCAAATTACAGACCAGTGACACATGTGCCACACACATTGCATCCACTTTGGAGCAGGCTGTCCTTTGGGGGCAGCTTTTACTCTCCCAGTGCTCTCTTGCAATTAATGCTTCCTCAGGTTGTGTCTTTGTGCTCTTTACACACCATCAACCAGCTTCAGCCTCACCAGTTGTTGAGCACAGAGGAGGAAGGGGTGAAAAGAGGGCAGAACTGATGGGGAGGGGCACTACGGGCTGCTCTTTTACATGAAATATTAATTTTTAAGCTTTTGTTTTCTACATTCTGGTGGAAAGGTCTGGCTACTCTGACACCCCCTTAAAATTTTGCACTCAATGCTATATTATCGCCACTTCTGGCTCCCCTCACCCAGCCCATATCCAGCTGCCTCAATCCCTTTACATTCCTTGTTGGGGATGGCCAGCCCATTACAGAAAGGCCACGGAAAGCAATGCACTTTTGGAAAAGATGTGGATGGCATCCAGTTTAGTGATGAAGGGCAAAGAACAAGAGTTACCAGCTGAACAAAACCCTCCCTTGCTTTGGACTCCTTCCAGAGCCCTTACCCTGACTGAGTCGTTGCAGCATGTTACAGTGGAGCAGAAAAAGAACCCCATCTCCCTCAGTAACCCAGAAATGGAAATGCTGTGATGGGAACCACCATGGGCAGCAACGACACTGAGGCTCTGAGAAGCAGGGAGTAGTTGGAAGAGCGCTGATGTGCTCCTGTGAGTTCCACAGTGCCCAGCTCCAGATTTCAGGCAGGAGGTCGAAAGAGGTCATTCCCACATAACATCTAAGCAGAGCTGACAGGTCCCTGGGTGTCCTTCCCACCCCCCTGCCTTACAGACAGTCACACGCACAGCATTCCAACAGCTCCCTAAGGCACAGAAGCCGTGCAAGGGATGCCAGCAACCAGCCACTGACCAAGAGTCATTGACTGGTACCAAAATAATCCACCTGGAATGGGTGGAAGGGAAGGGGAGGCATATCACTGAGATTGGAGTTTCTATAGGACATGTTTAAATTTAAAAATAAAGGCTTTAATCACACCTGTCAAAACCTGCAAATTGTCTCTTGCCTCAGAAAGAGATGGCATGTGATGCTTAGGCAGTCATGTATTTTAACAAAGAGATCTTTCACTATTATTCTTAAAAATGAAACTTAAATCCCCCGGTTCTGATAAATAACTAGGTATATTTTGTAAATTCTTGCATATTCTGTATATGCTTATATATTCTATATATGCTTAGCCACACAGCTTGTGTGGCTGTGGGAGTTGATTTGGCACAAATGAAAAAGTATCTATCTGTCTATATACGCCCTCCTGTTGCCAAATTAAAAAAAAAAATAAAAAAAAAATCAAAGTTTCACATTCAGAAGTATGGAAAAACAAAAGCTGAAAATCTTGACTTTTTTTTTTGATTTCCTGGCTTGGACAATGAGACTGTCTATTTTGGGTTTCCCTTACTAAGGTGATCACAGATGACTAATCCCCTTTGGGCTCCCCTATGACACATTAAATACCAAACCAATCCAAACACACCTGTGGATTTTAAAGCCATTTATAGAGCAGTAAAAAAACCCATAGATAGTCTTCATCTGAAATACACCAGAGCTACTCTTCCACTTAACTGTGGTGCAATGATCTGGAGGGTTAATGTATAGAAACAAGATTAAATTTACAAACCAGAAACACCTAAATGGGAATTAGATTAATACCCTTGGAGAGCAGGGACTTAAGGACTAGCATCCAAAAATTCTGCTGCAAACAAGGGCCTGACTAGCTGGAAAGGCATAGATTAGTCAATACAGGGAGTTAAGAACCATGAATATTATTTATCCATGAAAAAGAAAACTGTGATGTACCAGAAGAAATAAATCAGTCAAGATGGGATACTGGAGATGTTGCACAAGGCCTGGACAAGCCCTTGGTGAAGCAAATTGCACAGCTGTGCAGGATTTGTATTACCTGGGCTGAAGAAGGAATTAAAACTGGAGCAGGTGCACAAACCACCTCAGATTAAGGGATTTGTTTTGTGAATTTAAAGATTAGAAATGCATGGCTTGTTTAGCCTAGCTGACTGGAGGCTTGCAAAGAGGAAGTCAGAGTCAGGGTGAAAAATTTCAGAGAAGTGCTATTCAAATGTATAACACTGGCAACAAAGACAAATGGATTACACATCCTTAGCCAGTACTTAATGGAAATTAGTTTTCTGTTCATCAGAGACACAAATTTCTAGTACTGCAAGGGTGGAGGGAGAGCAAAAATCCTAATTTTTAGTTGGATCATGTTCAGTTCTGAGATGAATTGCACAGCATGGAAAAGAGATGGATTGGATGAGTCAGGATGGGATTCTCCTGGTAGCCCAATTCTATGATCCTATTAAAGATGTGTGGGTAACTTCTGCCCATGTTGAAGCAGGTTGTGCATTTGAAAGGCTCTCCTAGTTTTACTTAGATGAAAATCTCAAGAGCCATAACATGTAGAAAGCACCTAGAGAAATCTACAGTATTTTGTGTGTGAGTCAGGAACAAGGAGGGTCCCTATTATTCTCTGTTACTTGCTCCAATTTAAATAACAAATCCATAAAAGGTGCATGTGAAAAAAAGCAATAAAATGATTAAGTAAATATTTTACAGCAGTCATTGAAAAGTTCTAGTTAATTGTGAAGAGTTTGGATCATATCAGAGAATTTTATTTTCCCAATGATTAAAGAAGAAAGGAAACAGTGAGGTAAATAACCAGGTAGAAATAATGATGCACTTTAAATCTTCCACATGAATGAGTAGATCTGTTAATAGCTAATGCACTGTGCTGTTCCCCCTCCCTTCCCCTCCCCACTGTAATCAGCCTTTTGTCACATACCAGTGAAATCCATTAGCTGCAACTTCTTTATCAGCTTCCAAGGCTTTCCAGCTACTAAGATATTTGCATATTTAACGATTCATTTGACTGGTATCAACTCTCATTTACCAAGTGCTTGAGAAGAAAAACAAGGCATAGTGTGTAGAAGTTCTGTTTAAAAACAAAAAAGTACTGACAGGTCCTTTCAATAAACAGATTTATCTGAATTAATTGGATTGGAGTAGACTTGGTAAAAAATCTGAGAAGTATCAACAACTTTTGGACCCATATTTTAATTTAAAGATTGTGAATACAAGTGAAAGCTCTTCATCATTTAAACCAGCTTCTAATTTCACTCATTTAATTTATTTCACTTTTCTCTGCACTACTTGCACCAAATTTCCTTCACTTGTCTACTCCTGAATTATTTCAGCAGTGCAATTTTCTAGTACTTATGACATCACCACTACAACACCAACATAAAAATAAAACTTCAGAAATCAAGAACAGGAGCAAGCTGATAAAGCCTTGGAAAGATTCTGTTTTGATGCAAATGGTAGTTTTATTGGCAAAAGAGCTAATGGGAGAGCAATGCCTGACAGCCACACAGAGGGTTTGCCAAGTGTATCTTTAAAAAGTCACATGATTTTGGTATTGGGTCTGTAACATTCGACATTAACTGCCCTGCAGGCATGCTTCTGAAGAATATGAAGTACATAAAAATGTAAAATACTGACTTATCACTAATATTTTTGATGGCTTTCAAAAGAAGGACATAGATTCACACACTTAAGACTTCTGCTACTTTGATAACTAACAATGGAGAAAACAAAACTTATTTTTCTGCTTTAAAAATTGTCATGATCGATCTGTTGCTCTCTAAGTGTGCAAAGTGACAAGAGGGAGATGGACAGCCTCACTCTTTGAATGCTTTGGCACACAGCCTCCTAATGCTAATGAAGCACAGCGGAATGCTGTGAAGAAATATCAAACAGCATAACCTCATGCTAACGTGAAACTGACTTAACTTGCTTTGTTTCTGCTCACCACATATATGAGCCCCAGTTACATATAATTTATGGGACATTGGCCATTTGTAACATCTTTGCTGGGAATATGCCATATTAACTGTTAATAACAAGGGTTAACATGAGGATGATGATATTGCTGATTAACATATCTGGGAAGAAAGATTCAATAGCTTCATATTGGGCAAAACATTAATCCGAGGTATCTGTCACAAAGTCAGATATTCTTTATAAATTTCAGCTAAGCATCCTCATACAGTTCAGTAATTACAGGCACAGTATTTAAGGCTTCATTAAATTAATTTGAACCTCTTAGAATGTTAATATTGAGTAAGCTTTACACTAGAAGTTTCATAGCAGAAATATACTTTGCAGAAATGCAACTGACTTCCTCTTCAACACCATTCACTTAAGATGATAAATTACTTGTATTAAATGCATTATTTATTATAGCTTCAACATGCCTTTATCAATGTTGTTTAGACAATTTATATTTACATTACTGGGCAATTATTAACAAAAAGGCAGCTCAGAACAGTTATATTTTCTCGTGCACACAGGGCAAAATATAAACAATAACTGCTACCTCAGGTTAAGCTATATAACAAAAACAAGCTAATAGACAACAATATATTGTATTTCTGGCAGCACTAAAGGTATTTTATGCATTGTACATAGGGAGAATAACAAATATGAACATTAATGAAACAGCATTATCATAGCACAAATCGGTGGAAGACTTAATGCTCACGAGTACCAGATTCAGGAATTAAAATTCATTGATGACATTGACTTGAAAGGTCTATGAATAGCATTCAGCAGCTCAGCTCAGTTATTGTAGAGGTAAATTGAAGTTTTATTTTGAAACTTGAAAAATTCCACCCTGTATTAATTAATCATTAAGGCTAAGTTGCATGACTAAACTGCTGAATGGTTCAGAGAAAAAAAACAGGACTCTTCTAGTCCTTGTTTCTCATTCCACAGTACCACATGAAATGATGAAGCTGCAGGTTGTAAGCAAGCATCCAGAAACATGTGAATTGTGTGCTTGAGTCCACTATGTGTTCACCAGGTCAGATGCATCAAGGAAACTCAGAGGAAAACTAGAGGGGTTCACAAGAGAAAAAAGGATTCAGCAGTCCAAACCAGAGACTATTACAGGACTTGGGAACTCGCTTCTGCACATTCAGCTGTCCTAAATATCTATCATTGGATAAACTGAAAAGCATGCTGCTGGGCTGACCAAAATACTGCTCTTCATCTGTGAAACCCTCAACAAAGACCTCAAGAAGTTTTAAATATTTACATAGCACAAGAGAAGTCCTCAAGTTTTGGGCTCTGTGACAAAAACCCACAGTTCTTGTAATTCCCCTTGTCCCCAGACTAGTTTATCACTCTGATGACAAAGCAATTCATGTGTGTATCGTCCTCAAGAAGAACAAGTCCAAGTCATGTTACAAACCACCCAACAATTAATGTGAATTTTACACACTTCTCATACAAATCTTTCCAGAGCTGGCAGGAAGAACAGTCATGATTTGCCTTCCTGTTCTGGCACACATGAAGTTTTACCACTTCTTCTGAGAAGAGGGATTTATGGGGCAATTTATGGGGCAGAATATCTTGTTATCTGCCTATAAAGACACCAAAGAAAAGAATTTTATCTTACTTGGAAAAGACACACAAATCTTTCCTTAACATCTCAGTTTCTGCAGAAAACACCCATTTTGACTTATCAGTGCACCAAACTCAGTGAGGTAGAGCATGGGGGAAGCTGCCAGTGAGCAAGAGTAAAAAGAGCTGAAGTTTCACTTAGAAACAAGGGCACAGGTTTCTGAATTAATGCCTGTGGAAGAAACAGCTTCTGTATACAGGAGAGAAGAGGACTGAAAAACAGCAAAGCAGATGATCCTGAATCAACATATTCAGTACAAGAATAACAAAACACCTGTCTTTTTTTATATGAAAGTTATCTTTTTCAACCTACAGTAAGTCTATAGTCCCAGGGGTAAATACAGCTACGTCAGTGAATTACAATTTGTTCTAGTAAAATAAAACTCTTCCCACACAGTTATTCTGAGGCAGTAGCTGATGTTACAGCCACTCTCCCAGTACTGTTTATCCCAGTTTTTACTGCTATATTCATATATAGCCCATATGTTGCTTAAGCATCCCTGCTGTAAACAGCTCATCCCTTGCATGCCACTTACAAATTGTTTCCGACCAACTTCTCACTTCCCCCCACTTCCCAGTGTGCTTACTGTCCCAGATTGCAAGGCAAGATGTATTCTATTTGCCATCTGCATGGCAGTTGTCTTCTGTTAAGTGAGCAGTTTCCCTTATCTCTTCCACAACCAATCCTCTCTCCAGGTGACATCTGCTGTTAATGTCCTATTGAGTGTCACTGCATAACTGATAAAAGTTGTAGCATGCCATTGTGAGATGCTCCACCCAGAGGGAGGAGCCAAGCATTCCTACTTGCATACAATCTTGAGTTTCTGGGACACCAGCATGGCTTTTCCACTGGATTTCCCAGAGGAACAGCTACCTCTTCCACTGGATCTTCAAAGGAAGACTACACCCTTTCTACAGGATCACTGCCCCAACAGAACCACACCTGACACTCCAGGAGGACTGCAGCCACAATTTCAACTGGACTTCTGCCAACACCCTGTCCAATAGGGTGTCAGGTTGTATTCTGACTCTGTCAGTGTTGTTCTGGTTTACTGCATTGTTTATTTTATCTTTTTATTTTCTTCCCTAATAAAGAACTGTTATTCCTGCTCCCATATTTTTGCCCGAGATCCCATTTCAGGGGAGGCTCCTGTCTTCCTTAGCAGACACCTATCTTTCCAAGCCAAGACACATACAAAGCCATCAGAAAGACAAATATAAAAGAAAATTAATGTCTTCCTTGAAATTCTTGAAGTGCTTCAGCCTATATTCCCTGCTCTTCACAAAGCCACAGCCCTCAGCAGCTTGCACCACACCACACCAGTTATGCCAGCAAATCCTCAAGCACCAAGACTTCCTATCTGACCAGGGATTTACTAAACACCACCACACACCTGCAAAAGCCTCTCCATTGCATGCTAATATCCATGCCTTTATAAAACATGAAGATAAAGCTTGGTCTCCTCCCTTTCTCTCTACCGCGAGCTGCAAGGATCCAAGGCCCTCACTGAAGGGTAACAATTGAACTAACAGGAATGAAGCAGCATTACATTTAGTGATGCTCCAGTAATCTGTCTTGTCTCTACCACAAAAATACCCATGGGCTTAGTTGCCCAAAAGCAAGGCTCTGTTTATCTGAGTCATGCTTTTCCAGTTGTTCTTGCCCACTTCAGATCAGTGCAATCCTGTCCAGCTCCTACAAGTGAAAGCTCTCCAAGAGCTCTCCTGAGTTATCTCCTTACCTGGCAAGTGCTTGTATTTTAACCAGCCTGACTAACAGCATATGATTTTACACTTCTGTAAGAGCAACAGCTTTTGGCCATTTTAGAATTAAGTGTAGGTGGCGTTTGCATACACTATGATGCATTTTGATGGCCTTCCTGGGAGGCAGCTAATTTCAAATATTGACCAGAAAAATCTTCTTCATTATTTATGCATCATGAAAACCATCCAAACTTGCATCTTAAACATAACATCTAATAGGTGTAAGATTACCCAGTAAAAGATATAATATATCATGATACTTACAAAAAGCAAAAGCAGAAGTGGAGTTATAACAATGCCCTGGAAGAAACAAACAAAAACAGTATGTTAGTCAGGGAGGCAGAAAAATCTTTACTTTCTTACCTTAGTACATGGAAATACACAAACATCATTTAACATCATAGAAATTAAGTAACAAGCTCAACTTTGCTCTTCACTGAGCATGTTCTTTAACATTTATGCAGCAATCATTTTATAAACTCAGTAGCAAATACCTTTTTTTTACCTTTTTGCATCTAAGTCCCTCTGTTCTAAAATATACAGATATATATTCTGATACACAGAAATACAGATCATTTATTTTAAAAAAAGACATATTAAAGCTCTCCCCTCAGTGTGCTGTATCTTAACTTCACTAAGCAGCTCCTCCTTAGGGAGATACTTGATCAAGTCCCATGCCACCCAGTCCCAGGTCCTCTTCTGAGCAGAAGCTGCATCAACTGTGATGAATTAGGTGTCGTGACTGTGTAATGTAAGCAGATATTCCCCAAGGAAATGAGCTGAGATCTCAAAACTCATTTCACTTGATTAGACTTCATGTCTCACTGGTAGAAGGCAAGTCTTTCATCTAATTTAATCACACAGGACCACTTCAGCTTTCCAGATCCCCCAGGCAGATGCAAGCAAAAAGATTTGTTGTCTTCACTGACAAGGAACAGGTTTAAAGCTGATGATTGGACAAAATACAGGATTTTAAGTTTCATGAAAGCAAATCTTAGAATGAGTTGTTTGGGTTGGGAGTTAACCTGACATGCATCACTTTCATAGCTGCAAACAGCAATTCCCAATCATCCTTCCATCTGACTTCAATATTTTATTATTGCTCAATAAAATGATTCCATCATTTAATGCATGCTAATTCATAGAGGTGGCTCAGAACTTCTCTAGTCCAGGACTATTCTTCATCCAGATAGGTCACAGAAATAGCTAGCTTCCCAGCTATTCACAAATTATTTTTAAAAGACAAAGGTCCAAAACATGCTCACATTTATCTAAAAGGGTGCTTATTTTATGTTTTATATAGCTACAAGTGAAAAATAATTGAACAACAAAAAAACCAAGTTGTCTCTTACTTTTCACTTAACCTTGAGTAACATGGCTTTACTTCAGTCTCTTGGAAGAAAATATAAAGAAAAACTTGAAACAACTAGTTATGTATTTGCTTTCTGGGTCCACAAAAAAATCACAGATCCAGATGGACTATCAGCCAAAGAGAGTTCCTATTGTGTTCCTAAAACAAAGTGCAACAAATAAATGCCACAAATTATAGCAGACAGGAAGGATCAAGGAGGCAACAGTTAAGCTGTGCAACTTGAGGCCTCTACAGAATTTAAAAATATATTTCAAAATAAATAATACATGCCATATCTGACTGCCCCACAGCCCAGCTATCCATAATAATTTATCTTTTTGCAAATGTCACAATTGAGATAGATCATAAAAGACTGAAAAGAGAAGTAGAAGCAGAAAGAATTGCTTCAGGGAGTTACTCATTATTTACAGAAGGTCTAGACCAAAATGCAGATAACAGATATAAAGAAATATAGGTGTTCAAGTACAGCAGCTGGAGAGCAAGAAACAAAAGTTGAGGAAGGGAGAGGGCATCAAGGGCTGAACTGACACTTGCATACAGCAGAATCTATGAGGAAGAACTGACTGCAAGATCTGTGTAATGCAGGAACAACACAGTCACTGCATCAGAGCCACCAAACTCCAGCTTTTAGGGACAACTGCTACGAGTACCTGAGCCAGACCTTGCTCTTCTTCCCCTTTCCCCATCAACAGCCACACTGCACACCTCTAATACCACCAGACATTACCAAATGCCTGAGTACTCCCTTAGCCTCCTCTAATTTTGGGATGATAGAACACCACTGCAGCAGAGTTCCACCTTCAGGCTTTTGCACAGGTGAGGAGGAGCATGGATGGAGCAGGAGGTGATCTGAAAGCATCCCATACTCCAACTGAGCACTGAGTGTAGGGAGAAGAGAGCACAGGACCAGCTTGAGAGCACAGCCAGCTCTCCTCTGAACCTGAACAAACTCCTTGATTCAGCACCGTTAGCTATTTCTTATGTGCTTCATGCCTCAGTGAGGTTTTCTATGTTACTAAAAAACAAAAAAGCAAAGGTAAAAAACCAAACCAACCTTTCTCTTTATCTTGTTGATAAATCAAGATGGTATCCTTCCTCCTTGGGATGGGAGCTGTGATTTGCTACTTAATTACTTTAGAAGCTTACTGATATTAACACAGTGGGCAACAGCCACTGCTAATTCAAAGCATGTGCCACAGAAGGAAACTGAGCCTCTGTGACAGTAACACTTCTTGTAATTCTGCAAGTGGAGAGCAAGAGAATCCTCCTATACATGACAAAGAGATTCCTGAATGAGCATGCGGCAACTCTAGCATTCAAAAGGTCAATTTTAGCAATTTGTTATTAAATTTTGCTGTTAAACCCAATGATCTTAATAATCAGAAGTGGGTTTCCTGTTGCCTCACCACAGAAAGGATTTACAAGGTTGAACTTTTCTATTTGCAACACACACACAATTCCCTGGGATGCTAAACAATTACCTGACTGAACAGAAAAGTTCATATTAAAAAATAGATGCTGTTGCTGAATCTGAGTAATTTGATGCTAATATTTTATGTTGATAGGGAGGGCCAGTTTGGAAAACCACAGGGTTTACATTAAAACCAAAGTAGTCAAAGTAGTAGTAGTAGTCAAGTAGTAGTAGTGCAGTGGTGGCTGATGGTTTACAGGGGCAAGCAAAGCACAGTTTATTCAGGGAGGGAACCTCTGTTACCCAGCCAACTGATGGAACTGCTAAAGAACAGACTTTGGGGATGTAAAACCTATCTATAGGTTAACCTGAAAACACTGATGTGCTTTTATGAGCTGAAGCCCTTCTCTTCTGGTTCCTGTGCCACATATGAAGAAGGGCTTACCCAGCCACGGTGTATGTGTCTAACAAAAGGCATTACCTTTCCCTGCACACAGCACCTTGCTTTGACACATCATCTCTTCATTAGGAACATGCTCCTCAACGTGCTCATGAGCATTATGTGATGCATCTCAATTCATATCCACTAAAGAATAATAAATAGAGCACTTCGAATATAAAGCCTACTGACAGAAAATACAGGAGACAATATTTTGAAGGTAAAGCCCAAAGTCTGATTCGCTAAGAATAAAGAAAATGTAGAAGAAAACAGTTACTCCAGAGCCCAGCTCACTCTACATCAGAGGCTTCACAAAATGAAAATATTCTGACACTGGCACTGTAGCTGCTTTCTAAGATTGCAACTGGCTGAGAAGCACAAAGGAAGCTAAAAATTAAAATAAAGATGAACATTGTAAGTCCATTGGACACTGAGACCATCAGAGAGGAAAATGGAACTATGCTTTTCCCTGCCTTGCTTTCCAGGCAAGTGCTGTCAAATACATAGTGTATGGAGATAAACAAATTGTAGATTAGCACTTCCCGCAAAAGCTGAGCATCTGCCCTTGAGAATGCAAGGTCATTAAACAGTTTTAGCATCTTCAAAGTTCGGGTGGAGTGTTAGGCTTCCCAACTGCTGCCCACAATGGAGTCAAAGTTGTAAAGTGACTGCCGTTTGCTATCTGCAGAAAAACTTTCAAGAAATCCATTTACACCTCTGATGTGAAAGACTGACTGAATATATTTCAATGATTTTAGTGGAAAGGGCAGGAAAAAAATCTCAGCCTGACATGAGACACTGATACAACATAGGAGTCTGAAGAGTCAGATACTTGGAAACATCTGCCCACAGTAAAGATCATTAAACCAATTTTATTTATGAAAGTTTAAATACAGGTTTATGTGTGCAAGCATGTACATGAACACACATGTAAACAGCAAGGATGTACTTGGAGATCCATTTAATTGTTATTTGCTTTGATTAGATAAAGTTGCTAAGAGGTTTTCTATAGGTTTCATCCAGTACAGCATTGCTGTAGAGCAGGTATTAAGAGGTGTTTATCCTCCAAAAGAATATATAAAATCAATACATGAAATTGTCTGCCAAATCAGACAGGGAAGGCAAGTCACCTAATGAATTTGAGACTATGGTGGCAAATCATTAAGAATGAAATTATGCAAATAGGAAGAGGGAGGTGGGCACAGATCCAGAGGGACACATGGTAGAAGACAAGTAGGGATTATGGTAATGAGGCATGAAATACATGTGAACTTTCCTTAGTTTCCTTTACCCACAAATTTCCCATGCAATTTTTCATCATTCTTACAGGTCATCAATATGACACACATGTGGCAACTGCTAGTGAGAAAAACCTTAACCAAAGTCACGTCTGATTTGTCTAAAGAACCAGGGCTAGAAAGGAAAAAAATGGGTTTGTAACCAAGGTTCTGAACAAATGTGTATTTTCTGAAATCAATTACCTATTTGTGCTTAATGCTACAGAGGTTCTTGAATGCTTCATCAGAGCAGGACACAAAAGAAGCAGAAGTGTAAGCAGTGTTACGTAAAAGCTTACAGACAGCATTTCCATGCTGCTGATAGGGTAAGGTGTGAGAAAACAGCTTAAGAACACTGGATAATTTCATCAGAAGACAAGCATAAATGAGAAAGGAACTTCAGTCTTCTTCTGTGTATGGCAGTGTTTCTCACATGACTTTATTTCAAGAGTTGCTGGCACTTTTTGGAAAGGAAAGATCAGCCAAAAAACACCACAATTAGCTCAGTTGCTTAGAGTACTGCTTAGAGTTAAAAACATCAAAAAACCCCGGCCTGCAAACCCCACCTCACCACCCAACAAACAAATAAACAAATGTTCCAAACCCAAAACTGTAGTTTTTATTATTACAATGAGTGAAACTTAATGTTAAAATGTTATTTCTATTTCTTATGTCTTTTTTCCCCTTGATTTTGTTCATGGAAGTGTGTTTTCAAACTTTTCCCTTTATTTTTAACAAGTCTGCAGACAACTTTATAATGTTTATCATTTTAAAAAGGAACCCTGCCTCTAGAAGATGGAATTTACAGAAATTGTAAAGAGCACAGCAGTACTCAGAGCCAACTCTCAGTCTATTCAAATCAAGGAGCAAAAGACTCCCACTACCCTCACCCCTCAGGTGATCACAGCTCCATAGTTCCACTTCACAGCATCACCCCTGAGTAAATACACTGTTTATTACTTGTGATACCACATTATTCATCATCTCAAATAAACTGATTTCAAGTGTACTCCCATGTCATACTGCTTTGCAGTAATCTTAAGTTTAAATATCATATATAGAATGAATCTGCTAAAACATGGCTTTCACACACCAAAATCCTCAGCAATTAGCTGTCTTCTCCCTTTTTCCACCTGTCCTCTCATAGCTTTAGAATTACGCAGAACCTCTTGACAGAAACTAGAGATGAAGAAAAAAAATCCCCTATGCTAAATATACACACTTGGTTCCAAAACAGAAGGGCAAAACCCACTAAAAGTCAGGCTGGGACCAGGCAAGTTCTTGTGAAACCACAAGTAGGAACTGAATGCAGAAGTGGAATAACAGAAAAGGGCCTGATAACAGTTGCAGAGGCAACTGTGAATTCTACATATCTCCGTTTTTAAGTACTAAATCATTTGAGGAGGTAAATTTCAAATTTGTAACTGAAATTATTTCAAAAACATTTCAGTGACTTAGTATTTGGATCCAGTGGCTGCAGGAACCTCCTTGAGAGATTATCTTTTTATGGGTTCTTTATGCAGCTTTTAATATTTTTCTAAGCATGGCTATACAAGCTATGCTGTTCATTTGACTTACTCAAAGATGACAACAGAGATGACAAATTTCTGTTGATTGAGAGGTTGAAATTGATTTCCACAATAAAACATGTTTCCCCCGTTTCTCACTTTGTCCCCATGTAAATGACATAAATGTTTGAATTTATCTCTTGTAATCTCATAGATTAAATTACAGCTTTCTCATATTCTTGTAATTTCAGTCACTTCCCCAAGATGCAACTTGTGTCCCTGTGTTGCTCCACCATGGACATCACAGAAGCCCCTGGTGTCAGATAATTACTTGCCTTTTGTTTTCAATTCAATTATTTTCAAAATAACTTCAAGTGTAAAACTCTTCCCTCTTCTGTCAGCTACTCTAATGACATTGTTGGCTCTGAGAAGGCTTATACAACTGCAATTATTCAAAATAAAGTATGTAATTTAGCTCTTTGTCTTGTTCTATATGAAATTACTATTCTGAAAGCTAGGGAGAACAAAGGCTTATGAACTGATGCTTTATACACCCATTCTCCCCATAATATAATAGGAAAATTTGAAAAGATACTGAAAAGAATATGAAGTTAAGTTCACACATTTTTGTTAAAATGATAAATATTGTGCCCTACCAAGATTACAAACTACAATACAAAATCAAAAATATGATTCCTATGTAAACCTAATTCAACTATAATTAGAAATAAAGACCACGACAATATCTGTAATAGCTCATTCAATTAGGCCAATATTAGATTTTAATAACAAAACTGTGAAATTAGAAGCACTATGTCAAAATGGCTTTTTTATCAGCAGGGGCAAAATAAACCAGATTTCATATCAACTATGTGATTATGCAGAGGACTTTGTGAGTTGTTCCAGACATTGCATCACCTTTGTTCTGTTGTATTAATCTAGTGGCCCCAGTTGTGGTAATAGACATTAATTTGAAAAAAAAAGAATAATGAGATGATATTTAAAAACCTACCAGCATCAGATAACAGTAGAAATAAAAAATATTTACAGCATTTATTAATAATTACTATTTGCAGATGTTCCTCTTGCCTACATTTTATACAAGCATGAAAAAATGGAATCAAAAGGAATGTGAGCAGCCAGAGTTCAGTTCTTTCAACAAAACAGATCAGAGAAACAAGAAATGTCGTGATCTGAAGTACCAGCAGTAACACTACCACACTTGTCACAGATGAAGTATAAAGAATAAATCCAAAAGGAGAGAACATTTTTTTCAGTAAGGTTGAGGGGGAAGTTTCTGGTATCAGATTGAGCATTAAGCCAAGAATAAGAAAAGGGTATTTTAGAAAGGAAAAACTAAAGATAAGCCCTGTTTGCCTGGCTATCCCAGCAGAGGGCATCTTAAACACATTAGAAATGTGTTTCTTACACAGCAGCAGAACAGTTCAGAACACGGCAGTAAGGATCCTGAAGTTCTAAAGCAACTAGGAAAACTTCTTGGTGCTTTGCAGGAGCTACAGGAGTAATATCTGGAATGATGCACAAAATGTATAACAAGTCTCATTTAGAGGTGAAAATGACCACTTCCATCAAATGATCTGAAACCATCAGTTAGCTGGGAGCTGGCTGGCAGGGTATGGAACAGCTCCTACAACAGGTGGGATCCCGGTGCTGCTTCTGGCCACACTTCGCAAGTGCTGCACCCTCTCGGCAGCAGCTCCACAGCTCTGTGTGCGACCGAGGAGGTTCCATGGCCTTTGCTCACGCTTCTGGAACAGGATCAAGCCATATCCACCACACTTGTAACACCTTCCTGAAATTTTTTCTTGCCTCTCTCTTGCACAACACATTTATCTTGTTGCTATCTTCAGTGAATTCAAGGATACTGTAGAGCCTGCTGGAGCTACATTTTCCTCTTTTCTTTTCCTCTTCAGTTGCTTTTGCTGACCATCACTCCTGGCCTCAAGATTTTATTCCTCTCCTTTACCTTCCACCTCAATAGAGCATTTTAAAATTTCATCCTATGCAAATATTTTTCCTAATTCCAGCTGATTAAACCATTGCCTGTTCCTATTCAAATAAATTTCTCATGGGGTGTCAGCAGAGAATAGGATCACTAAAATTCATATATGTCAGGATAGGGGTTTATACACTGGCATTAAGTAGACCTTGGTTAGAGGAGACATAAAAGTGAGAAGGAACTTTTCAATCATCCACACCCTTACTATTTTCAGAGTGACCCCTTTATCTTTGCAAAAATCACTTGGACATAATCCTGTGATTTCTACCACTGCAAGCAGGTTCCACACCACATGAACACGACCTCAGTGGGACTGAGGAAGAAAGGCACAGAGCTTGTAGGATTAGGGTACCTGTAGCTGTAAGCCCAGCCCTCCCTTGAAAAAGGGTTTAAGATATAATAAGAATATAATAAACCTAATTATATGTGTTGGGGTGTACTTTAAGTGCAAAGTATATTAATGTAGTGTTAAAGATGTGCCACTTTCTCCTTTGTATGGTACAGAGAAAATAAAAATGTAGTAAGAAACGTGCTTCACAAGAAAAGGTAATTTCTGACCAAATTTTTCAGTGTTTTCTTGAAGAAGAAAGTTTAAAAGAATCTAAACTTCCCCTGTATTTGGATCTATGCCAAGTCACAGGCAAATCTTAGTTTAAATTAGTAAGAAGACATTCCCAGCAAAGCATGCCAGCCTAAGCACCTCTGCTCCCACGAAGCCTTGTGGCACTAGGACAGGATGGCACTAGATGGTGCTGTGGGACCTTCCAGGGAAAACAATCTCCTCATAAAACAGAAGTTATTGTATTGTTCAATTTGCCAGAGAGTTGATTTTGTATTTTGAGACACATTGAAGAGTAATAAGCCCCAACAAAAGAAACAAGAGCCACAGGAATGGAAGGAAGACACTAAGTAAACATTCTGCTTTGACTGACATTGCTTTTTTGGAGTAGCTAAGTGCCACTCTTCTACTGGAAGGCTTCTTGCCTCTCCTTCCCAAAGGCTGCTCTGCACCAGCCTTGCTTTAAAGGGTTCTATATGTAGAACAGAATTGAAACAATCCCAAGTCACAGCTCCAACAGGCAAGGTCCTCAATAGGCTATCATTCTTTAGCAGTGGACCTCACCATCCTTTAACAGACACCATTTTATTCCAGCCTTTTAAAACATTATTTTGATACAATGAGCTTTGAATTAATGAAACTTTGAGCAAACTAGTCTGTACATTTACTTTTCCTGCCATGATGATCAGCTGTGTAAAAAAAACCAGAAGCGTAAAGGAATTATTACAGAAACCTGAGCGAAAAGCTATGGCAAATTCTAGAGAAATGAGCAGTTTTAAGCTGTTATCGAAATTGATTGTACTTAGTTCTTTCTATAGCTTTTCATGTAATTGAAAACTATTCAAGTAGAACAGGTTCTGTATAAAGACACCACCAACATATAAAGCAAAGCACATTTTGTTAACATAAAAACTATGTTTATTTAAACTCTGATCTCCTTCATTCTTCTTCAAGCCAAGAACCTCAAACAGTGCAAGTATAAACACTGTAAAAATCCTCCTTGGCACATGCAAGAAAATAAAACTTTATATAATGGGCAGGAGTGTTATTCCAATAAAAACCTGTGAGGGTTAATTATGCATCAGTAGTACTAAAACACTTCCTTACCATTGCAAAGGTCTCTTGGTGACCTCCTATTCTGAAATACCACCTAAAACTCACCACTAAACTGCTGGCATCATTCTCCACTTCCCCAAAATATGGGGTTTGTCTGCATTATCCATGAAATGAGATACTATCTCCCTCACCCCAAATTAAACCAACAGCATAGTTTGTCTGCAATTATTGTTATGAATTAGATAGGATACATTGGCTTTAACAGAAAAAAATGTCTCATCAGCCAACCTGCTACCAGCACTCTGTAAGGTGAGAAATGCCCTCCAAATCACCCAGGATTTTTCAAGATCATTCCCAAGTCTGGAAAGTTAAGCTATTATCAATTAGTTTGAGAGCAAGCTCACTGATACATTCATTTTTTTATCTTTAGCCTAAGTGCCCTGAATTGTTTTAATAAAATGTATGACAAAGCTCATTTAATTTGTTTCCACTGTTATTCTCAGGTAGGATTTCCACTCAGCACTGAGTATTTCCAAGGCCCAACCCAACCCAAATGCACAGAAGCCCATGCATAGACACAAACCCCCGAAACCCAGCCCCCAGTATGGTAATCTATATTGCTTGTGTTCTGTGCTGCCTGCCTGGCCCCAAGTCATCAATAATGAATAGAAATGTACAGCTACAGCAGTAGCCTGTGTCATGGGCTTGTCAGGGATTTTTGAAAAAGAACAAAAACACAGGTCTGCCATTTGATTGTGTCTTCTGCAAATGCAGGAAGGGCAAAGCAAAGTGGTATTTTAAAAGGGGCAATATGATTAACCCTTTTTGTATGAAATGAACAGTTTTCCTCAGCCATATAGATTAGAAAAGTGCTTGCAATACAGCCTGTATTCTCCTAGGCCTGAGAATTCAACAATAATGTTGATTCTGGGCCCAAGGAGGAGAGGGTTTTTCTATTTTAAGATAAAAAATACATACTCAAGAGGAGTCAAATACCAGTTTACATAGAGGGAGAAAGGATTTCTTTTCTCAGGAATACAGAAAGTTCAATATCAAATAAATTTTGTTCTTGAAGAAGAAACTTAATGCATGCAAATGCATATACACACAGTCAGTGAGAGCAATGGCATTATTAAAAAATATGCAGATCCTCATGAATGGGCTAGAAAACATGAAGAAAAAAAAAAAAAAGGTGGTACTTGTATTTATTATTTCTTTTCAAATATTCCCAAATACATTTCTACAGACATTATGATTGTGGTCTTACAGGAATGATTATCTCACATTTTACAAACAGAACACACCAGCTGGTACACTACCAATCCACCCCCTGGGGAGGGTGGGTGGCAGACTACAAAATGTCTACAGGACACACACAGACTAAACTGATTGAAAACCCAGTAGTAAACCCAAATCTTTCTTGCTTTCTACATCAGCATAAATTCCAGAAAAAGTCCTGCATTAATTAACAGAAACATTAACTTCTGTGGCAGATGAGTACATGATCGCCACTTTGGAAGACTCAGCTGAAGATGCACCCTTGTCTTCAAAAAACCTGCAACTAGACAAATTGAGTTAATTTATGTAAGAAATGAAACTATATAAATGTGAACTTCCAACTTGGCATCAAAAGCAAGACATCTCAATTCAGATTACATTGCCAGGCCTTCTTCTCTAGAAGCCAGTAACAAAAAAAAGCAAGTGGTTTAAACACAACTGAAGAAAATCTTCAGAAAGCAGCAATCAATAATACTATTTAACCAGGCTGCTCTGTGTTCTGACCTAATGTTATCTTGTGATAACTGTTTTTAATGGCTAGAGTGGGATACTACAGTATTCAGCTGAGCTCAAGTGTGCATAAATTGCTCAACGTTCATACATGGGTTGAATATGTTATTAACGACTGTGAATAAGGAAAAGGGACCATAAACCAGCTTTCTGTGGCAGATAATAAAATAACTGCATCAACATCATAAGTGCACACTAAGGTTAAAAAAAAAAACAAGCCAAAGAAATGTGATTCTGTTTAAACTAACTGATTGAGATAATTTACTTATAAAAGAAATTTTATCCTATATAAAGAATTCCAAAATTATTTCATAGCAGAAGAAGTTGCGTCTCAATTCAAATTCCAAATGCACTTCAGCATGACTACACTAAATATATTTCATTTTGCAAATCCTAACAGTCAGTAAAAAGTTCTCTTCTTCTAGTGACATCTTTCCACGGTTTTGTGAGTGCTCAGATCCCCTCCTCCAGTCTACTGCCCAAACACAGGTTTGGCAGCACAAACTTCTGCCTAGTTTTGAATATCCCCATGAAACACACAATCAACTTAGCACACATTTTAATGTGCTGAATATGCACATCTGCAACAAGAAAATTGGAGGGGGGGAGGTCTCATATGTGGTAGAATGGGCCAAAACCTCATTCTTGTTAGCAATGCCATATGACCCTTGGAGCATCTTGTGATTTTTTTTTTAAATCCATCTGCTTCAAACAGGTTCATTTTTCGGTCTGTTTTTCACTAGATACAGATCTTGCATTCAAGAAAAAACCAGGGCCTTTTTTCAGTATCACACTATTGCTCAATTGACACTGGAAAGGTAAAAAAGTCAGGCAGAAGCATCCTAAAGAACTTCTTTAAAAAAAAAAAATCACAAAAAGCCCAAACAAGAACACAAACAGGAAAGGGGAAAAAAATAAAAAGGGAGGAGGGCAGCAAACAAAACTTGGCTTTGTACTTCCATTTCCTGTATGGGTTGTGCCGTTACAACTTGCCATCAGAAGGAGGCTGCTTTTCCCCTCTCTGATATGAATACTGGTTTTGCATTTAAATCATCTGCCCTGAAATGTGGGTCTTTGATTCAGTAACATAACTGAATATTTCCAGAGGAAGAAAATTGTTTCTGGAAACAAAACAGTCCTAGTCTAGCAGAGACTGTCTAGGCAGGGAAGGGAGCTGGTGTGTGAGATGGAACCAAGGAAGAGAAAATATTTCCCTCACAGCCCCCACAACAAAAGCTTTTTTTGATTTCAGTTCCTAAGAGCTCAAGTGGCAAGACAGTGTTAACCTGGAAGGTGTTTCTATATTTTACAGGAGGTAAAACAAGAGAAGAACTAAAAGATGTTATCCAAGATTTCTATCTACCTTCCTCTTCTCAGAGCAAGAGTCTTCAGTCTACTCTGTCCTCAGGGAACCACAGTTCCAGGGGTGGCTCCTTTGTGACTCCTTAGGCTTTGCCCCGGGTCTTCCCAAAGAATCACTGCCAAGGCTGGAATTCACAGTCTGGGATTAGACCATTTGTGTACTTAAATTTACAAAAGCCTCAGTCCCCTGGATCCAGAATAATTCTCATTCTACAAGAATATATTCCTTTAAAAAGTGGAATCCCTTGCAATTACTCAGTTAAATGATACGCCATTCACATTCACAGAGCCTTGTTAGCTGAAGGGACAAAACATAACCCTAAAGCCTTTGAGTTTTACTGAGGGTTTCTAGAATTTTTTTAACCAACAAGAGATTTGTTTGGGCCTATTTTGTGTGCCTAAGACTTGCCATAAACTCTTTCACCTGGTGGGTGGCAGACTGGACTTTTCCACAGTTGTCTACACTGAACTGAATCACTTGCTATCCATCCCTATCCTGAACATGGGAATTGCAGGGAGAGCAGCAAGATTTAACTCATACTAAGATAAATAACTGACACAATTTTTAAAGCAGTTCTCAGATGCTCTGTTTGCCTCATTGATCTAACATAAATCAGTGATATGCAACTTAATAACACATTACACATCATTGCCATCTACCACTGTGAAAATCACAAAATCAGCTCATCACTCAGCTCAATGTTACCTGATAACAACTAATAGTTACCCATTACATGGCAGTTTCAATACCCACATCATGGAAGAGTTAAACACCCTCATCTTGGTGTTAAATACTGGTTCTGATTGAAAATGAGAAATACACCCCCTGTCTGCCTAGGAATGAAAAATATGTTTCTTCAGAGAACAGATCCATACCCACCAGTTCATATACTACCAGTTTATTGTCAGCCCTTTTAATTTTCAGTGTAATTTCCACGTGAAAAAAGCCACAATTTCTTTAAGGCTTTTGTACTGAAGTCTTACTGTACACTCTCACACAAGTGACAAAGCCAAAAAACCTGTTTTGTTAATTTTCAGTTACACACAACTATTTAATTTCTTTTCCAAAGCAGTTTCATGCAGTGCAAATGCACATAATACAGGTTGGCACCACACCCCAGTGGGCAAATCAAGGCCCTATTACTAAAAGGCCACAATGTCATCATTCCATTCATTTCTGATCTGACAAAAAAGTATATCAGGCTACCTCATACACAGAGCAGAAATAGGGCTAAAAGTAACAATAACTTGGGATGGTTGTTCCTAAGTTGCAAACTATCTAAAGACATAATCTTTTTTTTTTATTTTTAACCACGCTGTTTTACTGAGAAGGTACATGCTTGCCACATGCCTACTAGAGCTTTACATGCACACACACAAAAGATAAAACTGCTGAGTTATTTTCTATATAACTTACATAAGAGGGGTTTTCAAATGTAAATATTATACTTAAATTAGTATCTCTGGTTTGCCTGCAATCAAAAGCCTCTAACATCACAAATCATGACAACGAGGTGGCCTAGCAACCTAGACAGACAGACACAGGAAGTTCAGTCAGTCAGTAATAAAAAGCTTTAGCTGTCTGGCTTCAGAGAGAAGAAAATTGCTTGGATGATCACTTCAATAATCTACTAGGTGATGCACTATTTTATTCTTTCTGATAGCTGCAGTTTAAAAGAACTCAAAACAGGAAAATGTGCATGTAAAGGCTGAGCAAAGATGTGGACTGAAGCTTTATTTTGTTTTGTTTCAGATTCACACTTTTGATAGAGCCTAGGGAACCGGAGAAAGAAGAAAGGAAACTCTCCCCAGTGCCTGACAGTAACAAAAGTGAAACCAGCTGCTTGAGCTACCTGTGGAGTGGCTCCAGGAGCAAGGGGCTCTGCTGGAGGGGCAACAACCTCTGCAGCACTAGCAGTATCACTGCAGTGCATTTGCCAGCGAAACAAAACATCCCTACCAAATCACAGTCATAATTTAATTGCTTATCAGGATTCACCAAAAATACACTGTCATTCTACTCACCAGCAAATCTGCATCTAAAATTGCCCTATGGTAAATTTACAGTGCTGCTCATGAGGGACCCAACCTTGATGATGCTGCTGAGCAACTACAGCTCCTCTCAGAGAAAGGAGTCATTCTGCCCCTAGCAGCAAGGTTTGTTTTTCAAAAGAGCTGTTGTCAGAGCTGAGGATTTTTTCTTCACCCGTCCTCACTCTAATTACATCTAGGTAATAACACTGCTAAACTCTATGCTAATGAGAAGCTTCAAATCCTTCTGTCAACTTCTGACTTTTCCCTTCCCTAGTCTTCTTGAGGCTCTTTCTCTTCTACTCCTTTCTGTCTGTCCTCAAAATCTTTTCCAAAAAGATTAAAACTATAACCCTTCAAGGACCTGACTTCCAAGTAGCTATCATTTAAGCTTATACCCAGCGGGACACAGAGGCTCTCGCCATTTTTTGTCATATATATGTTTTTTCAATAATTCTTACTTAATCATGAGACCAAGAAACACCTTCTAACTCCATTACTAATATCAACATTGAAAAAACTCCCAACATTAGCTTGTCTTCAGTCCCTCACAACTACTGGCAACTCACTCAGACAACTGGCAAATAAATCTGCTTTGGTCATTTATCCAGCAAGCAGCAATTATCAAGATGAACATTTCCAGATTTGACAAGTAACTGCTGTATTAAATACCATAAGAGTACATTTCTCAGAAGTTGATGGCCCATCCACAGAATTCTTATAATTAGCAGCAATAACCATTCTGGGTAAGTGACTATTCTCTTCCAAGGGTATAAGCATCTGCTTACATAAAGGGGTATTTTTGGCATATTCTCAAGGTCTTCTTTCTTCTGCCCTGCTGTCAGAACTCTAATCAGGTATGCACAGCACCTACAGTGGTCTTGCATACTCCAGGTAATTAGCCTTTCCATTAATCTGAGAGCATCTCTCATTGCTGCAAACATACAGGACACTGACTGTTCCTTAACCCCGACATTTCCTTTGCTCATTTCTCAAACAACTGACTGAACACTGGGTACCTTGAATGCACACAATTTAGAGCTTTCCAAATACAATAATTTCTGAGTATTTTGCTGGAAGCTGAATTTAAAGACATGAATTATCAATGCTTCAGCTAAAATGTATCCCTGGTCTTTCCCTTCCCTCCTAATAGTTAAGAAAATAAAAGCCTACAATACGTTTCCCTGTGACCATCTTCACATGCCTTCCTGCTTGAAAAATTGATCACCTTAGATAAAAACTAATTTACACCTGTGATTTATTAAGACAAGAAATTCGTGTTTAGAAGGAAAAAGGCTGCAGTTAAGTTTCTATGCTCTGACAAATGGCAAAAAATACAGCTGATTTAACAAATGAGTGATCAATCAATGATGCACTGAGGCACATGACAAAGGGAAGTCAAAATCCATTACGTTCAAGAACCTCCTTTAAATTCCACTTCAGTGCACTGACCCTGTTGCTCAATGCTAAAGACTTTACAAGGTTTTCGGAAACATTTAGAGAAGCTTTTGTTTTGGCATTCACTCAGCTGCACCTCACAATTAACACTGCCAGACTCCTCTCTAATCAATTATTCATTAAGATTACTAGCATATCTTTTGAGTGCCTTAACTCCACATCAGAAGTGTGCGAGGGATGATACATCTGTGTGTACTTTGCAGAATAAAAGGCAGACTCTAAGCAGGTTTTAACGTTAAATGAGAACAAGGCTAAAAGGAGCGAAATCAACACTTTTAGTCAAAGTTGAGCTCCAGGCGAGCTGCAGGCAGTGCACAGCGTGAGAGAATTTGGCTCCAGAAAGTGCCCATGTGTTGACAGCTGAATAAGAGTTTGAAGGCTTAATGGTAAGAAATGTTCCATCAGTGGTAATGTTACACTTTACTTACTCAGTTAGCTACTCATCTTCTCCAGCCCTGACAGCTGATGACACAAGCCCCACTCAATTCAATTTTTACCAGTTGCTATGCAAACATGTTTATTGTGGTTCTCATGGCTAGTATTTTTACCAGTCAAACAAACAAACAAAAAAAAGCAGGAAATAATTTTCAGGATATAACTATCAAATACAATTGTGCTGAGAAATTAGAAATGCAAAAAGAATCTGAAAAGCTACTCAAACTATAGAAAAAACCCAACTAATGTGAGCCTATTTCTGTAACTATAATAATACATGTAAAATAAGCAATTATCAATTTATGCTATGGTAGAACCTACTGTATTAAACATGTGTTGGTGAGGAAGATATTCAACCCCTTAACATAATTTAAGCACAGAGGTTAGAAAGGTTCTGTATTAAAAGCCCATGAGAGATCTAACTTGGGCTCTGAAGCTAGAAGCTGTAAATGGTTCTCCCCACAGCACACAGAAAAATTCTGTTATCACAGAACCTTTTAGGTTAGAAAAGACCTTCAAGATCCCACTGTGCTGTTGAAGTTATGAAGTTTTCAGTCCTTGTTTGCATCCACCTGTTCTACCTGGGTCAGAATGAACAGCCAGATAAGACAGTAGGCAAGATGAGCCTAGAGTTACTGAGAATTTTTGCATTTTCTAAACATCACAGCATGGGTGAAGTCTAAAAACCAACCAAACAAAAAACACAAAAAAAAAAAAAAAAAAGAAAAAAAAAGAAAAAAAAGAAAATAACAATATTACCAAAGACAAGCAAATGGTAGAGCCCATACCTGTTCAAGCACTCATGGTGCTACCAGAGCAGAATAGAGTTTTCTGTGTCTGAAGTATAAAATCTCATAATCTAAGTGTGAACAAGCCTGTAGCTGCTAAATAACACACCAATAAAATGCCAGTGGTGCCTAAAACTCCTCTATTCTGCATACCCACAGCTGCTGCCACCCTGACTGAGAACAGCAGCTCTGTGTTTACTTTCTAAACATAGTGACAAGCATGTCATTTGCCAAAATCTGATAAATTTTGGGTTTGGTAAATTTTAGGTAAATAAAAAAGCAGGTCATTTACCAATGACTGGATATCACTTTCCAGAACCTGATCTTACATTACAGAAACAATAAAAAAAACCCAACTCATCAGCAGCTGGAAGTAAGAGCCAGGCAATACCTTCGAGCATTGCAACAGATCCAAGCACTTCAAAATGAAGTGAAATTATGCTCATCATGATTACACCTTGCTCCTTAGGTTATCAAGCGGTTTAAATGCATAACTCCCACCAACTGGATTTCTTGAAGCTACCTAATTACTAAAGACAGACAGAGGTGCCTAGAAACATTTTAAACAAACAAACAAAAACAGAATAAGGAGCTCAGAAGTGAAACCCCCATGGAAACCAAATTAGGTACTTTGAAAATTTGAAAAGTACCTATCACGACTCAAAGCATACAAGAAGCTAACTGTATGTTTCAACAGACAACTATATTCCTGAAATAATATTAATAATTACACATACTGTAAATATATGCAAAAACCTCAATTTATTGAAATCTTGACAGCAAAAGAACTCAGTGTTATCAGATCAGCATTACTGTACCCAAGCCAGCAACAAAGATATTTAAATTGTCCTTGGAAGAAGTCTACCAAAAGATATGAATTCATTGTACAAAATACCAGCTTTTAACATGTCTTTTGTTCCTGTTCCACTTCCAGTGATTTCACAGAACTTGGTTACTCAGAAATCCTTGTTTCAAGTGGAAACAAAATATCATGATATCTCCCAGCAAATAGTCTGATATTTCAACTGAAATACAGTCTAAATCCTTACACAATTTTCTTTACTTTCCTGATTTGTTTTTTTGTTTAGAGGTAGCACTTGCATACGTTATCTCTGCTTTTCAAAGAGAAAATAATAATTTAGATTCGTATGTAAATTCCATGTTCCTTCATGGATTGCCACAGCAATGCATGACAGACTGTACACTATTATCATTGAAAATAAAGTATCTTAAAGGAAAAAGAAAAGAGAACAAGACAGAAAAAAAGCCCTAATAAAAGCATTACCAATTCTCTGTTAGGATCAGACCTGAACACAAACTGCATCTCTGCAATGTAAATCTCCCAACTGAGAGCCCTTTTGGACAGTTGGGTGTCACAAATTTCTGCTGTAACACAGAGGTCTGTGTTCAGTGACCAGTTTTGCAAATGCTCATTGTGGAGCTCCCCATCATTTGTAAAACAGATCAAACAGTCCCACTCAACACCCCCACCCTGTTTATCACCCTGTCCTCAGGGTGTTTATGAACAATGTTTAAAAGGCAGCAATATGCACAGCTGATCAGACCAGCAGCTGATCAGTATTTAATCACCAAATCCAATAAGGAAACAAATGAGGCAGAGCACAGGGGTGGAAAACAAAGGTGGGTGGAAAACAAAGGTAGGTGGAAAATGTTGAATGAGCCACCAATTTACGGAAGATAAAAGCACTCTCAGAAACAATTTACAAAACAATTTTCTTTTTATACATTTAATAAACATTCTGTCAGAGCAAACAAAATCTCAGAAGCTGGAAGTTTTAAAAAAAATCAATTAAAATGAAGTCACAGGGAATGGTGGGGAATTGTTCCTGGCAGTTATTTGATATAGTATGGTTAATATTTCTAGTCAGGCAAATTAACAGTTTGGCTCCTATAGACTTGCACTCACACAATACATAATCTCTGAGGGTTTGTTCTAAAAATTACAGAAATATATGCATAAATACTGTTATATAGCCACATTTGAGATGTACTATAACAGTTGTTTACTACACAGGCTGTAATACAAAAGAGTTCTACACTGCTAAAATCAGCTCAGAAGAATGTCTCCATCTTAAAAGTAAAAACTACACCAATCATTCCACAGGGTCTCATTTCACTTGTAAAAAATACTTTGAAAGCTCTTAAATAAAAATCTGTTTCTCTAGCCAATTGTATCAATAGATGAGTTTTTCTTTAATATCATTTTGCTGTATAATTTGTACTGTGCCATACTATATTGATTGAAGAAAATTCCAGCAAGGCAGTGTCAGTTTCTGTTTCTACAGGGAAACCACTGAGCTGAACAGCAAGGCTCCTAAGGTCAAATCAGGATGGGATGCAACTCGTGTGTTGCTACTTTAAAATTACATGGGGCTAACAGGAAAACAATGGGAGGTTTGCAGATATAAGATAAGCATCACTTTTTCTTTTCAATATGCTGTTAATGTAACTTGAATCACCATGTAAATTAAGGGGTTTGCTTTTCATAGCTTTTCATGAATGAAGTGATTTATATTTGCAAGCAGAGCTGTTTTCTTCATATGCTTCAAGTCATTTGCTATCTCTACTGTGCTGCCCAGTGTGGCCACAGAAAGAAATCCATTTCTCTTACAGCTTATCTTGAGATTCTGCTTTGGAGAAGCTGCTGCTCTTGGCTTCTGTAGCTCGTGTTTGCATTTGAGATTTACCCACCTGCACTTCAGGTGCAGGGAGGGAGAGAGAAAGCAGCTTGTCTTTATCACAGTGCTCTTTGCAAACACATTCCATTTCACATGGATGCTGAAAGTACAGATAGGCAACTTGATGCAACCTTGCCTTGTTCAGAGGAACGAAAAGGGGAAGAAACAGGAATGTTTCACATGAATGTTCACATCCATTTATGTCTGAGCTGTACAAATTGAATATCCCAGCTGTGACAGAATATCTGCTGCAGACACCAGAAGTGGAATCCAGAGTACCTCTGGATTAGGTGTTTGGACACCTGTGAGTCAGCAAGTAAAGGGAGTTTCAGTCCTGCCCACTTTTCAAAAAAGAACATTCCCCCTGTCCTGAATCTTGGGCCCCTGGAGCCACAGCTCCGCTCTAATGCTCGGACAACCCTTCATCCCAGCTCTCTGCCTGACATACATGGTAATTCTGGATCAAAACACTGTGCTGGTGTCATGCTATGGGCTTTGCCCATCTTTCCTGAGCCTGGCACTCCCTATCAGTGACATTCTTCCCTTATCCTGCAAAGATCTCAGAATTACACGTAGCTTTGTAATACAGAACTCAGAGCCAGCCAATGAAAAGCTTGCACACCTTCAGGCTTTTAATGTCTAATATAAAGTTATGAAAATGTAGCTGACAATACAATGAAACAAAGGAAATATATCCATAAAAACTGTTGTATTTGAAATAAAGAATGTGCAGACTAAACAAACTTTATGTTGGCCTGAGGCATTTCAGATAGGTCATGCTTCCTTCCCTCCCCCACAGATCATACAAGATATTTATGAATTCTGTTAGCAAGCACATGCTCAAAATAGTGAGCACAGACTGAAAGGATCAGCAACAGTTTTTATAAGAACTGTGCTTAATTATATCTTACTTTTTTTAGTGACTACTGGATAAAAAAAAAAAAACAAACAACAAAACAAAGCTATTATCTCAGCTCGCTCAGTGCCTCAGAAAGACAAGATGAGCACAAAACTGAAAATTATCTCCCAGCCCAACAACAGCATGAAAAATGTCAGAAGTAATACAATTAAAAGAGACACCTATTAAAATAACACCATCTCTCAGCTAGCTAACTTTGATTTAATAGAGCAAAGCAATTTAGCAGAGAACAATGCACACTTGCTAACCTTTCATACCATGTTAACAGGTGGCAGTGCATTTTACTTTGATATTTGTTGTGAAGTCAGATTCAAAGAGCCTGTTCAGTTATTCTTTGTTACATTTGTACTCCCCTCTGCTATCAATAGCAACATTAAAAACCCAAAATAAACCCTCCACATATTTTTAACCCTATAAGATATGCCTGTCAATGCACACAAGCATCATATGACCTTTTTTTAAAGCTATAATTGAAACTACATACTTTTGACTGCTGACAGATACAGTTTTGTACAGAAGTTTTGTTTGCAAAATCAAGATATATAGCTGAAAAATATCAGAAGGGATATATTTAAAGGAACAAATGGACAAAGAGTAAGGACAGGTTATATACAGAAGGCTTTGCTCAACCTGTTCCTGTGTGTTCCTTACCCAAAAGCCAAACTTCAGACAGGTCTCCTGAAGTGAGAGATCTCAGTGAGTGACAGTCCTAACCGAGCAGCAAACCAATGCAAGTTTTTCTGATGTCCATCTCTATTGAGCTATTATAGCTGTGCCTTTATCCTGCATTTAGTATCGTTTATTTCTGAAGATCTGCACTCAGTCACCTGTTTTCCACTTGGGTGAGACACAGAGATACCAGTGCCCTACTATTTCAACACAATGCTTCATGTAGCAGCAGGTAAGCACAGCTAACATATGGGAGAAATGGCAGAATCTTCTGGTAAAATCTAATGGAAGAACCCTCATTCCAGACACCTCTTTCCTTAAAACTATACTTTTACAACTGGATGCATGTATAAGGGGTTGAAGACAAAACAGGACAAACTCACAGAAGATAAACCTGTTGAAATTCATTACATATACAGAAATTTTAAGTAATTTAGGAAATACAGACCTGGAGAGTGTGAGAACTTCAGGGAAAGGTGACATATAAGAATAACCTGAACTTTAAACACAGTGCTTGTTAACTATCTGCTAGGCTACTGATAGAGAAGGAATATTCAGTTAGTTCCAGGATAGCAGATTTTGTTTGCTGCAATACAGTTGCAGAAAAAAAATAAAGTATGAAGTTATTTTCATTGAAGGAATATACTTTGTTTCCCCCCAGACTCCTAATACAACTGAGCAGCCATGGAACCTCTCCCTGTTGTTTTATTACCGACAGGCTAGAAGAATTTCAGAAATTAAGACAACAGATTAATTGCACTGTACAATTCAATTAAGTCTTTGAAGACTAATGGATCCAGCAGAAAGCTCTGTAATAGCATGATAGAACTGTGAAGGAATAGCAAGTTCAAAAAACAGGCTAAAGGGCCAAAATGGCACAGAATCCCTTTCCACTGAAGTTCTCAGAAATAAACCTGCACAGCACGAGCCTCAGTGACCACATCTGTAGCTGCCCCCTCCAGGAGTGCTGGGTCAGTGTGGATCATCTCAGATAACAGAGATGCCATCTCTGCTAACAATTACAGCCTCAGCACAGAGCACCTGCCCCTTGCACAGCCAAGAACCACAGCGGGCACGGAGTGAATATTCCCAGGCTACAGAGGGAACAAAGCCTGGCCCTGCACTGCGCCCTAATGAATCAGGATGTACCACTGGTGGCTGAGGGATGTAAAATGTCCAAGCACCAGGAGAATAGCCCCAAGCTCTTCCCAAATGATGCACTCTGGTATTACAGGCCTGCTAACAGAATGGATCAGATTCTTCTGCACATTCTTTTGGACAAAGAGGACAGATAAAAATAAGTTGTAGAACAAAATCTGATACCCAGTGGAATAATAAATGTGTTCAACTGGGAAAGGCTTTCAGGCACTGCAAAATTCTGCAGAATTTCAGATGGCCAGGACACAGACACAATAAATGCAAATGCATTCACTCTCAAAGTGTGGAAAACTTGGAAAGAGAAAATTCACTCGTATAAACATAAAATCTTGTTCTATGTGGCCTGAAAAGCTAACTATTCAGTTAATGGGTATATGCAAGACAAAAAACCCAAACTGACAGAGATTTTCAAAATGGCATTGTGAATGAGACATGACAAAAAGTACATTTTGAAACTATATGACCATCAGCAGTCAACAAGATATAAAAAATTTAATCATCTGTGTGTTGAAATTATTTATCCCCATCCTGCAATGCATTTAGACTCAAAATTAAGGACGATAATAACTTATTGGGCAGTTCGGGGTTTTTTTTTAATCCAAACAATCCCAAGTACATGAGTTATGGTATCAATACATTCTACATTAAGGCATCTGAATGAGGTGAAATTCTGTAGATGAATGAATTATTTATCTTACTGGTATCAACATATTCCCATTAAAAATCAGGATTTCACTTATCATATACTTGCAATCTTTTAAAAGTAAAACTGTGAAGAGCTCTCTAGTAGCCATCTGTCCTTCTTATGCCAATAAAATGTACACAATTATAGGAGTATTCCTTTCAACCTCTTGAAGAAAGTACATTAAAAAGGTTTGATCAAATCCACTTTATGCAATATATGTCACATTCAGTGAATACAAATTGATGACCTTGCCCTTTGCCCTGGCAAACTCTCTTTGTCTTTCCTCTATGAAATGGCATATTTGAACACAGTATTTTCTTAAATGTTGTCATGATTGCATATGGCGAGAACACAGGCAGCTAAATGTTAATCAAACAAGTGCATGTGGTTTTTAAATGCTCTTTTCGTAAAAATTTTAACATTCTCTCTCACCCACCTCAAATCTTCTGTATAATGAAATGCCAGACAGGAACATTATGCAAGTGTGTTTAAAAAATGGCATAAGCTCAAATTATTTAGCAGTACCATGAAAACATAAATCCTCCTTTTTCTGTACCAAAGCACCAACAGATTATCTTTAAAGGGAATATTATAAACTCTCTTGAAAAAAGCTTGACTGCAAATTATGTTTAATAACTTCTATAGCTATGGACAATTCATTAGGCTGCTGTGACTGAAACAGGCTAAGGAGCACCTCTCCTTTTTGTTCAGTTTAGTATGCAAATGCTTGTCAAACTGCCAGAGTAGCTGGTTGCACTGATTTTTCTACACTGCCAGTTAATCAGTCTCCTATTTCATCTGCATGCAACCTTCATACACACATACAGGAGAAACAAACACTGAAAACACTCAGATAAGTGCTTACCTACAAATTACCAGGGAAGACTCAGCACTAGAACAGCGTTATTTATGTTATTTGTTTTACAATAGCACTAAATTGGTTAGATGAACCAATGCGCAGTGAACTGCATGCATTTATCACGCAGTTTCTTCCTCCAAAAGTCTATAACCTGGCTTATGAGACACACATTAAAAAACCCCAGAGGACAGAAAAGGAAGCCAAGAGACAGCTAGATATATGATGGGGTTTGTCTGGTTTTGTTGGCACCCCCTCCCCTTGCTTTTTTTCATTCTTGGTTTTTAATAAAGATCCCTTAAGAGTCACAGAAGTTACAAGTGATGGCAGAAAGTGAACAAGCACACCTATCTGCTCTTGGGCTCCAGAACAGAATGGATTGAGTAGATATTTATAGACACAGTTCAAGGAATTGAGACAGAGCTTTTTAAAGTGCACACCCAGAGCATTCAAAGCATTTAACACAAAAGCATGTGTAACAGGCTGGCAAAGACAACAGATTAAAAGGAAGCATTAAATACAAAGTGCTATTGTTGTGCTGACTGCCATTGCTTGATCATCAGGAAGTCAGGAGGTGGTATTTGATAAAGCTGGTTACTAGAAGGAGAAACAAAGAACACTCCATCTGTGTCACACATATGCCACAGCTCATACTAGCAATGAAAAATACAGAGGTGATTGTTCCTTTATTTACATTTTAGGGGATAAGAAGACCTGGCTGTGAATAAGTAAGGACTGACAATTCTGCCTCCTTGCTTCATCAAGCAGATCAGATAGAACACAGGTCCTCTTGAGCAGCGTAGCCCACAAGCAACTGATACATCACTGGTACCCACAAAGGGCATTTCTCCTCCAATTTCTTACACAAAAAGCAGAAGAGTCCAGGCTGCATCTCATTTCGGTACTCTAGCAGACTTTTCCTTGGATTCTTTCTGGTAATATTTGAACTTTTCAGAAGCATTACCAAGTCTTAACTTTGCTTTCAAACTATGTGACATATCTCACAGATATTCAAAAATTAATCTGGAAGCCTTGAACAGCTGAAAAAAAAGACAGAGTCGACAATATATTAAGTGCTACCTATACCTCCATTTGATACTACATAAACTCTTTAACTTCAGCATTTGAAAGGTAAACTATTTTGTGTAACTTTATCTTAAAAATATTTGCAGCTGTTCCATTCAAGCAAAAGGGGGTTGAAAGCAATAACATTTCTCCAGCAGGAAGGTACTCATCCTATTTATAAAAAGACAGAATATTGCATACATGATTTGTTGTTTGGACCAGGGAGGGAACCCAGTAGAATCATGAGAAGGACATTATCGAAAGACTGTGTAAGGATAAGTGTATCAACTTACAGCATTTCTACTTTTTTTAAACCATAAGAATGGAATGAGTTATAGAATCATTTAGTTTGGAAAAGACCACTAAGTTCATGAAGTGCAACCCTAAACCCAGCCCTGCCTGTCCACCACCAAACCTTCTCCCTCAGTGCCACATCTGCATGTCTGTTAGATGCCTCCAGGGATGGCAACTCCAGCACTTCCCTGGACAGCCTGTTCTAGTACCCATTCACCCTTTTCAAGAAGAACTTTCTCCTAATACCCATCTAAACCTCCCCTGGTGCAACCTGAGGCCATTTCTTCTCATCCTATTGCTCGTTTTTCGGCAGAAGAGACTGACCCCTACCTGGCTATAACCTCCTTTCAGGCAGACATAGAGAGATAAGGTCGATATGAGAGTGATATGAAACACACTTCATTGTTTTTTTTTCTGGCTGTAGCTTGGAGCACTTCAATACTTGACAAGACAAACTTCAAAATACACTACCAAAAAAACCCCAGAAGAACAATTCTACCAAAAAAAGTAACTGCTTCCTGTAATCCTTCTGTTTTGTAGCAAAACATTACTTTAAGAAACCTTGCACTTTGGCATCAGACCAGTCCTTTCCATTGATTTTCATCAGTGCAGAATTCCACCTTTTAAGTTTACACAAGGCACAGTTTCACTTAATCTCCTCCAGCAAAAATTGTCATCTTTAGCCTCCTCTCCTTTGACCACAGTTAACCATCTTCTCATCTTCAGTCAAACATGAGACTATTTCTAAAATGGATCACGGACATGATCAAGTTGGGGAAATAAACCCCTGGTTTTTCTTTTAGAACTCAGCTCATTTCATTGTTCTTGTCTGAAACACAGCCCAAGAAACCAACATGTTGGCACCTTTTTTTTTGCGGCATGAGAGGAGCATAAAGCAGAGTTGTCACCTTTTAAACTGACTTTGTCATCAGAAAAGTCTGTGAGGATTTGCACCTCAGATTAAAAAAGGAGGAAAAAAAGAAAAAAATCACATTTTGCTGGATCACACTTTCCTTTTGAAAGTGCTATAAAAAAACAAAAAAAACCAAACAAACAAAAAAAACCCCAAAAAACCCCAAAGAAACCAAGAAGTATCTACAAAAAACTCTGACAGTTGGTGGACAAGAACATTTGTCCTTCTGAGCCCCCTGCTACTGTCTACCAAAAGATCATCAGAACCAGGTTCGCTAGAAGTGCAGCAATAATCACATTTAGGAAAACACATGCTTTATTTGAAACATAATCCCTCACATTTAAAGCACATTTCTTGCTGTAAGCAACAAAGCAAGAAGTTTAGTTATCTTCAATGTTTCCAGGCACCAGCAGACAACACCCACTGCGATGTCTTCACCAAAACACATAGAACTGCCAAATGCCCATTTGGAGACACATTAGCACACCTTCTACCACCAATTTTTTTCTCCAAACAAGGTTAGTTCCAAATTCATAGCATTTCTTTTAAAAGGCCAAGTTTGCTTTTTGACTTGCTTGATGGTTTTTCACTTTTGTAAGTAGATGTATAAGTTCAAAAATACATTTCCTCCCCAATGTTATGTTGTTCTATACAGCAATTCACCATTGTCCTAGTGGTTCTCTAGTCCTTGTGATACAATTCTGTCCATTAGGGATGACAGTGAAGAGAACTTCCATTGATGATCCACTGCTACACTGACCTCCACCATCACCTTCTGCCAACTCAACCAGAAACCTCCCTGTGCTACCAAGGGCTGACATCAAGTGGATGGTGTGGCCACCAAGCAAAGAAAACACACCAGGGTGACTCCTCTCCCCTACAACAGCATATTTGCCACTACTTGTGACATGGACTTTGAATTACTTAAATGTAGGTTTGGGAAGAGAATACTGGAACTGAAGAGACATGGGGGTGAGAGTTGAAACCACCACTCCACATCTTTTGTGGCATATAAATAGTCTTGGGAATTAGTCAGTTTTGAAAGGTCTGGTTCTTTTGCAAGCAAGAGAAGTCAAACAATGCCAAAAAATAAGCCCACTAAGACAAGAAGGCAGGAAAAATGGCTTGGCACAAATGCAAGACTCCCAAAAGCAGTAACAGAAGAACAAAGGAACAGGAGTCTGTGATTTTACTGAAGTGAAATCTCTTGCTGCGTCAGACTTCTGAAAAATAAACTTATTTTCTGCAGCCTGTGATTCTTTGCTTTCCTGAAAAGCGTTTCCTGCTAAGGGTAATTAGAAAATCAAAGCCTCAACTCATCACTAAGTTAGAGGGGGAGAGGTAGGGAGGTGGGAGAAACTAAATATAATCAGCATAGAGAACAGGTTGGCTAAGCCTCGGACAACATCCTTCCTCTCTGAGGCTGCATTTCTACTTTTGAAACCAGAGGCTAAGCTTGCTTGCAGAGATACAAGCCTGTTCAGAAACTCAGCAGTCCAGTTCTGTCCCTTGCCTATATTTGTGTCAGATTCTTGCAGTTTCAACTAATTGTGAGTTTTACCAGGAACCTGAAAGTGGGACACGTCACTTTTCACAGACAGTTATTGAGAGGCTGTGCCTGTCAGCACTCTCCCTTGTGTTTGCCATTTGCCCTGGCACCTGTGTTGTGCATTGTTGTTCCCTGGACTAAGATCCTGGTTCCATGGCCCAGGACCCAGGTTTCCTCTACTCGTGAAGATAAAGCATAGCCTAGTGCCAACTCTCTTTTCCATCTAACCTCTTCTGTTCCCACATTCTGGAATACCATGTGCTCACTAAGAGCTCTCTGATAAACTAGACTACTGCCATGGTCAGGATTTAAAAACAGAACAAAGCACAAGAAAGCCATGCAAACATGGAGAGGGAGATTTTAATACTCAGACCAGGTCTGTCTCTCAGCCCTGTCCCACTGCTAGTTGCATTACAACAATTCTACTTTTCCATCCCTGGAATTACAAGAAGGCTTCATTGCCAAAGACTGACAGCAGCAGAAGCCAAAGCAAAGAAAGATATCCCTAAACCACTTAAAAACTAGCAAATAAAAGTGAAAGGGAAAAAAGTCTTTAAACTGTCTCTTCTGCACAAGTGTTAAACTCATCTTTCAATTATTGATATCTCGCTATCTCACTTTCTCAAGCGGCCACTAAACTGGAAGCAGCCTAAATCTTTATTTGTATTTCAAGACAACAGCCACTAAGAAGTCTCACAGCCTTACTGAAAAAAAAGTGAGCAGGCCCCTTGCAAAGCAAGTTTGTAATCTGGGACCACAAGTGGAATCACTGTTTTTCAATAGTGATTTCAACAGTGAACTGTAATTTAATCTAATTGAAATCTGGAACAAAGATAAAAACTACTCCTATTTAAAATCAAAAAGTTCATATTAAAATGCCATTTATACCAGTATATTAACAGAAAATTAAGCTTTTGTAAATGGGCTTGCTTAACGTGACAGTGAAATATTCAGTGTAAAGTACTTTTGTCTTGTTACCTAAAACAAATGCAACTTGTATAACATCATTCCAAATACTAAATTGCTATGAAAAAGAACATGTGAAAGTGCCTATATGAATTGAGAAATAAAAAATAATGAAAAATTATATCTGCTGAAGTGAAATTAACTGAACAAAAATTCTCTGTGGCAATACTTTAACAGCCTCACCAGTCAGCCTATCATTTGAGAAGGCTGGGGGGAGGAAAAAGAGATATTGAATAAAGTGAAAATACAAGTCTTCTCTTATAAAAGTCAATACATCATCTTAAGCTAGAAAAGAATGTTCCCTAAACATCCGTAATTACAATCAGTAATTGTCATTAAAAGCTCTCATTATACAGAGTAGGTGTAATTAGAGCATCTTGCCCGCACAGGGTGCAGCACACAGAGAATGCTGGAAGAATTCATAAATTAGTGCCAAATCAGTCTCATTCCCAGCTACCACACAATCTGCTGTAAATCAGAAAAATTGTATTTACACACATTAAGGCAAAACCCACTGGCCTCTACAAAATTAGCCTAAACACAAAATGCAGTTATTTGAGGGAGTCCCTACTTCATTATGTGTCTTAGGAATAAAGGGATAAAGTTTGCCATCAATAATGCTGAACATATCTGCTGAACCCCGCAGATTCCAGAGCATTAATAATTTAAACTCTTATGGGAATTTTGTCATGGTGGAGATAGGACTTGTCTGCAAACGGAGCTCAGGGGATGTTCAATATGATCTATTCTAGTATACACACACAATTGCTACATTTATCATGATGCAGAAGAAAATGGTCCCTCTTCTTAAGGACTTCAGGAACGTTTCTTCTGTAATTTACACAACAAAAACTCAGAGCATTTCTAATTTAAAAAAAAATCCCAGGTCCTATAAAGACATTATAGTAAGAATTACACTGAAAGGCTGCTTTTCTCCCCCTCTCTATTACTTGTGCATGTACAGTGATGTTTTCTACACATTATAAAATGGGATGGGAGGAAATGAATCCAGCTCCTGAGAGTAACGTTGTCTATGCAAGATGCTACTGCCAGCACAGACAGTATGAGCTTATGGCCTAAGAAATAAAGCTGTATGACTCAAATGTTTATACTAGTGCAAAGTTAATAGCTCTGTATATAACATGTTATATACACGTTATGTGCACAACTACTGTATGGCAGAGCAAAAATCCCCTTTTACACATGTCAGTGGAAACCATGGAAAGAAAAAATCCTTTTGAAATGCTTGTGGTATTTGTGTAATACAGAGTAAATTCAGACATTTCTGCAGTAGCCAATCTAAACTCTAGGTATGGACACATTCACTCAAACAGGTTTTGAAATAATTAGACAAGGAAAACCTTCCTTTCGCAACCAAGCCCTAATTCTTAAGCTACAGCTTGCAGAAAAAAACTTCAAAAACATTTCTTTCAACATGCTTTTAATGTGCCCACATTGTACCTTCACTATGCCAGGAGTGTACAATCTGATGTGCACCACAGTTCCTGAGCAGCAGAAGGACAAATGTTCCCCTACAAAGATCAGGCACTAGGGAAGCTAGTGCAGGTGAACACCTCAAAATAATTCCTTAATTTGCCAAATTTGCAATATTTACATTGAAATAATATGAATATATAGGTGATCAGAAAGAATCTTAATGGCACAAGGAATGCCTCAATATTTTAGTCCAGCTGATTAGCTTTTCACCATGATTTAAGATAGCAATTCTCTGTAAAACCTAGAGAACAGCATCCAAATCCTCTACAAGATTATTCCCTGATTGCCCATGGAAACTGAACTTCATCATGTAATGTCATAAGCGAATTATTTTTCTGTTGGGGTATTTGTAAACAGAAACAGTCTGGAAAATGTAATTCCAAGTTTTTCACCGTAGCAGCTTTCACTTGATGTTAACACCCTGAAGAGCTACGCTCCCATCTCAGAATAAACAAGTTATGCTAGTGCTGGCTCTCAAATGATTATTTGGATGAGGATTTCTGTGTTTCTGATGAAAAAAAGAAGAAACCTCTCAGGAGTGAGAACAGTTAGGCAGAGGATGTGTGGCAATGGTGCAGAGGGAATAAATCTGCAGGACAGCTGAGGTGTGCACACCCTACTGCTGAAACGGGAGCCCCAGGTCGGGGCTGCCTCAGGACAGCCCTTGCTCAGGCTGGACCAGAACTTGCTGTTCTTCCTTCTGCATGGAAGCCAGCACAATCCCCAGAGATCTGCCCATCCTCTCTCGCTTATCCAATGGATCATCTTAATTTAGACCTCCTCCTCTCCAGGGCTCTCCTGTCCCAAAATCCTGCTTTGTCACAAACCTCTTTCTAATCTGCTTGGACATTTCAGTGCTTGACCGAGCTCTGATGTCTGATGGATCGTTGCCTCTCTAGTTCTCCAAAGAGAAAGAAACTTCTTATTCTGACAGGGTTTTAGGAAATCCATGGCCCAAGTACATGACCAAAACATTAACTGGACAGCCTAGGGACAGCAAGTACTCCTGCAGAAAAAGATACATCTACAAGTCCTAATGTATATCTCACTATTCCAGAGTGTTTGAACATCTTTATTGATAAGATCATAGTGGGGTTTTATCAGCCCTTTACTGCTCCTACAGGAAAGCACAGTAATTATCTGGAAGAGGCTGTGGAGAGTTTCTAACAACTCATAAAATAATACCAACAGCAAATAAAACAAATTATACCTCCTACCATATATTACAGACTTTATAGTTTTCTGTGTAGTATTTGATAACACTGGCTTGGGATGGTCTCAATACAAGTTCAGCTGGCACTGGACTGTGCAGTTGTCTGAATTAGCATAACAATTTTAATCCCAAGAGTTAAGAGAAATCAGATTGAAAAATAAAAAAGCATCCAGCATAATGCTTTGTAAGCATTTATGATGCAATAATTATGCTACAGCTTGATGTAGTAAGAATCTCATAATATATTTTTCCAAATGTCTTTGGAGTGACATATCCCAGTGTGATAGACTTTCACACACATGTGTAGGAACAGCCCTCTACTAACTCTGCCTTGGGATAAGCAAACTGAAATGATAAAAATTAGGAAATCCTATTATACTTCTCTGACTTGAATTCATATACACACTGACTAGATTTTGAAACTACAAGACAAAATAGCAGAGGGGCCAGCTTTGCTGGGAAGTCCCCACTATAATTAGGAAGGGAGGGGGAAGAGGAAAAAGAAAAAGCATGCAGCAAAACCATACTTTTATTAACTGAGTGACTAAACTAGGCAGTAAGGCAGTACTCTATAAATATCAGGCTTCATCAAGATTTTATTATTTTGCAAGCTGTTTGTGTTACAGTGATGATCTTAGCTTGTATTTTAACTACCTACTAAAAATATGGAAAGCAATAGCAATAAATATATTTTATACATGAGTTCTTTGTTGGGGACACTACGCAGTCTATAAAATGAATCTGTAGTCTTTTACTCTGTGTTAATTTGCCTTCAAACTCAGGAAGATGGATAGAAGCTGATTCTCAAAGTCAATGACCACAAAAGCATTCCCAAAATGCTAAACAAGAGTTAAGGCTACAGTAAAATTGACACTGTTATTTTGTTAAATGCTTCATTGTAGTGCATTATCTGTGTTACAAATGCACCAAGTGGTCTTTATGGGGACTAAATACAAGGGAAAGATCCAATGATCACCACTGAAGGAATGAAAGCATGTGTCTCTAAGCACCAGTTATCAGAAATAAGAAATTGAGCTATGTCTCGGTGCCTATGGAAAACAGTGCAACCTCTGGGATTTATTTGTTCTTATGGAAAAAATAAATTACATGCATGTAAAAATCTTAGACCCATTTGTAGCCATTTCAAATTTCCAAAGACTGGTTTGCCAGCTGCATGCTGTCTACTTCCCAGGATGCATTGGGCAGACTCTTGAATATCTGCTTCACTCATTACAACCAAGCTTTCACAACTATTTACAAAATATTTACAGACCATGGACTAGTTCCTCCAGTCAGAGCAGAACTGCTGCCAGTACAAATACCATGCATGCCCTGTGAGCTGATGGACAAAACAGTACTGTCTATGTAAAAAAAAAACAAAACTAACAAAACCCAAAACATAACAAGCAAAAAAGCAAAATCAAAGAGGCAGTTCTTGCATACCAGCATACTTAGAGAACCAGCAGATTTAGGGACCACTTAAGAAATAAACCCTGCAAAAGACCCCCTTCTCTCACAGTCATTCTAGGTGACAAAGGACAGCACCATGTCTCTGTTGCTATCTCCCCTGCTAGTCAGATGTTGGGCTATTGTGGGGTCCCACCAGACTCTTCTAGCAGCAGTCCAGAGTGAGACCAATACTGGCAGTCCGTGTGCTGAGCAGGGGCCTCAGTACCTCTCCTCACTTTAACAGACTCCGTCTTCCAATCCACTTTCAATTTTAATTTGTCCAAGAATTAGACCTCTTACAGATTGATTACTAGCTCCAGGCACCTGAAAAATCATGACAAAATCAAATTCACAGTCTAATAGAGTTTATTAGCAGATTACTGAGCTGCTGGAAGGAAACACCCTCGGTTCTCTCCCGATGCCTTCATCCCATGCTTCACACCACCCACACAATAAGGAGCATCATAGAGCATAATGTCTACACAAAGTCCAAGAAAGACTGACCTGCAAATTACCACCTTATGTGACTTTGTGTGGAAGGACAGATTCAAATTTCCCATGTCTGCAGGTTTGCACAGCAACACTACTAACATTCAGTCTCCTTCTTTTACAGAAATTGCATTTACCCACAACAGTGTATTTGCACTGCATGTTCCTGTAAAACACCTTACTGGCAAATAAATCTACAGTGTGGATTTATCTACCTGCATTATGTATTCTCTTTCCAAGCAAAACTCAACAAGGAATCAAATTCTGTCAGCTGCTCATCACTTAACATTAAAAAGATTACAAGGGAAAAGTAAAATCATAAATGCACAAGGACCTTCTCCCTAACTGCTGAACTATCTCACACAATAAAATTAATAATTTAGCTATCTGAAACTTCACATGTGCAGGGCGCAGCAAGTAAACCAGTGGCGTTTTCATTTCAAATTTATATAGTCTTTAGTCAGTATACTTAATCTGCATTTCTAACACCTGCTTCAGTCAGCTGTGAAGTGCAATGTTATCTGTAAAATTTTCTTTCATCTTTGTACTGTCCATCTAACAAAAAAATTTTATGATATTGGATAATTATTTGACTTTTAAAAGGATATGAAACTTTTCACACGTTTTTTGATCACTGCTTGAAAGACATGCTCATATATTTGACAGTCCATTTTATTAAAAGGTTTGAGTTTTTCAAAAACCCTTTCCCATTATTCATGTTATCTAATTCTATGTAATATAGTTCTCCTTCAAATAGTTAACATTTCCTTTCCATATAGTAGTAAAAATGTGGTTAAGCAAGTAGATCACAATTAAACGAAGCATAGGAAGGTGTGCATTTCAGACTATAAGAGCTTGCCTCAAGTGCACCATGAGGATGAAGCCAGAATGACTTTTCCACTCAGGCGGACATCAATGCTGGCACCTGTAGCTACCACAGTACAAAGACATGTGGAAAGAGCAGGCAGAGGGGGTAAAACCATGTGCAGCTTTCATCCAGCAGGTTTATGTGAGGCAAAAAGCTGTTCCCAGTCATGCACAGTCTCAGCCAAGTTAAATACTCAATACCAATAAATGCATCCAAGGAAAGTGTCCCATGTTGAGCTTTCAGTACACTGGTTGAAAGACAGAAGATAATATGAAAACCTATTTTCATATATCATGGGCAAAATTTTCTATCTGACACAGTCACCTAATTTAGATACAAGTATAAAAAGTATTCTTCTTTGAAAGTAAAAAATAACAAGTTTTCAATCATTTCACCCTTTGTAGAACATACTGAGTTTGTCACAGATAAAGTCAGATGTTCATCTAGTCTGATCTTCCACTAGCTCTCAGGGAAAGGACTGTACATAAACATCCTTTCAACAAGTTATGCTGGAGCAACCAAGAAGGAACCATCAGAAAATAATTTAGAAAAGGAATTTTGTCATACAATCTTTTTTTAGGAAGTAGAAACAACAAATACAACAATTTACTTATCACTGTAGGAAAGTAATCTGGAGGAGGTGGGTAGAGAGTTGGAATTAAGGTGGAGGAAACAAGATGCTGTGAGGTGCATTTATTTGCTCATGCCATGCCAAAAAGGTAATAAACTGTATAAGCAAGCCTAAGCCCCATAACCTCCAAGATGGTTTGATTTTGCTGGGCTGGTGTTTTGGAGTGCATTTTTTTTTTATTTTTTTTTTTTTTGTGCATTTATGTTTTGGGTTGTTTTTTTTTTAAGAAGTTAAAACGAAAACCCTATGCCACTGATAGAACAGTGTTAAAAGAAGCCAAATAATGACAGATCATAAACTAAAATAGTTCCCTCCCTCCTCCACAATTACTGGTCTTTCCAAATATGCGCCATGAGGGATGAAAGCTGAAGATTGTTTCGATACCTACAAATAAGATAAGGCAAAATAGTAATGAAGGGGGCCTCTCCACAACAACACAAGTACAGCTATTTAAAAAAAAAAAGAATTCATGAACTACTCTGGCTCATACAGAAGGGTCATGATGGCTTCCCAAAACTGACTTTTAAAAAGCTGACAATAAAGAATAAACACAATTTCCAAAGGAAGCTCCAGTTTTATAACCATGCCTTGCATGCTAGTTGAGCTAAAGACTTTGCGAGCGCTTTTGACCTAACCTCTGGCACCTCCACTGAGACAGTATTTGTCACCCTGACAGCAAGGGGAATGATTTCCAGCCCCTCAACTTAGAGTAATAATGACATCCGTCTTGTTTTCACCCCTAGAGACTGAGGACTGCTGAGTTTTGAACAGGCGCTGTTCAGTCAGATAGAGAAGAACCACAGCAAAAAAAAAAAAAACAGGCAGAGATCTAACCTGTTCTGGACCAAAAAGCTTAATAAATTAATGTGTTTGGATATTTCTCCCCCACAAAGAGTTAACTAAAGGTAAAAGAAGGTTTGTATAGAACAATGCAGCACTGGTACTGCTGTTTGTACTCCATGCTAGAACTCAACTCTTGCTAGCTACTGAATCTATGTTTGGTGGCCAGAGAAGGAAAAAGAGCTCCGTGCTCCCTGATGGATTACTGTAGGTGACTGCTCAGCACACCAGCTCATGTTTTACAGCACACACACACACAGCTGCTGGGTGAAACAACTCCTTGCAGCAGCAGTAATTCCAAGTCCTAAACAAACCCAAAACAGGGGCTTAAATATCCCTATTCCCAAGGAAAGGATGATTTCTCTCCACTCCCTCTCACCCCACACACACTTTTCTTATGCAGGTGACTAAAAGCTGCAGCAAAGAGGAAAGAACATTGCTCCATTTCAATCAGAAGCTAAAACTTTGGGGGAGAACATTAACAGCAAATTCTAAAAACATTTTCATTTCCTTTTGATGAATTTTTTAAAAGTGAGGGAGAAAATTACATATTTTGTGCATTTCCAGATCTGTCTGCAGGGAACATTTACCCTTAAATCAGGCCAAATGACTACATGTTTGTGTATAACCACAGCCCTAGAGGAATGCAGAGGAATGCTTCTTCTAGAATTAAAAGATACTAGAGAGGGCAAAATAAAAATCAAATTGTCTTTCACAGTGCCTCCCTTCTCAATTTCTACTTGATACACCAACCTATCTAACAAAAAGAACCAATAAATTCAAACATTTGGTTCCCACAGACACAACTAAATTATTGCAAGAATTTTAAATCTCTTGCTTTACAAATAAACTGTTCAAAGTTCTGTAGTGTATATTTTCACCTTTTGTTTTAAAAAGCATACATATAATTATCCAAGTAGTTGTCAGAAGCAAATAAAGCAGCTTTTTAATGCAAATATTTTTTAAAACTAATTTTAAGTTATATGACAGTTGCACGATACAAACTTCAGTGACTTAACTAGAAGTCAGATATCTTGATCTTATTCTAAACCAGAAAAAATGATATTTCTTTCTGTTAATTTCACTTTGTTTTGGAGTGAAAAACAGAAAACCACTCTAATACAGAAGACAAGAAAACATCACAAACTAAACCCAGCACCTTTCAACATGATGAGCTGTACACAATTTCCATCCTGGGACAATTGTTTTTATTTGTGTTTTTTTGTTTTGGTTTTTTTTTCTTTCAAGTTCTGGCCAATAACCATAGTAAGCAAAACCAGAAAAAAAAAACAGCCCCAAACAAGCACATTCTTTTGAGAAAAATGCAATATTTTCATACTAAAGGGGGACTGCAGCCCAGTCACAGAGACGCTTTCATTTCCAGTTTCCCCACGCTATGTGGTCAGAAGAAAGATACCAGATCACAAAGTTTAAGATACTTTGAGTGTCCAGTCTTGGCTACAGAAACTTCTCTCCCTTCTACCTTGCAATTCCTGAAGCGACAATTGGACTGGAAGAGTAAAGCTGCTTCAACTCTCACACTATCTTTCCAAAGTGCAATGAACGTGCTGAGCTCTGCCTCTGAATTTTCACCAGCAACATCAGCTTTTGCTGTTTGTTTTACTAACTCAAGAAATGCTACTGACCCACATATCCTCAGCTCTCTGTTTTCCTAAAAGCCTGCTAATCCATGGAAACAGTAATGATGGGGGCAGGATTCAACCTGCTGTCTCAAAAGCCATCACCAAGTACCATGCCTAGCAACTGCACTAGATGAGTTGCTGACCAAAAAAAGCAGGTGCAAGAAAAAATAATCCTACCTGTCTGCTGTCATACAAGGAAGTGGGAAAAGCAGAATACCCAAATATATTTGTCTTTAGAAAGGTAGCAGTTGCTTATTTTTTGGCCTCAAAGATAATACAAAGAGATGTATTTAATGGCCTACTTATTGCTATCTTTAAACAAACTTTTTTTGGCAGAACTGACTGCTTGAGTCCCATAAGACCAAGAAAGATGAATTAAATCATCAGTAGCAAAAGCTAATGGGAAAACTGAGAAAGCCCTGAGATAAACTACAGCCCACATAATTTCTACATTTGACAGCTAATGGTTTCAGTTTTTGTTATTAGGTAGATTTCAAGGAATTTTCCTCTTGACCACTGTAAAAAAAAAATACAGGGACTAATCATTGGCCTTCAAGAGGACACTCTTTTTTGAGACGTTGCCAAAACATTTTCTTTCCTCTTGGTTACTGTTACCTACCCTCCTTCTCTGTAACATATCAAAGATAACCACCAGCAGCGTTGTTATTTGTTAACTGGTTCTTTGTGCTTGCTGGCTCTACAAATCCCGACTAACTTAAATCTCTTTTCAGACCAACTGTGTCATCAGTGAGACCACACAGTGGGTGTTAAAATACTCTCATTTCCAGTTGTCCCTTTACCCAATTACTCTCAATCCCTTGTGAGCAAGATCCCACTTACTTCTTTTGGAGTACTGCACCTTTATACTTTTTTCTTTTTGTTTTTTTGGTTTTTTTTTTAGAGTTCAGCATTAGTCACAGACCAGACTGGCAGATATTTTTGTTTTGTTTTGTTTTATTTAGTAGAAAATTCTACATCTCATTCTATCTGACACCCACTCTGTCAGTTTGGCTTTGGGAGGAAGAGAGATGATCAATAAAGGAATACTGGGATGGGTGCACATGCCCAGCAATCCCTGAAAATAATCATGTATGTATTTAAGCCTTTGCTAAAGGGTGTATTTCACAGGAAGATTTGTTATTCTGCCTTGCTTGTACCAAAATAGTACAAACTAACTCAAGTTTAGTTATTCAACTGAGCATGCTATACACTAGAAGTTTGAGTTCACAGTGACAGTGAAGGTCTACATGCTTTGAGAAGTTACTTGGCAAACCTGGAAACAGCCAGTGATGCCCAAGCTTATTTTGAGATTTCAGCTCCAGCTAGCAGAAATCAAAATGAGGATGGTAACAATAGCAAGAGATCTGAGCATCAACCATGAAATAAGTTACAGTAAGGCAACATAAGTGGCTCCCAAGATTATTCAAATTCCATGGAATATAAAATTTTCCTGCCTGGTTCATACTACGGCCCAAACACTCACTGCTGCTGAGACCTGCCATCCCCTTCTTCAAGGATAAGGTGCCTTCTCTAGTGGCTGAATAAGAGGGAGAACTTGCTCAGGAACTGGAGAACTAACCCGCTCAAATTCGGAGCACAGGCCAGCAGCACCTCTGCACTGCTCACAGAGCAAGAGGAGACTGCTTCTGACACTGCAGTGGCTTACCATAAAGCAGCTCCACTTTGAAATTAAACAAGACTCAATCTAGAATTCAGCACCTGTTGTGGACAGACTTCCTGGCAAGATTTCCTTGTAAACAGCTAGCAGAGTAAAAAGGGAATCCCAGATGACTGCTCTGCCCCTTTTCATACTGCAAAGACACAAGTAAGATGGAACAAAGGGGTATACAAACATGTGCCTGATTTTAGAAAAATATTTACAATGTTTATACTAGAAATACTTAAGACAGATATGGATATTTATCCTTGAGATAGCTAAGATTAAAAAAGTGATAATAAAAAAAGCCCTAAATAAACCTAAACCATTCAACATCCATTAAGGTAAAATAAAGTAAATAAATTCAGCCAATTGGTTATTTCCATATGGTTGGATTTCTTTAAATGGTAATGAAATCATTGCAAAAAAATCCATTGTTATTAAAATAAAAAAGTTGGCTCAGCCTACCAAAATTAGATTTGTAAGTTGCTGGTCATTCCCATAATTAAATCTGTGTCACAAATTTGCAAGAAAAATGGACACTATGACTAATGCATTTACTTGCAGCACTAGTGCTGTCAGGCTGTGTAAATCATTATGCTTGCTAAAGCAGACTAGATAAGAATTCCATACATTTTCATTAACCGACTAAGCTTTGTGTATATGTGAGAAGCTAACTTTATTCTCTGCTAGCTTAAGCTTGCATTTGGAAGACAATGTAAATAAAAATACTAACCATGTGGTGGCTCCAAAAATTATTTGAGCTTTTTGAACGACATGAACCAGCTCTGTCTCCTCTGAAATATGGTCAGATAATAGAAAAATTCCACACATACTTAGTTTGGACAAAGGAGATTAATGGAATGATGGGCACCTGAAATGTGTCTCATTTCATCTATTATGTTTCAACAGAGAAAGAAAAGCTAATCCAAGACAGCACTGGAGGAAGTCTTAAATAATGCTTTAAGGAGTTCTTAGGAGTCCAGTGGTCACTAGAGCAGAGTGCCCAGAATCCTCTCTTTTCCTCTTGATTTCCTGTCACCACAGACCTTCAGACCCTCAGTTGCAGTTCTGTGTTTAAGGAGAAGCTGATGGCCGTTCCTTTCACACTAATTGTTCATAACCCCAAGGTACTGAAGAACCAGCCTTCACTAACTCGCACCACAGGCTGGATATTCTTACAGGATTCCCAGACCTCAGTCTTGAGCAGAAAGGAGATTAATGAGATAGAAAGATTAGACAAGACTGGTCTAGTCCAGCAGTGCAGAGCATTTTGTGAGGACATACTGTTCTGGAAGCCCATGTCCCGTGCACAAGGCATCCCATTGTCACTGCAAACTGAGTGCAGCTCTCAACCAAGCACATCTCCAGTGCAGGAGCAGCCTCAGTGACAGGTGGACGAAGTCAAAGGAGCTGAACCACTCGGGCAAACGCCAAGGAACAGCCATCAGCACAGCACGATTTCCACTCTCCTGCCTATTGCTCTGTGATTTGTACATTCGCAAGTATTTGTCTTCCTTTAGAAGCAGAATAGAAATGCTTAGGAAGCATGGCAATGCATACGTTACGAATTCCAGTAGACCTACACTTCACATTCCAGGCAATTTCTTCAGTCTTTAGATGCAAAAGTATCCTCTCCTCCAAGTGGAAGCAGCTAACACAGTGCTTTCTATCTTAGCATGTGCATGCAACCTTGGGATAACCAACCACTCTGTATGAGTAAAACACTACCAGATTATATTAAAACCCCATTAAGAGGAAAATATGAAATCACTTCTTATGTTCTACAATTATTGTAAACCAAACTGCTTAAATGAGGGGAGGAGATAATGATATTAACTACTCAGCTCAGAGCAATCCTCTGTGGTATGAGTCTAAATATTGTGTTGGCTGAAATTTATGTAAATTGAATTCATCTATCGTTAGTTATTACTAATCTAGCTATATAAAAGCACTTTTCTGTAACAATTAGTTTTTTCAAACACTGGGTTTTAATTAGACCTGAGCCATTATTAAACTAAGTCAATAAAATAATGTAAATATGTAGAGTATTATTCCATGTACTGTTTTGTCTGTATATTTATAGGAATATGGACTTTGGTGAACTTAAAAAATAATTAGTTTGTGGTTGGCTGGCAGTTTTTGTAAATCTCTTTACCAGTGGAAACACCCTGAGGTCCTTAATCTAAGTGTATTTCTGCTCATCTGGACATATTTGGCATTTCTACATCTTGTATATCACAAGATGTTCCATTTCATCTGAATAAACTGATCTCAGTATTTTTTTCTAACATTATCCTGAGTATTTTCCTGCAAACATTTTGCTCCACAACTTACTTTAATTTTACTTCTCAATCACTATTTCCTGGTCTTAAGGGAAAAAAAAAAAAAAAAAGATGGGGGCGGGAGAGTAATCAGCACAGCACATCTTTCAGCCTTTTAAAATCAGCCTGTTTGACACTATCACACACAGGCACTGGCCCACAGGGCATAGTCTAAAAAGGGAAAACACTGTCCTGGCTTTGTCACAGTGCCACAACCTGCCCACATGCTACACATGGTAAGACAAGGAGCACAGGAAAACCTTCAACCTTGCTGAGATCAGACCCTTCCAAATAATGTCCATAAAGTTTTGGTCACAAAGGTCTGTAACACCATCTAAGCCTGTCTACATACAACGCACCATTAGACACGCCAAAGAAAAATGCAGATGTGATAGAGATTTATCATTAATTGAAGATACAGGACATAGGTTCTCCACCCATAGCCAAATCCGTAAGTTAGGCACCAATATAAACTGATGGATTCCCAAAACCACTTCCACTAGGACCTTCCATTATGTTCTCAGAAACAAGCCAATTATTTTTAGATTTTATAGAATGGTTTTGACTTCATAGATATATATACACACACAAACACATATGTATTTAATGCTTTGCCAGTTTTTCAACAGCAGACTTTCTTTGTAGGTGACCACATGCTTGTCAGTACTCCATATCTGGAGCAGCTCAATTCAAGGTCATGTAGACCCAAACCACTGTGAAACTACTGGTGAACAGCTCTGTCTGCTTACTACTGTCCCTGGCCTACTATCACATTTCAACCACAAGGTTTATCCTATCAACTCCATAACTGGAAAAATCTTTAAGAACAAAGCACTCAGTAAACATATTTGTGATTTGCTTTGTGTCATACACATGTATTCCCTATATAATCATGATTTCAAAGTAGAATTACTATAACAAGTGTTTAAATGTATGGAATATATTTGTAATTTAATAATAACCAGTGTCTTTACCATGCTATTCTTAAAAAAAAAAAAAAAATCAGTAATTAGAAAAAATCAGCTGGTACTATAGTTTCATTCTAGCTGATCTTTAATATTTTTGAAAAGTCTTTTCTGGGAACTTAGTAAGAATAATGTTTACTGCAATGCTGCTCCAACATTTACAAAAATACCTGAAGGGAACAAAAAGTGAAATGAGGAATTACATTCAAGCAGAACTTTCCAATTATCATGAACTAAGACCAAAACCAAAATCAGGAGTATTACATGCAAACAAAACCTAACTAAGCTTCTTGAGCCCAGATTTCTTCAAAGAGCTGCAAACAGCTACTAGAAATTGAAAATATGTCTCTGTTGATTAATTAGGAGCCAGCATTGTAGTCATATGCAGGGGAGCTTAAATTCTTATTTGAAGCCAAAAAGTATCTCCAAATGGCAGCTGAACTGAGCCTTTGGGTATTCACAGAAACCTCTTGAACTGAAAGCTGGAGACAGCAGGGAAACCAGGAGCTTATGCCAAACAACAAGAGAAAACATCATGCACATACACACACAGACTTAAAGAGCTTTTCCAACACTTCCACAGTTTGAGGCAGCCCCATGGAAGGAGCAGAATACAGGTAACAAAAAGGACAAGTACTTGCGAAGTCATATTTTAAATATGTGAGACATCATCCATGCCCCAAAAAACCACCTTCCTAACTTCAGCCTAGTCCCTCAAAAATGCAGCAGCACAACACAATTTCAAAATGTCATGCAACTTTATTTCTCTCCATATACTTAAGCTTCTAAAAGCCAGTTTTTCATAAAAAAAATTAATAAAAAGTGATTTATTTTGTACTCACAAAATAAGTTATTTTGTACTCACACAGTTTTGATTTCAATTTCGTAATTTGAATTCTTTTATCATTCATTATGTACATCACAGTATAAAATTGGGACACAAGACTGGCGTCACAAACACATACCTCTAAGCATGCATAAATTTTAGTAAGAACAAATCCAATTATTAGCTGCCTAAATAAACAATCAGTCATAGTAGTTTGCCAACACATATTTTTTTTCTTAACATTCATTAATATCTCTCTAAAAAACACATCAGTAAAAGAAATCTATACTTCCTTTCTTCATAAATATATTTAGTGTTCTTTACCCTGACCTTTCCAAATATTTGTAGACCATCAGGACTACAAATACTGCTTTTGATTTTTAAAGAAACAGTTATATTTCCAGCTGGATGGATTGCTTTCCCATATCTAGCTATTTTAGTGTGTTCCTCAGAGACATCGAGTGGCTTCACTGACAGTAAAATATGCTAAACAAATGACAAGTCACTGAGTAAATTAGCATCTACTGTCTGATCAGCTGGGTCATGTTTTCTTTTCAAAATCCATGGCCTCTTGATAGAAAATAATGAGTATTTGATGGGCCTTATTAGAAAAATCAATATATTGATGCTCATGTCTGAAACATCTGCATAATAATAGATTCTGTTAACCCACTAAGGAGAAAATTAAGATGTGTTTACACATTATTAATTTACTATGAGCAAAGACAATTTATTCACTACCTTTCTCAAGAGTTTAACAAAAAGAAAAGAAATTGCAATATCCATATTTAAGGGCATATTATGGTGACATAAACTGAAAGATGATTCAGATTTTTTCTGTCTGAATGGCAAAATTCCACCAACAATGATGTGAAAAAATACAAACACACCAATGATACTGTTAAAAATAAGACTACTAAAGCACTTGCTATAAATACTGTGTTACTTACCAAAAAACTTCCAAAAGCAGAATTAAATATAGCAGCTGCCTAGAGAGAAAAAAAAAGGATAAATATCACCAATGGTACAATATCTACAGTGCAAGAGCAAAATGTCCTTCCCCCACCCACCAAGCTATTAGATTCTCCAAATACACACATACACAGAGACCATTAGTTAGCCACTGCTTAAAAAATTGTCAGTCCCCTGTAACTTATGAAGACTGATACATTCTCATTTATGCATTCATAAATAATGTACTGAAATGGACAAAAGCAGGAAGAGAAGAAAATTTTTGCCAACAGACTGAAGAAGAATATCCACAAGAACTAAGAATATTACACAGAAGCTTGGTCTCACTACTTGTGCTTTAATTTGCCAGTAACATTTTCATATACTGCCCTATTAATTAAAATAAACATAAATAAACATTACCTGATTTAACTAAAATACTGCCTTTTCATATAATTGTTTAAATTTTAATGAAATATTAATCTGGTAAATAAGCTACTTTAATAGTCCACCATAATAAAGTATTGGCTGAGAGAATTTCCTGTAACTTGACAAACAAATTTAAAATAGGAATAACAAAAAACCCAACCAAAAAAAAAACAAAATCCCACAATGACCCCATACTTCTGAGGCCAAAATATCATTACTGTTCACTCCATAGTCTTTCAAAATAAGAAAATAAACATTTTTGATAATGACTTAAGAAGTGTTTGTGCTTACCTAAATATCCAGGAGATATAAGATAGCAATATTATTTCTTAATATTAACTCATTAAATTCCAGGAAGTTAAAACTTGAGTCTTGAATAGCTTTCCCCAATTACCAAGAAAGAACAGAAACTCTTGTATGGCAGCCAGTCTGATGATGAAAAGCCACACAGCAAAGGTAAGAGGAAAGGGAGGAGGGAAATCTACCATTTACGTGCCGATCTAGAGTCAAATTAATAACCCTGGACACTTCCAGCCACAGATTAATAACAAGAGGCTGTTAGTGAGTTGAGCAAGTTTGAATAAAGTCCAAAATCAGGGTAGGAGCAGTAGCTGAACCTGCCTTCTGCTCCATAAGAGGATGCAATGAAAATGAATGGGTAATGAGATCCTTGGCTCTAGAGAGCTTAGCTTTCTTATTCAAGTTCATAATTAATTCAAAGCTTTGATAATTTCATTAGATTCCTCCTCTGATGGCCCTATCAATAAAAGATGGCACTGGACTACAGCTCCTCAGTGGCCCAAATACAAAAACAAATGCAAACTGGGAAACCTTTGCTGACTTGCTCACTAACAGGGACAATGGCATATGGCACTCTATGCTGTGGAGGGAGCATCTGAATAGATACAGCTAAATAAAACATTGTAGTTGACAGTTGTAAACTACAGTAACATATTTTAACACCTCTTTCTCATCAGCAATTCTTTTTTGAACATTAAAAAAAAAAAAGGAGGCACAAGTCCAAACAGCTTCTCTTGCCAGAGATCATAGCTGAAAAGAAGCATGAGTAGTATAAACAATACTTCAACAAGTGTGAATTAAATCAGGATTTTCTATTTGTATTTGAAGCTGTGCAACTGACACTTTCATGTAGCAAGACAAAGACACACTATACTCATCCACACAAACCTAGAACATGGCTACCAATCCTTATTTGGGGATCATCTAGAGATATCACATTATTTACTTAAAACAGGCTGCAATTCCACTTCCAGGAGAAATTCTGCATCTGGAAAGGTGTAAAGGAGATATACTAGATGGTGGTATTTTTCCCATTATCAAACTTCTTTTATTCCTTCCTGATCCATCAGGAGGATATTTGTATTTTTTAAATAATCTCAAGCATGTAACAGGGACTAAGACAACAACCCTGGACAAATTTTATGCTTCAGTTGTTTAGCCAGTCATGTGCAAAACTCGTAATTCACAACCAGTTCTGGAGTACCCTAGTTTACAATTTTTAACTCACTTTCTCTGAAGTGTCAGAAATTATCCAGAGAAGATGATGAAACATTCATTACAGGCAAAAGAAGAGGGAAAAAAAAAAAAAGCCAGGAAGACTGCATATTAAAATACAATCATCCAGATTATCTGCCTCAGTGAGGGAGGATTTACATATGTTAGTTACTCTATCTGCAGTTTTTTTGGAAACATTTCCCCTGGAAAACAAATTTAGAAGTAATTTTTCTCATACTCGCAAACCTGGGGCTTATATTTGTGATTCTGGTTCAGTTTAAACAAACTAGTAGTAAACTGAATTAACTGCTCCAATTTGTAATTAAACATACCTAGTAGCATAACCCTGTAGAGTTTAAACACTTTTGTGCTTCCAACTCCCTTCTATCAAAGGGATACACACCTCACAGGGCATTGTCAAAATTAATTCATTCCTTAAAAAGCACTCTGAAATCCTTAGAGGAATGATACAAATAAACATTAGTGCTGACACATGGTACAGCCAGGCTCTTCATTTTCTATTTGAAACATTTATTAGTCACTATTATTGCATCACTTTTTTTAGTGTTCGCTCTTTTTGTGCTTCAACAGATATCAGACTGTTTGCAGCCAGCTTAAATGAAACAATAAAACACAAGAACATTTGGATGTCTTTATAATACTCCAAGTTCAGATTTGCATGTGTTTGCAAACCATTTATTGCATTTACCATGAGTATGAGGGGAGAGGCCTCTACAAAATCCATGGTGAGGTCCTTTCAAAAGGTACGTGCACAGCTATGTATTGAAATGTAAGGTCAGACCACATTCAAAAGCAGCAGAATCAACAACTACACAAATTTTCTACGTTTACATCAAGAGGCCTGACTGAAAGTCACTGCCAGGACTCTTAACTGGGCAAGTGCAAGAGCATGGACAGCATCACTTGAGTTAACAATTGTACATATTAGCTCCATTAAACAACAAATTCACTTATTATCGGGCAGGTACAATTTCAGTCAACTCTGCATGGCACTGGCCTTGAGGGAATGCTGGGAGTCTACATTTCCAAGAAGAATTCTAAATGACAAGTGGCCAGGCCATCTCAGAAGGACACCAGTCTGGCAGCACTTGGCAGAAAGTTTCTTCTTCTCATACCAGAATCTAGCACAAAGCTTCAACCCTTCATCTCTCACCTTTTCCTGGAATATATGTATGGAGAACACTGCTTAGATTTCTACAGTGGCAGCAACAAGACCTAAGACAGTTCTCCTGGCAACAAAGGCTGGTAAAAGATGGAAGAAAAAGGCAAAGCCACTACCATTCACCCCCAGGTGTGGATCCAAATACAGCACCCAGTACATATAGCACTAAAGTACATGTGACTGGGCAGCAAATCAAGCAAGTGTGTTGAGAATTCAAGTATTAAATATAGAACACATTGTGAACTTTGTTCCATTGCCTTGTTTTTGGTAGCAAGCTAAACTATCTTGGAATTTATTAGACCAGATATCGTATTGATAATAAAGTAGCCAGACTACATTAAACAACAGGAAAAGACACCCTGGCTACATTTGGAACACCTGGGTCGAACAGCAACATTTTATCATTATCAGCAGTATTTCAAAGAAATTGCTACGCACAGCTGACCCGAAACTTTACTGAAGAGCACAGGGAAAGAGCAGTGCCTCACAGCTTTGTACATGGATCTCAGAGAAAAAAGCAAGAGATTTTCTCACCAATATGTGTATAGTGCTTCAATACCACAACATTTGATTCTCGAGTGCCATTTGGCAGCCTATAGGGAGACAACCTTCCAAGGGGTATTTAAGCCTACGCTTACCCCCAGGCACCCCACAGGTGGGAGAGCACATGCTATGGACACCAGGGTCTGGCTGGCCCCAAGTCATCCCTGCTCTGAGGAAAGGACATTCCAGGGTCAAGGCCACAGATGCAGAGTAATGAAACCAAACAGCACCAGAACATCTGGAAGGAAGCAGCCTGGGCATCATACAGTGTTCTGTGTCTGTCTTCAATTTCCTGCAGTTAAACTTTGAGCACTAGAGGGATGTACCACACACTAGTAGGATATACAGCTCAAGCATCAGCAACAAGGCTAATTATCCTATTTAACACAGAAGGCACAGCAAAGAAGAAAGAAAAACCCAGAAGAGCAGAAAGTAACTGGGAAGAGACAAGGACTCTCACAATTCTAGAGCATGATTATGCAGTAGAATACAGAGAACATAATATGGTAGTGTAACATTTTACAGCATCTATACTATTATTACAAAATTTAATACAACCATGCCTCCTATTTCACAAAAGAAGAAAGGAAAAAAAAAAAACAAAAAAAAAAAAAAAAAAAGAGAGAGAAAAACTGAAGAAAGTGATGGAAATTATTTGACCAAACAGGACAGAAAAGGAAATCAGAAAAGGAAATTTTATCTACCCAAAAAGATCAGTGTAGCTCAAAACAGTGGAAGAAGGCAGGATGTTAGAAGTAACTTGAATAAGTTGGTAGAGTCCCTTTAAACAACTCCTTCCATCTCCTATTTAAAAATAAAATCTCATGTAAGCATTACCACAGCTCATGTCTTAACTGCTGTTTCCAATAACAAGATGTTACATCTCTGTAGAAAGCTATTTGCCACAGCACTGTTACTGCAAACAGAATATAAATATACCTAATAAGGTTTAATCTGTGTGGCTGTTCATAACTATTCATCTGAGTTCAGACAGGAAAAAAAAATATATATTCAAGTTCCTGGTTTTGAGCACTAAATTGAATCAGGTGTCCTCTTCTCTTAAGAAAATTAAGTTGCTTTTGTGCAAGAGTGTTTTAATGAGAACAGAGCCTGCCGACATTGATAAATGGGAACGACACCAGAGAGAGCATGTAAGCAGGACAATATGTGCATGTTACAGTCTTACAGGCTATTTTTCACTGACTATCCTGAATGACTTCGCTGTTTCTTAAGGGGCCTATTAATCTCAAATTTAGTTATTACACAACGTTTATTTGAACATATATTCTGTGGATGATGACAGTTAATAAAGGAAATCTTTTACAAGCTGTATTTTTACATATTGTTCCAACTGCAGCTCCCAGTCCTTCTCTATTGATGGAATAACCTAGTTATGATGCAGCTTTAAAAAAGGCACATATATTCAGATTCCTTTCTAAGTATATGGGGACTCTTAAATAACTGTTAAAATGCATATAAAAATCCTGCTCAAGCATGGCAAACATGAAAGAGGCAGTGTTAACTGCTCAACCAAATCTCCAGTAGCCCAGTTGCCTCCTCCAAGGCAAAGCACATTTTTTTAACACTCCAGCATCATTTGTGGGAAACAAATAGGGGCTACATTTGACTCTGATGTACGTACACTCCATACTGAATTCAACAGAAGCTGGAGAATACATCTCACACATGACTCCAGTCCATGTGCTGTATATGTGATAGGACACCAAAACAGCTGTACTACATTTACAACAAAACAAAAAGCGCACAAAACCTCCAAACCAACAACCAACCAAACACACAACATACGAAAAACACAAAACCTCCGCAAAATAAACTAAACCCCACAAAACTTTGATATCAACTAAATTTTGATTCCAAAGAAATCTTCCCAAAAAAGTGTGCTGATGTTCAAAAAGTCTCTTATAAAAATACCAAATTACTCTAATTATTTTAATAGAATGGAAATGTACACAACCTTATGATCTTATAAAAAAAAAAAATAAATAAATCCAAAGAATCACAAATACACACACACAAAAACACAAAAACCACACCTACAAACCAAGAAGCATCCAGTATACCAACAAAAAAATCCCTGAAGTATGGAGGGAATTATGTATTTATCCACTGACATGTCCCCTGTGGTCCAACACAATTTGCTGACTGGGAAAAAATAGCAAAGATATCACCTAATCCCCAACCCGCCCCTACAGCTGGGCTGACAACATGAAAACATTGTTTTATTGCAACCATCTTCAATAACCATCAGTTCTATGGAAATAACACTGAAAAGGCACCAGAAAATGAAAACAGAATAACTAATCTGTTGTTTGTTTGCATTTCAGCAGGGGAACATAATCCACAGAATGATGCTCTCTAAAACACAGCACTGAGCCCTCTGTTCCAGGCTGCCAGAGGTTGCCATCACTTGGGTAGAAGTTGGTGCTGCTTCAGGCAGGCACAGCATTCTGCCACAATCAGAACACAGAAACAGACTGGGGCCTCTGCTGGCAGAGTTACTGCCTCTTACCAGCAAAGTTGTTTCTGTTGAAAATCAGTCTTTCATTCCCCAATTTTTGTAGTTCCTCATATCCATCACCATCTTTTGGTAAATAATATTTACAAATACAAATACATCTGTTAAAAGGAAAGCTTTTTGGACACACTTAATAAGTTATGTTGTTCTCCCCATTGAAGGATTTCTCTGTTTCACCAATAATTTTAGCAATACTGAGGCAGATAAAGAAAACTACCCTGCTCACTTTATTTTTGTTAGAATTGCTAACTTGTCTCTACTGACAGCAACTGGGATGACTCAAGGGAGCTCTGGAGTGCCAGCATATTTCTCACTCAGAAGCAGGAGGAGGTGAAGAAAAGCCAAAAACCAGGAGTGGGTTTTTTTTTAGGGAGTAAAATCAGAATGTAAACATTTGCTAACAATTCAAATGGCAAACATTAATCATTCAGGTCTCAGGAATGTTTATGTGTCACTCTGCAAATTTCCACCAATTCTAATATATAGATGAGTAACAAAAAATCCATGTTTAGCAAAGGTTGGAAAGCAACACTACTGTATCTCACTTTACTTGAGATTACTTGTATAACTGAGCTCAATGAAAATAAAGACTTCTGTCATCAGAAAGATCACATGAATGAAGCCAGGAAAGAACCTCTGTCAGGAGCTGGAATATCCATTTTCACAATTTTCACAACCAAGATTTGGTCTCCTCGGGTACAGAAGAGATGAGAGGCTTCATAAACAGTGCACAGTGCCTAACTAGCCCAGGCCATCAGTTGTACAATGCTATGAACTTTGTTCATAGTTTATTTGCTTTATCCTAAATGGCAAAGATTTACCCACACCAGATGATCCTGCGGCTGTGTGGCAAACAAAACTTGTGCGATGTTCACAAGAAAAGCAGAAAGAAAAGCCATCTAGGCCATATTCAGAAACACAAATGTAGGCAACACACAGAGCCTTGTCTATTCCTTCAGGTTGCCAAGGTTAAGGGAGTCTTCCTCTTCCTAGCAACTGTGATCCTCTTCCTTTCAACAATGAGAAGGGCTGCAAGTAGAGACAGCCACCAATACTCTCACCTCGTCTCGTGTGACAGTCATACCCCAAGCCCAGCAGTATCCTGAAAATCTAATTTAATTTTCCCATCCTCCTGTCAGCTGCAGCTCAAAACACAAAATCACTCTCATAAGATACAGTGCCTTCTGCTGTTGGCTCCTACGTCACACACCCTGGCAGGACAGCAACCTGAGCAGTTACAGTGGACTTTTGAATACCTACATGAATAAACAGGCAGTTTCTCTCTCTTTCCTCTTCTACTTAAAAACTGCAAATGCAAACATTGAGATGACTGCCCAGTGCCAGTGTAAATATTGGCACAAGCAGTGATTTAAAGCTGACAGGCTCATTACAACACAGGCTTTCTCGTACCAAATACACACGTGCATAAACACTATGCTCCAGCATCTCCCTTAGTTCTCCAGGAACTTCATGTGGCTCTGACACACCAGAAAGCTCTGAGTTCCTAGAAAGGCATCTAGCCAAACTTTTTGTATATATTTTTCCCCAAATGGAAAGCCCATTTCCATAATTTTCCTAATCAGGGAAAACCAGGGTAACTTCTCTCTTGTACTCACATATTGTGAAGTGCAAGCCTTAGCTGCCATACATTTGCCCTATGAAATGTGGTTAGAGGGAAAAAAGTTAAGAATTTAACCAGTTACTGGCACTCTGGTATCAATATTACCCACATGCCATATGCACATCATGCATTTCTTAGGAACTTCAGGTTTATCACCTTAGCAGTGAAGACACTGGGTCTCACACCAGGACAAAAAGATTGCTGAACAATGATTTAATAAAGGAAGTTCAGCTGAAGAGTGGTAAGTAAGTACTGCCAACTTGTTCCTCTCTTACGGCCAAACACTTCATAACGGTAAGAGACTTTCTCTCTAAAAAAAAAATAAAAGACTGTGGAAGGTATCCTCAAAAGGATACAGAGCAATAACAACCTCCTGAACATAGTTTTATTTAAGTTCACATTTTCTGAGATCTTAAGATGTGATAAAAACACTTAAAGGTCTTGTCCCCTGATTCTCCTGGAGACACATCATCCATAACATGATTAGAGGTCTAGTTAAACAATACATCTCACAACTCCAAAGAGTATTACTTCCCTGTTGAAGTGAAATGAAAGCACAAGGCCACTTTTTAAAGGGGCCCTTTGCATTTACTGTAAGGCTGTGCCTGCACCAGTATTTTTCTGTAAATATCCCACTCATATTGCTTTCTGTGCAGTTAGTAGCAGAACCAGACATTTTAACTGCTATGCCTTCAAAACCAGCTCAGCAATTGTTATGAGAGCCCCTGTCACTACTACCACTGGCAACAGCTTCACTAGCAGTTGTGTAATGCCAGGAGATAGGAAACATAACAGTAGTACAAGGAAGGCCAGAGCATGGGGAGGCTGGCTGAAACAGCAGCTTTGTAAAATATAAATTAAGTGTGGCCCTCTGCACAGATCCTGAGCTCTGGAGCTTGTATTAGAATTTGTCATCTCATCAACAAATGTCCATATTTCAAAGAAGAACAATTTGTTTTTCCTTAACCTAGCCCAAAGGTTAGGCTTTAGTATAAGCCAGTATTATATGGTACTGGAAATTCCCTTTTTATGAGCTAGCCAGAGCTCTGCACACTGCAATATTGTGGCAAAGGTAGAGAGAGGAGGAAAAGTTGCATACAATAAGCAACTGACCAACATAACAGCCACTGCATGAAAGACAAAAAGGAACAATCTTGATGCATCCAACTGCATGTTTTGAAAGCCTGCTCAGCTACTTTCACCCTCTATATTAGCAATTCATATAACTACAACTTACACATGCACAGAGTGAGAAAGTGCCTAAATGTGCATCTTTATATATCACATATCCCCAAAATATGCCCAAGGAATTCAGCAGTGGATCAGCAAGAACTGAAGGTCCAAGCTACTTTTCTCTGACAACTAATTAACTACATCATTGGTATTTACCACCACCCTTCTTCTGAATCATGCCCAAAACTTTAAATTTACTCAGATGGTTGCCCCCATTCTTCAAGTGGACTGTTACATCCTCTATTCCAAAGCAGGTAGAAGGGGCTTGTCTTCCATGCAGTGCAAGGATTAATATTCAAATGCCAATCAAGTCTAGGTCAGAAACTTAGTTTCACAACTACACAGCAAATAGCATGAGTCCATCATGAACTACAAAGGTGCTGAAACTGTTCTTTAAAATTTTCCTTTGTATATGTATATATTTATTATGTAAACATATAAACAAAATACATAGCAACTCATTAGCAACTAAATTGAAGATTTATTACTTCCTTAAAGTAATTTACTTGACTCTCTAATGGGTCATATAGACTACTATAAAACTGCTACTTCTCTAAAGAAAAGGTGGAGAGAAAACGAAACCTACAAGTTTCATGTACAAAATTCTACTCGTGCTCTGTGGAGAGCAGAGGATCACCAAAAGCTGTGATAGCTGTGAGTTTGTTTTACTGCAAAAAGTTAAAAACTTGCCATTCAGACTCAACATGCACTTTGTGACAGCATTCACCAATCTTTCATTGACATCCAGAGGTGGCTGAAAACTGGAACATGCAGGATAAGGAATACTGAGGTATTTAAACATATGCTTTAACCCTACAGTCCCCCTATCTTTAGAATCACTGCTTTTGGCCCCATGTTTGATATTTTCTGTTTTAATAATTTCATTTTGTTATTTTGTTGCTTTCAGCTGAATTTCTCTCATGCCTGGTGGAAGATGGCCTCTGTGACTGTTGCCACACAAAGCTTTCCAGCTGATCCGCAATGCACCACTGTTATCAAATTCTTACAATGCACTGGGAAGACACAGCCAGGGAGATCAGTTTACCATGAGAAATGGAAACATGGAACACCTAAGTTGTCCTGAAAAATGTGGACCACGTGAAAATTATTTGTTTGCAAAACTGACAAGTTAACCTGACCTGGAACAAAATATTTACAAATATCTTCCTGAAAGGATCAGGAAGTATTTCTGCCAAGTCTAAATTGCATAAACAGGGGGGAGGAAGGAAAAAAAAAAAAAAAGAACAACACAAGAATGGAAACATTCCAAATTTGAGACTGTATGTAGCTCAAGTTCCATATTCCCAAAGATGTTACTCAAGAACTACATGCAGATACAATGTGAAAGAAAAACAAAAAGGAAATTTTTGAAAAATACACTCCAACAAGAAAGTAATGCTCCTATTTTTCACTATTTTGTGGTGAAAACTATCTTCTTACCTTATCTCATAAGCTGTAGAGACAGGTACAACACATTCTGATTTGCCTACAAAGAACGCCAAGGACACTTCGATAAAGAAATCAATAATTTTGTGTTAAGTACAAAGGCTCCAGCAGGACACAGAATGTTACTGCCTGTTCTGTGATGGTTATTCATGGGCACCCAGTGAGGCAAGGGCTACAGAAATTCCCAGTCATGCACAGAACATCCTGTATCTGCACTAGGTCTGCAGAAGCAATCTAGATCCAGAGTTCTTTTGCACCACACAGTACTTCAGCAACGTAGGATGCATAAGTGAACAACAGTGTGCAAGGAGAACATTCACAGCTGCCAGGTCAGAAGTGTGAGCTGCCAATTTCGCTGCACAGCAGGAGGTACCCATGCCAAAACAGACACCTTCTTAAGGGCAAGGCAGAGCAGCAATACCTGTGAACACAAAGATAAGGAGCAGAACTGGGACACCCAAATGTGTGAAGAGTAGAAAAAGACACCTTATACACAAGGAGCAATCAGAAATCACATCTTTGACAAACACCCAGTACCAGCTCCATGAGCAGTGCGCCTTATCTATCAAGCTTCATATCTGACACACTAGCTGCATTTTGTAAAAATAGCTTTCACTTTCAAAAGTTCAATTTAGGGAACACCAATTTCTTCAGTTAGTCAGTGATCAGCACTTTGGGATGCAAAACAGACAAATAAGGATGTTAGAAATCCCACCTGACTGGTATTTTGAATCACAGTTTGCCACTGATAGAAGCTTGATAAAAGGCAGAAAAGACTCAGTACATCAAGGCCGTAACATCACAAGGGAAAAAAAGCCAACCAAACAAACACCAAGCCCCCCCGCCACATCTGTCTGTGGAACACATTTTCATCCCTCACACACATTCATTCTAAAACCCAGTCACTGTTTAGTCAATTGTACTGCAGGAAAGACCTCAGAAAAATATCACATCGTCACCATCTCGTTGAATCAAAGTTCAATTTGCTCTAACACCATAACAAATGTATTCCTGTAATCTGTATCTATATCCTACTATCAAAGTATCAACAAAATGCAGAGTGATATACTTATCTACAATACATAAAAGAATCGTATCACCACTATAAGCTGTAGTGTAGCAATAGAGTGGCAGAGCATGAAACAGTAATCAAAGTCCTGAAAAATACACCATTGTCAGCACTGTACACTGGTACCAGTGTATTATAGCGCCTCAGTTCCAAATAAATCAACCTAAGTGCCTGCTTTGGTAAGCACTTCGAATTCACTGTACATCAGCATTAGGGGGGGTAACCCACAAAGAAACAAATCAGGGAATGGGACTTGTAAATAACAATTCAATTAGCAGATTTATATTACTCATTTCCTAATAAACTTCCTACCCACACCTACACGCAAACCCTCCTACAGCCTTCCCCCCTTCATTTACATGTCTGTGCAGGCCTGCTCTCTTTCCTTGCGAGCCCCTTTGCCCTTTCAATCATGGAGTATATTACTCCATTGTCAGAGCAAAGCAGTTCCTAACAACGGGGAGCCCAGCTGGGATAGGAAGAGGGCAGCAGGCTCAGGCATTAACATAATAATCCAACTGCGCTCCCCCAGGCCCTGAGGGCACACAGCATATTAGGCAGCCCTCCTGCGCCGGATCACCTGCCCGTCAACCTGTGGCAGCCGCCCCCACCTCGGCCGACGCAGCTCCTGCCAAGCCCCCATCCCAATTCCCTTCCCACAAAAGACACATTTCCACGCCTCAACGTGCCTGCTGCACGTCCTTATTCACTCCATTCGAATGCACCTTGTCCTGCGGTTTCCAGCTGACTTGCTCCCTGCCTTTTTATTTCTGGAAATTCTAGGGATTGGAACAGGACCTCCTGCTGCTGCCAGCAGGATCCAGACCTTGGAACAAGAATTCAAACACAAAGCACTGCTCTCCAGGTGCAACTTTCAGCCCTACCTAGCCTCTGGATTCTTCCCCGAAAGAAAGAGCAGGAAAAACCAAAGGGACATGCCTTTGTTATTTCTGTGCCCTGCCATCCAAGGAAACCAGTTTAGGGTGGGCTCGCTTGTTCTTGCTGGGGTTTGGAATGCTGGAGGATTTTCAGCAGTAAAGTTATTTCACAATCTTTGGTACAAGGCCTGCCACCCCACAGCCACTGATTAAGGAGCAGAGCCCATAACAAAATTTCAGTGTACAAACACACATACTAGATATCCCCAAGAATCTCTGTGATGCTGATTTCAGGCACAAAACCTATGAAAATGTCCAATTTTAAGAAGACTCAGAATAGTACTACTCTTGCCAACTAACATTTCTTAACACCTAAAAAATATTCCCACATTTCAAATGCTTTCGATAGCAAACTACAACTCAGAATATTTATTTGCACATACCCTCTATCAAGCCCTTAAAAAAAGTCCTTAAATAAATGTATTATGCAGTGTATTTCAGTGTAATTCTGTTAAAACCCTTTATTTACAGTATACATGCTGCTTGTACAAAGTACTTAACAAAAAGAAAAATAAACACACTTGCCAGTAAAAACCAATGTTTTCCTCATATTATACAAGACAACCTCAGAGACTACTAGGGGAAAAGCTTTTGGTTCTAACATAACTTTTATTCTCATTAAAACATACATATTCTCTAATTATCCTTAACAATGGAAGGCACAACAGAAATGTAATACAGTCTTGTTAAAATAACATTTTGCAGACTGTGCAAAGCCCAATTTACTTGATCACTTGTGAAGCAAAATTTCCCTAACCTCATTAATTTTCATTAATCTAGCCCTCTCAAAGAAGGAAACATTCAGCAGCAAATGTGCATTTTATTTTAAATGCTTGGTTGTTATATTATCAGTACAAAGAAGTGTTAAGCACAGTAATCCATGTCACAATGGATGTCAGAGAAAGACCATGGAAAACAACATTAGCTATATAATTTAAATATTTTAGAAAGCAATCCTTAGGCAAGCTCTGTCTATTACTATTCCTCGAATACATAACACTAACAAAAAGCATACATTATTAAAACCATGTCACATTTTAAAAACATTTGCTTACAAGCAATTAATTTTCCCAACACAGACATTCTTTTCTGCCATCACAGCCATAACTTGTTAGCAGCACACCCCTCTGAGCTGGGAAGGGGGCACAGTTAAAACAGCCCTTTGCCTTGAATTTATGCTGGGTCACATGGTCACCAATAAAACACCAGGATAACCCAGGGTTTTGCTAAGTACTTTATATAGTCAGGAGACTTCTTCTATAGCCACAAGCTCATATATTACTGTGACTTGATTTAGATGTTTAGGATCTGCAATTTAGAGAGCAAGGGCTTTGTCAACCAGCTTCTGATCCTTCCATCACCTCTTCTGCCACACAAGCCAGTTCCCATCATTGTTGGTATAAAACCGAAATAGCACTTGGAAAATTCACTACAGCTTTTCTCCTTCAACACCTCTAAACGTTGATGACTTTGCTCATCCAAAACCGAGGAAAAGGAGCTGACATTTTTAATTACAAGAGATCATAAGAACACTCGCAGCTTTCTGGTGTTTGTTCTAATTAATTTCCTTTCTTCTCCACATTAGAAATCAAAAGCTCCACAAACTAAAGTAACAGCAAGCTGTTGTTGTTGACATGCAGGAAAACTGGATATTCTACAGCAAGAATTCTCTACGAGAATTTGAGTATAATCAAGTCACCAAGCAGCTTTTGCTTGTGATTACTCACATGTTGCCATGTGCAGACACCTTTCAAAAAGTTGCCATGTTAGTTACATTCCTCATTTTTCCTATAAATTCCAGCGTTGTGAATGGAACATGAGACTGGAAATAAACTTGTGAATGGAGACAAAGATTTTCCTATTTATCTCGTTACATGAGCTTTAGATCATATCCCTGCCTCAATTACATAAATATGTTATTTTTTTAATTTGATTTTACACACCCCAAGGTTATAATGGCTCAGGTAAGTAAAAAGGGAAACTCTGTCTTAAGTTTCTCATTCAGCTTGGGTTGTCATGGGCTGTTTAAAACAGTAAACAGCCCCAAAACCACTAAATATAACAACTGCAGTATGGAGCAAAATATATACAAATACATTTCATTTGATGACATAACTATAAAACACCTACATATTCCCTTGAAGTAACAAACTACTAGTACCATGCAGATGTTGTGGTTTAATTTTCTGCATAATTTTCCCTTCAATTCAACCTTAATTTTCTTTTCTTTTACAACACTCACTCTTGCTGACTGCTTCTAGAGCCCTTCCTCTTTCATAGCTCCTATGGCTTTATTCTTAAATACCAGACAGGAGCACATTGGTGACACAATTGTTTTCATCCCTACATAGCTGTGCCAGCAGGGCATCCCTGTTCTCCCTAGATACCCAGCAGAATCAGAGAACACTGTTCCCACAGATTTCTAGGGAGCTGTGTCTTTACTTCCTATGTTTTTTTCTTCACAAAAGTTATTTCAAATTCACAGACTGTCCGGTAATAGAAGCACCCAGAATGAAGCAGTATTCATTAATACGCAATGTAACACCTTAATGTACTCAAATTTATTCAGTTTGTTGTGGTGGGTTGACCTTGGCTAGATGCCAGGGTCCTACCAAAGCCACTTTATCACTCTCCTCTTCAGTAGGACAGGGGAGAGAAAAATATAACACAATACTGGTGGACTGATATCAGGACAGGGGGAGATTGCTCACCCATTTACTGTCACAAGCAAAACAACCCTGACTTTAGGAAGAAATATTTTTTTCCCTATCAAATCAGAGTACGAAAACAAGAAATAAAATAAAATCCTAAAAACACCTTCCCCTCACCCCTCCTTTCTTTCCAGGCTTAACTTGACTCCCAAATTCTCTACCTCTTCCCCACCAGAGGTGCAGGGTGATGAGAAACAGGGCTTATAGCCAGTTCATCACACACTGCCTCTGCCTCCTCACACTCTTCTCCCCTGCTCTGGCACGGGGTCTCCAACATGAGTCCTTCTCACAGGCTGCAGTTCTTCACAAACTGCCCCAGCATGGGTCCTTTTCCATGGGTGCAGTCCTTCAGAAAAAGGCTGCTCCAGGATGGGTCCCTCAAAGAGTCACAAGTCCTGCCAGCAAACCTGCTCCAGCACAGGCTCCTTTCTCCATGGATCTGAAAGTCTTGCCAGGAGCCTGCTCCAGTGCAGCCTTGCCCCAGAGTCACATCTTCCTTCAGGCATCCGCCTGCTCCCATGTGGGTGTCTCCATGGGCTGCAGGTTGATCTCTCCATGGCCATGGTCCTGCATGGGCTGCAGCTGCCTCACCACAGCTGCACCACGGGCTGCAGGGGAACCTCAGCTCTGGCACCTGGAGCACCTCCTGCCCCTCTTCTTCACTGGCCTGGGTATCTGCAGGGCTGCTCCTCTCACATATTCTCACTCCTCTCTCCTAACTGCTGTTGTGTAGTGACTTCTGGCCCTTCTTAACAACGTAATCCCAGAGGCACAACCAGCAAGCACCTGCTGATGGGCCTTGGCTGGTCCACCTTGGAGCCAGCTGGCATTGGCTTCATTGGGTGTAGGAGACACTTCCAGCAGCTTCTCACAGACTACACCCTGTAGCACCCTGGCATTGCCACACAAGTCCAATACATTTGTGCAAGGTATTTACACCTGTTTCTGAGTCCACTCAGGGATCTGCATTGCTCTAAAGCAAATTTTCTGTAAATCCAAATAAAGAACTGGTTTACAGGTCCTCATGATGTTTCCTGGTACAGAAATGTGCCACATGAACAAGAAAGTGGGGACAATCTACTTGCAGAAGATATCAGTAATTGCACCAGTGCCAAACTCCAAGTACTTGTTTAATAACAACTAGTGACTCATAATTCCAGCACTCAACATAAAAAGTTGCTGGCATGTCAGGGAGAAGTAGTTCTGCAGTGCTTTGCTCTGCTCCTGCACTGCATTGGAATCTCCCACATCACCTCAGATCCAGTCATTTTTTACTTAAACTGGTAAGGTGGCACTAGTGATCAAAATATATAAATTTTACCAGCTTGAAAACACAGGAAGGTGGCTGTACCTCTACTTCTGTAAACTCATCTAGTATTTGCTGTGTCCCATTCTTGTTTGTCAGCTGTAGTGGAATGGCTTCCAAGACTGCCAGGCAGATAACAAAAGAGGATGAAGTGAAAGGAATTCTGTTTCTGGTATGTCCAAATCCATCCAGTAGAGCTCTCCCCAAAACCTCACGTAGGGATTCTACCTTCCTGGGAAGCACCCTGCTGCCTGTGTGAGGTAACTCAAAGGGAAGTCATGCTGACTGGCCTTCAGAGACACGACTTCATGGACTCCTGGATTTTGCCTATTCCAGTTCTGACTGTAACCTTCAACAGAGCAGTGCAGGGAAAAAACAAACAAAAAAAAAAAAAAAAAAAAAAAAAACTGCTACAATGCCTCCCAAAGGAACAACAGAGAAGGAAAAGTAAGAAAAAAGCAACCCACAAGGGTTGCGCAAAACAGAACTGAAGTGTTATGAAGACCTCATTTTTTATGTTAGGATAGCCAGGCAGAATCTTTTGAGCAGCAGGCAGCTGCAAGGCAGTCACAGTGCTTGTGCCTGGATTATGGCATATGAATGGCAACAAATGACCCAAAATCCAGGGTGCCAGCATCCTTATGAAAACAGCTACTTACTCCAAACCACTCCTGTGCAGCTCCGAGAAGTACAGTACCTGTCTCCATCCTGTTCATATTATGAACTTCAATGAAATTTTCAGATAATGATTGGCTACACCTGCTGGTAGCCACAGATTAAACAACCCTGGCTCACAGGAAAGCTTTTCCCTCACATTTCTTTCGATAGCGCTTTGCTTTGAACAAAGCTTTGGGTGTGCAGATGAACAGGAATGGGGACAGTGGAGCAGCAGCCATGGCTGTGCTGGAAAACACCACCTGTGACAGAAGTGGAAGTACAAAAAACCACAACAGGCATTCAGACAGGTCAACTTTTGGGGTTTCTTGCTCAAATAAAATGTTTTGAAGTAAGACTGTCAAGACTGAAACAGAAAAATCAATTCAACCCTTTAAAGCACCCCAGGGATCTTTTCTTCACTTACTGCTCAAAATTGTCTGTTAGAATTGTTAAACACTTGCAATATAGACCTTAAACCACACACACTTAGTGTAACCAGAAACTCACACTCAAACGTGCACATACAGTATTTGCCACACAAAATATTGTATAATGTTAAAGATAGTGGAATTGTAGTGATCAGAACAAACAACAGGTATCTCTGATAACTATATATTATTATCCAAAAGTCAGGGAAAATTGCTCAGTCTTCAATTCTACAATAACAGAGAATGTTATTACTTAGTAAAATAGATATTCAACTCACAACCTTGCTGTTTTCACCTGAGGATAAAAAAAGAGAAGCACAGAAGGCCACAATCAGGTTTTCCTCTCTCTTTTCTCTCTCTCTAGGATTCACTTATTCCTAAAGCACTACAAGAATTCAGAGTCAGCACTTATAGTCTGAATTTATTATTTCAGAATATATAATACAAACAAGTGTTGATCACTAAAAAAATTAATTAGCATTTAATTAGAAATACCAATAAGGGGGAAAGCAATGATATGCAGACATCCCATCCCTGGAATTAGATACCAATTCATTTTAGATTATTAGAAAGCAATAAGCTAAAATCGCAATCCTGATTAAGTATCATTATTTACACAGTTCTGGATAGTAATGACCCAAGCCCAAAGGATGGCATAGTAAACAAAGAGAAATCACTCTCACTTCTGACATTTACAAACGACCATGACAAAAAACATCTGAATGAGTTACATAAATTTCCTATTATGAGAATACTTTATTTACCTTTTTTTTTTTTTTTCTTTTTTCTTTAACTACCATGTAGTGGTATAAAAAAGAGCAAATAGTTCTTTCAGACAGGACTGTACTGGCAAGAAAATTTAACCAACAAAAGGGTTAATTAGGGATACAAATTTTCTCAGACTGTTAATAATGGGAATGACACATAGTATGTGCCCATAAGTAATTCTCAGGTATCTTTGATCTTCAGCCCCCAGCGATTACTGTTGCCTACTATACTCTTGCCTCTGGGACTCTCTCAGAACCAGACATCTGGCTACTTTGTTGTTTTAGACTAATCTCATCCCAGGAGAGTCCAAGAAATGACACCAGGCAAGGAGGGTCCTGGCAAGGGAAAAAACATTATGGTATCAGCAGATTTTTTGAGTGGACTAGAGTATCAAAATTGCCTGCAAATTTCTATAGGGATCCCAGGGCTTCTCTGCTCTCCAGCACCACTTTCACACAGAACACCAGAATGCACATGACCCTGTTTTAAGGAACTGTTAATCTCTTTGGAGAAGCTAATGAATGATAATCCAAGCAAGAACATGTGACACAGGCAAACAGAAGTTAAAAAAAAAAAATCCTGTAAGGAATGGGTGGATTTAATGAAGATTTTATTGAAAGATCAACACATGCTGCATGATCATACAATGTATTTCAAACCTATTAAAAAATACTCCAACACCTCAAACACTCCATTTTTGAGTCATTCATAGGTTTTAGCTGCCAGCAGTGTTATCCCAGAAGAATGACTCTCTGACAATTGCAACAGATCCAGCTGAGTGCTCGACTGGCTGTTCTGGGCTTAGACACTGAGCAGTTCATGATGCACAGAGCCCACAGGGGTCAAATGGGCAGAAAACATGGACAAAGGAAGATTTAAGTCCAAGGCCAAAGGAAGGTTTAAGTCCAAGAACAGGCTTTCTCACCATCAGAGGCTACCTGGGCTTTGGGTTTTGCCATGACCTCTAGTCCAGACTCCCACTTTGCCCAAATCTCTGTAGGTCACACCAGATGTGCCGCTGGCAGCTGGACAAGAGCTGCAGGGATCCCTGCAGAGCGCTCTTTTCCTATTCCTACTGCAGAGCTCCTACATCCCAAGTGTTCCCAGTGCTCTCTTACTGCCTGCACTCAGCAACACAAGGAACCAGAGCACTTAGACCTGCAATAAACAGAACTCTCACATGTGTTTTTTTTGAAAGCAATTAAACATGCCCATAACTATGGACATTATCTGAGCCCTGTACTTCTATTGGCATTGCTTTTAAAATCCAGGGGTGGCATATAACAGCGAGAATTCATTTATTTGTAGGTGTCCTTTCATTTCAAATCAGCCACCACACCTTTTTGTTCCCCTTGGATTGGAAAGAGCAAGCTAAAAAGAATGGACAGGAAATAAAGGCAGATTCTAATGCTTTTCAAAAGACAGGCCCATATGATTTAACTTTGCCTCATTTCAGGATATTTTCAGTGTTGAGAACAAAGCTATGGAAAAGCCTCTGAATAATCTATCATATTATACCAGCTCCCAAAGAAAACCTTCAGCAAGTGCTACAGACAGAAGCAGTTTGAAAATCATGTGCTTTAGTGGTGATCCTGCTGTTACAGAGCATCCTACTCTCTTTATTTCCTCATTTCTCACACCACAGCTATCCTGCTTCCTTCCAGCCAAAACGTTCCCCTCCCAGTGGGACAAACAACACAAAAATTACCCCAAAGTATTTAAGCAGTCTCTTAATGTACTGTAACAGTTGGACCAATAAGAAAAGAACCTGGGCACCACTGGCTTTAGCTGCATCCTATCAACAATAAATTAACTCCTGAAAAATTCAGCATCATTGTAAGATATTCAGAAAGATGCTAAGATATTTCTTTCTGAATAGGGACTAAGCAAATTCTCCTCTGCAAGCATGGTATGTTGTTAGAGTGAATGTGGATTAGTCCAAATAATTAAATTTTAAAATACTGGCAGCACCAGGACAACATAAACTGGATTTTATGCTCTATGAAACACATGCTGAACAAATGTTTGTCTTAAAAGCTTTGCTATGATATCAGCCTGTTAGAGTTTAATTGATGACTTCTGTGACTGCTGTATCTTGCAAGTAGCTATGATGCTTCACACAACAGAAACAAAAAGTCATAAAAAAGTCCATATCATCACAGTAAAAACTTGCATTGTACTTATCAATACATTGTCTACTGCAGAACAATCCAGACTGCAGTGTAACAAGAAAAGTGCTGTAAGGCAGAACAAGGTCAAACTAATATGTTTTTAAAAAGCATGTGACTTTATTGGTGAGCTGGCATCAATACAAGTAACAAAAAAAGGAGGGCAAACTAGGCAGAATTTTAATTTTGGTATTTTATGCACTGTAGATGCCTAATACCTTCCAACTTCACCAGCCATAGAACTCAAATGGTGCATCCCCCACACTTGCCTTTCTCTCTATTCTTTTCAAATCAACGATAAACAAAACTCCACAAAGAACCACATTATGTACTTCTCAAAAACAGGCAGAAAAACGCAGTCAAAAAGCAAAGAAATCTCACACGAATTCAAATACTCACATATCAAATACTGTAAAACTCAAACGATATACATGTTCTAATGAAGATTTCTCACAGTGCCTAAAGGCACATTTTTGTAAGGCTGTGTTAAATACTGCAGTTACAGCCTAGACATAGGTACTACAGCCTTATTTGCAAGACCATATGCCATCACCAGGGCTCCAACAGCAAATGAGCAAATGCTCCAGACCATAAATACTCCTCTGATGACTCTAAGTATTGATTTATGTTCTGTGGGTATCCAAACATTGGTAGCTAATGCTGCCTGGCACTATCATGAAATTACGGCTCTTCAGTGAGGTTTTCTAATAGTGAATAAAGCTCCCCGCAGCCCTTCTCCAAAAGCTCCACAGCTAGAAGCAGAAAGCACTGTAGCAAGACAGGAATGCCAAGATGTCTATACAAAAGCAAATCAAATAGTAAAACAAACTCCAAAGACAAAAGGTCTTCAAACAAAATCCACTTCTCCTAATTTGGAAATTGAATGGAATACTTCCCATTTTTCTGTCACTACACTGGAACAGAGAGAGGCAAAGCCATTCTGGACAAGAACTCCTCCAAGAACTTAGTCTAGACCAAAAAATGTACAATGAGTAATATTTTAAATAGCATATAGTTCAAGCATTGATTCACTGCAGAACCATTAATCCCCTCCAGGTACTAAATCCTAACTAGGATTCAACCTACATATTTGAAAGGTGTCTATATAACTGGTACATGTTCTTTCCTCTTTCCCAATCCAGGGCATTTAACAGTACAGCTCTATAGTTCACTGCTGACTACATGCACACTGTGTTCTTCTTCATGGTTTAGGTATTTTATTTCTGCATTTAATTTCTGTCTGTATCAACAAACCCAGGAGGAAACATCCATAAACCACTTTGATTAAATTCTCCTGGGTTTTTGGAGACTGCCTTTGCCTCCAATGAAAGCTGGAGGAAATAAGCTTCTGAATGTAGATGGAAGAACTACACATTTCCTCCACTGAGCAAAGCTCTGCCTCTTATCTTGTAATTAAGCAGTTTGTCAGCTAATAAAATGACTTTACAGTTCTCTAATATCTGCATAAGGAGATAGTAGAGGGAAAGCTTAGTGATGAGGACCACGCTTCCTAGAGATAAGTACAATTACTCTAACTTCAAGATAATGACATAAACTTAGCCCATAAATAAAGCTCCACCTTTAGAACCATTTATAGCATAAACAATCCTGATACTTGTTTTTACTTCTCTGTTTTAAAATTACAGACAGTTTCAGTTATTTGAAATAAAGACCATATTTTCAAAAATACAGTATTTAGCATGAGAATACAGTGGAAAAAATTGCAGTACTCCACTATTTTTGCACCTACTTGGTATTTATATCAGCTGCACACTTTTGCATAAGGACCCCACTTCAGACCAATTACTGCCTCTGGAATGCACCTACTAGAAATGACATCGATTCAATTTTCCTTTGTGACTCTCACCTACACTGGTCCACCCCATTGCTTTGACTTCAACAGAAGAATATTTGATTTACACTAGGATAAAGGAGAAGAATCACACCCAAGGTTCCAGGTACCTTCACTAGCAGCACAGGTGTTCTTTTGCTGGAAGCAGCTGGCATGTGCTAATTAGAAGGAAAACCCAACTCAACTATTTTCAGTTTTGTAAAAACATCTAAGAAATGAGATGGCTCAGAATAAAGTCTCAGTATATTACAATATGTTCCACAGGAAGAAATAACCTGACAAAATGAAATTTTCCATTGCCTTGCATCACACAATTTAGAAGGAAATTGAAGCCTGAAAGACAGGAAATCTCTTTAAAATCTGCTTGTATGGCAGATCTGCATTAGGCTGCAAAAAATTATTACAGTATTAAAAGATACTCTTGCCTCCCACTACCCACAAAGCAAACAAAAACACCCACAAGCTGATAAAGAAACCATGAACACAGCCTGCTGGAAGTGTTGCTAAATGAGCCATCCACCTCACAAGACACTGTATGTTAAGTTAGTAGACAAGTCATTCGTCTGAGTGTAAAATCCTCTTGCAATCTGGAAGAAGCACTGACTGATATTAAAACCAGACAGTCAGGGAAACAGAAGACTACTACAGATTTACACTGTGGTTTTATAATAGTAGGGAAGATGACAAGCAGCATGCTGCAACTGGCTGATGTTTTGGAAGAGGAGAGCAATTAAAATCAGTCTAATCACTTAGAAATAAGACAGAATGCTTACACAATGTGCTATGTATATTTACATAATATATTATGTAATATACTATGTAAATATACTGTAAATATAAATGATATACTATATAAAAATCCCAGAGAGGGGAAGAACTGGGAGGCTGCTAAGACAATGAGGAAGATTTTACACATTCTTAAGGAAACATCTGAATCACGATCACAGAGAGAGCACAACTGTCAGACTCACAAATTACCTCAGTAATAAAATATTCAATGAGTTCATATTTACATAAAACAAAGTTACACAAAACTTCTGCATAGGCTAGTGGTTTAAATTTGTATACACGTATACATTGTTACCTATAGAACTTAGTTAATTCAATGGACTAGTCTAAATTTCAGAAATATTGAATTGAAATGCTGAGGAATCAACTAAAAGAAATCCAAGTTACAAGGTATGTATTTTGTTGTTATTCACAGAAGATGATATAAAATTAAGTTTTATCTACTGGGAGTTTCAGGAAGGTTTGAAAACCCAAATGTAACAACAGGCATTTGTTCCTCAAGGGGTCCTGACAGCAGACCCCTTATGGAGCACAGATGCCCCAGAGTGACTTGTTTGCAAAAGACATTTGAGGACAGCACTGTACAATACTGTGCATTTTTCTGTGTATTTCATACCTAGAAATACCACCTGTTGTTCTGAGCTCCTCAGATCATAAATTACAGGTAACTAAGCCATGCAGAAGCTGTCGGTACAGGTGCTGCAAACAGCAGAAATGACCCTGTATCAAAAGGTCACAGACATTTGTGACTAGGCTTAGGAACTGAAATGTCTCACAGCTGCACAGACACTGCTGGTTGAGAAGAAAAGGTGTAAGAGAGACCACCAACTACATTACAATATGCCTTGGAGGACATAACCTACACAGAAAGTCTTACTCAAGGCTGATATTGCAGGCCATTTGGATTATGAAAGTACAACAAGTGGTTTTGACATAACATACATGATATTAACAGTACAGGAAAAAATGTTATAGGATATATTTCCTAAATTGAAGGACCACAATTTTTAAACAGAAGCATAAAACACATGTATAGATCAGAACTGAGATTTTATGTCTAATTTTAATGCTGCTGCCATATCTTGAATTACAGGTAATCTATCAAGCCAGTTTATGCTTCCTCTTCCTACAGGACTTTTAAGTAAACTTGTAAGCACTGAATATATGAAAGGTTTCCCAAAAAACACATTCATTTGAAACAAAATCCTTTGCTCAAGTAGAATACAACTTGATAGCCACTCTTAGAGCTGACTTGCTGTAGTTCCAGTTACAAAATCTTACTACTGTGGAATTAGCTCAAATAAATTTTATTTTAATTTTATCTATTTTATTTAATTTTAATTTTAATTCAAAGAAATTAAAATAACACTTGACAAAAATATGTAATGTGCTTGTCATTTGCAGTTGTAACTTGAGGAACAAATACCTGCTCTTAAGGAGATAGAAGGATTTAAGAAAACAAAATAGCAAAACATTAAATTTTAACCCAAAAGTGAAATGGCAGGAAAAGAGGGCTAAGAAGACTATTCTGAATAAAACTGCAACAGCTAAAACTTTCCTGTAAATAGAATCACCTTCATGACAGCAAAAGCACAGATTCATTTTTGGAGATGATTTTTTAATGCTTGTCTTTAAAACATCACTGGCAGATTTCATCACTTCTGCAAGCAAACAGGCTAAGCTCTATAAACTCCGTAAGCAAGTGCTGCTACAGGCAGGGATATTTGCAAAACCAGTCCCAAGGTGCAGGCACAGAGTTTAGACTCTAGTCTTGGGCAGGTTTCTGTTGTTCATTGGTACCACTGGAATGTGTGTACGCACAAAAAGTTTAGCAAAATAGAGCACGGTGTTGAATAAACAGACAAACAAATATCCATTTCCATCAACAGGATAAAATTCTGGGTCTCTAAGAACTTTAGTTCTACTTATGCTTTTCTTCCCTGTTTCCCTTCACCATTGTTCTTTCTGATTTATGTGAATTATCAGCACATAAAAACAGAGATCACATCACTGCATGCACATGTGCTTTGATGGATTTACTAACATCATTCAGGTTTACAAAATTATCTTCCTGTAGAAGGATTATTATCATTATTATTAAAGTAGCCTGAGTGCAATGGCAGAGACTGATACACCTGAAAATCTAGGATATTTTTTTTAAAGTCTTTACAATTAAAAAAAAAATTTCCCCATTTCAAACGTTGAAATAAAGCCATAACAGTAGCAATGATGACGACCATTCTGATCTTCAGCATCCAGATTATGGACTGTAAACTCAATAACGTGAAAACCTCAGTGAATGTTTCATGCCCAGTATTATGGCTGAGAAATAACTTTTCAGACTCCATTATGTCCGCCATGAACTTGATCTTTCACCTCTAGTGAAAATCCTCTTACAACTATAATTCTAAAGTTAATGATGAGAGATTTCATTTGCTTTCCAAGCACAGATAAAACCTTTTTGAAATACACTTTCACTGCCATGACCTTGGTCTATGACTTAAGAGTTCACCACATGTAATAATTTACTTTATCCCATAGGGCTCATTGAGATTTCCTTTTAAAAGGTTTTGGATATGCAGTTGGAGCTGGAGCACTCACACAGCATGCCTCAAGGATACATCGCCATATACATTACAGATATTTTACAACCATATCACTAAACAAAATTAATTTTGATCATTAAAAAATATAACAAAAAAAATATGTCTAACTAAGCAAAGCCATCTACACACTAGAAATTCAACATTTTGGGAATCCTGTTGCAATAGTCTACAGTATCTGCTAGAACAGGGAGTTGCAAAATTTCACTAAAGTAATACACATAAATTGGCACACTATTTCAGGAAATACACTGTTGCTCTCAACTTACCAGCTCAAACGCAGTTCAGTTCAAGCCCAGTAATACTCTTTTTTGCTCATGTGCCACATAATTACCAGAATAACTGCATTAGACTACCTGGTTAGCACATGGCTGCTGACTTCTTTGCTGATAAGCAAAGATTCTCTGTTTGCTTAGGCAGGTCTTACTAAAAGTGTCTTTACTATTAAAAACAAATAGATGAAGTCAGACCTACAGTATCCACCTCAATTAAAGGCAAGTTTTTTATTCCCCTGAATCTTGGGGAAAATTGCTCCTGGTGTCAACTCCCTGGGGACCCCAGGGGCCTGGGGCAGGGCAGGATGCAGAGACAGACAGCACAGACCTGGGGAGGTCAGGCTGAGGCTGGTGAGGAGACCCCAAGAGCCAGAGAAGCAAATAGGCTGTAAATGCAGCTTGTATAGGGGGTATATACCACGAGGTTCTGGATGGTTTGGCAAAGATTATGTTTAACAGCAAAACTTCTTCTCCCCCATCACACAGATTAATTATATGGGGCCGCTGTTCACCAGGGCACTCCTTCACCAGTCTCCTGCATCTCAAAACTTCCATCTGCTCATAGGGGCTTCCCTGTGAGTACAAGAGTTTAAGCTTCTGCACCAGCTAGTCCAAGTGCTGCTGTTCTCCCACCCCACCCCAATAATTTCAAAGTGGCAGCAAATTACAGGATTTCAAATAGAAAAGGACATATTCATGAGGGAACATGAGCAAAAATCCTGGCTGAGAACTAAAGCACCTGAGCATGGGGTCTGCATGTCTGAAAAAGGGTTCCCTGGAAACACATGGCTTTACTTCAGCATGTCCAGAAACACTTTATCAGCAGCTTTCTCTTTTCAGACTTCATCATAGGGCCAATATTTTCCAGAAACTGAAGGATAAAAAATGCTTTGAAATCTGTAAAAATTTGCTGCTCTGCTGATCTCCACACTTTTTGCCATGTGCTCTAACTAAAAACTGAACAAAAAGTTCAGTTTACCAGAAAAGTACAAATGGAAAACACTTCTAAAATATCCAAACTTCTCCTATGAAAGAATTTTTAAAAAATTTGGGCTTATTTAGTTGTATATAAAATAACCTAGGAGTTTGTTCTGTCTTCACACAAACGACATTTTCCTCACAGAGTGTAAAACACATTTTCTTAACACATATTGAATAAATTGACAAACAATTTAGAAGACAAAAACATTCACAATGTTCTTTCATAATCACAATGATAAGAAAGAATAATAAAATAAATTTAATTTCCTTGAAAGGGAATGAAATTTAAAGAGAATAATAATTTTAACTGAAAATCCTGTTTCATGTTTTACAGCTTTTATTTCCACAAATCAGGACTTAATACTGAACCCCCAAAAAGAGAGCTAAAGAAAAGAAATTATGTACATGTTTAAGTTACTTTCTTTTCTATATATTCTTATTAGCCGCTAAGCAAAAATATTCATGCCAGCTAAAACAGTGCCAGGATACAGGAAAAAATTTACCAACTGAAATATGCTAAAGCTTTGATTTTAACACAAAAAGGGTAAAAACAAAAAAAGATGAAACAATGTAACATTATCTATTTACAAGTCAGTGTTCAGAACTCCAATAGCAATGCTCCTAGACTAAATCCATCAAAGAAATTCCTAAATGGCATTTTTTGCTCTCAATAGATATTTGTTTAATTTAGATGTATCTGCAGTGAGCTATAAAGTGGAACCAGAAGCCAGCACGTCCCTGGGTTTCAGTGCCAGCAAACTACTGCACCACTCTGCCAAAAGAAGGGTTTTCATTAGAAAATCACCCTCACACAGTGAATGCAGGTGCTCAATGGAATTTAGACTGCAAAAAAACACTCCACTGCAAACAAATCACTTGTAACTTTTCAAATAATTTTTCCAATTTTCACTGCCCTCCAAAACATGTTTATCTTCAACGGTTGAGTTAGGGAGGGCGGGTTGCTCCTTGATAGCAAAATACCTGCTCTCTCTCAAACAGGCATAAAATTAAACAGCAAAAAGTACAGAGCATGAATTTTAGAGCACTGGACTCCACTCTCTGCAAATACTTTAATATAACTATTTCTGAACTGCTCACATTTAAAAATGCTTGCTTTGCATGCACAATGCATTTCATACAGCACTCATTGCTAAATAAAGGAAGCTCCTGCACAGTATAACCTCAAACTGAATTAACCTGCAGACAAATTCAAGACAAAGAACCCAAGACAAACTCAAAACTACCTTTCTTTAAAAGGCCACTTTTGTCAAGCGTGAGAGCAAGACTCTCCTTTCTGTCCTGGCTTCTTTACACCACAAACAGCTTTCAGGGTCAGTGACTGTGCCATAGCAGACAAAAATACTGGCTTCCCAGCCAAGCACTGCAAAACAGCAATAGCAACACTCTTACAAAGTCAGATCTAAGACAGTTGTGCAAACACAGCTGTAAAAACAAGGCTGTGATGATCCCAGGTAGCTTCCAGCCACAGCCCAGTTTAGTACAATTTAAAGAGCCTATTTTACAGCATTCTGTATTATGGCAGAACTGCTACAAGGGAAGGCTGAACATGCACAAGACTGCAAGTTCTGTTTTATATATCTTAACTGCACAACTCTAAGAGTCTTGCACTTCCAAGACTTTTTCCACTGGACACCTTACGAGCAATATGAAAGACCCTCAGTTACAGGTAATGGCAACCAGAGACAAAATTAAATCTTATCCCAAGTGTAACTCAACCACTGACACCTTGGGTTAGTAAATCAGCTGCTTTTCAAAGGTGCTGGAGAATCTGAAACTTCATACAAAGTAAAGAGCTTGAAGCTGAAGTGCTTGGCTGGGGATTTCACACACCTCATTTTAGCCTGGATTTGCTCCTCTGAATTAAGAGCAGAGCTGCATGGCTTTGAAAATCCCCTTTGCTCTCAGCAGTTTGACTAGTGGGTTTGTATTACAACTACTATTGATAAACAAAAGGAGATCAGTGAGGGAAGGAAAAAACCCCAAAGACTCCAAATTGCTTTGGGTTATGGAAGACTTGAGAAGATATGAGGAACTCTAGAGATTGCTAATGGAGCTGCATGACTGGGACACATTACAGTGATGAAATTCATATTGTAAGTAATAATTTGGGCTCCTCCTATGCATTGATGGATATAAAATGCACTCACCACTCAGGGAAGGAAAAAACCCTAAGCATCAATAAATAGTTCAATAAAAACCATCAGCTCAAAGCACAGCAACAGTAAAAGAAAACTCTAAGGATACATTAAAAAATAGACTGTAATACTAGAATAGAGTGGGTGACTAACAGCACAACAGCTCCTATGTACATACAAAGCTTATGTTGACACAGTTCTTTATATTTGTACATGTGAAGTACAGACATCTTACCTAAATTCATCCTCCAACACTCTCATACTTTCAAGTGAATTCAGTGTAGTATCTAATAGTAGAATTATTTAATTTTCATTTAGAATTGTTTAATCTGTGCAGGCAGACAAAAATTACTACTTAGGAAAGGAAAAAAGAATCATGGTATTTATTTTCCTTTTACAGTATCATGTTTAAAAACAATATAATTAAACTACTTACCCTTTCATAAACAAAGCCTGAACATGTGAATATTTTAAGTGTAATCTGTAAATCAAATTTTAGACAACACTACGGACTTATATTTAGAGAGGAAAAACTATATTATAGAAGATAACTAAACATCAAGATTTGAAGATCTTAAAAAATTTTTATTTCATAATGTTCATGTGTTACCTTCCAAGAGTAAACACTCACGGTACACTGGTGCATCAGTCAGTGTATGAATCACAAACCATTAGAGCTTGCACTTCTTTTTATTCATTTTATTTTGTTTTCTAAAAGGTTAACGTACCTGTATACACAGTTCAAAGAACTTCAGATATTTTTAGAGAAATCAATATCTTTCCTGTGACTTTACAGTAGTGTTAGAGTTCACTTTTTCTTTATTTCTACTAAAAAAAAACCCCAAAAACACAGAGACAGACAAAGGAATTTTCCAGTCTTCAATTCTCAGAAACTATTCATGTGCTATGTTTTTCAAAATAGCATTTAAAACTATTGTATATAATTTGTTGGTAAATGTTGCTGCTCTCCCTCGATTCTTTCTCAGAAAGGTTAGCTGTGGACCTTGCAAATTTGTACTCAGTTTTATGTTCTACATCTGCTTCAAAAAACAAATCTAAAAATCAATAATAGAACTATTTCTTTACATTATACCTTATTTCATGAACAACTCTTTGGCTTTCTTCATTTTACCCTACTTTATATTTCAAAATCTTGCCTTGCGTGTGCAACACCTTGTTTTACAAAAGGGCATAGCAACATTAAAGTTGCAAAAAAAAAATAAAGCAGCACATTGATTAAGAGGTTTTGTACAAGCTTCAGCTCAACTGAACAATAACAAAAAATCCTCAGTGGTTGTGTGGTGTATGAGAAAGCAAAATAGCCAAAGTATTCTTCAACAAAATGAGCTGTCTGCCACGATTTATCTGTACAATTCCATAACAGCTCCTGCCTGTTATGTTACACTTCTCAAAAGTATGTCATTAAGCTTCCATAAAAAGTCATCACAAATTGCTTTTTCTCCCAAACTGATAATAGACTTATAGATCTAATTTTCAATCTCTTTTCTTCATTACTTTGATTCTTAAGGAGAGTATGACATTTGCTGTCTGAATACTTTGTAGTAATATCTGGCATCTCTACAGCACTTCTGTCTGAGTATCTCTGAGCTTTTAACAGGTTTGTCTTAACAGTGCCTTGATGACATATTTATTTGTTTCTGTTGCAGACTTTTAAAGAAATTGTTTTTATAATTTCACTGAAAAACTACAAGACTTGTTGAAAAAAAAAAAAAGACATAACAAAGCCTTCAGTGCTGTCAGTGTGCTACACCATTAAAATTCTGACCCTTCACAGCACAAGAGTGAAGAACAAATGTGAGGCCTTCTGGTTTTCATTCCAATCTTTTTAACTTCATGGACTGTCCTCTAGACAAAACATGAGACTGATTAACAGAAACAACTAAGTAATTGAGAAAATATCAACAAATTAAAAATTAGATTTCCATTCTTATGGTGATCCCTCCTCATTTTTCACTAGTCAACATATGAAACTTTTTTTGTTCATATAGGCCTTCATATGTATCAAACTAACCCTCAGTACTTGAAACTGGCTTTGCTAATGAACTAAGTGCATTTGTGACAAAAGCTAGGAATAGGCTGGTTTAGAAAGTTGCTTGCAGGGTTAATGAAAGTAACAGGAAAAAATCACAGGAGCAATGATGCAGAATCAGCGTGAAAGCGAAACAGAGAAGAAAGTCTCACTTTTATCATCTCACAACCAAATTTTACAATTAATATGCAACAAAATCCACTACCCAAGTAGCCTCTAATGATGTAAGTCACTTTCAAAGCACTTGACCAAATACTTAATTACTCTGCGCCAGGCCAGTAAAATATAGATCCTATATCAGATTTTTTCAGCACTGATCTTCAAACACAAGTGTGCTATTATGCATCACAGCCAACTCCAGAGACACAGTAAGACTCTGTTTTACCCAAAAGGTTGATGAGAGAGTTAAAAATAGAGACCATGTTTCCCCAGCCCCAGGGATACTACTTCTACCATGACACAGGGCCTGATATTTCTTCGAGAATACCCCAAGTCCAAATTGACAATTAACACTCTCATAACACAGGCAAACCACCACAGCTCTTAAGTGCCGTGTTTCAAGACACCCAAAGAGGTCTTCAGAGCAGTTAGTGAGGGTGTGTCTGTACTCTACAGCAGCAGGACACTTCTCAGACTAATTACTTCACGTGGAGCTTCCTTGCTATAGTCCTGAGCAAGCTCATTTATCTTCACATTCTATTACGCAGTGTAGATACATCCTCAGACAAATCAATTTCTCTAGGTAAGCATATACATTTGTTGAGGCAAAAAGCAGTTTAAGAAGCATTATTATGAACAAACACTCTCACAGTATAACCATTTGTACTTCCAACTGACTCCCACGTTTAAATTCTTCATATATCAGAGTGGATTCAAACTGAAAGGGGAAAAAATGCAGTGTTCTGCTTATAGAAACACATCAGTAACAGCTCAGCTGAAGTCCGGCAAGGAGAGATGCAACTGTTTTCCTCCCCTAGCACAAGGGATGTGATTTGGCGCTCTTCAGAAGACAAATTAGTCTGAACAACAAAGAAACATCAAATTCCAAAAATCTGCATGCATTGGAAACAAGTCAACAGGTGAAGTTTCGCAATAACTTTGCCACACTCTTTGTCTACACTGAGTGTGTTTAAAGGGAGTGTTTCCTTTACAGACTCTCTTAGAGCCTGAGAACTCTCAATTCCCAAGACTAAATTCTTGATTCACCCTCTCTGCTGTCAACAACTATCTGTAAAACTTACTACAAGGTATGCAATTTTACATTCCTCTAACACCAGTTCAGCACAGAAAAATCAGAAGTTTAAAGCTTACCTTGTCAGTGATTTATATAATCACATAATAGAAAGCAGCCATTTTTCAGCTTTTTCAGGTATAAAATGCACACACCCTCACCACCCCAAAGGACACCACCATAAGAAAGTGCTCTCTAATGGTCAAGAAACTAAAGTACCTCTCTCCCTCCTGTACGCTGAATTATATGGCTTTCAACTAACCAATCTTACTGTAGTTTTTTCCAAGGATAGTACAACAGTGCTGAATGAGCATTCACTCAATTAATCCTCACTGTTCACTATGTGGCATCTTGCTGTAATTTACAGTACCTACATGTAAAATCGTAACTGGAAAACCTCTCATTTCTCTGTTGATCACTATTAGGTACTTGAATTATTTCTTTATAGTAACTACTCCCCAGCACCTCCATCAGACAATTTTATGGTTCTTTTTTCAAGGTAGCAAACTGGCAGACAGTGATGTGCATCAGGATTGCCCATAATTAGAGATGGTTGACTTGAAATACTTTGGGTCTCTCTTTAGAGGATAAAGCAATTAAACAGCACTTTGTCAGTACAAAGTACAGCTTCAATCTCTTTCAGTGCTACCATGTGTTTTCAAAGCTGACATTAATCAGTCCCAAGAGCCTAAACTCAGAAAATGAGAAGTTCACAACTAATGGCCATATTTAAAACATGTGGTTGAAGGGTACCACCCAACCTCACACAGGGGTTCTATGGATGAATTAAGATTTGCCTTTAACTGTTCAGAATAGCATCCAACAGCCCCGGGTGTAAATCCCATCTGTCAATGTTAATTCCCTTCTTTCTTCACCTACCAGGTCTCCTCCACCTTCAGAAGCTATGAGGAGGCAAATCTGAAGAAAACAAACTCATTAATTAGCACAGCTGGATTAATTTCCTAAATGTCATTTATCTGGCCTTCCTGAAAACAGCAAGTGCTTTGTGGATAAAGAAAGAGTCAGAAATTACACCAGAATATGCCATTTTAAGGCAGAAATTTATCATGACCAAGCTGAGTTTGCACCAACAACTTCTATCTCAGCATTTCCTATCTGTTGAGAGCTTTGTATTGCATCACTTTCCTTGAATTTTCACTTCATGTAGTCTCAAATAACAATATAAGATTTAAATCCATGTTTGTATTGCCATGTCACTTGATACACTTGCAGCTTCATGCTTGAGAAATTCCAACTACAGGACCTTTTAATACCGAATCTCTGCAAGGGTATGACTTCACTGCAAATCTATTGGTCTGTGCAATAACTACAACACAGCACAAGGACATTCTAGGGTTAGGACTTCCAGCGCAGCAACCACCAGAAATCTCCCAACACTAATTTCTATCAGAAACCTTTGTATCACCTCAGAAAAGTGAGTTTCTTTCAGTTTTACCAATGCCAGCACATAACATATCACTGTTTTCCTTGTTTGACACCAAGTCAACACCCAATCCCTAATTCCAGAATGCTTTAGAAACCACAGCAGTGTCACATTTCTGTCTGTGCTTTGCCACTTGAGTTCATCATCAATAAATACTTGCTTGAATGCCTGCTTAAAAAAGCCAAAATTCAAACTCACCTCATTCCCACCAACAGCTTTGGTTAAAATTACAGCAGAAGACACAGGAGGCGGCATGCAGCCCACTGTCTGCAAGCTGAAAACAACAAAAAAGAATGTTACATTCCTTTCAGGAGGCAAACACTAAGCAACCTGCTGCCTGAAAAGACCAAATAGCAGAGTAGAAAGTCTTATTACCTGTGCAGTGCAATCAGTTTCCAATCAGTTACAGCCCTGCACCAGGAAGAGCACTCCTGCTGGCAGCACTTCTATGCCATCTTTCACCGGTCAGCACGGTGAAGAGTCATGTCACCATGCAAAAACACAAACACTTAACCTCTCTGTGACTCCACTTCCCCATCTGTAGTACTGTAGCTCTCATTCACAAAGGTCTCCACATCTATCACAGACTTCCAGATAAAATCACCTGACTGCCATCAAAGCATCAACAGCTTTCTCTTACACTTTAGAAATCCAAGATACCTATTATTATTGTCATTTTTAGCATTGTTTGTGCAGCAAAGTTATTGAAGTGCACAGTAAATGCTGTTGCAAAGTAAGAAAAAAGTGGCAAACTTTCCTTTGTTTTCAAAGACAGTCCACAAAATCACACCACAATAAACTACCATTAAATTTGAGGCTAAGTAGAATAGGGCTTCTGAAGAAAAACTGTATTGACTTGGAAGGAACAGTAATTCATGGAATTAAATAGATTGCAAAATCCCCAAAAGTGTGGAATCTACATATGATTTCAAGTATTGGAGCTTGAGATTCTAATTCAGACCAATTACTAGTTGTGAACTACTTTGCATTCATAACCCTGTCAGTAGAAGCCCCAAGAAAGGCAGTGTCAAAAAGCTGCAGCAAACAGAAATATTAAATCCAGGCACCAGCGTGCACATTACAGTGCAATTGATATTCTGCAAATATACAAAAAGCTTAAAGAAAAGAAACAAGTAAGTGACAATGACAGCATTCCCTTTGTCAGCTACAGATATTGTGGGAAAGGAAAGAGGCAACCAATGTAAGCATTCTATAAATCCAACCACAAGGTGCCAAGCACCACCTTGGAAGCACAGAGCACCTTCAGCTTACAGTGAAATAAGTAATGGCAGCAGAGAGTTGTCAGCACATGGCAGAATAAGCTCACACTGAAAAGAAAATAAATAAAGGAAAAAGAAACTGTACAGGAAAGTTTGGAAAAATATAGGAAAATATACAGAAGACAACCACATGGCAATTCTGATGTCTGTCTCCTACACTGTGATACTGTTATCTCTCCTATGTGGCAGCCAGCTCCTCAAACTTCTCACCTGCTCTAATAAGGAGTGGATGAAATTCAGAGTTATCCAGAGAGGTACAAAATGTGTGCAAGGGCATTCATCTCAGCTGGCAGGGATTCTCCATACTATAAGGGAAAGATTTAATTATACAATCTCTGTTAACCCTCTCAAATTGAAAATAATACGTTTGAGATTAAAAATAAAAATCTCTATCAAGCAATATTAATCTAAAAAACCTGGTACACATTAAAAGGGCACACTCTTGGGTGCATTGAAACATGCACCTGCAATTTTTTTTTCAGTTTGTATCACTACACAGTTCTACCAATATATAAACAGATTCCTCTAATGGCAAAGAGACTACTAGAGATAACAATCAACCAACTCATATATTCCACTGCATCAGGCAATGCTATGAGTACTAACATCAGGGGTTCAAACACTTGCTGTTCTGCTGATACCACTAAAGACAACTGAGCATAGAGCCTGAAGTCACATGTTTAGAGATGTGAAAGCTCTAAAGTCATATCTTATACCCAATCTTTGCATCTCGTGCCTTACCACCTGTGCTCAACGCCACATGATAAAAGTGGAGAAGAGGTGAATCTGTGCATAAATTAATAACCTTCATCATGCTCCTTTTCAAATAGATGTTGTCAATGCAAAACCTGGCCAGCTAACAAAAAAATTAACTTAGAAGATGCCTGGGAGGATGTCAGTTTCTCCTCTATTTTACAAATCTCAAAATAATTGCAATGCAACAAACTTCCTAATATCATCCCAGACAGAGAGGGGTGAAAGAAAACAGTCCCACTCAGCTGTAGAAACACAGGTGAAAAGCTGGTACTACCCAAATCTGCCTATCAAATAACACTTACAGCAAAACAGACCATTAGGGAGGATGGGAGAATCTACCATGTATTCTGATGCAAGATGGAAAAGGTTCTGTGGGCTGCACCTTTCAGGCATAACCTTGTGTAGGGAGCAGGGGAAAACTGCAGTGCCCAGGGGAGCCACCCTGCCAAAGGGTGCTGCATGCAGAGCACATGCCTGTTTTTCCAGGCCTTTTTGAGGGCTATCAACCAGCCTCCCCCACATGCTGTACTAAATGTGTGATAAGGAAGTAACTTTACCCAAACTTGTCTTCCTCCCTCCCTGTTTTCCTTAGGTACTGTAGCATTTCTAAGGGAATAAAAACTACAGCTGTGGGGGATTAGGGTGAACTTTGTTTACACAGACCTGCCACAGCACAGTCCCTCACATCAGCTCCTCACACATGCACAGGGACCTGCTTTGAAATGTGTTATTCTAGAATTAGGACAGAGTCAGTATCCTCTGCACCTGCATCACACTGTACAGCTCCCAGCGCAGTGGCTGCTGCTCTGAGTGTGTCCTGAACAGCAGTATTTCTCAAGAAAGCACTCTTTAAAAAAAAAAAAAAAAAAAAAAAACCCAACCAACCAAACCACCTCAATTAAACACCTCAATCTGAACATTCTTTCAATGAAACCTCAGTACAACAAAGCTACTGCACTAAAAGATAAAATTGCCGAAGCAGTACTCAAGGAACAAGTGCTTGAAAGACAGCTTGAAGTATACAGAAGTACAGCAGCTCACTAGTAAGACACAGACATGCTCTCATGAAAAATGAGCCTGGTTGAGGCTCCACATTTAGGGAGATAAATGCACAAGTAGTTATTTTCTTTACAAAAATAAATACACCCCAAGTTTTACAAAGAGTTTTACAGCTGTACATGCATATACATACAATTACACTTGTTCATGCAATAGATCATGTCACTTAAGTACTAAGATTCATGGGAAAGAAGGAATGAGACATGCTTCATGGAACCAAAAACCCCACAAAAATCTCTTTCACTTTGCACTTCAGAAACTGAAACTCCAAGGATTAGAAAGGAATTTTGGCTACTGTGGGAAATCAGGTATTTCTCCTAGGTGACAAAAAACTTCACAATTATTTTATTTTAAAGAATACCCTTTACTAAAAAGACCTAAATACAAATGAACATCATATAGCAATCTTGTTATTTCCTTGCTTTACTGATACTGTTAAGCAAAAGAGTGTAAACATTTAATTGATGTTGTCTCAATATCACCTTTTCACTATCATTTGGACCAATTCACACTTGATGGAGCAACAGGAGAAGCCTCTTACAAACCAAATGAAATGCTCCTTTATGTTTAGGCCTTGTAGAAACAAACATGAGCAGCTTTTTCATTAAACTTTTAAGACAAAGAACTCCCCAAGCAATGTTTCACACAGCAGTAAGAAACAATGGGGATTCTTTCACTAGTTTTCTGAAATAATCGATTTTTATATTCAACATTCCAGTATACCTGCATGGCACCAAGTATTGACTCCATTTCAAAAAAACACCTTTTAACTATTTTTTTTAACATAGCATCTATCCCTAGCACACCATCAATGTAGCTTTGCACATTGGCAGTGTACACTCAAGGTTTAAAACACACTGTTTTCATGTTAACTTAGTTTCTGCTCATTACGAAGTTCTTGACTTAAAAAAACTTTGCTCTTTTCCCCCATAATTCAGCTGGAAACAGATACTGAATCCATGTAAGAAATGCTCAATGAAAACTACTTAAAAACAGCGGGCCAGAATGTGGCATACACAATATTTATTCACTGATTTATGCTTTTCCTTTAGTATTCCTTTTCTTTCTTCCTCACCTTCCTTGAGACCCAACACATCCCTTCAGCTGTGTTTTGTGAAAAAGAAAGCTAACCTGTTGCAACCTCCCTACACATAAGACTGCCCACACTTCCTGAAAATGAGACCAGGTTCCTGAAGGGATAATCTTGGGCATGTACTTTGTTTTCAATAGCAAAGTGCTGAAGCACAAAAAACAACCAGCAAAATCTGTTCACAATACCACAAAACACCAGTTGCAGGATAAGCATCCCTTTAAGAAAACAGCTACAAATATATTTTACTCCATTATACTTAAACATACCCTTTTAAAAGCCATTCATTTATAGGTGTGATTGATAACAGCTGAAGAAAGACCCATATTGCTGTTGGGAAGAACACAAGTGTAAAAATCTGGACAAAAAGGTGTAGTTTCACATGCATCAAAGCACTTGTCAGCTCCTGCAAAGAAAAAGAAGAGAGGAAGTTGCAGTCATAACAGCTAAAGTAAGATCACATTTGTGCTTTTAAAACTAGGATCCGCTTTATAATACAAAAGGAGTGCATGTCAAAAAGTCACCTTTAGGGATCATTGGATCTCTGCTTTAATAATGAAGTACATTCAGACAACATAAAAGCTGTCTGCTCCTGGGCATTTTTCCACAAGAATTGTCCACTACTTCAATAATAGTGTAGACTCAGAACAGCAGCTTTTCAGCAGGCAGCCTTAGCACTTTGTCACAGCTTCAAAACCTGTGTTAACTGCACTGATGGCTGTTTACTTTACGGACTTTTGACATCAAGAGGAGTGAAAACCTGTAGTGAATACATGATTTCAGGTTCCTCTGTCTAAAAAGAGCCACAAATGGTGGTTCTCATTTATACTATTAAAAAAAAAAGATGTTTATGGATGTTTGTATTACCAACCATTCATTTGTGATGTTACGGGTTTTTTTATGTTTGTTATTTTTTTTCCTAAAAGCAAAGGAGCAGACTTTGACTATTTATTTTATCAATAGGAAATTTATAGGAAAAAGAAATATATGGCTGATGAAGAATAACAAAGAAAGAATACCAAGACCATAACAAGCTAAAAACTGTTAAGCCATAAATTTCAGAGAAATAAAGTCTAAAGCACCACTGGAGACTCAGTAAACAACATAGAAAAATTTAATTTTAAATAGTGTAAGAGCACTCCAGAGAGATGATCAAGTACCCTTAAAGAAAAAAACTCTTCAGCTAGCTCTGTGTCTCTCTGTTTCTGCCTTTTCAGGCATTTCAAGGACCTTCTACACAGGTTTTTGAGTACAAGGAAAAAGCCTTGCACATTTCAACTCATTTCAAATCTCTCAGACTGAGAATAAAAATTCCTCTTCCTTTGTCTCACAGTAACTCGCACTCTTCTCAAGTAAACAATGCAAAAGAACTGATGGCACTCTTATTCAAAATCAAATTTGCTGGGATTCTCCAGCTGACACTCCAGATGCATTAAACATGTCTATCTGTATCTCACATACAGAAGTATCCTACTAATTTCATATTTTCACAATTGGAAAATGCCTCAAAACCAGATGGTTTTAAGAAGACACTGTGATACTTCCAAAACAAAACCCAAGACAGAAAGAAAGCCTTGTTGTAACTTCCAGAAGGTGATACAATACAGCCAACCTACTGAATGTATTGATGGAACAAATCTTTGCAGATCTAAATTACTAGTCTTGAAAATGTTTCCAGTGATTGCCTTTGAGAATAGTAATTTAGAATAGTTATCATTATAATAGTATGCCTGAGACTGGATGATCACAGCATAAATGCTGAGGCAAACAGCCTCAACCTCTTAAACAATTTACAAGGGCTTATCAAAAAAATACATCTGCCACCTCAAAAAAGTTGCTGGAAGCTGCTAGTTATGACTCTGTTTCTGCACACCAGACTGAACAGGTTACCTTGTCTTCCCCAGAGTTTCACACCCTTTAGGGAGCCTATCCAGCCTCTCCCTGGCTGGTGTGGGTCCCTGTTGCCATCCAGCCACTCTTCCGATAGTCACAGCTGGACTCCCGTGAGTAAATACCCACACAGAGTAAACAGTGTTCTCAGTGGCTTGCCAAATTCCTCGTTGAAATGGATAACTCAAGTATGTGATTTAATTTCTGGGGCCCTATGGGAGGTATTTGCTTTAAAAGAGCAAGCTTTCCAGTCACTGCAAAATGAAATAGAATTATATTAAGGTGGAATGAAATGTTCTTGTCAGAGAACACTGAGTATTTCTACAAATGTAAGAGGACCTTTGTCACCTCTGGTTCTGAAAGTGTAACAATGCCATGCACAGACAGGCTCTCCTTGAATGTTGCCAATTATTCTGTAAAATGCTTTCTGAACACACTAGCAAATTTTTTTTGAGCATGCACTTATACAGCAAATTAAACCAGAAGTGTAACACTAAAAGAGCATCAGTTATTTCTAATTTTGTCAGATTTATCAGAAGGCCTCTGTAAACACTTACAAACTCTCCATCCTGTCATAAAGTATACCAAACACTAGTTTCCATCTAACTAATACATTGTCTAAGGTAGAACAGCTGATACACAGGTCAAGAACAAATAAAGCCAAAAGCAAAAACCATATACTTTGCAATCCAATAAAAAGGCCTATTGAGTAATAATACTAACTTTAGGTTGTGCCTTAAACAACTAAAACGTGCCTCAAAGTATTTTAATAAAAACATGACCTGGCCACCTAACACATATAAGGATTGTTTTTAACATACACTTTAGAAAGTAATAGCACAAGCTACAATGTGAGAAATTTTCTTCTTCTGTCTGCTACCTCCATGGCAGAAATTCAGGAAAGGTTCTTCATGAAGCTGGATAACAGCACTAGCCCTAACTGCTGCTCCCAAAACAATCTGAGATCAGCTATCTGGACATAAACATCAGCTCCTGTAAAAGCTTCATTTACATCAATATACTGCTTTTAATACTATAGATGGAAAAAAGTTATGTAAGTTCAAAGTAAGACACAACACATTGCCCAGAAACCTGTCATTCGTATCACCTTAGCTGGAAGGAGCTATATGTAAACTACATGGACAACCTAATCAGGTCTTTGATAATGCTGCTGATTCTCACAGCTGCTTTGCAAATACAAGGTTTCAAGGATACAAACTAGTGAAAGGCAAAGAAATTTTACATTTTTTTTCTCTGCATACAAATATTCCTAAGCCTAAAAGAGGAAAACTCCACTCTATTAACACTACTCAGGTTTGTGTTTTGAGTTCTCTTCTCTGTGGAAGAGAACCCTCCACAGCCTATTTCCATTGAAGTTGAAAAGATGAAAGTTCACCACTATAATCATGATTCAGGTAGAGAGACATTTTTGTTGTTGAATGCACAGTGTTCACTCAAATCCCAGCCCACCAAGAGATAACTGGACAAAATTGTGATGATTCTTTCAGGCATTAGCATCATGCAACTTATGAATAGCATCCCCTTGTTAGTCAACAGCACAAAGGAATCAGAAAACTAGACTAGCAGAGATGTGCAGTGCTTCATTTCAACTCAGGCTGCTCCTTCTCTTGGCAAAAAGCCATCATCTCCTTTCTCCACTATTCCTTTACACGCCCCTCCATCTCTTCTGAATCCTAGACTGTTCCTCTTTGAATAACATGTGTCACGGAATTTTAAACAAATCTCAGTGCCTGTGATATGCACCAGACTGTAGGTACCTCAAATCCACCTGTCCACAACAAAATGCTATGGGAAAAGATTGCCAAGACTTTGCCCTTGTATATTGACATTGTATTTGCATAGGAACCCTTTAGTGCTAATCTTAGCTGCTGCCCCGGCCCTACCAAAAAAGGTAACTTAAATCTACCAGGTCTTTGTTTCCATCAATCCAGCAGTGAACAGCTGCATCTCACCCTGATTTGAGTTTGGGACACAACGAGGATGGAGATCCAGTCTCCAAATCGTGCTCATCACATCCATTTAGTTAAAGTTGTGCAGAGACAAACCACCCACCCTCTGTGGATGGGTGACATTTATTCACACTATCCTTTTCATCATCTTCATTACTTTGTGAAGGACTTTCTGAAATCAAAGAGGGTTATTCTTTAAACATCTAACATTTATCTTCCATTGATAGCCATCCTCCCAGCACCACCACCATTCCAATTACATTCAAATATGATCAAAAGGAACACAAAAATTTTTTTAGAGCATAACAGGAATGAAGCAATGAAACAGTACAGTACCTCAGTTTTTAAGGAGAGTCCACTGTTAAAGAATATAGCTGAAACAGCAATGTAAGTTATGGTAATTTCAGGTTTCAAGGGTCCTAAAAAATACAAACATAAAGAACAAAGTGAAGTACAGTCAAAGGGATAATGATATGCATATACTGTATCAGAGTAAATGAGAATACTTAAAAAATACCTGGAGAAAATCTAACAGTAAAGCCTGTAATAAAAAGAATTGCATTTCTATCAAGTTACAGAAAGCATGCTATTAATTTTAAAATAAAAGTAAACCAGTGAGTGTAGAGTGAGTTATGTCATCATATAAATTTGACTTCCATGATTAGAGGCCACTGAGAACTCACAAGTAAATTCTGGAAATTTGAAAATGGGGGCTTTTCACAGTTCTGTCATCAGACTATCCCTACAGCATCAGCAAACTCAAACCATGCACTCCAATAAAAATATTACCTGGTACCTTCACAGGGCCACTGGCATCCCTCACACAGCTGCCTCTCACTTATTTCCCTACAACACACACACCTGTCTGTCTGCCTGCACAGAAGATCCCAAATCACACCTTGCAATGATTTCCTCAGGGCAATACAATTCTGTGTTATTCCACTCACAACAGAAAACAGTTCAAAATGGTTCATTCCAGCCCCACAATAACACATTTCAGACACTACTGCAGTGAGAACAGCAAGGGCAGACGCCTGCACCACCAAGGGTCCCTCTGTATTGAAGGCTTACATTTGTATATATTTATATACACTTTCCAGGGAGATTAAAATATAGTCTTTTTTACATTCCTATAAAAATGACAAATTCTCTTAATACACTTTGCCTTCAGAGGCCACCAGGCATAAAATGTACATGCTCATTTTTTCATGAGCATTCAACCAGATATTATGTTAGAAAGAAAATATTAGCAGTCTACTTAGGACCAAAGTAATATCCTCACTCTACAAGTGACCCTAAGTTGTCAGGAGCAAAAGTGCAGCAGCAAACAAGCCAGCCTTGACTCGCCACTGCAAAGAGAGGAACCTTTCTGCTCCCCCAGATGAATGGTACATTGATGGTCACACTGGAGTAAGGTCAATGGTCTTTAAATAAGAGGGACTTGATTGTACAAGTCAAAAAAGCATCTCATTTCAACTCAAATCCTACTCTCAGAGAGAACTCTGTTGACAAGACACTAAAACTGTGTGTGCCAAACACAAAAAAAAAAAAAAAAAAGAAAAGAAAAACCCAACAGAACAAGAAAAAAACCCAAGCAAGCTACATATATGAAGTCTAAGGTAAAAATAAGACAGGAAATGCAAGAGTTACAGTGTTACAGTTGCAACAAAGACGTGACTAGTTGCAAAATTATGGCATGTTAACTGAAGAGATGGCAGGGGAAAAACCCCAGAAGATTATATAAATATATAGTTCTGCAGAAAACTATATGTTATAGACACAATTACCTCTTTTTTCTAATCCTTTAGAAAATTAGAATCTCTATGTACATGCACATACAGCAGACAGGCAGAGAGTTAATCTGGCTAAAACAGGAGTTCTTCCAGGACTCAGTTTTTTCTGGTTTATGATTTTTTTACTGGGCTACCGGAACTCCTTCTTCCAGGAGAAGCCTCTACCACCAGAGCAACCACACACTCGAGGAGCACAGGGAACTCTGGTCACAACAGAAAAATTCTTCTCACAAAGGAACTAAATGGGCTCATTTATCAAATAGGAAAATACACAAAAATGGCTTGGCTTATGTCATGAAGGTGACAACAACACAAATCTTTGTTATTTAGGGCACAATCTTCCATGGTTATGGATGCTAGACCATCCATACCGTTCACTAAAGCCCTGTAAATTACAGTGCATGGCTTTGTCAGCTGGAAGATGACAAACTAAGGTTTTTTTCGTGTGTTGATACTTCCCACCCCTCACCTCCTTCTGCTTTTAAAAAGAAATATTTTTCTTCCTTAGAGTACTGAGATCCCATCGTTTCAGAGGAGGGAATACCACTATGAGGAACATGTGCTCACTACTTTCAATCAATGTTTCCAAGATTTTTCAAGCAAGTTATCCTAGAAACAATACAGTGTCAAAGCTTGACATCTCTTTGCAGCGATAATTTAATGAAGCATCACAGTGCTTCCATGCAGGAAGTGAGCTGAGGAGCAATTACCTCCTGCTCTAGTAAAAAGGACCTCCCACGTGGCTGCTAACAATTAGCACGGCACTCAAAGCAGAAAGGGACAAAACACCTGATACTATCAATTTCAAGTCAGTCTCTAAGGTCTGCGGAAAACACAGCACGGATCCTGCAAGAAGCTCCACGTGGGTTCTATTCACCCATGCAGAACAGCACAGCGATGTTAGAAGGAATCCTTGCACAGCAGGAATTTTGCCTACCCTGAACTCCATGAAGTACCGGAGCCTTAGCTGCCACAGCATGTGTTCAGAGCCATATTTTTTAAATCACTTTATTTTTTTCCCAGAACCTAAGAGGTGGGAAAAGTTTGGCTCCTCAGTGAGAAGCTGTCTATCCTCAAACTTCAGCTCTGTTAAAAAGAAAAAAAAATTTAAAAAAAAAAAAAACCCTGTGCCTATAAAAGTACAGACAGATTCTTTCTCCTCTCAAATAACATGGACCTGCTAGAGGAACTCTACTGAAGTGTTTTGCATCTCTTTTCTCAAACCATCAGAGAACAACTAGGAAGAAGAAATACAACATTTAATTTGTTCTTGGAATCTATGAACGTCTGGAGCTGACGTTCCAATGGAAACTGACGAGGATATACCCCCTGCGTTTATACTTGAAGTTACATTGTTTATGTTTAAATAACACTGGATATTTCATCAGCCCTTGTTCCGGGAGCCCTCCCTGCTCAGCAAGGGACAGCTCTGCTTTGCCCCGTGTACCACCACTTTCCACTGGAGCATTTTCCCTGTTTTCCTCTCCCTTCCATGAGGAAATAAGGAACAACAACGAGACCAAGAAAAATCCAAAACTGTAAAATACAAGTGTTCTACTGTAAAGCGAAAGAAAAGGTCTGGCCGAAACCCAGCTCCTGAGAGTTTACCACAATACACCTCCGGGGAAGCTCCCAAGCGGCAGAAATCCATACCTGAGCTGCCGGGACTTGGTGCCCACAGCTCTGGAAGTTATGACTTAGTTGAACAGGAGCACGTTCAGAGCCAGTCACCACTTGGCTTCCATCACTCCTAATCCCAAAAGGGCAGGACGCTCCTCCAGCCGCTGGCACAGCGCCGAGCAAAGACAGGGGAGCACACTCGGGAACAACTCCCGGGTTGCTGAGGAGCAGCGGCTGGAAGCAGAGGAGCCGATGGAGGGCAGGGGCCCCGCACGGGCGGGACGAGGCGCGGCCGCCGGGAGTTGGCGAAGTCCCGGGGGCTGGCGGTGCCCGCGCCGGGCTGCGGGGCACAGCGTCCGCACTCACCGCCTTTGACGCCGACGCCGGGCTCCAGCCGCGCCACAGCGATGACCAGCGCGATGCCGAGGATGAACCACTCCTTCCGCAGCCGCTCCAGCAGCCCCATGGCGCTGCCCGGCGCGGCGGGGATCGGCTCAGCCCGGCGCCGCTCCGGGCTGCTGCGGGCGCGGGGCGGGGCGCGGCCCCACCGCCCGCCGGCAGGGCCAGCCGGATCCGCTGACGGGGAAAGGCTCACCCACCGCCGCCATCGCTACCACGCACCTCCTAATAGGCGCGCAACCCCGCGCTGCCGCCCTCCTGTCCGCTCGGCTACGCGCGACTGCGGCCCCCCGCCGGCTTCGGCCGCCCCAGCCCCGCGTCCCCGCGCCGAGGCGGACGCCACGGGTGGCGGCGGCGGGAATGGGACAGCGCCGTGGCTGCCGTCGCCGAGCGGGTCGGGGAGAGCGCGGGCACGGAGCCGGTGCCGAGGGCGGTAGCGGGGCTGGGCGGTCGCGGCAGGGCGGGCGCAGCGAGGCGATGCGCGCTGTTTCGGTACATTACAACGCCCGCGTGACGGCCGGCGTTTGACGCGCGGGAGGGCGGGCGCGGGCCGGGAAGCGCAGGGCGGGAGGCGGGATCCGGGATCGCTCCGTGAGGGCGGCCGCGGGCCGGAGCTGGCCGGGCGAGCTCCGACAGCTGCGCTCCCCGCAGCCCCGGGCGCGGCAGCCGGGAGCGCCGGGCGGGCGGGGCCGCCGCCGTGTCACGCACCTGTTACCGGTGTGCGCTCACGCCCGCCCGTCCCTGCGCTGCGCCGCCGCCGCCGCCGCCGCCAGGGACACGTGGATCGGGATCACCCTGGAGTTCCCATTCAGCCCTGTCGCGACATGCTGACAGCACCGCTCGAGCCGACCAGCCGCTTCCCCGCGGCGAGGGGTTCCCTGGTTTGCCTCTGTGCTAGAACCACTTCCATTAAAACAGTATCGTTAAACCTCATCCTGGTGCTGCACCCGCGCTTTCCGTTCCCTAGTCCCCTCTTCTGGCGCTTCCCCGATGGATTCATCATCCCGCCCGGCCGCGGCCACCGCGCTGCGAGTCCGCGAGCAGGGAGATGCCAAGGCAGGGACGCTCCGTCTTCCAGCGGCTCCCGCCGGTGCTGCCCCGGCCCGCAGGGCTCTCCCACGCACGGCGGCTCTGCTGCGCGATTCCTGAACTTTGGGGCAAGTCTCATCCTGCAGTCTCTGCCGATGTATTCAAGCTTCAATGAATAAGCCCGCCACGGGCTTTCTGCTACCAAGGAAAGAAATGTTGTGGCTGAAAGCTCAGCTGATCTCCAAGATGTGCATATTCCTGCGAGTCCTGGGAGGTTCGCTTGTGTAAACAGGGATACATCAGAGCCGAAATGTTTGGCTATGGGAGGGAACGTGCCTTCTCCCGCCCACAAGCAGATCCAAAATGTGAGGTTTCAAATGATAGTACATTTCACCACTTTACTGAATTTTACTGGAATACGCGTTGATCCTCACTCTCTTCTCAGGAGGGAGACAGATTGCAAAACCTCACTGCACTTGACCCGTGCAATGACTGCGGGTTGGCTGTTTTGGGAGAAAATAAATGCATAATGTGTTCGTCTAGAGCAAGCTGTGATTATAACGAGTGTAGGATTTTAAGACTTGGAGGATTTGATTGCTGCACAGGAGAGATAAATCCAATGAAGGTGTACAGTCAATGTTGATCATATAAACTATATTAAATATCTCTGTGGATACTCACTCAGAGGTGGCCCTAGCTCTGGGACATCTGCACCGTTCATGGATCAGAGTATGCACATCTTTTCCTGTGTGGCTCTGAAAGCACACCACCAAGGGCACAGGCCCTCTGATTTGAACACAACAGGAGAGCATGGTTTCCCTGGTAGTTTTCTTGTGAATTTGTACACAGCCCCGGAGCTCCTAACAGAGATGGGAAGGAGACTTTTCACCCTGTTCCTAGTGGTTCCAGCCAGGCTGATGAGTTGCAAGATGCAGAGGCCTCACACTGGACCAACAGGGCTAGAAGGCAGAAGCAGATCCAGCATAATTCAGGAAAAAATATATTAATAAATAATCTGTTTAGATCGAAAGTTGTGGAATCAGAAGTTAGAAGCAGCTGAATTTCATAGTGAATGAAAATGCTGCAGTATCAATTCCTGAAGAAGCTGCAGAGGGATACAAAGAAGGGGCAGGTAAAGAGGATGCTCAGTCTGGCAATGAAATTTAATCATGCAATAAAGACAGCAGTCTCACCCTGCTTTTGCATCATATTTTGTACATGGTAGTAATCCTGTTGCTCACTCTTTGCAGGTGGATACTAATAATGAATTTCTAATCTTGCTTAGTGTTCAAGTTAATTCCAGTTAATTTTGCCAACAAGTTTCAGCTATTTGCTCATAGTAGATCTAATAGGCAAAAGTTAGAAACCTCAGGTTCAATCCTAGGCTCTAAAAGCTCAATTTCCCCTCCAAAGGGTCATTTCCTGTGCACTGTCCCAAGCCTGTTTCTCCTTCTCTAAAGAAGGATGACATATCTCACTAGTTAATACATGTAGAACAGTTAAGAAATATATATACTAAAACCCACAAACAAACAAACAAGAAAAGCCCCCAAAACCAAACAGTTATCAGATATAACAGAACTTCTGTCACGCTCAAAATAAAAAATATAAACTTTAATGAGGCTTGCTTTGAGTGGATGCTTGGCCTTTAAATTTTTTTCCAAGAGGTCTGAAGTTGGTAATAGGTTTCTTTTGCCATCTGAGTTACAAAATACCCGGGTTTACGAGGCTCTCTTCTTCTGTAATCTTTGCAATCATATGCAGATATTCTAAGCTGTGTGTTGAAGGACTTGTACAAAGACATTGTAGCTGGTTTTTGGGGTTTTTTAAAAGCTGTCCTGCTGTGACTGTGGTAAGCATATATGTCTCTCAGATTAAATAGATGAAACTGTTCCTGCTTTTAAAAAATAGAAGACTCTGTAAGCCTTGCCATGTCCCACCAGAGTGAAGTAGAAGGGAAGAAAACACTGTATGTGAATTTTATAATTGGCAGGACACTCACACGTCCTAAGACTGTTTGCAATGCAGCATCACTGTTGCTATCAGGGAATTTATCATTCATATGGAGGCATTTGGTCTCTGTTTTAGAGAGGGACATTTCAGTGTCTGTCCTGTCATCCAAAACTGTCTCCTGCAACATTTCACATTCCTCCTCATGTTTCTATACAAATAATAATAATAAACACCAGGACTCAAACAGATCTGGAATGGTGTGGCACATGTGCATATGTTTATTCTCTGTTACATTGTACAAAAACATTTTAGGGTATATTTAGCTGTGGCTTAGACACAGTACAGGAACAAGAATTTAGCCTCTCTCTGATTTCACATGACCAAGTTTATTTTATTTTTGTTCAACTGCAAACATACCCTGGGGCTTCCAGATGCTTTCCTGCCTCCAAAGGCCCTTGTGCTTCCTTCTGCTTACAGAAGCTCAGTGACATGTGTAGCTATGTGGCACCAGGTCTTTGTTGCTTACAGGTAGCCTGCTGACACCAACAGGGCTGTTTGTGTGAGCAGGGACAGGATTTCATGTCTGCAAAGATGCAGGAGTGGACTGGACATTTCTGGGCTTCACATTTTGAACCACCACTCTTGTGTGGTTTGAGCCTATTCCTTTTGTGTGCCCAGCCTCTGACCTGCGCCACACACCTCACTGCCTGATAAGTGCACTGTTATTCTCGGGAATGTGCAAGGATTTTCATACTCCTGAGTAGCAGATGTCATCTGATTATGCATTTAGACAGGAGAGATTTTAATATAAAGGAGAGGGGATCACCAGATAAAGGGAGCTTAAATGAGAGGAAGAGATAGTATTAAATAATTTAGCTTGAAAAGAACAAAGATATGCAAGATGAACAAGATAAAGAGAGGTGTTAATTATAAATAGGAAAGTTGAGGAGAAAAAGTGGAAATGTATGGGAGGCGGTTTACTACACATTTATATTTCTCACAAGCACTTAATGGCATGATCTCGGATTTTCTCAGAGAATATTGAGGAGATTGCTGTGCTGATCCCAGTAGCTGGATTTCTTCATGGAAGAGGAATTTACAAGTTTTTGTTGTGCCTTGGCCTAAGTGCTTATACTGCTTTAGGCATCTGCAGGGGATCTTTTGGTTCTTGCTACTGAATATTATTGAATACCTATGAACGCTTAGGTATTGCCAGCTGCAGGACTTACTACCCTTAGCATAATGCAGTAGCAGGAATTATGTACAAGTTCAATTTAAAATAGCACTTAATGGGACTTAAATATACATATAACTGTGTTTTTCTAAATAGAAGCTATGAGATGATTAAAGGTTTTGTGAATCTTTGGGTTTATTATAATGCTATGATCTTTTTTTCCCCAGGTACCATAAATGCAGAATACTTTTTTTGTTTTCAACTTGTAATAAAAGGTCTTCTTACATATTCAGGTATTGAACAAATAAGTGAATTTTTCTTTTACTTAAGAGCTCAGTGTGAAATTTTCATAGAAGAAAATTTAAAAGACAGCAAGTGAGGGTTTTGCTGATCCCTTTCCTAGAACCTGCTTGTTCTTACCAGAAACAGAACCTGGTTTACTGATGCTCCACTCATTATATTCTCTTGACTTACTTCTCCTCCTAGACTACCAGGAGACCATATAAATTTAGAGAAATTGTCATGTTTAGCACTTTTTTCACAGAAATACAGTTTCCTAGTAGACAAAAAAGCTATAATGTATTCAGAAGGTTGCATTAAAAAAATAAAAAGGAAAAGAAAAGCTATTAGCATAATAAGCTATTGCTCTTGATACAAATTATGGGTTTCTTCAACTGCAATTCAAAAGCAGAAGACAAAAAATTATTTTTTTAAAATCTTGAAAAGCTGGACATATTTAAACCTGAAAAATGAAAGCAAGACCAGGAAATAGCTTCTCTGAATAATTTCACAATGAACAACTATGTTTAACCTATTAAATAAAAGACTTCAGAAATAACAGGGAGATACCTTCATATAATTTTCTCCTTATTCTTTTAAAAACAACCTTCTAACATTATAATAATCATACCAAAATACCTACAACGTAAGAATTTTCACTACAACACTCTGTGCTGCATTTTTACAGGGGAGAAGCAGGGGATTTATTCCTGGGTGTGGATGCACAGATGTGCAGATGCAAAAGTTTTACAATGCTTTTAAGGTAATTAACCACTCATAATGGGAAAAGCATGTAAATCACAGAAAGCAGAAAGAGGAGAGCAGTCACCCCAGCCCCTCTAGCCCTGAAATCAGGAACCTGTCACAAAGGTTGAGTTTGAAAGAAGCAGCTATCAGAGAAATCAGCTGCTAGAGGTTTCTAGGTTTGTCTTAAGAGACAGGTGAAAACTAGCTTATTAGGATCTTCAGTTTAATCTTCTAGAATTTCCAGGAGAAAGGACAGCCCATGCTCCAAATTTTGTATTCTCTTAGTAGGAAAGAAGGTAGAGCCTTATTTCTCTTGTATTTGTCCCATTTGATTTTAATATTACTAAAGAGTTTAAAGATTCAAAGAAATAGGGCCAATTCACCAGCTTTCCTGAGGGAGAATGCCAGAGAAGGCTTTACACTTCCTGAGATTTGTAATTTTGACTTCCTCTTAATATTGGCACCTGTTGTTACACCTCTTGGACCTTTGCAGGTCATTGCTGTGTCCTGTCTTCACCGCAGGCCAGGACCCAGCACTCCATCAGTCTGGAGAAAAGCAAAGTACATTCCACAGGAAATTTACAGACATTTAACTTGACAGTGAATTCCACACTATTTGCATTTGATCCCAGCCTATCTGGCCTTGATTTTAAATGGACTAGGAAGTGATGTCACAGGAACACTGAGTGCTTCCAAATGCTGCATATATCAGTCCTGAAAGGAATGTTCCTACACATTGTCTCCTAGAGATGTGCATGGGAGCACATTAATAGATGAGGTCTGATATGTCTGGTGTTGATCAGGTTCATGTTTAAGTGAAAAAATGTCAAATGATAAAGCAGATGCAGAAGAAAAAAAAAAAAAAATGGAGCCAGGAAGGGAGATAAGCTATGGGGAAATAGATTAAATAATTAGGAAAACTGTAACCAGAGAGGAAGAAATCCTTTAAAAGCTATTTAATAACAAATCAGATGTTGTATCTGTCAATACATAAAAAATGAGGTTGCTGACAACTCTTCATCCCACAATCTGCAGCATTAATAAATTATGAAGTATTAAAAAAACTGGGACACTTTGTGCCTAAAACAGTATCATATGAGGACAAGGAAATAAAGCTGAACTAAAACAAAGGACATGATTGTGTTTTGCTGGCAAATAATGACATAAATGGGAAACAAAACCATGGAAACAAACACAACCCCTCCAACCATCAAATAGAAGGAAAACATGACTGCTTCCATTCTTTGGCAGTTAATCAGACACAAATCATGAAATCAGCACTATCTGACAAAAGTTTTGGATGCATTTGTTATTCCAGAAGTGTTCAGCCCAAATTGCTTATTTAAACAATGCGGAGGAGATCGCAGGGGAGCAGAAGATTAAAGTGACACTGAAGTAGGAGCTTTGGGATCCAAACTATCCCAAGGTAAACAGCACCATGAGGGACAGAACCTGAAGGGAAAGACTTTTCTATCCAAGCCTCCTGTCTTGCTGATCTCCTTCCACTATTCACTATGTGAATTCATTTCCCTTACTGCTGCCTCACTAACCAGGAGGCAGGACTTTTGCTTCTCTGTCACATCCAGGGCTCAAATATCCCCTACTTGCTTTTATTGGCACAGCAATCACAGCTGCTAAACCTTCTCATCCTCCCCTCTGTCATGTTCAGCATCTGCCCCACACCTGCACCAGGACATTACAGAACAGGTCTACTCCTGGGACACTTTGCCTTCTCATTCCTGTTCCCAGGGCAAGCAAAGAGTTCTTCTTTTACCAAATTGAAATATTCCTACAACATAATCAGGCTTGACAAAGACTTCCAAGCAGCACTGTGCCCTGCCTGACATCTATCCAGCTTATGCCACACAAGCCATCCTTGGCAATTTTGTATTGTTCATTTCACAGGTCTCATCCAATCTCCCCCATTCCCTGCCGTGTAAGTGGCTTTAATGCCACAGCCTTGAGCTGCAGTAAGTGAGGGAAGGAACTAATTTATTTTTTAGTAAGTACAAGTCAGTCAGAAAGCACAGTAGGGAAGTTAGAGCAGAGATGGGGAGGGATCATCTGGTTGGGTTTTTTTTTCAGCAGGCTGTAAAGAGACTGTATTAGGTAGGGCCTTATCTTTCCTTTAGTGGATGTGCATTAAGCAGAGCTCTACTCTGATCCCTTTAGGAAGTGGGAGAGTTATGGTGGTGCCTTTTCCCTGAGAGCATTTCTAAGCTTTCCTCATAGGAAGCTTTCCTTGTGGTGCATTCTTAAGTAGATCAAATGTAAAGGAAAATCCCAATTCAGAATTAATTGGCATACATTTTTTTTCAGGAGCTGGAGGGATTTTGAGTTTCTTCCTTCTAGATGAACGTACAACACTCCTGTGTTTGATGTTGTACCTGTCTGTGGAAGGAGGCAATCACAAGACCTGCAGCAAGGCACATCACCCTGATTTTACCTCACCACCCTGTTACTCAGATATGTAACATAGCCCACATTTAACTCCAGCTCGTTTTTGAAGTCTTTGCTTCTGTAGGTGCTGTTCTCACTCTGGAGACAGTAGTATAGAAAGAAAGCCGTGTTTGGAATTAACCATTTCCAGCAACCCTGTGCAGCCAGAATTAGCAGCTAAAGCAGATGCTTGATGGGGGAATAAGACTTTTTTTAAAGGGGTCCAGAACAATAGTTGGCTTAAAATGTATTAGTACCTTTAGCTTCAGGATCATCCACTCTGTGTGCTTGCCTTCTGTTATTTTGTGAAACAAAGCAGAGGTGTTTCTACAATGACAGACCATGACTGTCTCCTTGAGTCATGCTCCTGCTCTGGAAAAATGGCTTTCCTCTAAACATGCCCAACCCACTGGCACATCCAGTACTGCCTAAGCAGCACCATTCTCTATCCAGACAGGTATTCCCTATGCACCTCCCGTCCAGCAGCTCTCTGGGTGCACAGCAAGCTCCATCTGAGTCACGCAGTAATAATCACTGCTTATATACAAGATCCCTTGTGTACTGTATATTAATGTCTGGCTGGTAATTTAATGGCACCTCTAGGCATAAACAAAAGTTTATTAAAACAGTAAGTAAAATGTTCCCGAAGACTGGCCTGCATTTTTAATTTTCTGTTCAGCATGCCAAAGTACAGAGCCAGCCTCCTTATGCAAAAGGAAAGCTACAGAGTTAACACTGAATCACTTTGCACAAGTCAGACATAGCACAGTCTGATGCAATAGGATGCTTTGTTTATTCTCACAAGCCCCTTTTTTACTGGTAATCTTTAGCAATGATAGCCATGCAGAAATTCGAATTATTAGGAAATGCATACAACTCCAGAAAGCAGCAGCCTATTGATTACTACTCATTTTACTTGTCATTTCTCAGCTAGGAAGCCACAGAGCAGCTAAAACCTTAAATCCCTCAGTAGTCAGTAGTTAGCAGTGCCCACCATAGTTAAGACTGAGACATGCTCTGAACCTTGGGCACATAAAAGTAACACCATTCCTCCCCCATGCTTTTCATTCACCAGATGCCTTTTTTTTTTTTTTTTTACAAATGATTTAGTGTGCTAAAACCACCAGGTTTCTTTTCTCATAACCTAATCGCTTGAGCTCAGTAAAATGTGTATGTGCTTGTTAATGCATATGTTTTAATACATTTACAGTGGGCAAGTAGATAGACACATTTTTTTAGACAACATTTAAGCAGAAACTTGAACTCATTCCCACATTTTAGATTAAAGCTATGGACACATGAAAAAGTCCAGTAAAAAAAATTGTCCATTGAGAAAATTCACTGTGGAGATGCTGGAGTGAGCAGCTGTGCTTTTAGTAAGTCTCCTTTCAAATCCCAACCATACTTCCAGACTGCAGACATTCCCCCTCTACTCCTCCACTGTAATTTAGTGTACACTAAGGACCAGGAAGCATTTCTCAGCTCCCAGGGTACATCACCACCTCTCTCTATGATGAAACACAACCCCAAACTGCTCAACTGGCTACCTGGTTTCCGCAGAACGACAACAGGAGCATTCAGACTGAACAGAAGGTGCAAACACATGTTCCAACAGGAACATGTGCTCATCAATGTGAGCACCCACAGGACTTTGGGAGCCTGGAAAAAAAACCACATCTGCTCTCAGATCTTTGCGTGGAGCCTCAAAGCTTTTGTCATCACCTAGAATGTTTATCTGTTTGCCACCTTCTACAGCTACCTGAAATGAGGGTGTAGTCAGGTGGGGTCGCTTTCATCTCCCAAGTGACAAGAGGAAATGGCCTCAGGTTGTGTCAGGGGAGGCTGAGATTGGATATTAGGAAAAATTTCTTCACCAAAATTGTTGTCAAGCATTGGAACAGGCTGCCCAGGGAAGTGGTGGAGTCACCATCCCTAAAGGTACAGAAAAAAACATATAGAAGTTGCACTTAGGGGCATGGTTTAGTGGTGGGCTTGGCAGTGCTGGGGGATCAGCTGGACTGGATGATCTTAGAGGTCTTCTCCAGCTCACATGATTCTGTGAACAAGGAACTCAAGCAGATAAGAAGTCAGAAACAGCACCAGCAAGAATTAGCAAGGAGGAGAAAGACTACAACTATAATGGAAAAAAATGCCCAAAATAAATCCTTTAATGCCTATACAGAATAAAAACACATTCTGTAAAAAATAAAAGCATTAATTGTGCATGAACTGCTTTTTTAATGCACCATTCTTCAGCTTTTTAATTTTTAGAACAAGTTTTTCTTATATTTATTTAAGAGACAATCTAATATAAACAAATTTGTTATTGACTTGTTAGCCTTAACCTGCAGTCTGGTGTCCTTTATTTATAGCAACATGATTTTAGCTTTTAAGAAAAAAGCTTTTAAGAAGAGACCCTTGTTCAAGATTAGATATTAAAGCTTTGAGCATTCATCAGTAAGCACAGGACTCTGAGCTTTGCACAGAAATCTCAGGGGGACTTTTTGTCTATCAATATTTTGTGGCACTGCTCACGTGAGAAAAAAAGGAAGAGATAAGGGTCAAGCAACAATGCCAGTGTGTGATGTGCACTTTATGATATTCCTCATTTCCAGTTACAGCATCAGGGCTGATATGTTATCTGTCATAAAATGCTGCCACAAAATATTCATAATGGACTAGATACGCAAACAAGAGCTTGCATGATCTGGCCCAGAACTGAAAATTAGGCAAATTAACACTGCCTTTGCAGCCTTCAGACTCAGCCTGGCAGTAAGTCCCTGAAATCCTCACGGAGGTCAAGAGGTCTTCCACATGGGATGGCAATTCTTATTCAAACCATTCCTTCATATAAGACATTCAGTGTAAGTCTCTCTTTTCTTCTAGAGAAGAGTGTTTACCATCCTCACCATTAAAGGCAAGAATTTGTTCCTATTTTATCATTTTTAAATCTCCACAGTTGTGATTCAATCCATTCTTAATATTGCACTGTCTATGCAAGGTCCACATTTTAACTCCCCTGCAAAATAGCTGTGAGGACACAAGAACTGAAATTTTAGCCCTGGTTCAACAGAGCACTCACACAGACATATTTCATGTGCTGCAGCTGGTGAAGAGGCTGATTTACTTAAATGCTGTGCTGAGTTAGAGACCTGTGACCTTCTCTCATATGCAACTTTAAGCTGAGCTAATGGCAGTTATATGCACTGACATAAACCACTGGCTTTTTTCATTCCAGGAACAGAAGGGAAAAAGGAAAATCTTAGTCAGAGTCTGGAAGCTTTGCATATTCATACTTCTCACAGTCGTTAAGTGTTTGAAAATTCAGGTAATGAGCATACAATACTCAGGCTGCCTTTGTATTGCTTGGGGGTTTGCCATTCTAGTAATATCTCTACAGAAACCCTTCTATCAAGACAGGGTTTTTTTGCCCTCAGATTGAATTAGCACTTGTACATTGAAGTTTTCAACATCACCCATAAGATTTTTCAACTTGTCAAAAGAATCTGCATGGTCTCTAACCATGAATAAAAATGATTTCAGATATCATCTTTATTTCAAGTTTTATTTCCTGGGATTAATCTAATTGATTGTGCTGGTGGCTTGTTGAACAGCTGCTGAAATAAACAGACTATTTGTCTTTCTATATAAACATATGGGTACCTGGTTGAATTAAAGTTCATACCAGTGTTGAGGGGAAAAACATCCAACAATAACAAAAAAATACCCTGTTTTCCAAACTGACACCATACACCTAGAATTGCAAGAACTCTTAATTTTCCTCCTACTGATTTTATTAAATCTTTTATCATATAGATAAAAAAATAAAGTCCAGTAGACCCATATATAACCTCATTTTTTAAGATATATATCTAGATGCTCACACAAGGCATGCATGTTTTTCTCTTCTATAAATAGGAAAAATCCCATAAATCTTCACTTCAACATAATTCTCATTTTTTGCTTAGAAGACCTAACCTTGTTCTGCATCTTTGATTACAATCTCATTAACCCTTTTTATTGCTTCATAACAGACCAGGGTCTACACCAAAGACTGTAGGTAAAGTGAAATACAAATAGTTCTGGGCAGCTCCCAGCTGCAAATGTTCACATTTTTGCTTTCCCCAGGTATTTCTAGTGAAGAAAATAGTATTGCCAATAGGCAATAAAAGGAATAAATGGTTCCAAATAATTCTTCTTAAACTCTGTAAAAAAATTATTTAGTTGCCTTTAGATCCTGAGGCATCTTGATTTTCTTAGCTATTCTCATATGCATAATCACAAAATTATGGGCTGGTATGGAGATAATACAAGTGTAAGTAGGTGGAGCCTCTAGCATCAGGGTGGAATTGGGCAAAAATAATGCTTCTGTAATAAGATGCTGGCAAATAATAGGTACACACAGGATCAGTTATTAATAGCCTTTTTATGCATAGATAAGCACCACTCTTAGCAGTGTGCATGTGCACAAATGAAATATTAATAAGCAGCACACAGTTGTGTCCAAACAGAAGGAAAGCTCCACAGATAAGACTTAGAATCACTAAATTATTTAGGTTGGAAAATACCTTTAGGATCGAGTCCAACCCTTAACCCAGCACTGACAGGTGCATCACTAAAACATGTCCCTAAGTGTCACATTTACACATCTTTTAAACACCTCCAGGGGTGGTGACTTCACCACTACCCTGGGCAGCCTGTTCCAATATCTGACATCACTTCTGGAGTAGCAATTTTTCCTAATATCCAACCTAAACCTCCACTGGTGCAACCTGAAGCCATTTTCTCTGGTCCAGGCACTTGTTCCCTGAGAGAAGAGACTGACCCCTGTTCAGCTACAATCTTCTTTCAGGGAGCGTAGAGAGTTCTAAGGTCTCCCCCGAGCCTCCTTTTCTCCAAATCTATCACTAAACAGCTAAAAATTTCAGGAAGACAGCAGAGACTTCAGAAGAGGCAAAGCCAAGGTATGGTTGCTGAAAGAAGTTATCCAGTTAATGGCAAAAGTAAGCAATTCCCATTTTCTCAGATCAGTGTATAATTTGGGGGGCTGTATATCATGGGATAGCTAGCCTACTTTTACCCTTACCTAAGGAACACAAAAATTCTAATCAGTTTTCAAATCTCAAGAGTCCAAAGAGAATTTGCATATCTGCATAAAGAAGGACCTGGTACACAAGAATAAAACATGAATCTTTTGGATTACACAAACTCAGGTGGGATGCTGCTGTGGTCAGTTCTCCAACAGGATTAAGCACAGTTGGTAAGACCTACCTTCTTTCAACCCCTCCTCTGGAATAATGCCAGCTGTAATTATACATTATAATGAGCAAGAATCTTGAATTCACAGTAGAGCAGTGAAGTTGTTTCTTCTCACCTTCAGTATTGTATTTCTGCCCTCCTTCTTCATCTTTGCTGTGTTGTTTTGTAGTTTATGTCAAACAAGTCTCATTCTTCTCATTACAGACAAAAATCTCTGCTTGTTGAAGTGCTGAGAGAGCCAATTCTTGTTGTTCTCACTTGTTACAGAAAACCTCCTGCCAAAGGAACCGCTTGGCTTAAAATATTGTAAACAACCTCTCCTCCTTTACCAGCCACCGCAGCTTGCTTTTAAGAAGTCTATTTTCATAAACAGTATGTCTTGTCTGCTCAAAACAGCGTAACTGGGAGTTGCCATATCAAATACATTTCTAGAAGACAGCAGCAAAGGAATACCTTGACAGACTAATGATGACCTCCTGCAAGTCAGGCACTTAAAAGGCTCATTTCCCTGGTTAGCAGATTAAAAACCAATGGCTGAGTGGCACTGCTTCCACTCACTTGTCAAGGGTAATACCTGCCCTGTGGGCTACTGCAGGAATAACACCCAAACTCACCATGGAGGTGGCTACCAAATAAGTCAGTCTGACTGGGGGTATGAAAAATACAAGTTAATGTCAGCTTCCAGCAGACAGCAGAAAAGACTGAAGCACACCAAAAAATACAGACCTGCTTTTTCCATCACACACTTTGCCTTTGTAATGCTCATGGATTTCTACAGCGTTTCTTCCAGGTTGAAAGCAGGGTGGGAAGGATAAGCTTTGTTAAGGAGAAAACCTGTCTTTGTATCTATCTGGGTGTTTTGCCTGATGCCTAAGTGCTAGTCTCTTAAAACACAAATGCGCACAGGCACGAAAGATTTTAAAAACTAACTGTAGTTGTTATTCAAACAGGTCTGTGTAATTCCCAAAGCAAGCAGAAGGGGCAGAAAATGCCTCATGTCCACAACTTAGAAATTCACTGATCTGTGATCTCACACTTGGATTATCACCACTCAGCCCAAGCATTTGAACTGGAGATAAAAATGAAGTTCACTCTTTGAATTTGATTTATTCTTGCAAACTTCAAAGCTGGGCAGAAAGCCTTGGTAGAAAAAGTGAAAAGTGAATTCTTGATTCTATTCAGGTTAATAGAGAAGGTACTCTAGACAACTGAAGTTAATCCTGGATTTAGTTTCTAAATTCCAAGTCCAGACTTCATGGAAGTCCCATTAGCATTTCTGAAAGTATCAGAGACCAACACACTTCTGCTAAAACTACCTCTGCATCTGAGTGCAGGGATTGCTCACGTTGCCCACACATACCAGCAGGTGCTGGGTGATGTTGAGTGAATTAAATTAACTTTCCCTTGGACAAAACTCATGCTAAAGCCCACTGAGGTCCTCCATGTAGGAGTAAGCAAGGCCATATGCAAGGAGGTGGGGCTGTTCCCCAGAGATTGGGATTAGTGCTTGAATATGGGAGAGCAGAAGGAATTGCCCTTTTTAGGCAAATTGTTTTTCCATTTAAACAGGAAAAAAACCAGAATAAACAGCAAACTTCAGCCAACTGGAATGACGTTAAATCAAGCTATGGTATTTTTCATTACACTTTGTGCTAATTGTTTATTACTAAGAAGAATGTTTTTGTCACCTTAGAGTGAGATACATGGGTACCACAGAACCATAGAATGGTTTGAGTTGGAAGGCAACCTTGAAGATCATCTGGTTCCAGCCCCACTGCTGTGGGCAGGGATGTGTAAGGCAGGATGTGTCCTAGAGGTTGTTCATTTGTGTTCCCCCTTGTGCCCACCCACCAGAGGGTTTTGAGAAGTTCCCACCTGTGTTTTCTATTTTACCTGCTGTATTACCCTCCATCTCCTGAAGTTGCATTGGGCTACTATTTATTCATCATTTCACTTTATTAAGACGCAGTTCAGGTTTTCACCTATGTTATATGTTTTGCAACCATGAAATAAGGATCTAAAAATTCAAAAGACACAAGAGTGTAAAGAACCTTTCAGATACCTTCTGCTTTCTGAAGAAGCCTCAGCAGATAGAGCAGTTCAGCAGTGCAGAGCTGTTACCTGTGACCTAAAATAGCTCCTAACGCAGCAAATTATTTTAGGTATCAACATTGTTATGCTGGAATAAACATAGAGCTCTTTCTACATTTTTGTCATGTTCTGATAAAATCCAAGGTCTGACAGGATATCTTGACTAAAGAGTCCACGTGAAATATGTTGCTAATTATTTGTACACCTCTTCAAAGACTCAGTGATGCTATTTGTACTTCTTGTTACTCTTACCTACTCAGGACCTAAAGCTGTTTCTCAATCACTGAACTGAAACCCCTTAGAGTAACAAGTTTATAATAGAGATTCATAAACCTGGCAGTGATTAACAGCACAGGTTAATCAAATGGGTGTAGAACAGGCTTTTCCTCTTCTTTTCTTTAAAGGAAACTGGCCCCAAGTGTTTTTCCTTTTTTGCTGTGTGGAAATAAATTTGCAATTAACTTTTACTTATTGGTGCTGCAGCGGCCTCTGAAGACCCCAGCCAGAAGCCAGCACTCGTTGTGTTTCTCAGCACATAAATGTGCACCAGAGGACAGCAGTGACTCTGAAGAACTGACAGCTCAGCACCATCCCCCTGAGCTCCAGGGGCCAGGGATGGGCTCTGCCAGGACCCACTCCTGCATGGAAAAGACCAGGCAGCCTCAAGCTCATGTGTCACCATTGTGACTAAAGCTGCTTGATGATTTAAAGTAAATAAGTGGAGTTGTTCTCCACTGACATTGGTTGGTCAGCTTCTTATGAAAATCAAAATTATCAAGTCCACTTACTGCCAAATCTCCTGTGTTCAATTAACTCCAAGACAAACAGGATGCCCTACACAGAGGAAATTAGTATCTGATTTCAACTGTTTGCAGTCAGATTCTCACTGAACATGATAGAGTAACAACAGGAAAAATGAGTTTGTGGTGGTTACCAGGCTGGATAGCAGCTGGGCCTAGGAAGTCTGAACTGCCAAAAATTTGGAGCCAGCAAAAAACTTCAAACAGAAAACAGCTATCAGTGGCTGGTTTCTATGCCCTGAACCCATTGTTTATCAATCTGGAGCCAGAGCATTTTTGTTTAGGATTTTCAAGAGCATGATCTTGAAATAAATGGGATTAAAATCTTGATTCAATTCCAATTGAGAGAAAAAAAAAAGTAAATTCCTGGACTGCATTAGCTAAGTGGAAAGACAAAAACCTCTTTTGAATTAGCACTGAAATGTATATTTGCTTCACCTACGTCAGAGGGATTTTTCCCTTGTGTTAATTGCTTCTAAAAATTGCATTCTCCAACCACCCACAGTCTGAGTGTGTGACAGACTGAGCCTGAACACCCAACACCTCCTCTCAGGACTCTCCCTCACAGTTATGCAAACCCAGACTTCCCTCGCTGAGTTTATGATAACAGAACCATCACACTGATCCAAAGCAAACTCATCCTCTTGACAGCTCTGCCTCCTCATGAGGTCCTGGCAGCTCACAGGGGCAGCAAGCACCTGCCTGTATCCTATTGGGACCTCTCCCTTCTCTCCAGCTGTCAATGCTCAGGACTGGAGCATCTAGGTGCTGCTATGGGGGCTAAGTTAAGCTGTGCAAGTAATGACTGCCATGGGGTCACTCTGCTTCCTTACATCCTGATGAATGACTGGGATGAGGGTATCTTTTTAATGCTTAGATTTTTTTTATTTGCTTAGATTTTCATGTTTCTATAGCCCCCCTCTATTTCACTTTGTTTTGGTGATGAGCATGAGATTTCTGTACCAGCAAGTCAAAAGAGTGAGACCTAAGTTAGAAGATGGTAAGCATCAGTCCCCAGTTCTTGGGTGTGCTTATTCCATACCTCAGACCAGTCCTGAAGGAAGATTTTCCTTCTGCAGAGTCAAGGACTCACAAAAAGTTTTAAAGCCTCACCCCTTACAGCACTAACTCTTACCTCACCAGAGGAATAAAATCTTCATCCTGAAGAAGCAGTGGCTTCCTTTTTACCCTCTCGCACCAAGTGCTCTCTGTCCTCTACTGCTTGTCCCATGAAACGCAGACCATTCTAAATAACAAAAGCTACCCTCAGAAGGCATCTGCTGCCTTCTCACATCCTGCATTGCCATCACCTGTGATCTCACCATCCTACCAGCTTTAAAATGCTGTTCTCACTTTTCATGACAGATTATAGCAATCAGGAACAAATTTAAAAAGAAAAAACAAATCAAAAAACTTATTTGCGCATAAACAAACTATTGGTAGTCTTCAAGCAAATTCTGAACAGCAAAATTTTAGCAATCTAAAAGGGACATAAAGTTGCTTCTCTTTCAGATAAACACTCGATTTTCATTTATGGCCTGTGCAAAACTCTTGGTGGTGATTCATCTAAAAAGGGGATATTTCCTCTTTCTTGCTCCTACTTAGACAAATTGTCAAAGAAGGGGAAGAAAGGAGCTGGCAAGGAAATCCCAAAACCTGAAATAATTTTTTTTTGTTAAGTTATAGTTGGGGGTAGGTTACTTTACTACTGGAAAGGTTTCAAAAAATGATATTATAGCCCTAACCTGAGCTCTGCTATAACCTGAAATCTTAATATTCTGATGGGTGCCAGTATAGGATTTAAGGTCCAATTCATACATACATTTACTAACAAGCTAGGGAAATGCTAACTTACATAGGAATTTCTGCTTGCATAACATAAAGCGATGATGATTTCAAGAGGTAACTGTGTGCATACACTCAAGGATTGAGTTTTGTAGTCTCTGGCTCATAAACAATTTCTTTAGTGAGAAAAATAAAGAAAAAATAAGCAAACTTCCCCACCAAAATAAGACTGCAAATTCCACTTAGCAGTTCCTTAGTTTTAGTGCTACTAGTGCAGCTTGTCTCTCCTCTAGGTTCAGCTCAAACTCTGATTTGATAGCTGGTCTTTGACTTGGCAGGAGCCTTGCCCATCAAAAATGCACCAGTCCTGCTTTCATCTTGCATTTCCTTTTGCTCTGCAGAGGCCAGTGGCACCTTAAATCCCCAAGTTCAAGGAAAACCAGCAACTGTTCATACAGATACAGAGATCTATTGTTTTCCATCATCATACAGAGAACAGCTCAATTTGTGAAAATAAGTTAAAAAAAAAAGTTGATTATTGCAATGAAATTTTGCCTTACAACGGGTAAGGCAACATGACACAAATTCAAACAATTGCAGCCAGTTTTGAAGCTAAATGAAACATTGGACTGCCTCTTTAAAACAGATAGTCTTGCCAAAGAGCAGCACATCTCAGCTCTCAGAAGAAAGCTACCCAGATATTCCCAGGTCTGGCTGAATTTTTAAAGAACACTGAAATGTTTGGAGCACTCACACTTGTATTAAGGCAGCAAAGATGCTTCCAATTCACTTGATTTTTTTTTCTGACTTAAAATGGAATAAATAAAAGCAAAATCTAGTCATGTACCTTTGCTGAATTAATACTTCTTCTCTCCCCCGTTAACCAGCTTGGCTTCTTTATATATGAATAGTGGTCTTGGTTATGGTCAAGGTCAACACTTCTGTTCCCTGACCCACTGTTACCACCTCAGTGCACATGCAAAATCATTGTCAAAATGTTACCAAAAAGATATATTGTGCAGGTACAGGAGAAAGTCTGCTATCCCCTGCAACATCATCCATTTTCATTATGCCACATTATAAATTACATTTTCCATCGTGTATCTTAGGCATGGAAAATAAATGCACTAACCCTCTAAAAATAAGACTCCTCACTAAAACCCCTGTAGAAGATACCAGTCCAGAGCACACATTTACAGCTACATCATAAATCTTCAGTAAAAATGGGATTTATAAAAGCTGTGCTGACACAGCTTATCTACAAGATTCTGAAAACGACAGCCATGTGTAGAGAGCTCACCCTGCTAAAACACAGCTGTATGAATACTGAACATCAAACCCCACACAAGTCCTCTGACCTCTGCAGCAGCTCCCAAGCCACCCCTGCCTGCCTCCCTCCCCAAGCAAGACTCTATCCACAGCTGGAGCACAACTGTGAATCAAATGGAGCAAAACTCTTTTCATCATTTCCTTTCCCTCACTTGCCTGCAGGAAGATATTCTTTCTACCCACCTGTTCTGGGCTTTTCTCACTACCACCTTTTAGTATCTAATGCAGCTGGGCCTTGCTAATTGATGAACTTCAGTGGCTTTAACCTTTAGGCACGTAACCCTCATTTGTCAACCTCCTGAACTTTTCTAGTCTTCTGGTCCATTTTTAAGTATTCTGAGCAAAAGCCTCTTTTGCACTTGACCCAAGCCCTGCAAAATACTGTGACATGCCATGAAATATCCTTCTGGGGACACAGAAGGGCACCAGGTATTAGAGAGATGTGAAGTAAGATCTCAAGCCTATTTCATTCCAAGATACACCTCTTGCATGATCCTTGCAGTAGGTGAGTCCCAACACCCTGCTGGCCACCTGAAGGAGGATTTGCTTTTGGCTCTGGCTGAGGAGAGGAATTTTCCCAATTCTCTAGAAGCAGGCAGTAGGGCCAGGCACTCAGAAGATGCCAACACCTGGACACCCAGCCCAACCCTCTGGAGGCATTTCCAAGAGTCACCCTCCCCAGAGCAAACTTCCAGGGCTCCCCAGGGTCATGGCAACACAAATTAACTCTGGCTGTCGCTGGCCCCCACGGCCCTAAAGTATCACTGGGACCACGGAGGGAGAAAGGGCCACAGGAGCACTGGGGAAAAAAAAAAAAAACAACCAAAAAAACCCACAACAAAAACCAAAACAAACAAAAAAAGAAAACAAACAAAGCAAAGCCAAAACAACCCCCCCCAAAAGCCCCAAACCTTCCACTCACTACCACAAATTGTGTTGATTTTCTGATTGCCCCAGCTGTGTTTATATGGATGGGGGTGGGGGGGGGGGTGTGGTGCTTCCCTTCCCTTCCCTTCCCTTCCCTTCCCTTCCCTTCCCTTCCCTTCCCTTCCCTTCCCTTCCCTTCCCTTCCCTTCCCTCCCCTCCCCTCCCCTCCCCTCCCCACTCTGCCTTGGAACCCCCTCGGGGTCCCACCCGACTCCGAGCAGGGCACTCCCAGTCCCTCCCCCCTCACTAAAAGCCATCGCGCAGCTGTCAGCACTTACAGCAGACAACTTCAAATGGTTGTAAAAGCTTCTTCAGCTCCAGCCTCCTCGTTCAGAAATATTATTAAAAATTATATCGAGCAAAAAAAACCGGAAACACTATGCTTTATAAAAAAATTATCCAAAAAAACAAAAACAAAAACAAACAAACAAACAAAAAACCAACAAACCACCACAAAAGGCCAAAACCCTCCCCATCATTTTGGCCTACTCTGGCCGAGAGTGTCTGAAGCCAACAGGAGCATTTTCAAAGGCAGGGGAGCACTCTGGAAGCCCAGGTCACTGGGAAAGACAGGGATGCTGGGACCTGTTAGGAAGTGTTTCCTCCTCCTCTCATGGGTGTGCAGCAACAAATTCACTTACCCAAGGAAACATGCTGGCCTAAAAAAGGAAAGCAAATGAATTTTACTCAAGTAAGTTCAGCATGTCAAGGCACCTACCAGGCAACAGAACTGCTAAGGGATTAACAAATAAAAATACTATTTGATTCTACATTTTCTGTATATACACAGCAACAGACACAGAGTCACACACATGCAGCTTGGTGATTTGAAAGGTTTCAAATGACAGCATCTTTGTGCTGTCCCAGGTCTCCCCTGTCAAAAAAAAAACAGTAAAGCAGTTAAATATTAATTTAGTTCAATTCACCAAAATATTTAAAGCAGGATGTGTGGATAGAAGCTCTTGTGAGTAAGCACCTCTACAGAAGTTTGTGTTACATGCTATGGACTGAGTTTTCTGCATTTTAAATTCTGCTTTGGATTGGCTGTACATACATCTGTCAATTATTAATCCCTTGTAATTTTTTTCTGGGTATAATTTTTTTTTCTTCAATTTTTCTTTACCTTCACAGTATCATTTTCTGAGCTGTCTTCTTTCCTGCATGTCTGTGTGTTTGCAGTTCTTAACACAGAACCATTTAATAAGCTTTGATGTTCCTGGCAAAACTCCCATTGATCGTCTTGATTGCCTTTGTAAGAGATTTCAGTGGAATTCGATGGCTGTCTCAGGACTGGGGGAGACACGTGATAACACACTCCTAACCCACTGCTTCCAACAGGAAATGTTGATGCAAGCTGCAGATGCGTTTCACAACTTGATTTCACTTTATTAACAGTCTTCAAAACGTACAATACTTCATTTATAAAAAGGGATAGGGAGCACAGGTGGATGTCTGTCCGTGCTCTGTGTGGGAAGGGAAGGGAAGGGCTTTGATGTGTGCCCAGAGGTTGTACAAAAGGTGGAAAGGATTTCCACTGAATTTTAACCAATATAAAATAAAGAGGATTTGTGATTAGCTTTGAATAAAATTTGGCTGAGTGTCTGTGCCCACATGTAAGGTGGACACCCCCAACATTATCATTGCTGTTATGCACAGATTTATCTACTGGGAATTAAAGCCTGGTTTTCAAGGACTAGGTCTGAGCCCAGTGTGCCTGGCCTTGCAGGGGCAGATGCTCCAGCATACATCTGATATTTCCAGAAGATGCTGGTCCTAGTCTGGCTTCCCCACCAGTTAGGTTCCAGTCCCACCACACTCTGTGTGAACAATGAATCAAAGGGAGAAAACAGAAAAATTCCCAGACATTTTCCACTACACATTCATGGATGAGTCCATGCCAGAGCTCACTAAAACTACAGAGACTGTGACAGCACAGTCCATGGCATGGCGCACACCAAATATCACAGGCCACATGACCCTATCTCCCTAAATAAGTATTTTAACACACTATTTAATGGCTCAGAGGTACAATCCCAACCCAGTTACACAACTGTTCCTGCTCAGAAACATAAGGTTTTCATCACCTTTTCCAAGGCATATCAACTGTCACATTTTTTTTCTTCCTGGCTGGAAGGAGAAGGCTACCTGGTGAATCCTGGGGACCTGTAAGGAGATCAGCCAATACATTGCATGGCAGAAGGGGGAGAAAAACAAATAATATTTTTCTTGAAGACACTGAAGAAGTAGATGGAAGACACTGAAAATGTACAAGGTCTAAGAGCTCTGAGCTGAGGACATGGCCATGTTGGTGATGAAATTAAAAACCACAACATTTTCCCTAAGTTAGAGCAAACCCTGAAAGATATCTGAAATGCAAGCACCATCTTTCATTGCACTGAGTGCCTGGCACCAGCCTCCAGGCACCAGGCTGAACGCAGGCATCCTCATTGCTCCAGTTAAATGGCATACAGAGGGAGGGAGAGAGGAATTTCATGTTTAATTAGGGAATGTGTTTGGAATATGATTTGTGATAATACATCTATAACAAGGGGAATTAATGAAAATAATTAATGAAGGCTAATCTAAGATACCAGGGTTTTGTCTAAATCAGCAAGAGTAGAGTCCCAAGGACATTCACAGTGTGATTTATAGGATTTTTTTTTTAATGATACATGAGGTCTTAATGTTTTCAATACAAGTAGGAGCTGGGAATGTGGTTAGGGAGAGCTCCCACCTGTGAGACTGTCTGTAAGGTGGGTTCCTGTGCTTCTCTGAGAGTTAGATCTGAATTTATCTGCTTTGTATTATCCAGTCTTTCTTTTCCTTTAGAAGCCACTTTATGTCTGATTTTCCCTCTTTACAATTTTATCTTGATCTGTAAGGAAGAGCAGTGAAGTCTGCTGCATATCCAGCTGCTCTAATTTTACAGTGTTTGAACAGCAGGTATATCTCAAAAAAACCCCCAAACCCAAATCCAAACTATCAGAAATACAGGCAAGATCACAGCCTTGCAGGACACTCACAACCCTTGAGCTATAAAGCACACAATGGAAACTGGAATGAAAATGAATGTATTAAAAATAACTTCTGTACAGCGCCATGGCAAGTCAAGCAGGTGATTGCTGTGCTGATACCAGCTAGATGACTCAGGGCAGGAGAGTCACCATTGCCACTGGTGTTAGTCAAGGCTATGGATGACCTTTCCTGAGGTCTCCAGGGCTGGCAGAGCCTTGGAAAAGCCTGAGAAGGTGTGTGAGTGTTCTTGGTCTCCCCTGCCACTCTGGGCCCACCTCAAACAGAAGCCCCAGCAAAGAGGAGGGGTTGAAATCCAAAATGAATGTGCAAAAGTGAATGCTAAAAAACCCTGTAGAAAGACAGGCCCTGCCTCCACCTCCATCCTCCCTCTTGGAAAAACAGTTTTGGAATGGTGTTCTGGGTGCTGTGGGGAATGTGCAGTGTGTGTCAGCAGAGGAGAGGCAGTGTGAGCTGGATGACTCCTGCTTAGCAATCTGCTCACATCGTTCTCCCACGAAGAATATTCAGCTTTCTTTGTCTAAAATGTTGAGTGGTTGTGAATAGTAAGGATAGACTATCTGTAATTATTTTTAAATTATTAATGGTTTTGTTAGATCCCTTCACTTCTACATTAGGTTTCTGTTAATGTAAGTTAAATCAGAATGTACTTCAGTTTCCAGGCAGCTCCCAAATGTATTTTTCATTCTTTCATAACATTACTTCAAGTTCTCAATGAGGTGTCGTTGATAAAGTTTGCTCCCGAGCCAGCAGACTTCCAGTTCTAATGAATTCAGCGAAAGGCTCACCGGGCAGGGCTCTCATCAGCCGGGCTGGATGGCAAATGGGGAGGCCACGGCTGCATCACCAGTCAGCGTCCCACCCCCAGCTTCCAGGTGTCGTACCCCATCCGTGAGAAGGAATATGGGATCCACGGGGGGATCATCAAAGACAGGGGGCACATTTGTCAGAATAACTGAGTTGCTTTATTGGCACGTCTCCTTTCTGCTTAGGAGATGCAGCTTGTTACGCCAGGCACCTCTGGTCAGAAAATACCCGCGGAGTGCCTGGCTCAGGGCTCGGACCCCGCAGGCAGGGAGGAGAGGTTCCCGTTTGCCACCCTGCCCCAGGAGATGCTCTCGGATGGCGGAAAAGAGAGGGGCACAAATGCGGATTTCTCTTCCCTCCTCGCCTCTCAGCCAGGGGATCGGGGTACCCCCCCCCCCCCCCCCCGCACGGCCACCGCCCCGCTCCTGCCGGGGTGGGGGGGCAGCGCTGGGGAGAGGAGTGTGCAGAGTCAAACGCGTGCATTCAACACAAACGCCACGAAAAAATGCCTGGATAAATTATGCAGAGGGATTTCTGGATTTCTTTCAAGTAATTAAGTTTCGATTTCTTGCATTTATTTTAGTGCCAGGAAGCACGAGGCGCCACGGACGGCAAAACTCTTCATTGATCGTTCCGGGCTTGAAGTTTGACTTCGTGACTTGACTCGGCTCGCGGCGGCGGCGCGGCCGCAGATTTGGAGCGGGAGAGGAGATTTGGGAGAGGGAGAGCAGGGGCCGGTGCGGGCGGCGATGCCGGGCTGGCGGCACTGAGGGGCCCGGGGATGCCGAGGCACCGCCGGCGTGCGGGGATACCCCCGGGCCGGTGCATCTGTCCGCATCCGCAGAGCCCCCGCCGCAGCGGGGCTGGGTCGCCCCCCGTGCCCAGAATCCCGGGAGAGCGTCCCGGAGGCGGCGGGGGCCGGGAGCGGTGTCGGGCACCGGGCGGCAGGGCCGGGACCGGCGCTGCCCTGCCCTCAAAACAAAGGTAGAGTTTGCTCAAAGTGTAGCCCGCATCTTAATGGATTAAAAATTCATAGGGCGCATTAAGTTCGGTAAAATATGAATGCGCGTCTTTAAATTTTAATCGTAAATCAGAACATGGATACATGAGAGGCGACAGTGATTTCTCCCCAGATGTCTGCGTGGGTCAGGGTGTGGGCATGGGTAAGTTGGAGGGGGGCTCTCCTTTTATTTAGGCGGCCCAGCGGCGCTCAGAGGCGGCTGCGGGCCCGCGGGGCCGCCGAGCTGCCGGGGGGCGGCGGAGCCTCCGCGGCCGCTGCGGCTCCCCCCGGCGCCCCTCCCGACTCCGGGCGGCGGGTGCGGATGGGCAGCGCGGGGGCTCCACGGAAAAACTCCAACACCCTGAACACAAACAAATAAACAAAATCACGAAGAAAAGGGAGGGGAATGGGAAGTTGCTGGGCGGTGGAGCTGCGGGCAGGGCGCTGCCGGCAGCGGGCAGAGCGGCAGCGCGGCGCTGCGCGGGGCCAGAGCCGCGGCGAGTCCCGCAGCGCGGAGAGCCACCGCGGGGACTCCCGGGGTCACCCCGGGCCCGGCACCGAGGAAAGTTGGCCCAGCTATGCGGCCGCGGCGCTCCGCGTCCCGGTGGCGGCCGTTCGGAGCGGCGATGAGAGCTCGGCGTTTTGGAGATCGGTTGTCAGTTGCTATTAAAATCAAGATTAATTCGTATTAACGATATGCGTTCTCAATTCTCCCGTGTGACAGCATACATTAGAACAACTATTGCGAGTAATTAAACTCAGTGCGGGAGGGGTTAAATGTATAGCGCGGGGGGCGGGGGGGGGAGTCCTCCTCGCATTTCTCTCCGCCAAAGTTGAGCAGGAGAGCCGGGCGGGCAGACCCCCTTCCCCGGCTCCGCGCACCCGCCAGGCTGGCTGCCCTCGGACCTCCCCGTGCCAATGAGGTATTTTCTTCTTCTTCTTTTTCTTTTTCCCCCTTTTTTTTTTTTCTCTTCGCCGGGAAGCGGGAGCATCCCCTTGTTCTCCCGCACACCTCCCGGCACGCCCGCGCCGAGGCGCGCAGCGCTGCGGCCGCTGCCGGGGAGGCGGGGGCGCAGGAGCGGCCGGGCGCGCTGCGGGGACCCCGGCGGAGGGAGGGGGGGACAGCGGCCTCCCTGCCAGCCCTGCCAGCCCTGACAGCCCTGACAGCCCTGCCAGCCCTGCCAGCCACGGGCAGGCCGCACCCCGCGCGGGCACGGCCCGCGATCGCCTCAAAACGCGCAAAATATTATTGAGGGCTCTTTCTAGAGCGTTGGAGATGCTCGATGCTTTAGACTAATTAGACAAGCCAAAAGCCTTTTGAAGATTAAGCAAATTGGACAACCCTTGTTAATTAGAACATAATTTAAAGTTTGAAATTATATCACTCATGAAGTAGCCTAATTAGTATGACGATATGTTAATAGCCTACCGAGACACGAAGCGCGGAGGTTTGGCATGAACTCCTTAAAGGCTTGCAAGAAAATCCTCTTTCCTATGTTGTCATTAATAAAAGATTTCTATAGACTTCAGCCTTTCAACGGTGACATACAATTTATAGTACACACAATGCATTAGCCCATAGTGCTCCTCAATTTTTTTACTATTATGAAAACTAATAAATTCGTCAAGCTGAATTAAGCATACAAATCAGATGAGGCATAACAGATTACATATTGAAGCGCCGTGTCTCCCGAGCCTAAATGAAATTTCAATCTAATAATTCCTTCCTGGCCCGGCCATAATTTGTTTAGAGATGTTGTTCTACTTCTTTCCAAGCGCTATTCACACCATAATTAAATGATACTCAAGCTTTTAACTTTGATTTATTTCATTTCTCCGAGCTGGCGACAGTGAGAGCTGATACAATGTAATTTTTTTTATTTCCCTTAAAATTACCAAGTCTGCTGTTTAGGTGAGAAATTAAACACCTAAGCACTTATTTTAACCTTCTGCTGCAAAGCGAAAATCATGGAAATAAACCCGACCACCTCCAGGAAAACGGACTTTCCCCGATTTCTTTCTCTCTTTTTTTTTTTTTTTTTTTTTTTATTTTTCCTTTTACTTTTCTTCTTTTCCTGTTAGACAGGCATGGGAAATTGGCGGGATAGCGGTGCGCTTTTGCGGGAGGATCCCTCCGGCTCCCCGCCGATGGGGGACGCCGGCGGGGGCAGCCCCTGGCCGCCGCTCCCGGCCTTTCCCCGCACTGTCCCCGCGCAGCGCCCGGCGCATCCCCCGCCCCTGCCGCCCTCCGGAGCGGTGCCAGAGCAGCGGCGGGACACTCTGGCTGTAGGTGCGTGGTGAGCCCGGACGGGACTTTCCCCCCCCTTTTTAAAAATTATTTTTTCTTTCCATGGAAGGTGTATCTGAGGCGGTGGGGTCGTCTCTTCTCCCACCTTGCTTTTTCTTTTTTTTTCTTTTTTTCCTTTTTGGCTTTTTCCCTCCCCTTTCCGGGAGGCGACGGGGCGCGGCGCGGCGGTGAGTGTGGGAGCACGCGTGGGCGTGGGAGCGGCGGGGGGCGGGCAGGGAGCGGCGGAGGAGGGGGCCAGGGCCGAGGAGGCAGGCGCGGAGAGCCCTTCCCGAGGAGTTGGGCTGTAGTGACAGGCGAGAGGGGAGGGGAGGGAGGGGAGAGAGTAAAACCCACCGGCGCGGCGGCAGGGAGGGCACTTCGCGAGAGGCGAGGGCCGGCGCCGGAGCGGAGGCGGCGGCGGACAGCGGCGAGCACCCGGGCGGAGGGCGGGCAGGCGGGCAGGAGGCATCCCGCGCATCCCCCGCGCATCCCCGGCTCGCCGGAGCCGCCTCTCCCTCTCGTCCCCGGCGGGGCTAGGGCAGCCGGCTGGGGGGCGAGTGGGAATTATTTTTTTTTTTTAATTTTTCGGAGGGTGGGGGCGCGGGGCTTCTGTGGCTTTTCCGGGGGGTTCGGGCCCCCGGCCCCGCGCCCCTGCCCTCCTCCGGCGGCTGGCTGCCGGCGGGCCGGGCCGCGGCGGCGGCGAGCACCATGATGATGTCTCTGAGCAGCAAGCAGCCTTTCGGCCTCCCCCACGGCGGCGGCAGCGGCGGCGGCCTCCACGAAACCAAGTACTCGGCCCTGCACACCGCCTCGCCCTGTCCCTCCGCCGGTGCCGCCGGTGCCGCCGCCAGCTCCCCCAGCAGCACCGGCAGCGGCGGCTCCGCCGGACGCGGCTCCAGCTCCGGCCCCGGCGGCAGCGGCGGCTCCGGCTCCAGCTCGGGCTCCGGCCCCGGCGGCAGCGGCGGCGGCGCGGAGGCGATGCGGCGGGCCTGCCTGCCCGCCCCTCCGGTAGGTGCCCGCCGCCCGCCGCCCCGCTTTAAGGGGAGCCCCTCGGCGGCCCCCCGGATCCGCCTGATGATTTTTTCATGGCCGTGCAGCAAATCACTCGGCGCCACCGGGCGCTCGCCCAACTTATGCATGCGGCGGCTCTTGCCGCTCGTATTAATTTTTATGGCCTGGGATACTGCGTGCGGCTGGTGCGTGTGTCCGTCCGTCCGTCCGCCCGCCCGCCCGCCGCGGCTCCTCTGTGCGAGCGGCTGCGCGCCGCGCCCGCTCCCTCGCCCCGCTCGCTCCCTCTTCTCCTCTCCTCTCCTCCCCCCCCACCACCCCACCCCCCCTCCTTTCTCCAGGATTTCTCTTTTAACATGCTGGGAAGGTTTTAGTGGCACGGCGGAGTGCGCGGGGAGGCGAATTCCCTGCTGAGCGTTATGTGTGCCTTCTATTTGCAATTGCAGAGCAATATATTCGGCGGTCTGGACGAGAGCCTGCTGGCCCGCGCCGAAGCCCTGGCAGCGGTGGACATCGTCTCCCCGAGCAAGAGCCACCACCACCACCCGCCGCACCACAGCCCCTTCAAGCCGGACGCCACGTACCACACCATGAACACCATCCCCTGCACCTCGGCCGCCTCCTCCTCCTCCGTGCCCATCTCCCACCCGTCCGCCCTGTCGGGCACCCACCACCACCATCACCACCACCACCACCACCACCACCAGCCCCACCAGGCGCTGGAGGGGGAACTCTTGGAGCACCTGACGCCGGGGCTGGCGCTTGGGGCCATGGCGGCCCCCGACGGCGCCGTGGTCTCCACGCCGGGCCACGCTCCGCACATGGCCGGCATGAACCCCATGCACCCGGCGGCGCTGGGCATGGCCCACGCCCACGGGCTGCCGGCCCACATGGGCTGCATGAGCGACGTGGACGCCGACCCCCGCGACTTGGAGGCCTTTGCCGAGCGTTTCAAGCAGCGCCGCATCAAGCTGGGGGTGACCCAGGCCGACGTGGGCTCGGCGCTGGCCAACTTGAAGATCCCGGGGGTGGGCTCCCTCAGCCAGAGCACCATCTGCCGCTTCGAGTCCCTCACCCTCTCCCACAACAACATGATCGCCCTCAAACCCATCCTGCAGGCGTGGCTGGAGGAGGCCGAGAAGTCCCACCGCGAGAAACTGGCCAAGCCCGAGCTCTTCAGCGGCGCGGAGAAGAAGCGCAAGCGGACCTCCATCGCCGCCCCCGAGAAGCGCTCGCTGGAGGCCTATTTCGCCCTGCAGCCCCGGCCCTCCTCCGAGAAGATCGCCGCCATCGCCGAGAAGCTGGACCTCAAGAAGAACGTGGTCCGCGTCTGGTTCTGCAACCAGCGTCAGAAGCAGAAGCGCATGAAGTACTCGGCGGGCATCTGAGCCGGCCGCGGAGCAGCACCGACAGCATCAGCGCCACCGCCGCCGACAGAAAATCCGGTAAACAACGAGAACAACAAAAAGGAAAGGAGGAAAACAACCCCAGACAACCCCAGCCCACCCCGCCGCCCGCCCCGCGCCCAACTTTCGGAGGGAACTTCCCCGCGGAGCCGCGCCCGGACCCGCCCCGGCAAGTACCGCTGGTTTTTATTGCTAACAGACCTCGCCCGGGTGGCAGCGGGGTGGCCACCATGTCATGGCTTTCTCGGGACCCAAACTTGAATCTAGAGTTGAGGCTTCGCACAGCGAGAGACGTCTCAAAAGTATTTTGATTTAAATAATAATAATAATAATAATAATAATGATTTAAAAAAACAGATGGCAGGTTTTTCTGCATTTACACTGCGTATTATAAATATATAAATATATATATATTTTTACTGTGGTTATTATCCTTTTCCTTCTCTGAAGTTATAACGCTTAGGGAAAGAGCTGATCCTGCTGTGTTCACTGGTCTTCAAAAGCTATTATTAGATTACTGCCAAACAACCCCTTGTAAATTATTAATTTATCTCTCTAGCAACTTCATTTTGTGCTCATTCTAATTAATTACACCTCTTTAATCTAAGTCTTGATGAAAGTAAAAAAAATTGTTAGTGAGAATCAAATATTTTGTGTTGGTAGGATTTATGAACGTGAGCTTTTCTTCTTCTGAATGTCCCTTTTGGCCATTTGTAAATTGTCACCTGAACCTAAAGTATTTCTCTGGCGAGTATTCTTATTCGTACGGCGTCGGCACCCTATAGTAGATGTCCTACATTATTTGTGTAGCCTGATTCACTGTCCGAGGTATTTGTTTACCGCGTTACATATTTAATGGGGATTCCCATATTGTCCCCACCACACGCTGCTCCCGAAGTGAGAAAGGACGTGGCCGCGTAGGTGACAGCGCTGGGGGGGTGGGGAGGGAGGGGGGTTGGGATTGTCGCTTCGGGTTTCTTGCCAGCACAATATCCGTCTTTCTCCATTTCAAAGGTGTATCGCGACGGTATTCAGACCGGCTCCGTGATTTATTTAATTATCTGATTGCTTATTTATTTATTTATTTATTTGTTTGTTCGGTTATTTATTACCTTTAATTGCAATACTTTTCCACGGAGGAAAGTCCCTTTTTGGAAGTCTGTTTGTAGAAAAGCCAAATTAAAATTTGTAGGGAAGGGGAGCGAGCAAGCGAGGCTGCACTGCTTGTAAATTCACAACCGATTTGGTACACTTCTTTTTGGAACAACAACAATAAACTAAGGGTACTCGGTCGGGTACCTGTATGTATTGTAAATATTTCATTGGCGTTGACGCACATAATGATATATTCTTACAGATTTCGCTGTATCGCTATTCTATCCGAGACTGTTTGAAGTCTTAAGTTCTGTACATGATGCGATTTCGTTGGTTTTTGTTTTTGTTTTGTTTTTTCTTTTTTAATTTTGTTGTTTTTGTTTTGTTAATAGGAGGTTTATTTATTCTAGTAATGTACTAAGTTATTTAAATGTTGTTAAAATCGTCTTTCATTAAAAAAAAAGAAAACAGGATTTTTACGTTTTATTGGCAAAGCGCGTTTGCTGCTTCTTGTTTTTCCGCACCAGCCTCTGCCCGAGCTCCGCGCCGCCTCCGGGCAGGGGGAGCGGAGGACAGCGGCGGCAGCACCAGGGACAGCTCCGCGCCCGCGGTTCGGTGTGTGCGCGGGGAGGGGGGACACGGGGCTGGGGGGTGTCCCCGCTCCCCGACTGCTGCGTCCCGTCCCCCGACAAGGGGGACCCGAGGGTGCCTCGCAGGCTAAGGCGCGAAAATAACCCCCACATTTGAAAAGGGAAAAGTAATTTCCCCGCGCGGCGCTCACAAAAGCCGGGGAGCAAAAAAAAAACCCGACGGCGGCGGGTGAGGTGAGGAGGGAGATCATACACGAACCGCGATTAAATATTCATATTCCGCCCAGCCACCAGCTCCAGCTGCAGCTTCAAAGCCGCCCGGGCACGCCGAGGGTGCCGGCGGCTCCGCGGGCGCGGAGGCAGGGCCCGGTGTCCCCGCCGGTGTCCGCACCCACGCCCTCCCGGCCCTGCCAGCCCTTGTCGCTGTCGTTACCGTGGTGGCCCCGCAGCGTCACGGCTCAGCCCCGCGGGCGCGCAGGGCGGGTTGCCGCTCCTCCATCCGCGGCCGAGGCTCGCAACTTTTTGGGAGGGGGTGGCGCTGTCCCACGCAGCCCGCCGGGACCCCCCCACGCGGGAAGTGCCCCTCTGCCCCCTGCCCCGTGGGCTGGGCTGCCGCGCAACCTCCGCGGGCGCGGGGCTCGTTCTGAAAGGTCAGGGAGGGCAGGAGGAAGCAGGGAAGCGGCCGTCAGGGGAGCAGGGATAGGCAGCCCGGCTGGGGCAGGGCCCCGGCGGCCCCCGAAAGCAGCAGAGCCCCCCCAGACCGCGAGCAGGTGAAGGCGGCGAGCAGCGAACAGCCCCTGAACCGCCGCTGCGCCCTCTTAAATGAGCCATTCACTTAAAGGCTATTACGGGCGAATTAATAAATTACACAGCGAATTATTAAATCCAGATAATTACAAGGAATAAGTAAGTAATCATTAGTTATCTCAGCTAATTACTGTGGGTCAGAGCAAGCGAGAATGTGAAATCCTCCTCGGGAATTGAAATTAACTTTGCACTGTGAGTCTCTCTGCTTGACATCCCCAGTCTGTAGGCACATGGCAGCTCCCCTGTGAGCTCGGCTTTCTATTTAACTTGGAGAGAATGGAAATAAAATTAAGTGGCGATGTGATAATAGGAAGCTGCTTAGAAAGCAAACGCGGTGGGTTTTATTTTTTACCTTTTACTGCCTGGAGATAGATCGCTCTCTAGTTTACCAAATTAAAAACCTGAAGCAATTAACCGACTTCTCCCAGTACCTGTCGGTCCTGCACTTGCAGATGATTAACAAACGAAAAGGCACGGAAAAGCCGGGGGGCTGAGGGCTGTATGGGGGTGCAGAGGTGCCCGCGATCCGGGAGAACCGGGCCAGGTGCCAGGGGAGCCCCTCCGCTGCCCGGGCCGAGCAGGGCTGAGGCACCAGCGTGCTTTGTTTTGGGAGACAATAAGCTGACGAGCTCTAATGAGGGTCTTCGTCTCTTCCGTTGATCTTTCGCCAGATCCTCCAGGAGCCCCCCCTTCTCCCCCAACACCCATCTACAGCATCACTTCCCGGCTTTCCTTCACGTGCATATTTTGTAAACAGCAGGTCCATAGGCGGAGATGCTCACGCTGCTCTCGACGGGCTTTGCCCGCATTAAAACAACAACAACAACAAAAACAACTGCTGTGCGTACACGGCGAGGAAAAATATCTCGGCTTCTTTGCCTTTATCAATTGCAATTAGGTGGACAGTCTTCCCCCTCTTTCCTTGCTCCAGTCTGGGATGATAATTAAAATTTAATGAAGCCTGGGAGTAGCAGAGCTCTGTCTGGGGACTGTGGAATAGAATATTTTAACTGTACATTTACACCAAGTGTCTGGCTTCAAAGACGTGACTGCTTTTAATCTCGAATTAGAAAACCATAGACCTGAAATTAAATATTAGCCACCCTCGGCTCCCCTTCCTTCCCGCCACACGGTCACGCCTGTGTTTGCCTGCGTTGCCCCACGACACGCACACATCCACGTCTCGGGTCTCCAATTACCCTCGCGTTAATAATAAATGGCTTCGCCGGGGTGCGGGTTTTCCCCTTTCTTTTCTTTTCTTTTTTTTTTTTTTTTTTTTTAATAGGGTTAATGCAATATTAATTGCTCGTAGCTGCTATAAGAATGCGCCGCGTTTTTCCAAGAACAAATCGATGGATCGGGGCGGCGAGCGCGGAGCAGGAGGGGCAGCCCCGGGGCCGCCCGGGTGAGTACAGCCTCCAGCGGGGCCCTCCGCGCCCGCGCAACTCCCGCGCCCCTTCCCGCCCCGGCCCGCGGGTCGCTGCTCCGCTGAGGATGGAGGCGGGTCGTCGTTTTCCCTCCCCAAATGCTCTCTCGGAGGAAACCCCAGCAGTGCCCACTCCCAGGACAGCCCGGTTTGCGATCCCGGCGAGGTGACCGGGGTGGGGAGGATGGGGGGACAACGTTCCCCTCCCTCCTTTATGGTTGTTGTTGTTTTGGCAGGTGAGATCCCTGAGCCCTCCCGGAGGAGGGAGCCCGGCAGCACAGAAGGTGAACCTGCCCCGCGGCTGCGGCTCAGCGCGCCCTGCAAAGGTAAAGGAGGGGCTTGGAGGGAAGAAGAGGACACCCCGCAAATCAGCGAGGCGGCGGGTGGGGGATAGAAAAAGAACAGCCCACCAGCCAAAAAAATCCCCCAGGAAAACCCGCGAGTTCCCCCAAACAGCCAGGACCCCCTTCCCAGGGCGGGGGAGTTGCTGACCTGCTGACACGGCTCCTCCGTGCGGGAGCATCCCGGAGGCCGGGCAGGGCCGGGGGTGGGCGGGCAGGAACCGCGGCCGCTGCGCGGGGTAGGTCACGCCTTCCCTGGCCCGGGGCCGGGCCCTCAGCTGGCACTTGTTGACAAAAACAAGAAAAAAAAATTAAGAGCAAGAAACAGAAAGAAACCAACCAAAACCCTGTCCCCAAACTGGCCACGACCCTCCAACGAAAACAACGGAGAGAAAACAGAGGCGTTCGCAGCGCGCTGGGCGGCAGCTGGGACACCCCGGGAGCGTGTGTGTGTGCGGGATCCGGCTCCGCAGATGCGTCCCCGCCCCTGCCCAGCTCTCCGCGGGGCGCAGCGCTGCCCGACCGGTGGTGTGGACCCCCGCGGGCGCCGGGCACTGTCTCCCGCAGCGGCACAGCCGCCCTCTGAGCCCGCCACCAGCCCCAGTGGGACGAGCCTTCGGCCTCCTCCTCCTCCTTTCCCCGCCACGGGGAACCCGTGCGGCCCTGGGGCAGGCGGAGCTGTGCCGCTGTGCGCAGGTGGCGGTGCGGGCGCGGCGCCCCGCGCAGCCCCGCGGAGTTTGCGCGGCGGTGGGGCCGGGGCTGCGCGCCCCGTCGGGCTGCGGCATCGCTCGGCGGCGCGGCGGGGCTGGGCTGGGCTCGCCTCCCCGTTTATACAGAACAGGATCATTTACATAAAGTCCTTAAGGCAAATAACTGTTGGGGCTCTAATTTATATCTGATCGAAAATTAGCCGTCATTATGCGCTCCATTAGCAGCGTCTTTAATGTGCTTCTAAGCACCATTTGTCAAGCGGCTTGTTAATATCCTTCAAGTCTTTAAAGTTGAGAGCTCATTAAAGAGTGCGCTCTGTTATTGATGTAATTTAGATGAGTTTGGAGGAGCGAGTGCGCCGCGGACAACCTGGATGAGCGGGAGAGGCTGGGGCTGTCCCGGGGCCCGGGGGAGCGGCACCCCCGGCGGGCGCTGTGGCCCCTCACGGCCGCCCCTGACGGCGGCGCCGGGCCCGGCCCGGAGCCCGCTCCGTGGCGGGGCCGGGGGAGCCTCTTCGGGCCGAGGCGGAGTAAACCCTGTTAATGATGTGCAGACGTGACTCCGCCGTCTCTCCCCCACTCCATGGGAAGAGCATAAAGGCCAATAAATTACCTCTGCTGCTTATCTGAAAATCCATCTATACTGTCGCCTTATTTTTTTTTTTTTTTTTCCCCTCCCCTCCGCCGGAGGAGATCGCGTTTGCGCCGCCCCTCGAGGGCGAGATGTGGGGCAGCGCCCTCTGGCCCTCCCGGGGGGGCCCGGAGCCAGGCTCGGCCCCTCCCCGCCCCAAATCCTGCCGAAACCAGGTACTTGTGGGGGCAACCCCGGCTGGGTTCTGTGTTCCCCCCTCCCCCGGGCAGTGCGGGTGCTGGAGAGGAGGGTCGTCCCCTGCGCCGCCATCCCCGGGCTTCCCCCGGGCGAAAGCAATAAAGCGGGTAATTAGAGTGCTAAAGACGGATGTAAATAACGGGGAGGAGGCGGCGGTGACAGGCGTGCGACGGGGCCGCTGCCCCCGGGCATGAGGAAAGGAGCCCCGCAGTGCCCGCCCCGAGGCTCTGTGAGGGGCCATCGCTGCCCCAGCGGCCGGGGGGCACCGGCGGTTCAGGAGGGACCCGTGGGAGAGTCCCCTTGTCCCCTTGGCCCCCGAACCCCAGGGCGTGTAGGGCAGAGGAGCTGCTGTTGTGGGGGGCTGCTGCAGGTATCAGCAGCCTTTCAAACCCCGCCGCAGGGGCTCCGAGTGGCCTTTCACACAGACTTCTGCCAAAGGGGTGTCTCCTTCACCCCACGGTCCCAGGGACACACGGACACCCTATTTTTCCTAGAAGTGTGATGTGTAAACAGCCACATGTGCGATCCAGCCCTGCTCAGCCCTCAGCAGGGTGGGGTGCATCCAGCCCTGGCCCTCACATGTCAGGTGGCTGCTCCTGACCAGCTGGGCATATCTTCTGTACTTTGCATGCTCTAGCACACAAAGGTGAGATGACCTGTCCTAGAGGAGCTACCACTTATATATTGGTCCCCAATGCTCTCTGGGCAGAGGAAGAAAAAAATACCCTCAAGGCAGCGAGCAAAACCACCACCATGGGTGGGCAAAAGCATGAGGCACAAAAAGCCACCAGGCGGCCCGAGGGTGACTGTGATGAGCTGTCCCTGCAGATGTGCCCTTAGTGACTGTCACCAGGAACACACAGGAGCTGCAGCACAGTGGCACAAGGCCCTGGCTGGCCTCAGCTCGCTGTGTCCGTTTGCATGTGACATCTGGGGACAGAGTCCTCTCAGGGTGTGTGTGGACACACGTGGGTGGCCTGCTGGATTTGAGGAAGGCTCACTGTGTGATGGGAAGCCCTTTCTTATCCATCTTTTCACTTACTCATAGCTTTTGCCTGTGGCACCACAGTATTTTGGAGGTAAGACCATGGAAGCAGGCGGGATAAACTTTGAGAATGCACATTTTTTAGGGAGGACAATTACAGGGAGATAGCTTTGTCTGTATTGAACAAAGCCATTCCAAACCAGGACGTCATAGGCTTGCTCATGCCAGAGGAGGAGGGAAACCCATGGAAGAGACTAATGTTATGACTATGCCAACATTTTATAGCAGCAGTGGCTGCAGCTTTTACAAAAGCAAAAGGCAGTTCAGTTTCTTGCCATATTTTGAGGGCAGAAGTTGTGGATGTGCAGCAGCAGATGACCCATGTCCTGTTCTCACCTTGGACACGCTTGTGGGGGGGCTTCTGGCAGTGGCACATGTGGCAATGCCTGCTGGGCAGCACCAGGGAGGTCCCTGGGCCAAAGAAAGGTGTGATGAGCAGGGCTTGTGCAAAACTCGGCATAATAAAAGCCTCCACCCACAGGTACGCACAAACATACAGACAAAGCAGATGTTAGGTAAGAAAAACCCAAAATATGTCACCTTTTGAAATAGTTTTTACATCTTGAGTTGCAAAATTTCTTTCCTGATTGTTCTTCCTTTTAGAAATACAGGTTCTTTAAGAATAGAGTCATAAAATGCAGCATCTTTAAAAATGACTGTGAATGGACACATCTGGTGCATGATAATAACCCTCCCAAATTTCTACCACAAAAAGTGTCTCACCATGGTGAAGCCAAGGGCATGGGATCCTTGGAGACCACCCAGTTCAGCCCCACTGGAGCCTGGGATAGCACCACAGGTCAGCATCTCCTGGCTGTGCCTGCAGCAGGGAACAAAGCAGGGCAGGGCACCAGGCTGGCACAGACAGCTCTGCCTCGGCTGTGCTGGCTGGAGCTGATGAACACCTGCCCAAGCAATGCCTGCCATGGGCTGGGCCAGGGTCTGCTCCAAGCAGGCTGCTCTGTGGCGCCCATGCTGCTTTGGAGAGGCAGGGGAACAGAGGAAGGGCATCAGCCATCACACAGTGCTGCTTGGCCCCAGGCTGGTTCTGCAGACTGACAGGGATGCAGCCCTCAGAGACCACCCACCACTTACCTAAAGCTTTATCTCTTCTGCAAAGCCTCTTTCTTCCCTGTTGGGGAGGTCAGACTGTGTTTGGCCCAGATATGAAGACCCACCAAGCTGAGCTGCTTTGTCTCCCTGCCCCAGGCAGCAGCACTTCCAACTCGTGGAATAGTCTGGATTAGAGCCAGACAGCTGCTGGGCTCATGCCCCCACGCAGGTTTGCCAGGCAATGGCACCAGGACTCGGTGAGGTTCTGACCCCTCCAAGGACCCTACTGCCCATCCTTTGGATGATCCCAGAGCAGCCCTGCATCCCAGTGGCCCCACACATGTGCTGATGAACAGGGATGGGTCAGGCATGGGATGGGGCCGCAGGACTGCTCTCCCAGGCAGCCCATGGGGATGGAGCATGAGGCAGCCCTGGGAAGGTGGGGAGAGGGTTTTCCTTCTTTTAGACAGCTGTTAAAATGTTTTCATTTAATCAGCCACAGCACACACGGCTCAGTTAAACAGCTGGCACCCGGGCTGATGTATGGGGATGTGTAATTTTGATTCCTACCTTTCTGTTTCAAAGCTGTGTCATTTTCAGCACTTTGATCCAGAGACTAAACTTATTGTGGCATATTTATGTATATGACATTTTCGTTCACTCATTTATTTATTTATTTCTGCGAAACACAGCACTGACAAGGTGCTGAGGCAGAGGAGCTCTCTGAAGGAAAACACACGGTCCAAACTCCAGCATGTACTCCAAGAGTCCTGTTTTATACATGTCACAGACTCCAATGGCAGGAGCAGTGGCAAAGTGTGGAAGAGCTCATGCAGGAAAAGGAAAAAAAACAGGCTGGGGGTGAGTGACAGTGTATTTAATGGTGCTTTCCAATGGATTGTGTTTTAGTTTCATAAGGACACATTTTTCTAGAGTTTTACAATTCTTTCAGGGTCATTATGGAAACTCAGTGCTTTTACCCCTCCCTGATAGCAGCACATTTATCCCCACAACACTCCCAGGAAGCAGGGATGTGCTGCTATCCAACCTTACAGCAGAGGAATACAGAGAAGTTCAGGATGGATGAGGAAATGGATAGAAGTTCCCCAAGTCCTAAGAGGGCTCTTAGACCTGGGACCAACCCTGCCCCATCTGACAATACCTCCAAAAAGCTGAACCAGTACCTTCCTTCAATATCTCACTCCCAGGATACTGGCAGTATGAGATACTCCATGAAATACCATTTTGTCTCAGAAGCACAGCAGTTTTTTTAAAGCCCAGCCTCAGGTGTACTGTGGAGGGGAGGTGAAAGCTGACTTCCCTTAATTTGGGCGTTTATGCTGGTGTCAGATAAGGCACAAACTCTGGCTGACATCAGAGGATGAAGCATAAATAAATTCTCTTTCCTGGGGATTTCAGTACATGTGGTTTTCTGCCTTTTCCCTTGTGTGGGACACACATGGGTTGTGTCATGTCTGTTGTCCACTCCACTGCACAAAACCTGTGGGGCTATATCCACAGCTAAACCCCTTCCCCATCTGTTCCTTTGGCCTGAAGTGGGCTTAAAACACTTTTAAAACTGGTTTGAAGCTGGGGAGGTACAAACAGAGGCACAAACAGACAGAGACAGCCTTGTGGAGGGTGGTTCCCCCAGGAAGGGAAGGGGGAACCAGGCAGCCAGGTCCCATCCACGACTGAGCAACCTGAGGAAGAGATGCTGCTCCTGGAGATATTTCAGCACTTGGGGCACCTCCTTCACCCTTTCCTGCCTCCCAGACAGCTTCTGGTCCAACAGTCCTCATCCTCCCAGTGCAGCAGCAGCCTGAATGCAGCTCTGGTGGCTGAGGCTGGCACTTACTATGTGGGTGCTCCTGTCCATGGACACAAACAGTCCTGTTACCCACATGGAAGCAGGACAACTCATTTCTGCAGAAACATTTTAAACGTCCTCAGCAACAGTTTCAGAAGGTCTTGGACTTCACACTAAGAGAGCCCTGACATGTTAAAAATGTAACTGGGAAAACCCAAAAAAAAAAAAAAAGTAACTCCTTCCAAAGCAACAGAGGAACTGCTGGGACTGTTCGTTTCTCATCTTTGGAAAAGACTCTGACTCATACACCTCCAAACTGAACCCCTGGGCAGTGCTGACACCAACTCTCCCTTCACCCCTCCAGATCACTTCCCTTCTTTGACCCTGTGGGTGTTTGTGAGCCAAGTCTTCTTGCCCAGAGGAGATCACCAGGGCTGCTTCCTCAGGCTTTGTGTCAGATCTCAGTGAGGTCTAAACCATGTGCATGTTTTAGGCATGACAATCTTTGAACTATCCCTGATTGAATAGAGAAAAATCAGAAGCTTTTCTCATGTAATAGTACCTTACATCTGAAGGAAGAAAACCACCTGCAATTACAGGAGAAATATAACACTGAATGTGGCTCATTTTCAGTCCAGGCTTTCTAGGAAGAAGATGTTACTCCACCTTTCCTCTCAGTTCAAAATTGTCTGGCTTGCCTTGATCTGGGAAAGCAGTGTGCTCAGATTACGGGCAAATACGATAAATCAACATCTCAGAACATGTGTAGTTCTTTATTTTGAGGTACCTGTAGGCATTTTTGGCTGGCATTTCATCATACCTCAGTCTTCTTTCTACTGAGGCAGAATCACTCTGATACTGTAAAACAACATTGCTTGCTACCTTACACCCTAGGCAGTGAGCTGTAACTAAGATGCACCTGTACAACCTGGTATTTTTTCTGCCAAACACCTCTGCAAAGCCAGCTGCATGACAGTGTCACATATATAAGTCATTGAATTGCCCTGCTGACACCCCCTGGTTAGAAGTACCCCGCTTTTCTGAAGCTGAAAATCCTCCTGGAGTACAAAACTGCCAGAAGAATACAAACTGCAATTACAAATTTTAACTTAATACACAGTTTTTATGTGTTCATTTCAATATAACATTTCAGTGGCAAATTTTTCCATTGTGTGTCATTCAGTCATGTTGGGACAATTTGTTAAACAATGTAGAGGCATTTCATCATGGAACAACATCTGAGGTGATTTACAGTTATCTTTAAACAGCACACCTGTAAATTGCTATAAATAATTCTAATCCTTATAAAGGAGACATTAGGGTGCTCCCAGACAGAGGGAATTAATAGGGAAGCAGTTGTGGATGATCCTGTACAATACACAGGCCTGCCCAGTCCACAGACAGGTCTGAAAGGGAAGTTGTGGGAGGTCCAATCAAGTTGTGGAATGACAGAGTTTGGAAGGCATTTAGCAACAGGTTGGTGTCCAGAGATCAGTGACAATCTAGGCTTAAGTACCTTTGTTTCTCTTGAGGCTGTAATGGAATTTTTACAGTAAGATGTTTGCAACAAAGCTTAATTTGAAAGAGCTTCTCATTTTTACTCCTCATCTGTATCATGTCTTCATTCAGCAGCAAGGATAAAATGAAGGAAGGCTGTGAAGCATTGGAATTGTGGAGACAGAGGGAAGACTTTGAATGAAGGTGAAGAAAGAAAACAATGGGTCTAAGGAAAAGTGGGAGAGAAAGAGTAAATGGGGAAAGGAGACAGTAGGGTCAAAAAGATCAGATTTACTGTAATTTGTGTGTCAACCCAGGCCTTTTTAGGTGGGGGGTGAGATTCTGACTTAGTTCTGCTATGAATATCCACCTACCTGAAAAAAGATTTATTTCTTTTTAATGATGCAATCCTGTATGTGGAAAATGGTGAAAAAAGAGGATCAAGCTCCTAACCAAGGACTGGCCATGGCAAACCAGACAAAACATGTACAGTACTTACCCCAGATGAGTGATCACCATGTAGGGAGGCAAAAAACCAGCTATGATGGCAGAACCACGTCAAACTATGAAACAAACCTTTTCAGCTCATGGTGCGGTTACGAACACTTGCCCTTCAGTGGTGTTGAAGATGATTTCCAGGTAGAAATTCAAAAGGCCCCAGTACAGTGATCAGAAAAGGTATGGTGACCCATAATTTGGGGCTATCACATGCAGGCTTTTACTTCAGCTTGCAATACCTGTGAAGACATTGAAACCTTTGCTTCAGAAGTCAAGAGCTGACTTATCCTTCTGTTACAGCAGAATTGTCACAGGAAGGAGCTTTAGCAGACACCTGGAATGGTCTTCAAAGGCTCAGAAATCAGAGGAAAAAGTAGAAGAGCCTCCTCTTGTCTTCCTTGAACACAGCTCTGACCTACATCTGAGATTAGACTGAACCAAACTCACTCCATTTTAGAGGTGCAATAGCCTCTTCCTGGCTCATGTAGTCAACACTACAACAGGACCATGAGTCTGGGTTTGGTTCCACAGACTCTTTCAGCTGATTAAGACCACTATATATTTCCAGCACCTTTTTCCTTTGAAAAAAGAGTTAACTTCAGTCTCACAGTCCTGAAGATATTTCACTCTTGTCTGATATTAAGAAATGTACAACAGGGACTGCAGAGATGAATCACAGCATCTGATGGGGAGATTAAACCCAGCAGCTTTCAAGGGAAAGCACATTGCCTCACTGATGGAAATGCCCCAGCTCCCTACAGTGGGACGTGGGATTCAGGAAAAACAGAGAGGGTGACTAAGGCAAGCATACTTCTTGCAAATATATTAGTTTAGTTTTTTTAATCTTTTACTTTCCTCGCCTTTATGGCTTGGTTTTTTTATTTACTTTGTATAGACTAGGAAGTTTTGTGGCATAGATAGTTTCATAAAGTTATTTTCTAGGCAGGTTCCACAATCCTGAATTTTCTAGTCAGGAAGAAGGAGATAAAAACCCTAGAATATGACTTATATGAGTGACCCCACCTAGGGATACTGATTAAACGTCACCTGCTCCAAGGTGGCCTGGTATGTGTGTGTGGAAATGCAGTTTCAAGCAGGTGTTCATGTTTCTGCCAAAAGCAGTGCAGAGCCTAAATGTGTCGGTGATGTTGCCCTCCAAGAACAGAGGTTTGTAGAGGCAAAGTAAAAGCAAAGGCCTAATTAATCAAAATATTCTAATATCACAGGGCTCCTCTGAGAATCAAGTCTCAGCAGATGTGAAAGCTCATTGCAATTCAGAATGTAAAAGTTAAAGGGGTTGCTGTGAGAGAAGCAACCAGGAGGGGGAAAGCAGGTAATCCTGAACTTCCTTTATCCTAAATAAATTTTGGTTTAATATGTACTGCAAGCAGCTATCAGTGCCAAGGAATATTTTTTCCTGGTACTTGTGTGGAAAGAGAGTGTCTAATTTCCTCAGCCAAGTGACACTGAGGAGCTGGGAGGCAGACAGCCCTTATGAAAGCAAACAGCAAAGAACAGCAGTGACCACTGGGCTTCAGGGAGGGCTCTTTGAAGATGTTTTTAAAGGCATTGCTATGGTTAAGTCCAGATTTAAGTCACTACAATTGTAAACTGTGAACTTGTGGCGAGATGGGACAATGTTTTCTGAGAGTCCAGGAAGACCAGGAGCGGTGTTGCCAGGGATAGAACAGCTCAGTGCAGGAGGCAGCAGCTTTTCAAAGCTGATTTACCTCTGTGTATGGATAAGTATGTCCCAAATGAGGGGCTGGATGTGCCAGTTACAAAAGCTGCCTCCCAGAGACAAGGGCTACTCTCATCTGTCCATCTGGTCCGTAGGAGATCTCAATCCTAGCTGGGTTTAGAGCTGAGTCGGAGTCAGGAGCTACTGCCATTCCCAGACACTCCTCTTAGGATGCTCAAGTTCCCAGCCTCTGGCTCATCCAAGGCTACAGAAAATCTACTGTGCACAGGTTTTCTGTCCCATGTCTCTCATGCTGCAGGAGACCAAGCTGCAGACTATTTGAGACCAAGTTGCTGGGACTACTTGAGCCTTGTCCCCCCCAGCTCCTGGGGACTCCAGGCCTGAGGAGTCAAAAGAGGGCTCACACATGGAGCTCTCTAACCCATTAACATGTTTATCTTCAAAGACAGCACACACATTCCATCTACTTGTAAGCATTTGTGTGGCAAATTATGAAGGCATTACGAAGTTATGATGTCAAACAAGACACAGGTTTGTAAAAAAAAAAAAAAAAAAAAAAAAAAAAGAAAAGAAAAAAGTCCTCATTATCTTCTTTGTAAGAGCTGTCTTCAGAAATACCTGACTGAATCACAGGACAAAGTCCTTGATGCACACTGCTTCTGAGGGCTGAATTCTTACCTCATAAGTAATAGCTGAACCTCACAGAAATACTCAAGATTTTAACATATTTATTCATTTTTTACATGTATAATATTGCTTCTTTTAGTTGCAATCTACTTTTTCCTAACAGGAAACTAACATGTGGCTTTAGTAATACCTATCATCAATCTTATTTATTCCATCTATTTCCAGGTAATTATATATAGGGTATTTCTTAGTCTATATTCGGATGGCCTATTTAGAGATGAATGGATTCCTTCCAGAATGGCAATGACCTTTCTGTGACTCAAACATTAATTTTCTAAACGGCATCACAGGTGAAATACCTTATACATCATCATAATTAACAAGATACACCCTATTAATGATCGGAAAACATGGTTTTCAAAATTATAAACACAATTCTTTCTGAGGTAAAACCTTCCTCTCTGCTACAAAGTGAAACCTACTAAAGCCCTACTCAAAAAGCAACCTTAATTGCCAGACTAGCATATCCTAGGTACCCACAAAATGTAGATTTTAGAGACATAACACTTCAGAGCTATTCAGATATTCATCTGCTATAATATGTTTGACAAGTCTCTGGTTTGAAATGGACTGGCATTACAGGCTAAATTGATCTGCTTGCTTTCCTAACTAAATTCAACTCTGCCTGTGATTTCTGAGAGCACAGTAAAAGTTGTAAACTGCAATCCATACTCTCCTATGAGTCCTCCTCCCTGATTGCAAATTAAGGGTCAGGGAATCAGGTACTTTCTGGGAAAACCTGGAGGAATGATAAAGAAGGAGTGAAGGTGGAGAATAACTGTGTTCCATAAGAGGAGCTTCTTAAAGGAATTAAAACACCTCTCATGGAAAGAGACAATGTGAGCTCTGGTTTCTGCAGATCTTACGAGCAAGACTGTGTCTGATGAGAGATCAGCAAAGGGAGGTGATGCTGTAGAGCACTGCTAATTCAGAGTGGTAACTTTTCTTCTGCAGCAGCACTGAGTGGATACTTCAGCCAAGTACAGTGAGCACTGTGCTTTCAGCTGGGGTGTGTGAGGTGTTCACCAGGCTGCCGTGACCTGTGCAGCTCTGACTGCTCCCAGGAGCTGAGAGCTTTATTCCAGGATCCTGTCCTAACAATGACGTAGGGAACAACGTCCTGCCTAACCTCCTGGCCCCATTGATTTGAAGGGGGAAGAGCCTTTGTTTTCCCACTGAAAAAGTCTGCAAGGGGCTGAACAACACCTGCATTCTGCCAGACTGAGAGTCACTCATCGGACAAATTGTTCCTGGGATGGGAGACAGGTATATTTAGCACAATAAACACAATTTGCTCCTAAAGCTTCCTGACTTTCAAGAACAGAACTCATACTTAGATTGCTATAGGATGATAAATTTCTCCTTATTTTTATTAAAAGCTGCATGATGAAGTATCAAAAAGTATGGGAGAGTTAATGCTCTAGGGGATTAATTAATGACCATTTTTCACAAGCATATCAGAGTTATCATGTAGTAATGAGTACAGATTGGCAAAAAATAGCGAAAATCACGGATGCTATTTAACATAACTACACAACAACTTTTGAGACACAAAACCAGAATGTTCAGTTCCTGCAGAAATGTACATGGGATTAAAAGCCATTAAGAATTTAGAAACTTGCCCTTGATAAATTGGTGTATTTTCTAGAATATTGTCACAATTTACATTATTTATTCTTACTGTGAAGGCCAAATTCAATTATGTAATTTCTTTGGACAATATTTTGATAAAAGAAATTCCAAATATCTAAAATTAGCAGTCATGCTATACTTACAAAGATTAGAAAAGCTTGTAGATTACCAGGATTTTAAGATATTATTTGAAAAATTGTGCTGGTTTTAGAATGTTTTTCTTATTTCAAATCAATACTATTAAAATATAAGGGGAAAACTTAAGGGGTAAACAATACAGATGTTTATATTTAATTCGTAGTCCTGTTTATCTTTCTGGTTTCCATAAAATGTTTACCTCATTTTAAGACTGAGCAAGGAGATTTGTTGCCTATGTGTGTGCACAATTGCATGTGGGAATATTTCTATACAACTTTTCAGCCTTGCAAAAGCCTTCTAAATTAACATTGTTATAATAAGCATGGTGTTCAGACAATAAAGACCTAGAAACAAAAGAACAAAATTATTTAGCTATTTGTATTTAGATTACATGTATACAGCATTTTGGATCAAAAATAGTCTAATAAGACCTGGTTAATGATACATTTTTACTATTCTTTAACAGGGAGAAACCCTATTGTCACATGTCAACCACATACTCAGATTACAATCCTGAAGAAAATTGTGAATTGAGTTATTACTATGGCAAAAGCTAATGCTTGCTCAAACACCATCATAAAACCTGATTATAGGTCTAATGGACCTTGCTACAAACTCTGAGACTGGAAACCTCCATTAAGAGAAAGGAATGGTTGGCTGTTGGGAGTGATAAAGCTTTCTTTGTTTAGTTTAAAAGAAGGGGTTTTCTAATATGTGAAATTATGAATCATCAACTTTTCTAAATAAAATTCAAAGGTTACAAATTCTGTTTTTATGTGTATTTTGCAAAGTGATAATTTCCATCTTCTGTCCTCTAACTCTTCCTAATGCCAACACCAATAGCAGCAGGCTCTGAGGACTCTTGAGTCCTCTGAGGACTGTGAAGACTACAGGTGTCAGTAAAAAAATTATTCAAATTACAGATGCTTTTTTTGACAATAGCATTTTAATGACAAAACCTTTGCTGAAATTCCTACTTTGCTGCACCACTCTTCAAGGATTTTCCTGTATTCATTATAAATCAGCTTCTCTGTCAATAAACAGGCATCCTCTAGAATAAAAAACAGCACATAGAAAAATACAAAAATGTCAGAAGTTTATGTGTATACATTGATATCTACATGTTTTATATTTGGGGTTGGCATCTAATTAATCAGATTTGTTTCTGTCACAAAGGTTTATTTTTGTAAATTAAAAGTAATTACACGATCAAAGGCAATTACATTCTAAAACTGGGAATATGTGTAAAAAAATGGAGGGAAGTGTGAATTCATTCATTTATGAGCAGGAAAAATATAATTATTTAGACATAGTAATACAGAGATGGTGTGTAATTGCCTGTCAAAATCAGGTTAAGTATTGATGGCAATGACATTTTGTAAAAATCAGCAGATTGGCATAAAGTCTGTGGATTAAGAGCAAATACTGTACCAGGAAGATCTTGAACTGGTGTCTTGGACAGAGGCTCACAGAGACTTTGAGGCACTTGCTTCTTTACCAGGTTCTGATATCAAAAAAAAAAAAAAAGAGTGCATGAATGTTTTAGACTTACAACAATTTTAATGGTTAAAAGGCCTATATGGTTCAATTGAAAAATAGGACCTACAGAAATAAGTCACAAGAAAAGGAAATCTAAAAAATACAGAGGTGAGTCATGTAAGATATAATCCTAGAAACACAGAACTGACAGGGGTTTCTGGTCTCATTTCTTGCACTCCTGTGGAGCAGTTCTCCAACAGGACAGGTCTGGGTGGGACCAGCTGAGGAGCCAACAAGGGAGATACATTTGGGAGAAGATGATGGCCAAGACAGCACTGAAAGATGGCAGGCAGGAGAACACCATGCAGTGGAGGAACTGAGCAGTGCAGGAAGCAAGAGGAGGCTGTGACTGCTCAGTGGGGTCTTCCTCATGGGATGTAATCAGGGAACAGGTGGCTGGGAGGCCATGGCTTGACTCTGCAGTTCTTGACAGCCACAGAGTTCATTTGCTCCAGTGATGGTGTCTCATTCCTTCCTTGCTCAATTTCCACACCAAACTCCCACCTCCTGGATGCACTTTCTGCTCTGTTCCCAGGGACTCTACAGCAACATACCTCCCTCTGCCTCATTCCACCTACAACATCCCTAGGGCATTGTTCCTTATTTTGGGAACCACTGATCTGCTTCATCTTCTCAAATAAAGAAAGTGCACATATATATCTAGTCCACCCTTGACATCTATTCTCCAAGGCTTCTGATGAAGGCTGTTTCACAATATCCATATCTCTCTGTTTCAGTGCTTCACAGCCTTATTGCTCCATTTCTTCCCTAATACTTAAGATAAATATTTATTGCAAATTAAACTGATTTTTCTCTTGTTCTACCTTTTGCAGATACAAAGAGCAATGGAACAGCCCTCTTTCAGAATAACTCCTTATAGCTTGAGAGACTATTTTCCTTTCTCTAATCTTCTCTTTTGGAGGCTAAGCAAACACAGTCTCTTCAATATTTGAAACGAATTCATGTTTTCTTAACTGTATCCTCCTCAGTTTGACACTACCTCTTTGCATTGTGATACCTAAAACTGAACTTTAGCTTTCAGTCACAGTGATACCAACAGTGTTTGTTTGGCATCATAATTTAACTCATGGCCCAAATGAATCATCCAGTTCTGGTGGGGGTTAAAAATAACGTTCGAAGCAGTGTCTTTGCTGGTGCAATGCCTGGAACAGATTAAAACTACTGGACCACTCATGACTCAATAAAATTTATGTTTTTCCAATTCACAGGCTTTTATTAAGTATAGTTGCTAACAAGGACTTTATCCATAATTGTATACAATTAAGAAAAGGAGAAGTAAATCTGTGAAGAATATCTGAGAATTAGCATTCCCATATGGAATCTCATTTTGTATGAGGGCAGTGCGTGTGTTAGTGGTTCACAATGTATTTAACAATATAGTTATTCCAGGTAACACATTCTGAAACCAGGCTTAAAGTAAATGAATGGGAATTCCTTTCCTAGTAGACAAGGTGTTAAATGAAAAAAATCTAATAAAACGTGCACAGCTCGGTTTGGTTTAGAAATTCAGCCAGTGGCAAGCAGCCCAGAGCCCCAGGCAGTCCAGAAGTGCTCACAGGGCTCAGAACTGCACTCTCCCACCCCAGCTTCACACCAGTGCAGTGTTACTGCTCTTTCCAGTGGATGCACTTTGGTGGAAAAGTGGCGCAAAGTGGGTGACTCAAGCCCAAAATGTGGCTGAGTACAGCAACATCTGTGTTTCCAGGCAAACACACAGAAAAGTGTGTCTCTGACAGCTACACACTGTCAGAGACAGTGCAAGAGATGGTGCAAGAGACAGTGGCGATGTGCACATGACAGATGGGGAGTTACAGCAGAAATTGCTTTTCTCATGCACCTTTCAGCCTTTTGCCTTCACACTTGGGCACCAAGCTATTATTGGCTGATTAACAGCTCTGCCCTCCCAGCACATATTAAGCATATCAAGGATAACTGATGGAATACTGAGCCATAAATGTTTTCTTGGCATTTCTTTGGCCTATGCTATTTGGAAACAATAAAAGCATCTCATATTCATAATGATAATACATATATAACACCACAGATCACACCATCAAGCATTCTCCTTCCATCTTATTGTACAAAATGTGGAGATAACATTAATATGTATTATTAGAATGTAAATATAATTAATCATAATAGGATGTCCCTGACAGATTACCACTGCTGTTGATAAAATAGAATTAAAATTGTCTGGTCAGATTTTCAGCTAGAATGCAGCTAGAATTGGCATTTCTGTTCCTTCTGATTCTATGTGTCTATCTACAGAATGCTACATTTCTAAAAATCTCATTATTTCATGATGTTTTTGGGAGAAAAAATTGCAGAGCTGCAACTCCTTTACATTATATGATTAGTGAAAAGCCATACAAAAGAAAGAAGGCCACACTCACAAAGACTGAAGCTACAACTAACTCCAGAGAGGATAGGAATTTTAGGCGCCATTCTCTCAAAAGATTATAAAGAAAATGAAACAGACAAGACCCGAGACTGCATGCCCATGTAATGGGAATCCATTCAAATCCAAAATTTGCATTATTCAAAGACTGTTGGACTTTATTAAACAAGAATTCTACTGAAAGCTCCATGAGATGGTGAAGTCATAAGAGGATTATTGTTTCAGGTATATATTTTCAGCTGAAACTAGTTTGAAAAAAAATAATTTTTTTTGAAAAGATGACAAAAGTAAGAGTGAGCATAGCAAGCATGAGGTGACCCAGAAACCATTTTTCACTGTGTTTTCAAAATAAAAAAAATGAGGTAGGGTCTACTGCAAGTGGGAGGTGGTGGGCTTGTATACAAAGCAAAGGCTTCATTGTGCACTGCCACCTCATCACTGGAACCCCCTGCTGCAGGATGCTGAGGATGCAGCAGTTTCCTGTGGGCTCAAGAAGTGCCATGGCAAACAAATAGAGGGAAAGCCCACAGGCTCTCCTACTCCTCCACTACAGCTCACATGCTTAAGCAGAATCCTCCAACACATCACCTCAAACGAGATATGGTAACAGATAACATGCTGTTATGTTCTCACATGGATTCAAGTGCCTGTACACAAACAAGGCCCTGTTTGCAACTCCTGCTCATGAGACTGACTATAGTGTACATACTGAAGTAGTAATATAAAGCAACACGGCATTTTCGTTACACTTTTCTTCCTTTAACAGAATTACTTCCATGTATTCAGATCCACCATCAGCCAATACTGCATTTTTTGTCACAAAAGGGAGAGAAAGCAAGACTGCTTTGAATCTATTACCATGTTGGTGATACGCAGCTGATGAGATAGAGCCCATTATGGTATTTTTAAATTTACTTGAATTTTTAAAGGTCACACAACTGCTTTGAGTTATGTAATCTGAAGAATGATGCAATGGTGTAGGAATAGAGTAGAAACTAATATGACTGCCAACAACATGCTAATCCCATACTTGAAGATGATCTTTCTACATATTCTGTCTTGATAAATGAAAAGTGATGCAATGCCTTTTAGAAGCACGTTGGACATACCTGTTTAACCATGTTTCCTGACTTGGATCACTTGGAATGGAGGCAGTTGTACTTAGAGGTTTTATTAATATAAAGATTAACGAATTTGTACAATTTGGGCATGCAAACCATTTCTATCAGGCATATTCCATTTAGAATAAGCAGTAAACCATATATAAGGGTTGTGTCAAAGTTTACTGAATAGGGCCCTTGGTAGCTAATGTAACATTTCTCCAACAAATCAAAGGTATTGTTCTGTGCTCACATGAATATACAGTAGCCATTACCTTAAATTTAAAACTCACTGTGAGCAGCAAACACACTGTGGGGATATGAAGGCCATATTGTATCAGTGGAGTCTGCAGAGATTTTCTTCATATGGCTTTGCCTGGTTGAAATACATGTAGCAGTTGAAAGCTACAGGGATTACTTTTGAATAGTCATCACAAAGGTTGATTATATTCGTATATCATTTAGCTGGGCCCTGCAGGCTATTATTCCATTAGCTGCGCTGGCCCTGCACTGTCAAAAAGTTGATCGTATAATGTAAAAAGGGTCCATGCTATGTTAAGGTATGTGGAGCAACTTGAAGCAGCAATCTTTTAAGAGCAGTACAGCTCTGTACTTGAAGGTAGATTGCATTTAAAATAAATACCCTCAAAATGGAATAAGTACAATAAACCTACCTCTGTTTCCCATTTTTCCTTCTTCGAATAGGCTGTGTATAATCTGAGTAAGTTAATTGCACCAGGTAAGATATTGGCTATGGAGTATTTTTTCATGCTTACAGCCAAGGAACTACACCTAAAAAGAACTGTGTCTTTACACGAAACCCTCATGGAAACGACGTTTCTGGCGAAATAGGTTTGCTGATTATGCTTCCCTTGCACATGCAAACACACACACATTTTCTTCCAGTGCTTAATAAAATGGATCTTCAGACAGTTCCATTATGTGGATGCCTTAATATTATTTTATGCTAAAACAGGGACAGCACATTAGATTGAAAGCATCTTACTGTTCCAGGAGGCAGAGCAATCATGGACTACCCCTAGATAGCAAATGCTCCCATTGGGGAAACATTGCCAACAACACAGGCTAAATGAATCACAGCAGTTATTAATCATGGGCATTTGGAAAAGCCACACATAATAGAGATGGACTCTCAAGATGAGGAAGGTTAGAAGATGGGACCGAGAAAAAGACAGAAGATCATCCAATTGCATTTTAGAATAAGTTTATGGATGAGTATTTGCTTCAGTACAGTTGTGCCTGTGCTTGCCTCTGTCTTTCTAAGCAGGCAGAGAAAGAAACAATTTAAGTGCCTCGGTTCTCTCAGCTTTCAGATCCTTGAAGGACAACTTGGCAAAAATAAATAAATAATAAACATGCAAATACAAGACCCTTGGGGCTTACAGCCTAGTGGAAGTGAGACAGTGCTTCTTTTATTAGACAAAGTTGTCTAATTTAGATTGTAAAAGCAAGAGTTGGTTCTCTTTCAGCACACCATATATATTATTCAAGGCAATGAATGAGTCTTTATGAGTACAAATGGGAGCTTTTAATGAACTACAGCAAGCACTTGAGCAGGTAGGCTTCCCTGAATAAAGGCTTCACAAAGGGGCAAGTTTATGAATGAGAAGCAGAATTTATTTTACAAGTTTTTGAAGAGCCTATCCAGACAATGGCACTATAAGGAAAGTCCAAGGTTTTTCTGGTTTGGGTGAGAAAACCTAACAGGAATATGAATTTTTCCCTAACAACTTCCATTGTTTACTTACTCATATTCTCTCTTGATCTTAAATTTCTCAGTTCTGTGCATTGTTATACATTCATCTGTGACATCTTTTACATAAACAATTTGTTGACTATCAATTTTAAGTAACAGGTCTATCAGGCCAAATTGTTGACTGTAGATAGAAAACCAGGGATTTTCTCAAGGCCAAAATATGACACCATGTCTTTTGTGTATCTGGAAGTTAGAGATCACAAAAATTCTACACAAATATGGGCAACACAGAAAAATCAGCTTTGGAAAACAATCATCAAGAAGGTAACTTCAAACATGAAGAAAACTGAACAAAATTGATGCCAGTTTTTTTATAATTTTACCTTCACTGTCGACAAATACTACATGAAATCCAATCTGTAAACCTAAAATTTCAGTACAGCATCAAAGTCTCTGGCTCGACTTTGCCATTTAATGTCTTGAAATATTCTCAGTCTAAGGCAAAGTTTTCCAGCAGCACAAAGCAGGTGAGCATCTGCCCAGCTGGTTAATCAAAGTTTCCACAGTGCAAAGCAGAATTCCCAAACGGCCTAGAGAAGGGTTTCTTTTTTTTTTTTTTCAGCCCCTATCCAGATGCAGAATGATCACAGTTGCAACCTACTTGCTGTCTCCTAAAGACATGACAGGTCCTGGGGGGACCTGCTGATAAAGCAAACTTCTGAGCAAAGGGTGTCTGCTTACTCTTGTGGTAGAAGCCAAACTCACTCTTGGCTACCCTGAGGAGCTGGTGAGGAGAGAACACGCAAGGAGTATAGAGACATTTCTATTACCTCTATCTTTGCCTATCACTAAAGACTGAGCCTGAAATCTACTCAGAAATCCATATGAAAGGAAAGCCTTACCTTGCCCACAGAAGGGGCAGTTTATTGTCTCAAAGAATGTCTGCCAGTATTTTTAGAGGCATTCCTATACACTTTTACAGAAATGTGTCTATCTCAATGATATTGCATCAAAGTTTTAACACAAATCTTTAGAGTTATGAATGAAATCTACTCTCAAAGAAGCAGGAAGTGGGCTGATGTTTTTGACAACATATTGATCGTAACAGAAGCAGTATATTTGTTCCTAATTTGTGTGCAGAATTATCATGGCTACATCACTTAAAAAAAGTGAAGCCAGGTATATTGAGTGCTCAGTAAATAAATAAAGTACAGTAGCTGTGAAAACAGGCACAGTGACAATTCTGACATCAATTCATAACAAAGCCACTACACTGAAAAATTCTTGCTGTCTTCCCCCAATTCACTATAGTCCTTGTACTGTAAATTTAAATTATCTGCTGGAGAATCTACATTTTGAATTTACTGTGCAACTTTTGTGTATGACTACACATAGAACCTCATCCTTTTTCCTTTACTCAGACATAGTGCATTTTGTCTGTTAAATACCTGGTATAAAGGCACAATTAAAACCTGCAAGACAGCATAGTAGGACAGTTCATACTTGCCTTTTGTGAACATCATCTTCTACCCACTGAGCAAAACACTGAGCAGAAGAGCTACTCACGGGCAGTGTATAATATTTATTTCTGAATATGTAGCTTGATGTGTCTTCAAAGGACCTGGCTGTCACAGAGTGGTTAGCACTCCTTTTTCTGAAATTCAGGTTCCTTAAAGGTGCCCCAGGGGAGGAAAGCTGGGAAACACAGCTTACTTAAACACATCCTCTTGCTTAACCATATGCTATCACCATACCGAGGTTCAAATACAGTATCAGACTGCTCTGACTTAAAATATCTCTGATTTTCATTCTTTCTGCTCTATCTCTGTACTTTGACATGAGCATCCTGTGTAATTTTGTTGAGAGTTTCTTGTTCTACAGCTCTCACTCTTTATGTTTTGGTTTGGCTCTGCTGTTTTATGGTCTCTAAAAGTTTACCTGCTCTTCTATAATTACACTTCTAAGAGCGCTTATTTGTGGCTGAGACTTTCAGCATCTCCAGTGATGACTCTGCCTGGTGGCTTCCAAACTGGGGTTTGCAAAAAATGGTGGTTTGTCATCTGAGGTCTCTGTAATGCAGTTTTTTGGGTTTTTTTTATTGCCTGGGAAACTGTCTTCCAAGAGCTTAGCCAAAGGTATCATCTGGGTACAGAAACAGAAGCTAGTAAAGCAGAGAAATCCTAGCGATGCATCTGATACAAGAAAAAAAAGGAATGCCATGGAGATTTTCTTTCTCCTTACCTGACGTTAACTTTACATCTTCTAAGGCACCCCAGGCATGAGCGCATCCTCTCTGCCTGAGGAGATGCAGGGAAGTGCCTGGAAGATGATGCTCTTTAAAAAGAAGGTATGGACTCCCTCATGGAAGTATCAATTTTCCTGTGACTGAACTTGTCTGGGGAGAATATGTCTCCCCTCTAAGACTGAAGAAAAGTGCTCCTAACTTATCTTTTAAAAATAACCAACAAAAATCGCTGCTGGAAATTAAGGTCGGGTGTATGCAGGGTCCTTGCAGTAACATGTGCTGACACTGGTGTGCCATAGGACATAGCTCTCCCATGGGCACTTGGGAGAATTTGTCTCAGCTTTTGTTGCTGATTTTACCAACAGATTGAGAACATAGAATCAGAAATCAGATTAAATCAAACCTAATTCTCCTCGCCAGGCATTGGGAACAATACTTTTGCTGGCCACAGCAACACAGGGTGTTTCGTTTCTCCCTCCTAGTTTTTGAATTTATGGCCATGTTCCTCCCAGACAATGTGTGACAACTTGAAAGACCAAGACTTGTCTTTACAGCTAAGTAGAGAGCTCCAGCTTTCACACCAGTCACTCGTTTCTTTTGATGAGAAATAGATTCACATGAAAAAAAGATTACACTGAAAAATGGAAATGGATTTTCTGTTTTATTAGCAGAAGCACAAGACTTGTGAGCTACTTTAGAAAGTTATAGAACTACAGAGACTTTTAAGAAAAAGCCAGCAGAAGCTAGAATTTAAAAATAAATGCTCTGGCTAGTCTGGGCCCAATTCTCAACTGATGCAGCCAGTGCAGGTTCACTGAAGTTAGCATGGTTATGTCAGCTTTGCCAAATTGCTTCAAAACAGATATTTCTAGAAAACATTTGACTTCAGAAATTTTAAATTCACTTTGAATTATGCCACACCAGTCACACTGTTTTGCTCAAGGAACAGCAGAGATTAGAAGCATGCAGCAGAAAAGCAAAACATCTCCATTAAGTAAAAAACGTCACCCTCCCATTCCACTTCTTGACCACAGTGATAAGAGTCACCAGCAGGTACCCCTGTGTGGCAGACACTTGATGGAGCTGAGGGGAGGCATGGACTTCCAGGTGCAAGGGAAGGAGAGCAGCAATGGGCGACCTGGCTTCTTTTGGATCTTTTCCACAACCACAATGCAAGGGGAGAAAAGGACACAGTTATTTGTATGTTGCTGCTCAGTTCTGTCCCTCACAAAAGGCACGGTGGAAGTGCAGGCAGACACCAGCTGCTGCTGTTTTGAAATGTTTTCCTAAGATGAGAGAAATCATGCAAAGCTACCAGCTGAGAAATAAGGAAGGAATTTTTCCCCGGGCACAAGTCTGATAGGGATTCTGGCAGATTTAATTTTTTTTTATAAACTGTTCCCACAATTGAGGAAATCTGTTATAACATTATCTTAGGTTAGAAACTATCCCAATTTCCCCAAATTCACAAAGTGAATGGTGAACATGAGATGATTTCAGGTGTCTGAATCTATCACAGACTGGGGGACCTCTTGACTGTGCCATCATGCCCTTTCATGGGAGGATGTGACAATTTCTTTGGAAGCTGGATAAATTCCAAGCACTAGGTAGAAGACTCTGGGTATCAGTAATTTGATAATTTAACATCAGTCTGTACTCAGATGAATGGTGCTTTGACACCAGGTCTTCCTAATAAAAACAGTAACTGGCTTAAAATCCATGCTGGGATCTGTATGTTCTGATCAAACCACAGTCATACCTCATAGCAAAGCTCCTATGGTGTAATAGACAAAATTCATTGCTATAAATTGGAATAAGACAGCCCCACTTGGAGGTTTCAGAGTCTCCAGGTCACAGGTGAGCCTGCCAGGCACGGCAGTGGGGCAATAGCCCTGGGAAGGTTTACTTGCCCCACTGCAATTCTCCCTGGTCGAATGTTTGCTGTGGCTCTATTTAATTCTTAATCTCTGCATCTCTGTTTAATTCCTAGCTGCTTTAGAAACCTGTTGTAACACAGTAGTTTAAAAAAAAAAAATCCACATGTACTTCCAGGCCTCCCTGAAGAGTACTAACTTGACACGTAGGCCATGACAGCTGGGCTTGGACTACTAAGAAATCTAATCCAGGGTTTCCATCATCTCAGTTGTTGCCTTTCTTTCATTACAGTTTGACTCAGCCCCTAATGGATTCAGCTTTATAAAATCAGAAAAAGAGCAAAAGAAAGCAATTTATTAATGTTTCACTAGAGCTCACAGAAGATGTGAATTTTCTCTAAAAATGCAAATTATTTTGTGCCACACAAGTGAGATTGGGCAGCTAAAGCTCTTAGAGGAAGGGCCTTTCCCAGGGCTAATGTTTTTTATACCCAGTGATTGAATCAATTGATCCCTTTCTTATCACATCTCTTCTGCTCTCCTTTTTCTTCAGAAGAATGTAACCAAAGGTACTAAAGCACCCTTTTTAATTCTAAGAAAACTGATTATGCGTGCTAATTTAGTTTTTAATCCCAGACATATCAAAATAAACACCATAGGCATGTGTAGCAGAAATCAATATCTCTTAAGCATCAAGTTAGTAAAAACAAGGATTTAGTAAGAATCCAAGATGTAAAAGACTAATGTACAAACTAAGCCCTTATTTATGTAATGCATCGTTATACAAGCTCAATATAAACCTGAAAGAAACCATTTCAGAAGAGCAGAATGGTTTACTTGCACTGCATCAAAAATGACCCCATAAGACCTCCTTTACTGAGCAAGCCAAGATATTTAATGTGAACATATGTTTTTAAAGGATTTCTTGTCTTATGTCCAGTCATTCTTGTTAATTCATGGGACAGCATACTGCAGATGTGCTTTTTTCTATGTTACATAAAGTAAAAATTACATTTAACAAGTGCAAAGTTGGTCATAAAAAATAAATAAAAATAGACTCTTAAAAGCTGGGAAATCACAAAGTGAAGCTATCAGTCATTCTTATTGAGAAGGGTGAGGACAATGTGAAATAAAACTTGCACATTTATGAAGAGACATTCCTAATATGCCAGCACATGCCTGTTATTTCCCATTCTCTATAGGTTGCTTCAATTGGTCCAATATTTCTTCCTTTAGGGTAAGCTGCAGTGCACGTTTGCTCTAGCTTCCCTTTCTAGTCATTGACTTCAATTTAATAGTAATTAAATTAAACATTTTGAATCTATGTGCAAGTTTGCTTACTTGAAAGAAGAGAAAAGTCAGTTTTTGTGCGTTCTACTTCTGCGTAAGAACTTCAAACTGCATGTTTGTTTACCAGTAGTGTTATTTGTTAATATAATTGTTTAATGTGCTAATAAAATAACTTTCAGATTAGTTTTCAAACTCTAAACCAAATCTAATTGTTAATTTTTGCACCTTATCCATACGCAAACTAATCAGAACATTGTGACGAGTATTTAGTTCTGTATGGTTTTACTCCTTCCTGAGTGCAGAGGCGAGAAGCAATACCACTTCAAAAAAAGCGATACCACCTTTACTTTTTTGCTGACACTTAAGATATCAATCTTGCATCCATTATTTGTACTTTTCCATCAAGAATTGGTATACGATGGCATTCAGAAAGAGGAATCACTCTTCTAGGACCTTGTTAATTTAAAGATCACTAAGTTCACCTATATCAAAGTATAGACATCTCAAATACACATTTCCTTTATATATTTACATTCAACTTATTATTTGTAATGGCAAAGTAGCTTCACAATTAACAATTATGTGAAAAAGCAAGTTTAGTATGAAATTTGTTTTCTGATTTCATTGGAACAACATGCCACAGTTAGAAATAGCTCAACAACACAGCTCCCCATGAGCTTTTAAGTAATGCTTTAGCAAAACAAAATATTTTTAATAACTTCATCTGAAGTTTAATCTCACACACAAATTATTTACAATTCAATACAAACAGCTACTGGCATCTTAACAGTAGTTTTAGTAGGTAAGTTTAAATTATGAAACAAGTGATTTATTTTGAAGAGTTCTGGATTTGTTAATGGACAACTAAATTTAGTAAGACTGCTAATTGATGGTTTTCTATATAATATGTTCTAAGGACATACCTATTCAGCAAAAGTAAGTGTAAACAAACAACCTAATACAAACCAAATTACTGGTGCAGGTCTGGACTAAATCCTGACTTTGTAAAACTTCCCAAGTCACTTCATTAACCACAGAGGGTATAATATCAATCAAAGCTTATATTTATACTTACGTACTTTTCTGTATTTTTAAAAATAAATATAGGTTTTCACTAAATACAGAAAGTAAATAGAAAAAAACAGCAGTCTTAGGACACTGTGATACAAAGGCTTAAAAGTTAAGCTGTTGAAAAAGGGACATTTATTTTTTGTAATTTTTTTTGCAGACATTTAAATAAATCAAGACATCTTGATTCAAGCATACATCATACACTTGTGAGAAAATATGACTTGGCAAAAATGTAATATGCCAGCTTTGAAGCTAATTTTGAAAAGCTCACACAAGACACCACAGAGCTTATGTTGCATCTTCTGAAATTTCCAAAACAAGCCAGCAAGCCTAGAACCTTTCAGGACTCCTGTACAAACTGAAGACCAGGCAAAAATGAGCTACAAAGGATCACAAACTGAATTCTTTTGTTTCTTTCAAATCTCTGCCCCTACTTTTTGGGCAAAACTTTCAGAAGATACAACTCCTTCCTTTGAGTGCTAGTGCTTTCTACTTTTTCACCACATTCATGCATTCCAAACTATTTCTGTCTCTCCCTTTCTCTCAAGTACTCAAAGCCTTCCAGGACACTTTAACGGAACTATTCCCTCCATTTGTTTCCCCAAAGAAGTTTGAATGTTCTTCCAGTATCTAATGCAGTCATTATCTGCCTGATTCTTCAGAAAAGTTAAAGCAATATCCTTGAATAAGCCCCTTTTCCCACTCCCAATTCAATTAGGATGTTATCTCTAAATTCAAATAACAGCACTTCATTATCAAATCAAACTTCATCTCTGATCACTCAATCAGTGCTTCGAGGAGAGAAAAAGGAGCGAAGCCTCTATCAGGAAAGCATTACAGGGAAAAGAGGAAAGAAAACCCTGAAGACTGCAAAAATGTGAAAAGATGATGAAGGAAAAAAGAGTGGAAATAGTAATTAACAATACAGATTCTTTTTTTTCCAAAAAACTGATGAACAAGACAAGTTTAGTAACCACATGATGTTGTATTCTGACACTGATTACTGGGGAAGCTTCCCCTGAACTTTGAAAATGCAAGAAGGAAGGTACAGATGTCTCTAATATATAGTTCTCAATTAAAAGCAGAATCAGGGCCTCTGTAGGTTGACAGGCCTGTCAGAAATTCCCCTGCATAGCCCAGGAGGATGCAGCTGTTTTGCAATTACTGACATTTGCCACTGACACAGAAAGCTGCTCTCACTGTAGCACACAAACATCAGCTCAGTCCCCTCACTGCACCTCGGAAGAGCTGATGACTGCCTGGTTTTAAACTGAACTCAATGTGAACTTTCATGGTGCCAAGATATCAGAGAGAATTTTTTAAAATACAACAGCTGGAAGTTTTCAGGGTATGGACATAAAAGTACAATTTAACCCAGTGGTTTAGTTTATGATGACCACACAAAAATAACAGAGCACTGATAGCAAGCAATCAAAGCAATCCACAGATTGCATTGTTCTCCTATTTCTATTTGTGTCCTTAAGAATGAAACAGTGGGGAAAAGAACAATTACATATTTCTTGGGGTTTTATTTCCCCCAGAAAAACAAACACACACACACATACAAATGTGTGTGGTGGCCACAATCAAAAGTTTAAAGAACTTCAAAAAGAGTTTATGACTGGGCAATAAAGCATCAGATAAAATTCAGTGTTGATAAATGCAAATTGATGCATGTATGTAAAATGTCTTTGATGCAAAGGGAGATTAGAAGCTTCAGCTTGATAGAAAGATGATTGATAGCAGGATATAAAGAGATGTATCTATTTTCATGAGCACCATGAAGAAAAAGAGTGAGAAATGATAACTTATTTTCTTACAGAGAAAAAGTTGAGGGGTAACAACTGAAGCTCCAAAAAACAGGCTAAGGGCAGATCCAAGGAAGCTGCATTTTAGCTGCCAAATTCAATGGGGTGCCTTGGCTGCCAGTTATGTAACAGGAATGCACTGGATAAGTTCATGAACAAATACAGAAAAAACTATTAAATATAATGGGATCTAGATTCAACTTATTCAAGAAGTCCCTGACTTCTTCCTGAAAATATGGAGAGAATACCACACAGAGGTCTTTCAAATTTCCTGGTTTTATATTTTTCCCTAGTCTATTAACCACTGCCAGACAGACACCAGGCTAAACAGGCCTTTGATTCAGCTTACTACAGTCTTTTTTCCACATATCATGTTAGTATTAGAAAAGCATGATCTTTAATCATGGAGATTAGAGAAGGGTTAGCATAAAAACCTACAGAGAAACTCTTCCAATTGTTCCATGTAGGAAACAAGACTTAAATGACCTCTGCTAAACACTACTAACCCTCTCAATTTCATCTTTTTGGTGGCTAAAACTCATTCTATCAAACTTGACATTTTCTGAACATTAACACCTATTTGACTTTCATTTAAAAGCTACTAACAAGGGATGGTTCGTGAGTGCTGATCCCTCCAAGATATGATGACTATTTTTTCCTGCAAGAATAACACCAATTCTGCTTGTGGTGCTAACGTAAAGGCACTCAGACTGTTTTCCTATGGTTTTAGCAACAACAGAACATACCAGCATTGCCAAGGAAAGACTGGATGCTAGACTGTCACCTCCACTCTACCGAAGAGCAGGATCTTGTGGTGTATATACTGAAATGGGGAGCACACCAGTTGTTAAAAATCCCAAGGCAAGCACTGATATTTACAAATAGGAGCACCATTTCCTAGAGCGAGAGGAGTTTGCAGGCTGGTCTTCAGCTTGCAGATCATCTGCAGCTGCCCTGTGGGAGGACAGTTTTTATAAATAAAATATTTGGGAACAGTGGTAGTTACAGCATTATTACAAAGTCCAAAAAAAGATATCAAAGGGCAGTGTTGCATGTGTTGAACAGGTCTGCAGCATTTTTTCCCCTGAACAGCTGTATACTTCTGTTCTGTGCCCAGAAAAACAGAATTTTTAAGGTAGTTCAAAACAAATGCAAGTAATATTTTTTAAAATCTGGTGACATTAATTTTGTTTACACATGGAATTAATTTTACCTACACAATTAGCTATGGTTGTTACCACTTTTGCATACTTTGCTAACATGTTTTAAGACTTTTTCAAGTAACTCAGGGACTGCCTTGACTGCCCACTGATGTGGGAATAAGCCTAATTCCTATGTGTTTACTGCTGAGGTGGGATGGCTTAAGTAGGTACAGGCTTCATGTTTTCTCTGCTTAGAAAAATAATAACTTTAGGATTTGGGCTGTAATATGGCAATGAAAAACCTTCTGCTATTTGTCATGTTGAACAGACTCAATTTACTGAATGAATGAAAATGTTAAACAGTTATTGGATAACAGGTTTATAATACATTTATCATTTACATTGAAAGAAAGTAGGATAGACCAGAAACCTGCATGTATGTATGAAAAGAAGTTCATCAAAATACATCACCCAGCCTGAAGAAAATATCAGCAACATAGAGTGAGTATCTGCCAGACACAGAGGCAGGAATACAGTACGATACACCATCTCAGTTCTTTGTAAACAGAGCATTACACTGAGCTGATTGATGGGAAATGCACAGGTGATCCCAGAGCATGCTTTGGGATTAAATATTACTACCAGATCTGTAGATCATTCAGTAAAAGCTGGCAAGGGTTTTAATCCTTTAAAGTATTGTTACTGCACCACTGTCCAAATACCTGGATTGATCTTGCTGTGTCTTCCTACACTATGTAATTTTCTTCAATCAGAGACTCTACAATACAATTGAGCCTTGATTTTGCATGACCACCAAGCATACATGTGGCAGTAAATTATGACAGAATTTTATGGCAGTCCCTGAGATTTTTAGGATAACACACAGTGCAAGTAGGAGTTATTGAAAGACAATAGTTTTGTAGGAGGGTTTGAGCCAGATTTCTCAAAGAATCTCTGGACTTTGTGATGCTATTGGTACCAGTATTTAAAAAAAAATCTGATTTTCTTCTTACATACTAAGATGAAAGTGTTTGGTTTGGCTCCTAACAGTTATTGCCCACAACTGACCACAAAAGCACTGCTCACAGAAGACTTGGAAATTAATCTTTTAAAATTATGTAACTTTATTTATTCATAGGGAATGCCTACAAAGCTCACAAAAAATGTCTCCCGCTGTTTTTTGGGAAAAATGTGTGTGTGACAAGGCTATCCCTGTGGTTTCAGTGGTGCATTTCTCTAAAACAGAGTCACTGCTCTCTCTGTCCTTCTAGTAATCACAAATTCTTCAGAACTAACCTTTCCAAGCAAGCCTCCACTGCAGATTTTGTTTCCTGCATATATTTCAGAGCTGAAATAGAACATCCCTAAATGACATACAGAACATCCCTAAATGACACTATCTGAGCTGAGGGTCAAAGACATCTTGTATTGCTTTGGGTAGGGTGCAGGAGTCGGAGAAGACCTTAGCTAGGCATCCTCCCTACAGAGTGTTTATGTTGTTGTTTATTTTTTAGCAGACTTGTGCCTGTTGTTCCCCTTTCACTTATTCTATCTTTGGTGTAGTATCGTATACATAATTTAAATAACCAGGGAATCTCTCTGGGCTCAAAACCACCTGCTGGCTTATATTAGCTAATTAATGGTGATTTATCCAAGTTACTAATTCGAGTGGAGCTGATTGCCTTTAGGAATTTGGAGAATGTTGCAAGAATTTTGATTATAATTATGCTTATTTGATGGGCAGTCTACTTAAAAAACGTAAAAAAATATTTGCCTGCCAGCTGATTTTTAACTGTGCCAAATGAATTACTCTGTTGTTTTCTGACTCGAGATCATGCATTCAGGTAGTTTGTTTACTCTGATACTCAATTTCGTCTTGGTCTGACTCCCTATGATTTTCTCTTTTCTATCAGGGTTTATTTGCCTAGCTTTGAAACAATGACTGCTTGAAAAATAGTCCTGATCTTAAACCTGCGGAGCTTAATCATTTTCACAAAAACTAATATAGCAGATTCATTTTAGCCAAACTTCTCTGTCATGCTGACCTGATTCCCAGGGCCTGAAAGTGTGAATTTAATGGTGGTACAATGTCTGAGGTACGAATATAATAGAAACCTCTCAGCAGTGTATCTATTGGATCAGTGTAATTTCTTTTTTCTCTACTGGTCTCAATGTCTCTTAAGGCAATCTAGTCTGCAGACAGCAAAGGAGACCAGCCTTCTCTTTTATTGTGATCCCAATGCTACTTATACTAAACAAAGAATCAAGTCCCTTGATAAGGTAGGCAGTAGACATAAGCACATAATCCTAGAGGAAAATTTACTCTATTAAAAAACGTATTATTTTGCTGTGAATTCACAAGGATGCTACTTGGAGGTCTATCCTGAAGAACAGAAGACAAAGTTATTACAGCTTAGCTGTATTACTATTAGGGATAAGAATATTTTTATCTTAATCATTTTCAGGTACTAAAAATGAGAATGATACACTATGTTCTGTGGTGGTAGAGATGTAGCCTTCCAGTACACATTTGTAAATGAAAATTCAACAGAGCTAAAATACTCCCCCAAACTGAAACAACTGCTTCCAATGTAACTCAAGCACGATAATTTCTACTTCCGGTGGATTTACTGTCATGAAAGTATTCTTATTCGGCAAATTCTTTCTGCAGAAACTTCTATGATAAAGGAAACTTAAGATATGAGCCAGCATAGCTGTGCTCTCACAGGTTCTTCTTTATACAAAGCTTTCTGTCGAAGTCTTGTCTACTAGTGAGGAGGTGGAGGAAATTGTAGACAGGTTTCCTAAAAATCTCAATTAATTTTATATGAGAAAATGTATGAAAAGCTTATAATTTATGGAAAGCATCTTTAAAACTGGATTGCTTAATTTAAGCATTTAATTCCACATCTTTGACTGAAATCCAAGAAGTGCAAGATAATAAAGAATGGTCCTGGAATAATACTGCTCTTCAGAATCAGGATCAACTATACCTGGATCATTTTGGTCAGGCAATTTTTTAACATATACTTTCAAAACCCCCAAAAATCACACACATTTCCTTCTCTTCCTAGGCTTCTTATAAATAAAGTGTATATTTCCATTGGGAGTTCTGGATAATCAACATCTCAAACTGCTTTAAATACTTAGGTATGGTTTTCACTGCCTAATTATAAATGGCCAGTATTAAAAGAGATATGACCTTATGTTTCAGTGATCTCTTCCCTGAAAGATTAAGAGAAGAATGAATGAATACCCGTGCTTTTCTGTGATAATTTAAGAAACAAGAGAAAAAGATGCATCAGAGAGAAAAGGTGAGTCAACATTTGAAAAGCAAATCATTGACATGGAGTGAAATAATTTCCTATCAGCCTCAGTGCCTTATCCTCTCCATGTGTTTTTCTGGTGGACAGAAAATTACTGGTAGACAGACATTACTCTCCGTGTGCTTTTCTGGTAGTCTGAGTCCTTCTTGTGGTGACAAATGTTGCTTACTATGAAAATCAGACTTTTGTCCAATTTAGGCTGCTGTTTATTGTCATGCTTTTCCTCTCTCAATAGTGTTCAATGAAATAAAGCAAAGACAGAGCAATTTTTACCCCTGTTCATTCCTTAAAAATTACCTTACTGTTAAGTAAAATGGGAACAAAGGACAGAGGTGTTACAGTTCACTTCTGCAGTTGAACTTGTTCAACCAGATCACAGTAAAAGCTACAAGGCTTTTGTTGTCTTCCACAGCAAAACAACTACAGCTACTGTTGGTTTTTTCACACAAAAAACCCACCTTTTTTGGCAGTGAAGACAAAGCCAACTCTCCCTCCAGTTCCTCTACAGTCTTTGATCTCTTAATTCCCATTTCTCCTTCCCCTTGATGTTCCGGTCTCTCTGATCTCTGTTCATCACTACCATATATGTCCATATAATCTCCCACTCATAATAACTCTAGGACAACCAGAACCTCATCCTTCATTTCTGGCAGACATGCATTCCTTTGGAAAAAAAAACTAGGCAATCTTGCAGTTTCATTAGAGACCAGTTCATCAATGATATTTTGATTACGACTGCCCAGATTCAGTGAGCAAGTCAGTGAATCATGTCTATTAACACCAGACTTCAAGATTTTATATTAATGAAAAATATATAAAAGAAAATCCAAGGGACTCTTTGTCATGTCATTTCATATTTAAAATATTGTCTGATTTAGCTCACTCAATTGCTGGTCATGAACATGTGAGTTTTGCTCGTGTGTTGATAACATTATGCTCCATTTTAATTTTTGAGCAACTTTTTGATGTGTTCACTTAACATGTATCCAAGAGACTAACCTTTTTGTAACTAAATTAGTTTAAGCTAAACTTAAAAAACCCCCATTACTTATATGAAGTGTTTGCTATTATCACGTGCTAAAAAAACAAATGAAAGTATAAATTACATACAATAGCCTCAAAATCTGCTGCATTCCACATACTGAAAAACAATTATCTGAAGATACATGGCATTGTGATATCTAGCCAATGCATACCTACTATTATTCCCTATTTTTAAACAAGGCATTCTCCCAGTTCCTCCACCACAAAAATGAATATGCTGACAAATCAAATTAAATATTGTTTACCTGAAGAGATGCTCCAGAATTAAATTATCTTCATATTACTAATCCCCTTCTTCACAACAAATAGAGCTTAAAGTAAAATCTCTGAGCAAGGGATGAATCAAACCTCCCCTCTGTAGAATGTATTTTGTTTAGGCTCTATTCACATGTACAACATCTAAGACTGCTTGATATTTTGAATACACTGTATTTTTCACAAATGAATTGTGCAGCTTTGAACTTATTAATCATTATTTTAAAAAATATTTTCTTTTGAAAAAATGCCCTTTAACGCCCTTTACCTCATAGGTACTGTCTTGTGCAATGTACTTATTAAAAAGAGCACATCCCTGTAGCCCAGAGGGCTGACAGCTCCCTCCAAAGCTGTACTGCTGTTCTGAGCTAACCTCCAGGGGCTACTCGAGAGTGATGCAGCCTTCATCCCCTCCTACAGAGTCTGAACAGATCATGCCTACAACAATCTCAACCTCAGCTATCCTGAGAAATGCTTTTCCTAAGGTGGTTACTGAACTCCCCTTCTGGTAGAGAGGCAGTTTGGCTAAGCAGAGAAGGAAAAAAAAATCACCTATCATTTTCAAAAAAATTCAAACAATTTTATGAAAGAATAAGAGCATGGATTCAATGCAACTGAGGGCTTTTTTTCTCCTTCTCAGACAGAGGTAACATTTGTTTCCATTATATCACTCATCCGTGACTTTTTATCTCACATGATGAAAATATAACAAAGAAATAAAACTGCCAAACTCTGAGCCTTATGACTGAGACAGGGAATGCTTGCAGACAGCACTGAAGAACAAAAAAGCACTGAACAAATCCAGTTCAAAAAGACTGATCATATCCTGAGGTACAGCTAGGGATTTTTTGTTGTTGCCTGTTAGAAGTGGCATAAAATCTTTAGAGATTTTTTCCTCCAAAGATGGTATTTCTCTAGTTTACTAGATACACTGTTTTGCTTTGCATGAACACCCTCTTTGACATTAAGTTCAGCCTTCAGGCTAGCGTCACTTATCTCTCTTTCCAAAAATCCTCATATTTGATTGTCACATTTATTAAGTCAGACTCTGAAAAAACTTTCATCAATCTGTAGCCCTTTTCTCTTTCTCTTCTTCCTCCAAAATGTAAGCAAATAATTTAAATTCTTGTAGGAAACTGCTGAAATTATAGATACAGTTTAACCATAAGGCATTGCACACATTTCGTGTTTCAAATAGTTATCTGAATTTCAAATCTGTAGATATTTGTAGTTTCTAGAGGCCAAAAGACATGGAAAAATACTCAAATATTTAATATGTTACAATGTACACCTTATGCCCCAATTTTCTATTTGCTTAGTTTCCCTTAAAAAGGCATTTCTTGGGCTATAGATTCCTTAATATTGAGTAGAGGAAGAAAACACTACAGACCCAATAGAATTTCTGTTAAATTCAGCTTACCTTTTAGCTACCTATGGCTAACCTTGAGTTTACATGGAAACATTTTTAAATTGAAAAAATAAAATTTAATGACCATCATACTATATTGGAAGACTTAGCAGCAAGAAAAACAATCTTGTGAGTGCACACAAAATGTTGAATGAGAAAATGGATCTCTTGGCTGACCCCAGGTATTGGAAAACAGGCATTTCACTTGCAGCATGTGCTCATCTTTGAATGCTAATTACCAGAAGTTCTAAGACTCCAATAATAGGAAGAGATCAAATGATCCTGGGCTGGAAAGTGGAGGTGAAAAAGGATGGTCTGTTATTTTAGCCAGAGAGAGAAGAAACAGGCAACAGAAGAGGGAAGCATCAAAACTGCACACTACTTTGCTCCAGTAAGTGGATTTCACCCTCAGTCTTCATAGCTCTCCCTCACATTAAATCTGAATAGGAAACTGATTCCAGACTTTCCAACAACTAGCAAAAATGAATATTGTTTCCATCAGAATCAATGGAATGGAAAAACTTGATGCTTTGGTAGCCTTGGAACGATTTCTGCATAGGAGAAGAGCATGGATAAGAATAGATTAAAGAGCTGGAAAATACCCAGAAAGGAAAGGATGAGGGGATAAACTGAGTAGGTAAGGAATATCTTTCCATATCCTTAAGCCAAGAAGTGGCATTTTGGAAAAATGTTTTACAAAAAATATCAACATCTTAAAGCTGACTTCACAGATGGGCAAACTGAGACAAACAGAAATTAAATTTATTACCCATCCTTTTTTAACAAATGAGTCTTTATTGCCAAATAAAATGCAGTTTTTTGTTCATAGAAAATAATTCCTTTTTATCTTTTCTAGGCTGTGAGATCCTGTCACGGGCATTTCACAGGCTTATCTCCCGAATTACAGCACCTGCCTGTATTCTGATATGAATGTCAAATACATATATAAATCACTCTCATCATAATGACAACTCATAAGCCACTGGAAAAAAAGTTCCTACAATGTTGTAATGTTTTTCCCAGTGGCTAATCAGAAGCATCCTGCAATTTTTCAGTCCACTACTTTTAGTTCAACCTATCATGGACAAAGAGAAAAATCTTTAATTATTTTATGTCCCTATTCAAATTCTGCAAAGTTCAGAATTGATCTATGATTTTGTTCTACCCTGAGTCTCTTCTATAGACACAGATGCTCAATCTACCATTAAATCAGTATTTTCTTTTAGTCATAATTTTTAGTTCTTTTTTATCCTTCCTGCACCTTCTCCAGGTGCTCTGCATACTCCATAAAGCATTCAATTCAGCACTGCTATGATACTAAGCTGAGACCTTACTGGTGTTGAGTAGAGTAGAAGGATTACTTGAGGAGTCATCATTTTTTAATACCCCAGGAAGATGTCTGCAGATTTCACAACAGCGTAACACTGTTCATTCAAGTTCAGCTTGTGATTTACTGCTAGGCCTGATTTTTTCCTACCCTCTACAGAACTGGTACTTGCTTATTTTTTGTAATTCTGCCTTTGATTACTCCTGATTATCAATACTCACACAAACACACATATAAGGTTGAAAACATTACATGTGTTTCTCAATTTGACAAGATCCTTTAGAATTGCACCACGATGAACAGAGTGCTTATGTTCCTTCCTACTTTGTGCTCTCTTCCAAGGTAAAGCATATTTACTATTCCAGTCTCCAGATAAAGAATGGAAATACAACCGAGTACAGATTCAGATCATTGTAGAATAGCAAGCTAAACAGTTTTCCATTTCTAACAACAGCCACAGATAGCTTTTATTTGTCAGAGGTTTTTTTAATAATCATTATCACCCAGTTGATAGTAGATTCATGCAGTTCAGGCTTCCTTTCTTGCTTATAAATGTTGCATATAACACTATGTAAAAAGCTCCAGACAGATTATATCAGATACATTCTCCTTATTTTAACTTCTTTACCTGGAAGCCGTGTTGCTTGGTAATTATTTTGGTTTGACACAATTAGCATTAGCAAACACATTTTGGCTGTTGCAGATTTCCTTTTTTTCCTTCTAGATATCTATTAAACATCTGGTTGTAGGCTCTGGAATTTTTCAAAGACTGGATCTTAAGTCGATCTGAAATTCCATGGTGGCTCCTCCTTTTTCCCTTTCTAAAAAGAGGCATCAGGTTTGCCTTTTTCCACTACTCTGGAACCTGACTTGAACTGCATCTGCTTTTAGAAATGGCTAATGACCTCAAGATTGTTCCAGCCAGTTCTTTAAGGGTTGTAGGATCAAGTTTCTGCAGCCCATCTGATTTGAAGATCTATCTCCTCTAAGTACTCTGTAGCCTACTTTCTCCTGTTCTAGCCTAGTATCTTGCTGATTTTTTCCTTGTGGCATACATAAACTCTGTTTGCCACATGATCCCAGCTGACCTTTTCAGTGACGACTAAAGCCAAAAAAGCACTAAAGCAGACTGGCCTCCCCTAGGTCATTTATTAAGAGTTTCTCCCCTCTGTCATAGAGCAGACTAATACTGTCCTTGATTTTCCACTGGCTAATAACATGCTAATAGTCTGTTATCATTGATGGCCCTTGTTAACTGTATCTCTAGCACAGCTACTCTTAGTTTATATGTTATCAGAACACAAATCTTTTCTCTCTGCCACATATTGTACTGTCTCCATCCATTTCTTCATTCTGTGCAATTAAAAAATCCCAAACACTTTTATAGTGGCATATAAGAGGACATGTACTTCTTGAATTCACAAAAATACACAGGTCTGCCTGAAAAATGTCTTGATGTTATGAATTTTTCAGTATTAGCAGGAATAGTGGTGCTATATAAACAATGCTTTAACCATTTATTGATTGGTGCTTTAACAACATCTGACTCTGCTAAAATCACAACCAGATGTCTAGAAATTCATTGTTTTATTTAAACTCAATGTTGCACCACTGCCAATATCAGAGACTTGAGCTTAGGGATAAAAATTGATGCTGACAAACAAATTCACTGGAAAGGAAATAGTATCAAAATTAAACATATCTCAGCACTGGACTTTTGGCATACTTCTTAGTACAGCTACTGAGAGGTGGGTATAACAGAAGCAGTTCCCCCAGGGTCTGGCAACAGTGAGGGCACCATCTGGGTTCTGTGGTCTCAGAAAGTGCAAGGGGAACGGGAGAGAAAATTCAGAAAGGGGGATGAGAGGGAAATATTACGAAGGGAAATGACTGCCATGGCAAGTGAGAATAAGAGAGAGGGGGAGAACAAATTTTGCTTCCTTTGAGGGCCTAAGAACCGTTGGTACCTCTGTCCTTTGAATGTGAAATTTATTATTTGCATTCCAAAAATTTCTTTTTTTCTTCTCCAACTTGCATCTGAAAGTAAACAACAAGCAACTGAGCACTAATTAAAGGTTAGCCTTTTAAATATTATTTAAATCTTCTGACTGAGCTATTTCTAAAACAAGGGTCCACACTTGACCCTCACTGCAGTGAAGATAATGGGGATTACTCACATGAGTAAGAATCACAAATGTATTTCCTAATACACTTGCACCAAAAAAAGGTTCATTTTTCTGCATATTTCATAGATGTAATTTGAAACAATGAAGAAAAGGCTTCAAAAGCGATCTTATTTCTGTTTATCTCAAGTTGGAAAGAAAACAAATTAATAATTTGCAAAGCAACAAGAATTCCACCTTGAAATGCCTCTGGTCATCAATTGTTGCAAGAAAGGAAAAAACAAAATGCAAAAGGAACATGGGGATTACATTTAAAAACCAAGAAAAGAACAGCTTCTATACAGAAGAAATGTTTGCTTTATACTCTGCATAGATGCTGTACAAGCAAAATTCCCAGTACATTAATATAAACTGTCTGAAAAAATTCGACCCGATTCCATAAGACCAGCAAAAACAAAACAAAGGGAAGCATGACGTTTATGGGTTTTTCCGCCAGCACAACCATGCAAGCTGAGCTGTGAAACTGTGATGGAAATATTAGAGCTGTTGTGCCTGAAAAAACGCAGTGATCATTTCATTCTTCCTGTCTTTTAATGCTCCAGGGTTTTGGAGACGAATAGGAGCAATAAGTTCACTTTGCAGAATTAATGCTGTAATTCTTTATCATAAGAGCAGAGCATTACCTCAATCTGATTTTTCTACAAAATGGTTCAAAGTCTATTTTTAATGATGGCCCTAATTTGTTAACACCTTTTAAATTATTAATCCCCTTTATATTCAAGTAGTTATTGCATGTCATAACAATGTATCTATGCAGGGAAATTTAATAGTATTTTCTGCATGTCAAGAAAAGGCTTGTTCTGCAAAATGCTATTAAAACTGATAATGAGCTAAATATTTGCCATAGCAAACACTGAAATTACTATATCAATCAACTTTGGGTTCTCTTATTCAATAAACAAAATTTAACCTATTAACTTTGCCTAATTTTAGGCAGGAAAAAGCTTGTTTTCAGGCATATCTTGCCCTTGACTTCATATCTTTATCATCTGATAACTACATTTTCCTGGCCAATTAAGCCATTGTTCTGAATCAAATGTAGCAATATAAGCCTTTTATTCTGTCTTGAATCCGACTATATTACTGGGTCCTGAATACTATTTTCTCCTAGCAAATTTAGACTACATTTTAAAGCTCATATGTATCACAGGAAGATTATAAGCTATGTTCCTGAAGACACCTATCACATTAAAGCAAAAAAGGGAAAAAAAAAAAAAAAAAAAAAAGGATTTATGAGCAAGTGAAAGGGTAAAATAAAACCTTATATTGAAAATCTCTCAACTCTTCAGATCTCCCTAGATCCGTTTATGTGGCAGGATGCTTGTGCTAATATTTTCAGAAAAAACGTCCAAAAATACAAAAACCTGGGCACAAGCATCACTGTTGACAAGCACACCTAGGAGAGCATCCTCTTCCACGAGCATGTGAAGCATAAATCTGAATGCTGATTGAATATCTAACGCCCCATTCAGTGACAAAAAAAGAGGCAGGTTCCATCTCTGCCGGGCACACAGAGCTGGAATGGTTTATTACATAAGCTGGGCTGCTCATGCATAAGCTGCACTCACCCGCTCGTCGCTTTTGTCACAGCAAATTGTTGTGTGATCAAGAGGGATCACAGCGCACCCTCTAGAGGCTAAACACCAGCCCCGGCCCCACGCTGCCCTGCCCGCACCCGGGGCTCTCTCGGCCCCACGGCACCTCTTGCAAACAAAATGACCACAGTCAGTCATCAGAGGTTGTTAAAGATATCAGCCTTGCCTTGGTGGCTCCATGTCAAATGCTAGAAGGGACGGAGTGCCTTTTGTGAGTGCACCCTGCGTGGCACTGCTGTCCAGGACTGCAGAGGGGTGGAAATCAATTGAAGAATGAGATTTTTTTTTTACTCCTACCTAAAGTAAAAGGGCCATGCCTTGCTCAGGCTGGACTCCATAATGAAGCTCACCACAGCTTCAAGGAAACGTAAGGAAGCGAAGTCAAAAGACACAGCCCCTCAGTTTCACGGAAAAGGGTGTACGTACTAAATTCAATAATCAAGAGTCACGCAGTGGTTTGGGTTGGAAGGGACTTTTAAAGGTCATCCAGTCCAATGAGCAGGGATTTCTTCAACCAGATCAAGTTGTTTGGTGGCCCATCCAACATGACCTTGGCTGTTTCCAGGGATGGGACATCCATTACCTCTCTGGGTAACCTGTCCCAGAGTTTCACCACTTTTATCGTAAAAACCTTCTTATTCCAGTCTAAATCTATACTATTTCCATTTAAAACCACTGCCACTCATCACAGCAGGTCCTGCTGAACAGTTTGTCCCTGACTGTCTTAGAGGTTCCCTTCAATCGCTGAAAGACTGCAATGAGGTCTCTCAGGAGCTTTCTCTTTTCCAGGCTAACAAACCCAGTTCTCGCAGCCCTTCCTCATGAGAACTGCTCCAGCCCTCTCGTAATGGTTTGTGACCATCCTCTGGACTCCCTCCAACAGTGCTCCCTCCCTTCCCTGTGCTGAGGACCCCAGAGCTGAAAGCAATAATCTGTGGTTCTTACTGAAAGACAATTTCTTAATATAGAATATTTCCAACTAAATGATGGAGAGCCACTGCTGAATGGAAATTAACTGTTCTGTAAATGTCATTTAAGTAAGACAAAGCTACTTGTAAAGGCTCATGCTTGTAGACCTTTTTCTTCAGCTGACAATGAAATTATTGCTTCTTTTCTCGTATTTCACATCCTGCTAAATCAAACACCTGTTTGAAAGAATACCAATTTCATTTAATTGGGGGCAAGAATAGTATTAAGCTATTTTTTTCCTATATAAATTACTTCAAGAATTCAACTAAAAGAACCAAAATTCCCCTCAGAACAATACTGTCATGTTAAATCTCTTACACTTTGCCCTTTAACACAGAACTCTGTTCATTAAGAAACAATTTTCTATTAAAGATCTTACTTTATATAATGATTAATAAAAATTGTGATTCTTCAAAAGGATACCATGGATTGGTTGTAAGTACATGTTAAATTGTTTCATGGTTTCCTCTGATCATCAAGACAGACCAAATTTTTAGGTAAAAGTTTGCAATTTCACATGTGTATAACTTTATTGTTCTAAACAAGACTGAGCTTGTGTCAAGATTTTGTGTGTAAATGCAGTTAAATGATAACAGCAATTATCCCCCTAGTGAGCATAATAAAGCCATGAAATTCTGAATTACCTTAAGGTTAAATTGAAAAGAATCTCCCATTTACCGAGAGATTGCTGTTGAAGGTTCAGAAACACTCTCAGTTTGCTTGCAGTGACATGCAATACATAAAAAATTACCATTAGTGGCTGCAGTTTCAGTTAAAACTGATTTAAGGAAGGCGCTCTGTAGTACCAAGTATTTCTGCTTACAGCGCTGCTCATATGACAGGAAAACGAGGATAAAGAGTGACTTTGCAACAGGGGAGTGTTGCTCACTTCAGTCTCACACTGTGCCAAGCACACACTGGAGTCATACCATGCAGAGATGTGGTGTGTTATATGTATTTCCTGCAGTCAGGAGGTGCAGGGTAGAGCACACCACCAAAATCAGCCAGTGGAGACAACTTTGGAATAAGGAAAGATCTATGAATAACTAGGATTCATAAAACAAAAGAAAAATGGAATTTACTGGGAAGTGAGTCTGTGAATACATCTTAAAGTCAAAACTATTATTTAAAATAATAAAGTTTCAGCTAACTGCTGCAGCAACCAAATTTATCAGCTGCAGACACGTCAGAATCACAATTAAAACAACACTGATGGAGGAAAACTTTTTTAATCTGTTTCCAGGAAAACAAGGTAAGAGGTGCTGTAAGAGCACAATCCTTCAGTCTTCTAAGTAATGATTACTTCAAAAGCTCTTAAGCCCTTGCTTTATCCATGGAAACTGAGATTCTCGGGCACATGGGAAACCTCAGTCTAGTAAAATGAAATGCAACAGCATCCTTAATATCTAGACCACAAAGTTCTGTGTACACAGGGCTCACAAGGTCACGGGGAAAAAAGTTTTCCCCTTCACTGAGACTCTTTGTGTCAGACATGAGCAGGTCCCACACATGTATCCTCAGAGACAAATACTTGAAAATGTTTACAGATAGAAAGCCATTGGAGACTCAATGGTTATGAAAACTTGAACAAGTTTATGGAAATCAATGATGGAGAACATATTTCATTTTAAGTCTGACAATTTTCTTATTTTTTTCCATTAAGAACACACGTCCCCAAACACAAAGTAACAACCAAACCAGTGTGCGCCTCTGCAGTGCACAGTGTACATGTAAGTAGGGGAGAGAAACATCCTTTTTCTCCAGAGAAGCTCCATTAATCAATCTGGAGAATTCAGAGCACAGTGAGACAACTGAAATTGGTAGAAGAAAGTCAAACACATCTCTATTTCACATGGAGTGAAAAAATTTATGGAAGATCAGCTCACTGCCTGGCCATAACTATTTCCACACAATACACTTTCTCTTCAGCTATGATGAAGTAATTTTTCTGAAGCAGAGTCTACTTGAGCAGAATGTTTGCTGGTTGCAATTTGAGTGGGTTTTATTGATAATTTGATATAGGTGAAGACTGATGCTTTTTGTACTCTCTTCCTTTAGTTATAACTTCTACAAAAGACAAACACAGCCTCAGATTTTCTTTTCCATGAATGAATCCTAAGCAAACAAGAGCCTTGTCAGCTTCTAACTTAGGTTGAAGTGTCTCTGTAGGAAACTTTTACTAATGAAGGCAGCTATTGTTAGATCTTAGGACAGAAAAAGGAGCAACATTTAGAAATGAGTGTGAGTTGAGAAACTGGAGCAAGGGAACTATGGCAGATAGTTTTAAAATAGATTCCAAGATGAGAAAAAAATCCAAACTCTTAGTTAAGTTGCTATGGAATGGGGAAAAAAAAGAAAGAATAAATGAAAAGGGAATAAAAGCATTTGACAAGGGCTCAAAAGGTGAGCTATCCGGCTTGTAAATATTTTGATTTTTCATTGAGTTGTGAAGGCACACAGCAGTACTGTAATTTTATTTTTTGAGGATATGGATTGAAATAGTGAACTCCGAAATTAGAGGAAAATCTGAGTTTTTGAAGTATCAAATAGTATCAAGTATCAATCATAAATAAGGATCTAAAGTATTTTATTTAAGATCAATTGCATCTCTAGGGAGAGTTGAAGTATGAGTGGATTAACTTGGTAAAATGAATGGAGAAATCTTGCTGCTTTCCTGCTTCAGAAACTTGTGTAAGGAGAAGAGTCCTGAATTATGTAGGAGACTTTGAATAACAAAGCTTCACAGCACTTAAAGAGATCATATAAGAATACCTAGCAATCCTTCCCCCTGCACTGGTTTATTTCTTGGGTGTGAAGCCCTGGTTCTTTCTGCCCTTTTGGAGTGGAGACCAACCTACTGTGTTCAGCTGAGTGATATGGACTAGTCCTACTGGGCACTATAACTGGAAAATAAACAAAAAGGGAAACAGGACCCTTGCATCCGCTCTCTACCTCCTTCCATCAGTCGTGCTCATAAGGAAGAACTACATTCCATCATATATAATTTATACTTAGACTAAGTAATCCTTATAACCATCCTCTTCAGACATCACTAGAAAATTTTATTCTAAACACCAGTATGTTCCAGATAATTCCTGTCTCTGATTTTACTGCAAATATGGAAAGGACAAATTTGAAGAACAGACACAGAGTTTCAATTACAGACAATTTTAGACAGGTGAAAAATTTTCTGCTTTATTCCTTTTTTCTGCATAACTTTATCCTTTAGAACAAATACTTGCAGATGCTGTGGAAAATCAACTGCCAGATTTTTACAAGAATGGACAAGACAAACTTCTCTTGAAAATTACAAAAATACTTAGTATCATTGCTGCTGTATAGGGGCTGAAGAAGATGACTTCCTAAAATCCTTTCCACTACTATTTTTCTATAATCCTATGCTTATTGTCCTGGCTCATTAAATTCCACAATTCTGGAAAAGAATGGAGATTACTGCCACGGTGATTTGGGCATCTTCAAATTAACCCCACAGGCTTTGGCACTGAGAAATGCAAAGATTGCCAACTGCTCTCTGCTTTTTCCCTAGCCTCCCTCTGATCCTTCTAACTGGCATCTAGTCAAAGTAAGACTGAACTTGTACACTTCTGTGTTGAAAGGAACCAAAGTCCCAGAGTTTACAGAGACAAATGTTAGAACCAGATTACTTTAAATAGCAGATTATACCTATATGGAAACTATGTGTAGGTTTGATTGTCCTATCCAAGTATCTCTAAGTAAAGAAAACCTCTGTCTCCTTTATTGAGGACAATAAAATTGAGGACAAATCTCTTTTTAATGGTGCCATTAACATATATCAAAAGAAGCCCAGGGACTATACCAAATAACGTGACTGAGGGGTGCTTTACAATACTGGGAAGCAAATCAGATGTGAGTTAACATCGATGATAATTTAACTAATAAGCTTAAAATATTACAACTGGAAAGAAGCAACAAAGTAGCAGTTTGTTGTTATTTGGCTTCCAATTTCAAAAGATGCAAAAGATTTGTTGTTGTGTCAGCCTTACTGACTCCATTCAGCTTTCACTGCTCTTACTTGGATATAGACAGGCTGTTAAATGGTGAGAGCCAGTAGGTTATTTCACGTACGTAAAGTTTGACTCGAGGGTTCAAGGCTCAGCCTGGCAAGATAACAGCGTGTTCTACGATTATGCAGGTAAGAAGCACTTGAGCAAACAGCATCTGAAGAAACGCCATGCTGAAAATGCCACAGTAGCACTATGACAAAGCATAGCATCAATAGTGATGGCTGCCTCTTTCTGCAAATATCAGATGTCACAGCACGCAATTTATCTGCATCCAAAAAATGCTTTCAAACTTGCACTGTAAGGAATCTTAGCTCCTGAACTGATACTCAATTCTCTCTGGAATTGAAAGGGATGGAGAGATGTCATGTCTTGCATTGGAACCTCCTTCTAGCAGTTCCAAAAGACTGACACTGATGTCCAGCCAAGGAAGAGAGTAAGTGTCCTGCTGTTTTGATTCTGTGCTAACATAACTGATAAGAAGAAAGACTTATATTGCAGTTTGCACAGTATTACTTTATGATGCAGATTGTGCATAGTATTACCAATTCCAGATGGCTCAGGGAACAAGGGATTTAATTTGAAAGAGGCATGTTGCAAGAATCTAAATGTAGAACTTAAATACAAGGTTCTAACAATTGAAATGTAAGGCCTAGATCTACTGCACAAGGTACTAGTGTGGACCAAATTGTAAATTTTAAGATGATGCCTAAAAATCATAGAAAGACCTAATGAAATGAAATTAAAAAGTAGCTTGAGTAAATGTAGCCTACAAAACTAAAAATAAATAAAAATCCAGTAGCTGTAAATATGAGATGTATTGTTGCATGCACATAATGATGTATGTATGTATGCATTTTTTAGGTATAACTGAAGAAGAGAGCTCAAAATGCTCTTAAAAACTTATACACCTGGGTGCAAATCCTTTAGATTTCTTATTCAAATGAGGAAAAAAAATCCCACATTGAAAATAAACTCATATTGTCACTTCAATGCAAAATGGATCCATTGCTGACTTCATCCATTTGCCAATTGTTGACAGCTGTCAATACAGGGATTTGATTTCTTTATCCAAGCAACAAACCTTACATTCGTATCTTCAGAGAAAGATCTTGACTGTGAGCTGTAGTTTCACTGCCCCAACTCAATTACTGCATTCTTGAACTGCAATGTATTCATTTGTGGGCAGTGGGGCAGCCAGTGGGAGGGTATTGATTGGAGTATAATGTCATGTGTAGCAGCGAGAGTAAGATGAAAAGTGTTTTCTGCTTAATCGGTTGGTATTAAGTAGGTGGGAATGGCTTCTAATTAGCCAACAATTGCTGTGTTTCTGTTTCCCTCCCTTCACTCCTCCTGTCGGTCACCAGCTGCCAATCTCTCTCTCCTTTTCCTTTTTTGTGTGGAGTTCATTGCTCACTGCAGTGAAAGCCTTTGTTTAAAAAAGAGGGCTCCCAGGGTCTCATCTGCCAGGGTACAGCTTGCTGCCTGCGATGAGTAGCAACTGTCAGTTTATTTTATCTCAACCTTTTCATCATCCTGCTGAAACTGGTCGAGTGAAACCACCTGAGAGACCTGAGAATTCAGTACCTACAAGTCATTAGCCAGGACTGCTCAGTCTCTCCCCACACAGCAAGTCAACTGAACACTGCTTAAAATATAGTCCACTTTAACCCCATATTTTCCTACGACATATTAGGATTCCTCCTGTATGTTCCACATTTTAGTTGCATGATTGTTCCTTAAATATACTACAACTATACTAAATATACTACAACTATGATTAGTAACATATTTTTCAGCATTTCCCAGAAAAAATATTCTTTAGAAATACAAAATATAAGGTACTAAAATCCAGTTATTAGAATAGCACAGAACCTCCTTTTTATTTAGGCTATGTTCTCCAGCATAAATATCATACCTAGCAACTCCCCCAATTATTTGAACCTCTGCTTGTCTTGAAGTTTTTGATAATGCATTTCTAAGGGGTAAAATCTACTTACAGTTGTGTCACCCTCCTCAAAACAGTAAGATTTTATGGGCATAAAAAAAGCAGTATTTGGTCCACAATTTTTAACACATACGCAATATTCTCCTCTCTTTGCCATACAGTTTCCCTCTCTGTAGGTACACTTATATGTTCATGTACTCCAATGAGTACATCAGTTAAACATTAAACATTAAAATGTTCCATAAATCCTCCTCTTAAATATGGCACAGGCAATCCACACACCTGACCTAGAGCTGATCCTGTCTAGCAATTCCCAATTATTTACATCAGTATTTAAAATGAACGTCCATCTTCCAAATAGTTAATGGATTGCAGTACAATCATTAAAAACTTACCAAAGTATGTGAGAGAAAGAAATATTTTGTTTTGAATGAAACCTAAATTAAATGTATCTAAATCAAATTCTGTGTCATTAGCCTGAGCTATCTGTTTTTGGTAACCACAGTTAACTTGTTGCAGTCATTACTGACACTTTAAATACAGCAACTGAAGTATTATTTTTCCTTGTATGAACAATGAGCCTTTTCAAGATCTATAAGTGATAACAAGAACAGAAATCCAGCTATCCTTCAATATACAGTTGATTTCTTAGTGTTTGAAATTGTCAGTGTTTCATTTCAATTCTCTTACTGCAGCATAAGTGCATATTCTTGTATGAATAGCAACAAAATGAAATTTAATTTGACTTAATACTATTCTCCGACTGAGCTAAAGGTACCAGTGAGAACAAGCTCACTCTTAGAGAACTTCATGTTTCAAGGCATTGTTTGGCAGATTGAAAGGTTCTGGAGACACAGAACTTGGCTCTATAACACCCTGAAGGGACATTTTCCAGCAGGAGTCTGAAGTGTGAGGTAAACAGAGGGCTGTAAGTGCTGCACCCAGGATAAGAAGTCAGTGGATAGTGTGCAGCACACATCCCTTTCCCCTCCTGGTTCCTAAAAACTGGTTTTCCTTGACATCTGGGTATGGTCTGAACTTCCTATATGTCAAATTCCTTGTGTGCACAACATGAGCTGAGCAAGATTACTCTAGAGCACAGTGATCGTCCATTTTCCAGCTTCAGCTTCCTATCAGCAATGAGGGAAATGCACGGTGCTAAAAGATGCCCAGCTGGGATGCACAGACCCAGTCAGGCAGCTCCATGTCTCTGCTCATGTGATCTATAAATACCAGACAGTGAAACCCACCTTCACAAGAAAGACAGGGCTTGAGTATTGGCTTTCATAGACCTTGGCATTAGCAGATGAATAAACGTAAGATTTCCTTATGAGGGGTGTTGGGCACTTGCAGCTCACATTTCAAAAACTGCCGTGGAAGATTAATTCCCCACAGGAGCTGACACCAGCTACATTATGTTTGACTAATATCTGTAGCAGTTCAACATCCCCAAAATTAAAAATATGCCAGAATTTTAACAAAAAAGAACTATATTAAACCACTAGCAAACATAGAAAAAATATGAAAAAACCTTTGAATAAGAACAATTTCAAATCACCCTCTTCATTTCAATTACTCTATTGAATACTTACTAATGTCAATATTGTAGGATAGTAGCTCCAAGTTCAGAATGATATACCTGTATGAGACACCATGAAAAATACTGAATAATTACTTGACTCTCTGGCAAGACATGTATGAGGCCTTCCATGGGAATATTCTGTATAATAGATAATATTGAATGCTTAATTGAGTGAGTAGGAACAAGTGGATGAGCCTGGAGGCATGGTCATCTACTTAAGCATGCATTTGGATCTTCAAGCTAATTAATCACTCAGTTTGTACTTAAACTTCATCAATCCATTCCCACAGGTGATTAAGATCTATTTAAAGGCAATTTTGATACTTCACAATTTTCTATTAACCAACTTGTCAAGATACTCAATAGGAAGTGTGATTCTTTCCATTTCATTCTCTGATCCCAATGTAATAAAAACACTGAGCATGAAAAACAGCGTGGAAACAGTAGGAAAACACTGATAAAACTCTCAAAACCATCCTATTGATTCTAATACAAGCACAAAAGATATACCTAAGAAGATGTAAGTTGAGGTGGCAGCTACTAGGTATAGAGGTAACTGACTTATACTCCTTAAACATTGGCATAAACATACATAAAATCAGAATTTGGAGTGAAGGTGTAGGGCCAAAAAAAGAGAAAGAATAATTTGCAGTATAAAAGTGAAGAACAGGAAAGAAAACACAAGAGAACAGACAATTAATGAAGAGAAACAAAAAAACAATAAATTTCAAAAACAGTTAAAAAAATCACAAACTATCTCTTGTGATTACAGAAAAGGATAAAGAGAGGTGAATTTTTGGGCAAAAGAAGTATGGTTTCATAAATATATAAAATTGTTGAAGTACAGCACTTCATTTTTCAAAATAGACTGGCTTATCCTAAATGTAAATCCTTTAAATCTTGGCTATCTTCAGGCCACACAGTCTTAATAAAACCAGCAATTTGTTACTTATAATAGGAACATAAAAGGATGTATCTAGGCAGGGAAAATGATTTCAGAAAAAACCTCTCAAGGATGCAGAAAAGAAAGCTGGCTTGGGAAACCCAGGAGAAGGAAGCTGTTTGATACACTGCCTGTGACTCCTGAGATGACCTAAGGGAACTCTTACAGAACATATACACTGAACAGTTTCTTTGTCTTGGCTTTGATTTTCTGTGTCCAAAGATTGTTGGGGAGCTTTGGGTAAGGAAGGGTTTGCACCAGAGAGCTGTTTTCATCTTGGCCTGAGGTCTAGACTGGTTGGCATGTTTCAGACAGCACCAATAAAAGATTCTTTACAAAGTCCAAATGACAAAAACCATCTCAATATTAAACAAACCCACAAAAGTCTTATCCCTGGCTCTTAATGAGAATCCATTCTCCTTTCTGAGCATAAACCCACTAGATACTCCTCTGCTTGTGCATACAGCAAAGGAAAGGATGGGCACGTGGAGAGGTCCTAGGGCCACTTCAGAAGTTTTCCAACTGGCTGTTCCTATTTTGGCCCTGCCACTATCATGGCACTGCCAGAGCACAACTCCTGCCAGCTGTTTCAATTTGTGACTCTTCTCTTCACCAATGCTGCAGTCAAACCAAAAACTTCTAGGTGCCTCAAATCAAGGATTTCTCCAAAAGTGGCCTAACAAGGCTGTGCAAGAGATTCAATTTATTTTGCACCATTCTATAAAATCAAGGAGGACTGAACTTCTGCTCTGAGAATTTTCACTTTTTAAACTGGAAAGGGACTCTACTTATGTAGAAGTACTGACAGTGCAGTACACAAAACGATGCTAGTTCAGTGCATAAAGCTACACTAAAGGGTCTGACAATATACTGCAGTTTGAACATCACTTCCAACTTTTTCTTTCCACAAGAAAGAACAATTCATCTTATTTAGGAAACCATTTTCTGCTGATCTAGGGAGCTTGTCTGAGAAAACACAGCTGGATGCCAACAATATTTAGCACAGGATGTGTCTAAAGGAAACGTGTGGCAAGATTTAGATGGTTCCAAACGAAAGATCAGATGGCAAAAAGCCTAGATAAGATCCAAATTCTCCTCTGGGTAAAATGTTTTTATATAACTATTGATGACAAGAACACTTACAATCACAGTCAGGGTGACAGAGAGTTTTTTTAGCCTATAACACCACTTAGTCATAAAAAACTGCCAGCTCTCAGCAAAGACTATGAATAAACTAGTACATTATTCCTTGGTTAAACATGAAAATGTTCCATGAACCCTCCTCTTAAATATGGTACAGGCAATGCACACACCTGACCTAGATCTGATCCTGTCCAGTGATTCCCAATTATTTATGTTGGTATTTAAGAGAAACCACAGCAAAACCCCCTGGATAATGCATTTGTACAAAGCACGAAAATACTGAGTATCAACTCTCCTCTCTTTTCAGACTTCAAACTTCAGCCATCAACAGAAAACAGAACAATCTACTGCACTCCTGGCAAAACTGACACAGATGTTTATACTGTGTTCTTAGGCTCTTCACTGAGAATCTGGGTGCATCCAGCCACTGACCACAATGTGCTGAAAACCCTCCCTTGTCACCCTCAGCTCTTCTCTTCACACTTGATTCTTTCTGTAGTCCAAGCAGTAATCACTCTCACTTGCTAAATATATCAGTGTATCTCTAAGCACACTTAACACATACTTAAAAAACGAATCCAAACTAATAATAAATAATATAACATATATGAACCACATGAACTGATTTTCAGAAACTTACTTCTTCCAAGCCATCAACGTCTATACACAAACATGGTTTATTTCAACACTTAGTTAAGACTGCATTAAGACCTAGTTAAGAATATTTTAAGAGCGTATCTAGCATTAATATAAAAAATGACTGATATTTTTAAAACCTAAGATGAGACAAGATAAAATGTAGAAAGTGATGAGTGCTAGGTGATGTGAATAAAGAAGAAGCAGCATAAGTTTACCAAATTTTAAAGAAAAAAAGATAGAATCACCTCTCAACTTTTCATTTTCCTAAATGTATATATTTTCAGAATTTTTAGCCACTGTGTTTTTCCAGAGGGAGAAAATTATTCTGTTTGAGAAACCCCATAAAAAGGTACAGAAGTCATCCTGTGAATTTAAGTAGGGGATTGAAGCATTTGAACTACTTTCAAAACAGGCTTATTAAGAAGTGAGCCTTTGTGCCTCTGGAACAGGGACAGCCTTGGAGTCTGTACTTGGTCACACACCTCCTTTATATAATTTAAAGTCATAGTTCTTATTTACCAGTGTGAACAATAATGTCTGTCATTATATACACACTATATATAATGAACAACAGTGTGCATAATTCCCTTACTTCATGTTCAGCTGCATTTTCTGAGAAACCCCAAGACCTGTCTATAAAATCCTTTCAGTTTCTCCCTATCTCCAGATGAGCAGACAGTGCACAGACTGCTGAGAGGGAGAAGGTAACATTAGGAATTTTCCTGGAATTAGTGTACTTTAGACAAAAGAGACAGCAAAAAAAAGTCAGTTTATCACATTATGAAGCAGTCTGTTCTGCTATTGGACATGATTACCAAAATGGCCCATAAATAACACAGCTCTGGTAAGTTACAGTAGAGAACTGTTAACTGAATTTGTTTAGTATAATCCTTGACCTCATATCTCACTTCTGACTCCCCCATCCTTTATGGATAACCCTTTTATTAATGAATAATAAAGTTATACACATATTCAATCTAAAACGCACCTGGTCAGGCCACTGTTTTCCAAAACATTAGAGATTTTGTGCTAGCCACATCTTTTACAGAAAAATGACTATAAAACATCTCAAAGAGCTTTCAAAAATGAATCAGTAGGATGAAAATGTAAATTTTTACACAACACAAAAGGACACAGTCACGCTATGGAATGTACCATTCCTTACATCCATGAGAGGAGGCTGGAGGAAGAATATTGAGGGACTAAATATTTGGGAGTAAGAACAAAAGCTCATTGGATTATATTTTCCAAACTATAGGTTTAGCTAGTGCATGCATTTTAAATTATATAGAAGGCTGCTCAAGTGTGGAGTACTAGAAAGAGTCCTTATCATGCTGAAGTTGATGGTACCAGATAATTACATTGATTGTAAGACTTCAGAATTGATGACAATATGCAGTATTTAAAGCTATCATAAATAAACTCCAACAAAACAAACACAGGAAATCAATGGTAAAATGTGTCAATTTTGCCAAGTTCTCCAAAGCTAATGAATGTAAATCTAAATAGTTGTCAAAAGCACATACTATTGCTCAAGAAAGCAACTGAAGACTTTGTAGGATGAGGAAAACAATGCATTTTAAGTCTACTCTTGAAAGTGTTCAGATAATTTCAAGCATTCAAGGGCTCTTGCTGAGGCACAGCCCTGCCAGACACAAAAACCTCGACTGAGAGTTGCCAGACTTACAGAAAAAAATTTCTTCTCTGTATTTCATGTAATCAACATGCAAAATCTGACTCAAAAATTTCCTGCCTTCAGCACCTTTAATTATTCTTCTTTCCTCTAGAAGGCAGCAAGTCAGGGGATTCTTTATTGAAAGACCTGGGAAAAGTCTTCTCATCAGACAATGATAGCTAGTAGGCTCCTTTTTAGGATTTTATGTGGAGTCACAATCCTTTTTGCCTACTGATTCTGCTGATAATGTTTTCTATCCATTTTACTAAACATAAAAAGAACAATAAAACCATATTTGTTGTTGCAGTGGCATCTCACAATGATATAAATAACTCTCCTGTAAGTGAAGTCAGGTGAATGAGTCAAATGCAGCAGATAGAAACACATTCTCCTTTGCATTTTTAAACCTGGTTTTCCCACAATCCCATCCCTTTTGACCATAACAACTCTGGTCAAAACGTCTATTTTATTAATAAATGTTGAGGTAAATTGAGTAATTAATGGTTCTTCCTGCCTGGTTATTGAAATGATTGATTTAGAAAATAAGTCTTGGTTGAAAGACATAACGTGATATGGTAGTACTTGAATTTAAATGTAATTGCTCCTCCACTAGTTTAAGTATTTCTTTTGCCTACAAATACAGAAACTACTCTTATTTTTTTGGCATAGAAAAATTTTTCAGTCAGAAATAAAAACTTATTGCCTTTCTTCTCCCTTTCATAAAATTTCCCTGCAGATTAAGAACTACCATTATATCTTGTCTTTCTCTGTTCTATCCTCAAAAAGACTGAGAAAAATCTAGTATATTATCAACACTGAGCTGTTTGAAAGAGCTAGAAATACTGCTCTATTATCACAGCAGGAATTTCCTAAGTGATGAGTTCATCATAGTATGCACAGACATTCTCCTGGAAGGTTGAATAACGCCTGTACCTGAAACTCAAAGCCAGCAAATCCTAATCTTGAATTGGTGCCAGGTCATGTTTTGCCAGACAAAGATATTAAAAATGTAATGCCAGTACTAACGAGAGATTTGGCACACGAAACATGAGAAATGTTACAGATTGTGCTGACAGTGTGACACTATGTTTTCCCGGATGTAATCTGGGTATCATGAGAGTAAGCTTGGAGCACTAATGAGAAGAATGATATTGAACTGGAAGAGCTGCTAAATATGCAGTAGCCACAGGGTTCCTGGAGTGAACTGGAACTGAAATGAAAACTGCAATACTGAAAGTAACAGAGGGTAAACTAGGCAGAATTACAGAAGGAAGAGAATCTCAGCAGGCAAAACTTGTTTGTGGTACCATGCTTGCCAGGACATAAAGGGCTTTTCTAATCATACTCTGTTTATCCCTGAAGTACTGTTAAAGAGGAGCAGGATTCTCCAGCTTAAAGGGGCACATATCAGCTCAGGATATAAATGAGTTTCACAACTGACTGGAAAAAGCCATGTATAAAAGTTGAAGAGAAACCCCCTTTAGGTGCAAGAACTGAAATTCATATTGGAGATACAAAGTTCATTCTATGTCTTTGAGGTTCCTGTTTTGTTTTTGTTTGTTTGTTTGGTTTTTTTGTGTGTGGTTTTTTTTTTTGCTGTTGCCCTTGTTGACTTTTTTTTGCCTCCTATTTTTATGAGCTACAGTTAGTTATTCTTATATGAAATGTATATGAAATTCTTTTACAAATTCTTTTTTTGACCATCTCTGTTGGAATTCTTAGCATTTGCACTACAGGTCTAGACAGGAGACATACACCCAAATAACTCTGACAGTGAACAAAATCTGTCAGTGTGCTAGATATTCACTTATTGAGACGCAAATCACAAATATAGATATGTATAACCATTGAAGAAGTGTTAACATCACTAGAACTTTAAACAGAATGCTATCTAATTTATCTCTTCAGCCTTCAAATGAATGCCCTTGTTCCATAATTCTCAGTAGCTACCAGTGTTGCCTCTGGCATCCTGGCTTCTCTTAAACTGCTAATATCTTTAATTACCACTTATTTTGTATATAAAATTCACTACTGAAGTTATACTTAATTTTCCACTTCTAAGAGAGGATGAGATTCACAAGAAAGCAGCAGCCAGGCAGTTCTTTGTCTTTAGGAGTAGGATAATGGAGGGAAAAACAACGTAACCTTGAAGCTCCATATTGTGACTGCTCCAGTTGTCATTTATTTCCACTGCAGTCCAGATTCACACTCTTCACAGGAATGCAGAGCAGGAAGTTTTAAGGCAGAGTAGATGTATACCTTCCCCTTCCTCAGTACAACACAGTTTACTACTATCAGTACTTGGAGATAATGCATAATTCAGTTTGTCTTGTATTAATGTATTATACAAGGGAAAAAGAGCAAAGAAAATTTAACCCATCAAGAAAGAGCGGGCTACTCCACAAAAAGTCCTCTGCTCTTTCTGTAAAGTAAGCAGACTTGCTTTTATTTTTTTCCTTTCTCTCTAATGTCAAGCACAAGGATACCAAAAATAAAGCAGTGTTTTTCTGGATTCAGAACTATGTCAAGAAGAAATTACTTCCCACTTTTAGCAACAGGGATCTTATTTTTGGATGTACTTGGAAATTGCACCACAAATGGAGATTATTATTATTTTCTTCAAAGATTAAAACAATTATGTTTTGACTAAAACATGTAACTGTGGTGTTCTGACAAACAGCACTGAAAAAAATCTAAGCTACCACCCAGAGCAACTACTACTATCCATTTCTCCCTGTTATATCATATTTTAACTTGTTTAATTCAGCCTCAAAAACAAGTGCACAAAGGAGTAAAGCCCAACCTCCATTCCGTACAAGGATTAAACCTGGGAAATAATTTAATAAAACTCTACAAGAAAAATGACTTAAGTGTTGAGGACAATGCAGCACTAATGTGTTTCATAAGCACTGCCTTACCGGCTGGAAGAGGGTCAGTGCACATGTCACTTCTGTTTTGCTTCCATGCCAGCAGGCACTGCAGGCTGAGGGGATCGGCTGCTGCTGCTGCTATGTGGCTGTTGAACGCCACCATCAGCTGATGAGCCTTGGCAATGCCACAGTAACTCTCTGTTTCAGCCACCAAGGGCAAATTGTTCAAAGCTTTCGCTGCTTCAGAGGCCTGACTGAAGTATTCCAGAGCTTTGTTATAGTTCCCCTAGTAAAGAAGAGGAAAAAAAAAAAAAAAAAGAAAATAATGTTAAAAGCTACTTGTAGTCATCACCTGTATTTTGTCTTGACATCAGAGCTCCTCTGATGCCTCAGAGATGTGGCAGCCCATGGAGTGACTCATGGCAGGGCATTAAGCAAATCACTCTCCCTTGCTGTTTTCTAACCTCTAAAATCCAGGGAACACTGCTCATATCTTTGAATTGAATAGTTTTTAGTTATTTCTGTAGCATTTTGAGCAAACAAATCCAACTGTATCAATGCTAAGTATTAATAAAGATTGCAGCCAGGCCACTTAGAAATTATTGTTTCCTTGCATTCAACATATCAACATATCGGGGAGAAAAGTTCCTAATTTATGGTAGTATTGAATCTTAAAAAATAAATCCTAAAAATGGAAAAACAGAGGATAATAAAGGAATAGACTTAAAGCACAGAAAAGACAGAAATTAAAACTTACTCATTTATGGGGGAAGAAAGGGGTATACAAAACCCTAGGGATATTCCTAATCAAAAAAAGAGAAACAGTAGGAGAAATGTAGCCCAACTGTTGCTGAATAGAAAACTCAAATAATTTATCTCTTTATCCTACCACTGGTGTGGAATTCTGCTGCTCTGATGGCAGAAACTTCCTGACTGAAAACATTTTCTGAGCTGTCTTATCCTCTCACTCTCACCTTGATTTAATAAAATTGAAATTCCCTTCTGTATGGAGACTGGGAGGAGAGACTCCAACTGGTACCTGTTTCACTTAATACCACTTTTTGGGATGAAAATAATAACTGCTAAAATATACTTACAATTTAAAAAGGAAAAAAAGAGTCATAGCAGTTCTCGTAGTCTTTCAGCTTTGTTTAATACAGCAGAAGAACAGAATTAGGCTTATGAGGACATGACAATGAATTAAGAATGATAAGCTGTAATATAATAAAAAGCAGAAACACCTACTTACCAGACTCATGAGAACTATAGCAGCTTAAGTGATGCAAATAGTGAGAGGAATGTAGCAAATCAGAAAAAATGTAACGAGAAATGACAGAGTGTATCACACAAACTTCAGAGTGTACATATTAAGTAAGCAACCTGCTTATCGAACCGGGGGAAATGAGATGCACTACTCCTGCATAACACCAACCCAGGAATTTTAGGAAACAAGAAACATCTGGGTAAAACAATTGTGACTAGAAAGCAAACTTTGTGTATAGCATTAAAAAAAGACAGTACTGGTGAGGGAATAGTGAGATGAGAGCTGGAAAGATACAGTAACAGCATGGACAGAGCAAAGTGAATTTGATCAAAGTGATTTGTGTTTGGAAGAACAGGAAGAGTTATACCCTTGGTTAACTAAAGGTCCCCATGGATAGATCTGGATATAAACAGAAATATCTATAATTTGATGGACAGTACTGCTGCATCACTGGGGGATATACAGAGTTGAATAAAAAGACCCTAATAATGACTTAACTTAGAAAATACTGGTGATGACAGCTGACACCAGCAGGCAGTGATCCAAAAGAGGAAATGTTAATTCACACTCAGTTTTGGTAAACACTACTGACCTTGCAGAAAAAAAATGATATAGAAAACAGGGAATTGCAAACTTCAAGATTTTAAAATTCATGTTTAAACTAATTATTTTATATACATTAATAAGATTAAGTTACTGCACTTGTGCCCTTCTACCACCACTGCCTTAGCTCAAGGCAGAAAATTCTGAACTGAGAAAGAGTATCTGAAGAATAATCAAATAGAGGCTAGTTACTAAAACACCAGTTCTATTGAATTGATTATTAGTAATGGTGTAAGAAGGAGTGGAATACAGAAGTAGTTAAACAGAAATTATTTAATTATTTTTCAGATTTGGAGAAGAATAATCCAGCACAGCGTCATATGACCCTTCTAAGTTTCAGACCCATTTTACAGTTACTTCATCAAGTTGTCAAAGACCATAAAACTTAGTTTTCAATGGGAAAGTCAGCATTTATATTAAGAATATCTGTAAACAGAAAACTCTCAGGTTACTTTAGAGATTACAGAGAAAAAAAAATTACTACTGGGTATGAAATAAAAACAAGACAAACAGAACAAGAATTTTGGTAGTGGGAGTTCTCTGTAAGAGGAACCCAGGGAAAAAAAAAAGAGGGGGTATTTAGGGATAGTGTAAGCGAAAAGGAGAAAGGACTCTGTTCAGTATATTACACACAGAACTTATGACAAAAAAATATGCAACAGAAGATAGAAAGGGTATTTCTATTTTTATTTTATTTGTAGAGAAAGTATTTCCTAAGTTCCATATTATCCAGCATACAGAACAAATTATTTTTATTACTTATTGTATCTAAATAATTTTGTATAGTAATTCAGCTCTAAAATAGGTGTTAAAGCATGAATCTTTCACATTTGCGGCAATGCCTTTAACAGTTTTGATTTCAAAACCCAAGTGTCACTGCAGTGCAAGCAGAGACAAGAGAAAGTCCTTCCAATGCTAACAGACCATTGACAAATTACTTGCTGCTAGAATCCATTTAATAAATTTGGCTGAGAGAATGTAGAGCAGAAATGAAGCTAAGATTATAAACAGCCCATTAGTATGCAATGCAGTATACATTCATGTATAGTGCAATAAAACTTCATTTGCATTAACCAATGACTCTTTATGGGCATATATGGCCCCAATGCTGATCTGGATGCATATTTTTCACAACATGTAAAGTTTGTCCTGATCTGAATTTGGAGTTTTTTACTTTCTTTTAGAACAAAACTCCATGTGTTAAATATGATGTGAAATTTTTCCCTTTCTCAGAAAATTAAGACACGTTTCATTTAGTCATGCAGTGACTTCTCCTTGGGTAACTCCTGCAAGATGCAACACCTGGACCAAATCCTCCTGTGTTATCTCATAGGCAAAACCAGATTTTACCAAGAAGTAAATCAAGTTGTTTGAGATCATTACTACAAACAGTACTTACTCTTTCATTGTGAACTTTTCCAAGTAGGACATTTGCATCCACCAGGCTTTGGCTTAGATTAGCGCTCTCAGCGTCCTTTATAAACTCTCCCAAGTACTTCACAGCCTCATTTGATTTTCCCTGACTGAAGCAAAGGACAGGCACAAAATGAAATATTTACTCAGATGGCTTCTTCAAATGCTGAAGATCTGCCCCCTTATTCTGAAGCAACTTTACTTTGTGATGACTCATCAATGACTGGATTTTATTTCCAAATGGCCTCCAGCACTACCTGTGCTGAGCCCAGTGAGACTACTCCACACAGAATGTCTGAGGGTAAAACTGGATCCTTTCAACAAAATAGAACAAAACTTTCTTTCAGAATATTTTGCCATATCTTAAGGCCAAGAATGAAAACACAGGTGGATGATTTAACAGGGCTTTTGGACCTTCCATTATTTTATTTTTTTAATTCTGAGCTGCTCATAGTATTTTCAATTCAGCTGGACCTCACATCCTGACAAAACAGGGGAAGGAGGTATGAAGGCATTTTTTTCAGTAAGGTTTTTTGTCATTCAGAGCTGGTCTAGAACCTGGTGATGAAGCAGCAGCTCCATAAAAGTGCTGTTCTGTGTCAGTTCTGGGGTGACAGCCTTTCCCTGAAACACAATACTGCCCTTTGGCTGGGTGGATCAAAGGTGGCCAGGGTCACACAGGCAAACCTATAAACTGTGGATTGCAGGTGCCACCCCCAAATCCCAATGAGCTCAGAGCAAGCTGAGGTCACAGCTGCATCTAACTTGAAAATTGGCTGACGTACTTTGACAATAACATTTGCAGATTTCCTTTTTTATTTTTTAATAAAGCCAGTCATACTAACAATATAAGACCTCAGCAGTGTGATTGCAAGATATAAGACAGACATCTGAGCTTGCCTGTGAATAAGGCTCGGTGCTCTTTTTTTCTTTAAGGCCAGAGTGTTATTCCAGCTGACCTCAATATTAGCCATGAACTTGAGTCACTAATGTAGGAGAGTAGCATGCTAAATGTCAAGGCACCAAGCAAGACAGAAAATCCAGTCTTAATTAAGAAATTCACAAAAATAGGAGTTTCTGTAAGCGATAAAGAATTGTGATTTATTTTCTCACCATCTTAAACTACCTTCAAGCTACATTCCCACAGCAAATGATGGCCTGGCATTTATTTACAATACGGTTTTTATTATTAATTATATTAGGGATATATGCTTTCAAAATCTTGCAGAACTCTGCATTTCCCTCTTTTATGCTGTTGGAGTAATTATAACAGCCTGCCACGAAACAGGAAACACAGCAAAGCTTAGCTGCAAATTTAAAATATTGCAGTGATTATCTGTATGTGACTGAGAGGGCAAGATTACTACAAAAGGATTCTAAATCACTGCAAACTAATATTCTTGAAATGCTCAAGTATATGCTAATGTAAAGCTTAGAGGTCAATTAGCAGACTTGGATTTACTAAACTTTCCTAAGTTAAATATTTTATTACCATGAGAATACAAAACACACTGGACTGTAATCATTTACCAAATGTCAAAAGGCTTCTAAATTTTAGAATTAGAAACACATTTTTTAACCTGTTTTTTTTTTTTTTTTTCCCAGAGAAAAGAAAATCAAATGTTTCCCTACAGAAATACAGCATATGATTTATATAAGTTAAAGGACAAGGTTAAAGTGTTAGACAAATATTAATTCCAGTTTTTCTAGTTTTCTATATGCAGTGCACAGGTGCAACTTGAAGAGCATATTATATGGTATAATCATTAAATCCATTCAACCAGACCTTTGAGAGTTAAAAACATATATTCTGAGGAAAAGGACTCCTTGGTCCAAGGAATGAGAATGAAACAGTGCAGAATATTTGTGTATCAAGGTGATTCCAGTTTCCAATTGGGAAAACAGGACTGTTAACACCCACATCCCCTGACAACTGTCCAATTATGTATATCACACTTGGCCTACTGTTTGCAGTAGAAGTAATCAATAAAGGATGTGGTTGAGTGAACATAGATTTTGGTTGAACCAATGCATGAAAACTTAATCATTTACTCAGAGTGAAGAAATCAAATAGAGCAGAGATGAAACAGCCACTAAGGGGTTTGTGATTGTACCCCCAAGTTTGTGGGCTAGAGGCTGAAAGTAATAAAGCAAATGGAATCAGTGACAGGAGAAAATGTAAAAAGGTTTTCTTAATTTCATGAATTAATAGAAATGTTTTGATGTATTTTTGGCCATTTTTTTACTTTTCACATCAAAACTTCTGTTCCACATATAGAAAATATGAAAATTGCTAGGGCATATAACCTCTTTGAGGAAAACAGGAATCAATTTGATACATATCAGACATATATTTCTCACTGTTAGGACTTCACTTATGCCAGCTAGAAATGGGTTGGTACAGTTTAACAATTTTTCAAAGGAAGTACTTTTAAAAGCACTACAGCTTGAGATATTTTAAGTATGCTAGTGCTAGAAAGATTACTGAAACACTTTATCCTGCGCAAGACCTGATAACATGATAAACAGGTCTTTCCTACTCAAAGGGCTAATATTTTATAGTTCCTTCAAAAATCTACATGTTATTTTATACAGCCATATACTTTCTACCTCCTTAGACATCACCTTCCTAAATGCATAAAATGCAATTTCCTAAAGATATAGTCATTCATGATCCCACAGAACAGTTATGATGACTTCAGCAGAAGAGATTACACATCCACAGCAACTCGTTTTCCAGTTTCATGCTAAAATGCCCTATGAGATTTTTACTCCTATTAGACTTTTATGAAAATATGCACCTTTTATAGGATTGCTCATGTGATGGAATTGGATGTATAAATCATGTGTCCACAAGAAATCATTACCATGGTGGACACTGGCAGAATAAGTCAAGAACATGATGCTATTATGTCAGATTCTTTCCCCTGGAAAATGACATGACTAAATGCACATGATAAAGATTTTCAGTTTCCCATAGTCTCTGAAAACATCTGCAGCAAAGATTTCTCAAAATATTCCAAAGCCATAGACAGGTTATGAGCCATTCAGAAGGGCTCAGGAACTTTCTCCAATCTGTCATGAGGCAATAAGTGAAAATTCTCATAGATATTATGGTAGTAATGCATTGTTTTTGGGAAACAGTCATCTTCCTGTGAAGATGTTATCCATCAAATTTAAAATTATTTACACAAATCTAGCCTAGACCAGGTGAAAATACAAGTAAAGAAAAATTGAACATATCAGCTGAATATGGGGATTCTGTCACCAGCAGTAATTATTGGTGCATTTATCCAAAGTGTTCTGTGTCCAGCTCTGGCATCCTCATCACAGGATGGATATGGACCTGTTTGATGCAGAGGAGACCACCAAGATGCTCAGAGGGCTGGAGCACCTCTCCTATGAAGACAGGCTGAGAGAGCTGGGGTTGTTCAGCCTGGGGAAGTTGCCAGGGAGACCTTACAGTATCTCATGTGAGTTTATAATAAAGATGGGGACAAATTGTTGAGCAAATGTTGGGCCTGCTGCAACAGGACAAGGGGCAAGGACTCTAACATGAAGGAGGGTTGATTTAGATTAGATGTATGGAAGAAATGTTTTACAATGAGAGTGGCAAAACACTGGAAGGGGTTTGCCCAGAGAGGTGGTTGGTGCCCCATCCCCACAAATATTCAAGGCCAGCCAGAATGGAGATTTGAGCAACTTGATCTAATTGAAGATGTCCCTACTCACTGCAGGTGGTGGACTAGCTGACCTGTAAAGATCTCTTCCAACCCAAACTATTTTCTGATTCTATCATTCTATGATTCATAGATGCCCAGACTTTTCCACATGTAAGTTTCTCAAACAACTGAAAGTTTGAGAACCATTATGATATTTTACAGGGTTGAACAGTTAATGCCTATCACATACCCAAAGCCCTTCAGAGCAGCTATGTATGTAAGGTGTTTAATTTGGTAAATGCTCTCATGGCATAACTACCACATGGGTTTTACAAAATTAAAACAACAGCCATTTTCCAGAGAAAGGGTTTATGGTTGGTCTTCATCAAGAAGACCCAACCTATTCTCTAATCTATTCTTCAACAGATTAAACCCATGATCACAGACATGAGACTGAACTACTCCTTCCCCTGAATTAATCAGAATATTCCTCCTCCAGGAGAATTCTTTAAACTGAGGAGTTTTACTGCTCTTAGCATCTGCTCCTACTGCTCCTCATCTCCTGTTTTCCTTCTTTTTCAAATTGCAACAACTGGATAGCAGTGGGACTGTCCATTCCTAGATAGCTCAAGAATGCTCCCAGAAGGTATGGAATACAGATTTGATACAGAAGAAAATCACTAGCCACTCCATCTTTATTTCTGCTTTTAAGAAAAGAATTTCATTGCCATGATCGTTCAGATGAAGGGTGTAGCAAACTAACTTCAAAAAGATCTCAAAATCTGAAACTTCTGAGTAAATAAATGCATGTACCCTCATTCCAGAATGCCTAAATCACAGAAAGGAAATTAACACACATGGATTACCAGGGATGTTCTCTTGACTATCTCAACCCAAGCCTCTATCCAGACTGCTGCTTTTTGAGAATACAAGGAGCTCATGAATGCTACTGAGAGCTCAGAAAAATGTGTACTCATTGCAAGGCCACTCACTGTAACAGCTGGTGATTTAGCTACTAAATCTTTCTTGGTTAGGCTTTAAGAGAGTTTTGAAACTGGGACCTGGTATTCTTAGTCTGTTTTGTGTCTTTTTTGAAATCTTTTCCCATGTCCTTATTTAGGATGCTCAGAATACATGTAGACATGAATTATGCATCAGAAAGCTGAAGAAGACTGTGGTTGTGGCTGATCCCTACGTGCCTGGATAAGGCCAAGAGAGAAGGGATCTGACTCAAAGAGGAGAATTTGCTCTGCACACTGAAATAAGCCAGGTGACAAGACCCTCTCCATAAACAACTGCTAAGCTCTATCATGCATCATATGCACTGAGGTCTTCAACTATAGGATAAGTCAAGAATAAGCTACAACTTCACTTTAATCTCTTTTTTTTCCCTATCTCATATGACAATTTCATTAGGCAACTTTATGTCAAAATTATTTGTACCTGAACTAATTCACTTGAAGGAAGATTTTAATGCCAGATGCTGAAATAAAAATATTGAACATAAGCATGATATTTGCAACAAATTACTACTTAGTTTCACACACACAAACCAGAAATGCTTCCACAGAAGAAGTGAGTGCAATAAATGGAAACTTACAGTTCAGAAAATACTACACTGAGACACCTACTGCAGCTTGCTACATTCTTCCAGATTTTCTTTAGTTCTTAACCTGGGAAATAGGATTCTATTTTCCAGTAAGGTGAGGTCCTCCACAAACCAAAAAAACAAAAAAAACAAAAACAAAACAAAACAAAAAAACCCCCCCAAAACCCCCAACATTTAAAAAGCCCTCAAAATGTGGAAGAAAAAGGACATGTTATAGTTTACAGTCAAAGAAAAACTAGAAACATACACTTTAAAAAATATGTAACAGTTTAAAATAACTTTTGATGAAAGGGTCACTTACTGCAAGAAGGGCACTGCTTAAAATTTAAGCAGTCAGTAATGGAAAGTGACAGACCTCTAACAATTTAAGTCTTTCACAGCTGAGTGAATCTGCACTGACAGTCAGACAAGGATGTGCTAACCTACCTTGCCAGGATCTTGGCTACAGCTGCATATGCTCTGCCCAGGCCAGCAGAATCACAAAGGGTTGTGAAGATTTCAACAGAGGTGTTCAAAACCTGTGAAACAGAAAGATAAAAACAGTAAATACCCCAATAGGGATTTCTACTTTTTCTTCCCCTCCTAATCTCTCTGCCTAGACAGAACACAAAATTAAAGCCTTCCCACTTCTACAACTGTTCTCTAATTAGCCATGATGGGACTAGGGTTTTGATCATCATTTATAATTGTTTGAAACTACTCAATAATTACAAATCAAAAAGATGTAATTTGCAATTATATCTCTGTATTTTGGCAACATGCAGAAAACCAAAGAGGTACTCCCTGATTTGCAATATAAATTTCTTTATCTGTGATTTAAAAGATTTTAAGAGCCTGTGCTTTTATGAGTTTCTGATAATCTTATAAGTTAATAATAACTTAAATAACTTAAGATGGTGTCCTTTGCATCCATACTATTTTAGAATGATATGCTGAAATACAACTTAGTATTATTTTTCTTTCTCTAATTTGTCACAACTTATCTTAGTAGAATTCAGATGCCCCAAAACTGAATAAATTACAGGTTATAAGTTTAATCTATGTTGGCTTAAAGTACTGTAGACAATGCTGCTATTTTTCTGATTAATTATTCACACATGAGAAGTTTGTTAATATTAGCTTGGAATCTATTATTATGAACCCAGCCACACTGAAGGCTTATAGCTGCTGCATAAAATCTTATGATCTTAATTTAATTTTACACTGACATCACCTGTATTGCAAAATTTCTCTTTTCATCCATTTTTTTTCAATGGCAATGACAGGAGAATGCATATAAAATTAAATCTTATTCTTTCATCCCTCTTCTTTGTTGCTTGACCCAATCTATTACACACATGAGAAAACAGGAAATCTCCAAAGACTCTCTATGGAAATCCTTTTTGCACATTTCCAAGAAAGGAGTAGTGAATGTCATTTACCAGTTCTGAAAGAGGATGGAAGATGCCCAGGGACATATGAAACTATCCTGCATGCCCTAGGATGCCTATTTATACTGAGGTAAAAAATTGGGCATTTTCTACTCAGAGTGCATCCCTGTCACTGGCAAAGTTCAGGAGAAGACAATCTCTGTGTGCTAATGCTGTGCATAAGACCATTTTCATTGCTGTTTCCACCACTCAAATTTCCTAGTTCTTGAAACAGTTTTTCTACATGCATCAGCATCCCTGGACATGGCTCTTATTATGTAGCTACACAAGCTCTGTGTACACCAAAAGTAGCATTTATTAATGTGCACAGCCCTATTTATCATCCCTCATGTACTTTCTTATCAGCAGAGTTCCAGTGTTGCATCTTATCCTTGCAGGGCACTGTCAATTGAGTTATCAATGCATTAGGTGTGACAGAAAGAGTACAAAGGCACCTCAGTTAGAAAGTTGTCACATCAACTCAGAAGCCTCCCTAAACTGAATACATATATGATGTTGTCAGTGCCTGCAGTACATCCTTCTAATAATCCAGGAGGATAGCAGAAACACACAGGTGTCTGAGAAATAATTCTTGGTATTGCATTTAACTCAGGGGACCTACAGCATTTGTTGTAATAATCGTGCCCATATTAAAAAACCTGCTATTAGAGTGTCAGGAGGTGTCACAAATGTTATGCGCTGGACTGAAATAGTTCCTACTTTAAACTGGCCTCTACAATATTAAACTTGGATACAGGGCCTGCAGTCATTACTATCTGGCACAGAAAGGTTACTTAGAAACCTAAGGCTTTGGCTACTGTACATTTTTTTTCTATTAAAGACATCGAAAAGCCTGAAAAGTACAGATAAATCCAAGGAAAAATCATACAAAGCATAGCTGAAGTAAAAAGTTGGTTCATTGCATTGCTGCAACAGCTTGAGAAAGAAGGAAGTAAATAAATAAAGCCCCTCATTCATATTGATGAAAAGTGCTCATTTTGGTCCCAGGTTACTACTACTCTACACAAATCAGATATTTCATTCTAAATAATGAGGGAATTACATTAATTAAATCATCTCCATGAAAGGGAGGAAATCTTGATAAATTACCATAGAAAATGTACTCTTCATGTCTGTATTTCAAATGACTCCTCCAGCTTCAGGTAACACATGGGGACACAGAAAGGGACACAGGGGCTTGATGGAAAGGAGCTGTGCACCCCTGGATGCCACAGCTGCCCAGCATCCCTTTATGTGAAAGAAGTGAAGATCACACACCTCATCTGTGATGTATGCCCAACCTTCAACACTCAGGATAGAAATATTTCAGGGCAGAAACATTTCAGGATAGAAAAAGAGGAAAAGGTAGAACAAATAAAATGATGGTTACACATAAGCATTACAGGATTTCACCCAGAGTCTCTTGAAATTACAGCATATTTAAAATTTTCATTTAAAACAAGAAAATTATAAACTTCACATGCTGGAAAATCAAGTGGAATCAACAAAGTGATGCCTGCCAGAATCTGTAAAAAGCCTAAAACAAAAAAATGAGCATGAAAAATCTCCTGATTATTTTTATGAGATAGGAACAACCAATCCATCTAACTGGCTTCCTGTGGATACCACATAGGAAAAGACATGCATGTGGCAGAGAGTATTGGATGGGCAGGGCTCTGCCAGCCTCTCTCCCAGTTCTCTGGGAAGTGCATAAATATTGGGAACACCGCTTACCATCTGGATCTAATGGAATTTATAGGTTTCCAATGAAAAGTTTACCTTTAGACAGAAGCATAACCAGAAAATGGTATTTTTTATATATATTCACATATTGGCCATTCTGAGCAGAGAAAAATAATGTCCAAGGAAGAGATGGAATAATTAATAATTACTGTTGAAAACTCCTACACAAATGTGCAGTTTTACTGGATGGGAAAAATTCAGATAACAAAAGAAAATCCATCTTATTAACGTAAGATGCTTCTGCTGCATTATTTTATAGCAAATATTGTGTTTGAAAATGTCATATTGGTAATTTACTTTGTAATTATTCATTAATTCATATATTCATTAATAAAAATATACAACAACATGTTAATAGATATTGAATGGGACTCTGTAAGAATCTGTACTGGTAAGGTATATTCAAACCAGATTGGGTATTACACACATTTAGCCATATTTGCTTTTCAAAAGTTAGACTAAGTTTCCAGATATTGAAAGTTGCTGAAGAGGTAAAATGTCTGTTTTTTTCCTTTATATTTTGTTTAGTTTGTTTGTTTTTTAAAATTAACCATGTACAAAGAGTTCTGAGGAAGGAAGATGTTACAGTTGATTTATCTTGATCATGCTAGACTCCATTATAAAATTATAAAATTTCCACATTGTTTCAAAGACAGTTTGATACTCCTAGCAGGTAGTTGGCAAAGATTGTTGTATATGAGGTTGAACAGATTAGAATAATGTACAGTTCTTTCTACCTCTATATAAAAATGTAACCTAAGCTTAACAACATAACAATTATAAAAACTACACTGATTCTGGTCACAGATTTGTTTTTGGATCAATGTGACTAAGCACATTGACTATCTCAAAATTTTTACTTCTGTGGGTTTGTGGAAACACTAGCTTAAAAAATCCAAATAACACGAAAGTCAAAGTCTAATAGAGAAATGAACAGTAGGGTTCAATCACTTTCCTCTTTTGTGAAGGATGTGGGAAGGTAGAAGTTGAAGCTGGACTTCACCTTTGTCTTCCACATAACAGACTGCAGGATAGCTCCTGTGGGAGGATCCATTCAAAAAATCAACTCTCTTTCAGTGTCTTTGTAAGTCTGTTATGTCTACAATTACAGTGTAAAAATGAAGCATTAAGCTCTGCTTAAATCCACAAACTAGAGCCTGTTTGTCGTATGGATCTCACACTAATTCTCTAGCTAGTGGTGTATTTCATATTTCTTTTCCAATAAAAATTTTAGTGAGCTCTCAGGCCCAGATTTACTTCTAAGTTATCTCGGCATTATGCCAGGCTGACCCTCCAGGGCTTATTCCATTAATATAAAACAGATACAGGAGCTCCTCCCCCAAGAACCACCTCCATCCAAAATCCCATCCTTTATTTTTTATTGTTGTCACACCTGTAATGCTTTTATATGTACACGAAAACATACACACACACCCCATTAGCGTACGCAGGACTCAGACAAAAGCACAGAGACTCTGCTGAACACTGGTACATCTAGGGATAATGGACAAAAGTGAAAATATTGAAAGTATGAATTTATGTTGAATAAAGAACATCTATCCAACTCAACACAAGATTAATGCTACTACTAGCATTTCACTGTTTTGGTAAAACACATTTCTCTGACAAGCACATGATAACATTGATTTCTAATACTGTAACTTTAAAAAACACAAAAGCATAGTTCTGCTTTCAGCTTTAGATTTGATATTGTTGCCAAACTTTATTGGAAATACATTCATTTTGATTTCTACAAATCTAGCTGTGTTCAGCCATTTCACAGCTGGTGAGCAGGAAAGATACTTCTGCCTCATTTACAGATCTTGAACATGAATCAGACAATCAACTGGACCATTAGTCAAAGAGATCAGTAGCTAATGATTCCTGACAGCCACTGCAGAGGCAGGCTAAGGCCCAGCCTGGCTAGCAGTATCTGACAGTATTTTTCTGAAGCCAACAATAGGTGTTGGTAGACAGACAACGCAGTAGAGTGAGACTACAGGACTTATACCACTTCGTACCTCTTAAATACTTTCAGAAAAAAACACATAGTTCTGATGGTTACTAAATAATCACTTTGATATAGTCCAGTGAAAATAAGAGACAATAGAATTGTATGCATAGGCACTCTGCAGGTCAATGAACTCTGACCAGTAGCTGCTGCAGAAAAGCATATTTAAAAATGACAAAAAAGTGCAGTCTTTATTACCATAATTTGAGTGGTTACATGCCTGTGGCCATGCTGAGTAAGATCAAAGAAAAGTTTCACAATACAAACCCAGATGTATTCTTATTTTTGCCAAAACACAGCCTGGGAGAGGTTGGACAGCAAAAGAAAAGGGTATTGTTCATTAAATGTATTGATCACAATGTGCAGAGCTCATTGATCCCAGGAATTACACACCAGTATCAACTGAATGGCAGGCCACACCTTGTGCAATGCTAAATGTGTTCAGACATTGTGAGCATCCAGGGTAGAAGCTGCGCATATTCCATCTGTATGCTCACAGTTCAGGGATACAGAAACTGGGTGCCACGCCCAGGAAAAAGACAGCATTCCTTGATTAGACTAAACTGTTACTTCTCCCTCTTTACTTATAACTAAAATTCATCAACTCAGTCCTGTGAATGTTATCTCCTTGCCCTCAGCCATATCCACTTAGACCGGCTATAGTCTTAGATAAATTACTAGAAATACACAAATGCTGTCAATCTCCTTACAGAGACAGGAAGAATTAATCTGGAATTGGTCAAACTGGTCTGTTCCAGAACTCCTATTCCAGGGACTTTATAAAGGACACATCTTGGGGCAAGGGGCTCAGGGACAGGGGAAGGAAATAGAAGAATCTACCCAGAAGTCTGCCCAAGTCAAATGTCAAAGGGGAACACCCTTGCTGAAGACTTTCCAGAGCTAGGACATGGCTATCACTGAGGTGCTGCTTGGCTCCACTCTCTCTGTGGGTAACTAATCCGGATCACACTCCTCCTCCCGTGATCTACTGGGCTATCAAGTGCAGTGTTTACCCTCATGCTCTACAAACACTCGGCAATACATGCTTCAGATTACTTGTGTGTGCATCTGCTTGAAGGATTAAGGGAGGAAGACAAACATTTCACTCCTTCCTTAACAGTCTATCAAGATCAGACCTAAGGCTCTCTGCCTGTATCAAGTCTTGTCTGCTTCGTATAATACTCAAGGCATGTACATTTTGCTTTGATTCTGAATGGATGATATGTAAATACAAGTAACTAATTGAAAAGGTTCCTTTCCCTAGAGTAATTTCAAACTTCTATTGGCTTCCACAAGGTCAGGAGTTCACCCTGTATGCTTCATTTTGCTGCACAGAAAGCTTAAAGAGATGAAATGTACAGATGATTGAATAAAGGTTAATTTTTGTTTCAGTCTCACTGTCCTTAATTCTGGACTTCTGTGCCACCAATAATTATATTAAGTCTGACTCTTTAAACAACAACTTTGCAGGAAGGAAGTAAAAATTTTATTATTTCCTATACCTAATAAAGGGTTTTATTATTCATTCATATTTGAAAAAAATTTCAAAAAGTCACCCAGGTCCTTCAGAGCAAAAAACTATGCAAACATCAAATCCAAGTATCTTCATTTACTATTATTGTTCAATTTGAAATATCCACTGCAAGAGACATTGCCCTAGTAAAGGTTACTGCAATCTATATTTAGGACAGGAATGTAATGTTTTCCAAGCCAGACATTGTTGACATATTTCTTCAAAATAAAGCATGGCTTAACAGTCTGGAGTGAAGAAGCTTCATCTGTTACCCTTTAACAGCAATATAAGAGGAAAAAACAGTTTATGTATCTTTTCCATCCTGACAGATGTGACAATAGCTGGAAACACTGTGCCTGCCAAGAGCTTTTATCAAGTATGTTATAACAACTAGTAATAAGTGTAAATAATAAATGGCTACGATCTTTTGGGAAATGGTGGCAATACTAAACAATTTTTGGTGCTTGCTGATGGGAGTCTGCTAGTCCTGGAATTCCCTGGCTTCCCAGTAGAGTTTTGGCCTGACAATAAACAATAGTTTAATACTTTATCTAATCCCAGCCAGGAGGTAAGTTCAACAGCAAGCTTTTGCAGATGTTCACATCCAATAATCTATTCATAATTGATGAAACAGGGAGGTCAGATGTAATGGTTGCTACTATTCCAGCAACAAATAAATGGTTATTGACAAAACAAGGCAGTGTGGCGCTGAGTGCTGAGCAGTGACAAGCATGAAACAGTGCTGAGACAGAAGTAGTGATGTGAATACAGCCCTTCATCTTGAGAATTCCTCTATGTGATGTGTGGCACCAGGGCCACTCTGACACATAAGCAGATGGAGGTGACTTGTAAAGGAAAAGTGAGATTCTGCAAGTACATAAAAGACAAAGGCAGAGCAGGGGGAAGAAACAAGGAGAAAAGGGTTGACAGGACTGGAAATTGGGGTAAGTGCAATAATGTGAATTGTTAATAAATGTTTTTGTATAGCAGGACTGTGATCCAGATGTCTGGACTGCCTTTATCAGATTGTTGTGTTTACATGAATGTACCTGGCTGTCAGATCACTGCAGTCTGCTAAGACAATAGTATCATAATATATATACCTGCATGCTTAAATGCCCATTACTTCTTAGACAAAGCACCTATAAATATTCTGCTTCATACTTACTAATATCTTGAACAAATATTTTTAACGACACAATTTTTTTCTAGATAAAAGCAAACAAACAAACAAGCAAACAGTTAAATTTGCATAACAATGGTAAAAACTGCAGAGATAAACTAGGAAAGTATGAAATCAATTTAAATTAGATAATGTAGTGGGTACTTTTCTGCAATCTAATGTAGAAGTTCAGGAAGAGATCTCATTCAACTGAAAACCATATATTCTTCAAGTTTTAAAACCCATTTAATGCAGTAAAAGTATTAATAGACTATTCTTATTGACTGAATAAAACTTGAGTAATTTAGATGCCAATAGACACTTGAGATCTTTTGCACCCATTTCAGTGCTAAAATATAGTATTTCTACAATGTTTACTGTGTAATATACTAGTATGAAAACCAGCTGAATGAAATGGGGACCTTTACTGGTATATTCAGTCACAAAAATATTTCAGACAGAAATATTTTAAATATTAATATTACTAAAATAATTTAAAGCACCAAGGAATGTGAAATCGATTTCTTTTGAAGTACAATTTATTTCACACTTTGCTACCAATTCTTTTGATCAGCTCTGAAATATTACATAAGCTGAAAGCAAAACAGCAAAACAAATTGCTTCTAGCAAGGAGGCACCAAGATCTCAGTTTTACACAGACACGCCTCAGTGTTTTAACTTCTCAGGCTATTTATCTATCAAATGATAAATTTTAAATTCTTCAAAATCTAATGCCTGAATCAAGACCTACTCTCCAATTTAGTCATCGATGGTTCTGATCAAGCAAAATTGTTAAGCATTTGTTAATACCTGAACATATGACTTGTCCCCCCAAAGTCATTGAGAATAACTGAACTGAAATTTAAACACATATTTAATAAGTGAATTGCTGTAGCCTGAACTGTACCAATTTGAGAAAACAATCTAATTTTAAAAGCTCTACTTTACAGATTTTTTAAAATAATCTGTTCATTAGAATTAACTATACAATGGAAAACAAAACCTCCCAGATTATGAATATATTTGTATTTAAGTACTGAAATTTTTGGATTTGTACAGTGTGGATACAAATGATCCCTTTATCACAACACATTAAGAGTCTGACTTCTGTAAGTAGATTATCTAACAAAACTAGAAAATTTATCTTGCAGTTCCTCAGCCATTTGCTACAGCCCTGAGTATAGAATGTGCAGTTTCACTACAGACTGGCAGTTCCTAGGATCTTGTATGTTACTGTTATCAGATAACAAACTATGGATTTAGACATGCTGTAGCTATACCTTTCCCTCAACCATGTGCAGCATTTATGTTCTGAGACACAGCACACCTAAGCTAAAACTCCGATGTGGGAATGAAATGAGGGAAAATTTTACATTGGCAGGTGCTTAAAAAAGAAAAAAGGAAAATGTAGAACAAGAAAAAAAGAAGCATATTTTATTAGCTACTGTAAAAAATGTTTCAGTAGATTCCAGAGGAAATGCCTAAATCACATCCTGTAAGTGACAGAAGACAGTTATTGGAGTTTCAGAAATCTCAGTCAGGACAGGTCAGCTGTAACCTATATGCTGTAGCAATACTTTTCCCTCAACCATGTGCAGCATTTATGTTCTGAGATACAGCACACCTAAGCTAGAAATCCGATGTAGGAATGAAATGAGGGGAAATTTTACATTGGCAGGTGCTTAAAAAAGAAAAAAAGGAAAATGTAGAACAAGAAAAAAGGAAGCATATTTTATTAGCTACTCTAAAAAATGTTTCAGTAGATTCCAGAGGAAATGCCTAAATCACATCCTGTAATTGACAGAAGACAGTTATTGGAGTTTCAGAAATCTCAGTCAGGACAGGTCAGCTGTAACCTTCTGTCCCAGAAGTATGCCCTGTCTAGCTGTGTCCCCAGTCTGGCTGCCAACCTGCCTGGGAAAGCACAAGGAAGAGCCACCTGCACTGGGCACAGCAGCGGAGAGCACGCAGAGGCTGTTCCATCCCAGCAGCCACACCAAAAAGGTGAGACCTGAGCTGAGGCTCCATGACTGCCAAGCGCTCTGCCCACCACGCCTTGTGAAAACCAGATGTAAAGACATTCTTATCCCCTAGTAAAGCAGTTTAAGGAATTTTTATGGCTTTGTCCTCAACTTTTCAAGATACTAGAGCTGAGCAAACCCCCAGTAAGTGCAGTTTGCTTCTTTTGAGTTCAAGCATAACAGTTAGGAACAATTTCTCTGAAACAATTCAGAGTTATACGAACAATTCTCTTGATCTTAGAATCTCTTTTACAATGTAAATATACTTTAACTAGTATTGTACTAGTACTGCACACCCCTCCAGCTCTTTTCCATACTCATACAGAAAATGTGTCTAAGCGCCTGCATGTGTATAAGGCAATAATAAAATAATAAATAACTAATGATTAAATATTACAATTTATCATTTTGAAGTTGAGTCAAAATAGTACCAAAAATAGATTTTGAAGTTTGGGAAACCACATTTGGTGTGTTAAATAGCTTCTAAATGCAGGATGTTTAATATATATATTTTAAGTAAGGCTACACAATCTTGTAAATATATATAAATGAAGAATCTTCCATACATTTCAGAAGTAGAAGTAAACAAAACAATGTCATCCAGGCATAGCCCTATTTAAAACTGAGGTTTTAAACTTTTTGTCACCAACTTTTATTCAGATTCTTTAGAACACCACTGGGCAGATAATTCTAACATTCCAAAAAGATTTATCTAATGGACTGAGCACTCAAACTTTCAACTCTAGTCCTACTCTTCTGGGGTGTGAGAATGAATAAACTGAAAACTGTAATGCATGAGATGGAAATCCAGCCATTCATGGTATTTTGGTAGCTGTTCTTATGGGACATGGGACTCCTGAAGAGTAGGGTCAATATCAACAAGTTGCTAGAACATTAATTGTTACTGTGGGAAAACATGGAATTGTTATTTTTCTTACAATCAGGTAATAGATTTTTTAATGTATTTAATATTTTTTGTTTCTTCTGCTCTATAATTTTTGTCATTCTGCAGCAGGACTGCATTTAAGAGTGTTTTCTTACAGAGGATGTTCTTGTGGCCCATTTATCTTGATAAAAATCCACATTACTGAAGGAAGTTTGAAATAATTTCCATTGAAGAGAATCTTTGGATGTGTATTGTGAGTCCCCATTTGAGAGGGTTTTTTGGGGGGGTAACAATAATGAAAGCTTAAACTCAAACTCAGTGGCCTATTCAGACACCACTGACTTGAAGTTCAGCCTTCTAACTTCATATGCTCATTCTTCTCAACAACCTTACTCAATATTTGCGAGAAAAGAGAATAACATTCACTCTACCTTTTGGAATTCTTTTACTTGCTAAGATCCTCCTTGATTTAACAAATCCACTCATCCATCCATCCATATGGGCACAATACATATAATGAGATATAAATACTGTAATCAGATAAAATATACTGTACATACTAAATTCAGAATATCTGTACCTCACTCATATTCTCCCAGCTGCATGAGAGGAGACAAAATTCCTGGTTGTTTTGACAGAGACTTTTTCAGAAATTAAGTTTATGGCCATTAATCACCTCTGATTGCTGTAACAGGGTCATTTTGAATGTGGAGATGTCTGCAAGTTCATAAATTTTCTTGATAATTTTATGCCTGTGGCTTGTGTATTGTAATTCTGACAGTTCATGCAGACAGCATTATGTCATAAATTACCACATTTAGTTTGGCATGAGTCTCAGTACTCATGAACACTGCCTCTATTATTTAAATGTGTAACATATCTGAAGCACAGGATTCAATGTCCAAAATAAAGGAACACTTAGGAAAAACTCTAACAGGAGGTTGGGACTGGATTTTTCCTAATGATTTGGGATGAAACTGTAATTGAAAGAGAAAAATCCACTATACACTATACTTCGAAGAATTCTTGAAAGCCCAGTCTAAGAGAAGAAAAAATTCCACATCAAGCATTAGATTGTAATACCTTATGCAAGATTTCTAATGACACAGAAATATTTCACTTAATATTCTGCTTTCATAATGAGTCTGAGGACAAAACAAGTAAACAGTAACTTTTACTTTAAAATTAGCTTAGATGAAGAACTCTCCATGACAAAATCTATAAGGTTTAATATGAAATCCATATAATGCAAACTATTAATATTTTGTTGTAAAACCATTAGGCTTGATTATAAAATCAGAAACCAGACGATATGAAAAATATTAGGAACATACCCCAGTGTTATTGAATGTAATTAGTTCTCAGGATTTAAAACTTTCACACACTTACATTTTTACATCTGAGTAGTTCCACTGAAATCAATCATATATATCAAACCAAACTTACTTATACAGATAATACACCAAAACAAATAATGTTAAACACCAAGTTCCTAGCAAATAAAAAACATTCTCTAACAAAACCAGCCCATTTGACACAAAATGACTGCATTTTTTTATAGAATAGGCTGCAGCTTAATCATTTCAGTCTTTAATTACTGCATCAGATAATGACTATTTTGAACATATGCTTCTCTGCCCTGCTAGAAGACATGAATGAAAGAGATATGCATGATCCTGTGTGTGCATGTTGGGGGAGGGAGGCTAAAGAGCAAAAGGAACCAAGTGGCAACAATTGGAGGAAATGGTGCCTGTAACAGCTGCTCCTTTCAGATTCCCCTAGAAGGAGACTGCCTGAGGTGGACCATGGCACAAAGGGATAAAGAAGATGAAAACTGATGCAAAGCAGGGAAATAACTGCTGAGACCCCCGAGTCTACATCTGAATAGTCCCAAGCTGTGTGGCAAGACCTCTTTAGCATGCTACAGAAGCTGGTGATGAACTACATATTACCATGAGGCAAACTGGCTCCTAGCAGTATTGTCTGCATGTTATGTGTAATGATAACCAGTGGGCCCCTGGGAACAGGAGGCAATGATTTCATCTCCGTAAGCATCTGAGCTCCCCTTGGATACAGAGACCATTAAACTGAGAACAGAAGGGGAAATTTTAGGCAATGATTTCCAACCGGAGAGTGAAGACAACTTCTGCTCAACAGTACTATCAACCACGGATATTTTACTGCTGCCTATATCGACCACTGCAAAGGACAAAAGGAGCTAAAACTGTACCCCTTTTTCTTCATCCCAGAGAACACAGTGTATTTTTTGAACAAAAGTACTTTAAAAGCTTTTCATGTAATATTATTGGCAATGCCATTATATTAGAAAATGACACTGTATTATTACCACTGAAAAGTATTGGTATTTCCATTACTGTTAAAATAACATTTTATACTTTTAACATAATATATAACTTGTTTTTCTATTACAAAGACCTTTGTGCCTTGCTTTCCTTAACTGTGAGGTAGTTTTGTAGGACTGAAAAAATTAGGTACTACCTATTGGTTACATATTTAAAATGAGTAGCAGTACATTAAAAAATTCAGGGTTTCAGAAGCTTCCTTAAAAAAAAATCTGCATGCAACAAAAAGAAATGAAACTTCCAAATGACTGCTGTAAGTTTTTGACAAGAGACACAGGGGAGCAATGAAGGGAAAGGAATAGCTACAAAATGTAATCAAAATTGATTCTGAGGAAACAATGCCAGGACAAATAATATTTTTGACATTTTCAAGGGTAGTTTGATCCTTTGTATATTCTTGAGAAATTAAGATGCAGGCTTCTTCATTTAGCACACTTGTTTATCTCGCTGCTCTTCAGAATTCACACAGTATATTATGTGAAATGAAAAGTTAAATTAAGTTTCTGAAAGTCTGAGAAAAGTTGCTCAGGTAAGAATGCCAGCATATTTGTCAGGCAAAAAACAATTGCAGATAAACTGAAGTATAAAAAATTCTGGTCTAATCTATCACACTGACTTCTTGTAAAAGATCAAATATCATATTCTCATTGCTGTTGTAACTATTAGATACAATTTTATAAAATTATATGGAGCTTTTTAGTTTTGAAATATTTTTACATTCAGCTACAGGTTTAACTGCAATTCACTGAGAACAGGCTCCCCCTTTCCAGCATTCAATTGATTTATGCAGAAGATAGGACTTACAGCATTGAAGAATAATGTATAAAGGTGATCAGTAACTTCTAAAAAAGTCGTAACAAAAATGAAATCAGACAGAAATCTACAACACCTCCTACACTGCAAGAGCCAAGCAAGTAATTTTGATACACATGCTGAATTCATTCTAGGACTTCTATTGGTCTGTTTCTGAGAAAAACAAACAAAACAAAAACCATCACAACAAATACCCACAATGAATGCCCTCTATAAAATAAGTTCATTAATAGAATACTGAGTCATTCTGCAGTTACAAGAATAAACAGAAAGAGAAATCAATTGCAATAATCATGAACAAAATATTCAAATTTATTTTCCACAGAACATTTCTAAGAGGATCATGGAGGACTGTGACTGATGACTGGCACAAAAGAATCAAGTTGCTGCTAATCTTTCCTCTCACACTGACCTATGAGGAAGCAGGGAAACCCCTCCTTCTAACTAGAATTACACATGCAGAGCTCTCACAGTATTAGAATTATTAAGGCTCAAGGGAAACATCAGAAGAGGAGTTTGAACTCAACTATCCACATTAGGAATTGCATCAGCATTACAGCTTTTCAAAAGCAATTAATATTTCTTCTAAATTACTGATATTTTAACAATATGAGTGTGTGAACTGATATATTTTTCATTGTTTCTCACAAATACACTGTACCAAACTAATTTGCAAAACTGGTGTTTTAAAAACCTAAATAAATAGAGACTGTTTGATATTCACATATATACAAGAAAAGCAAGGCTATTCACATATAACCTGAACGGTCAATTTATACTATTTCTACAGATCCAAGCATGAAAACCTGGACTCAATCAGTTCTGGAATCTATTGGAACTACAAATGCTTGAGCCACATGGATCCCTGCCTATAGAACTAGATAAAGTTATGAAATGTCCATGAGCCAAGCCTCTCCAAGATTTTTGTATTCTGCAAATGCCAAACATGCTGAGGAGGCAGAGGAAGACATTGTTCCAAGATTTTTGTATTCTGCAAATACCAAACATGCTGAGGAGGCAGAGGAAAACATTGAGAAAGCTAAATCAAAGAATAAACTTACTGCTAATGCTGTCTCATGCTCTCCAGAAAAATGATATGCTAGACTTAAGCAATAGGCCGCTTCTCCGTGCATCTTTATATCACCTCCTAAAGGAAGGGTAAAAGGTAGAGTTACCAGCAGGATCTGAACAAAATGACATTGGTACAGACAGCTCTTTCAGGTTCTTAAATAAGATACAGATGTTAAAACACTGTAGTAAATTTTTCCCTTTCCTTACCCCCACCATGTAGCTCTTTCTGAAAACATACAGTGGTAATTAAAAATAAAGTCTGTGGAGTTCACCAAGGAAGTTCAGCAAAGTCAGAAAATATCTTCCAGTAATAAAGTACAATCAAAGTAACATGTGTAAGGTTCTCTGACATTAATTGTTTAATCATAGTGTCTTCACTATGTGTCTTCACTTTAGAAAATAATACAAGTCTCTCTATATATACTCAATATAAAATAGAAGTGGGTAGAAATAGGTAACAAACCTTAATCTATAAACACAAAATGTATCTCACATTTTGCTAATGTGAATCTTGGTGAAACACCAGAGAGAACCACCAATTGACCACTTTCAGCTTTCTTATTTTCCTGTCTGTTTTACTAGCTACTGTAGGGTTAAAAAGCTAAAAAAAATGGATAACTTATACTTGCAAGCAGTACTTAAAGAAAATTCTGGACAGGCTGTTGCTAAAGTGCATCCCACTTTCCATGCCAGATTTTATTTCACTGATACTAGTCTAACAACACTGCTTGCTGGTTCTTTTGCATGGCTCCTTCAAGAGAAAATAATCTATTTGATACCAAAATAAACATAAACTAATTATGTAGTCCTTAAAGTATCACATTATATTTAAAAATTTCCTCCCAGAACATGAGCAGCTCTAAAAAACCCTGTAGATGAAATTATATTAAAAATAGCCAAAAATCCAATTTTTCTATTGCTCAATATCCATCTGCTCCAACACAATAAATAGCAAAAAATCAACCTGAAGAAAAATGTATATCAAGGTATTTTGCAAAATGCATAAATAAATATAGTTGCAATGAAAAGGGAGATTGTCTGCTTACAGTTGTAGAATTTTCTGTCCAAACACACAGAAGTCTACACCTAGTTCAGAAACTCTCTGAAAGATAATTGGTGAGGCCATAGCAGTGGCATATAGTGGCATCTATAGCACTTAATATGTTACTCACAATTATGAAAAGCCTGTAACTCAAAAACCTGATGGTCTTTTCTAATATTCAATATCCATTAAAAGGCATAGTAAGACAAAAGGATACAGAAATACAGTTTCACAGAAGAATAGTAAATTAAAAGTCGCTAGGGACAAAGAGAACATTCTTCCTTGCTTAAGAGGGTTTGACAGTCCGAAGCAGGTAATAGCTAATCCTAATTCCTAAAGTGCATAAACACAGATGATGGTCCAGAAGGACAGAATGGACATTACAGATAACATCCAGTAGCCAGTATGGCTCTGGAATGAGGACTAGAGAACTCCTCAGAAAGAAGTTCCTAAAGCTTAAATTTAAAGAGAACAACAGCTTCTATTTTGTGCATAGCAATATGTGCTACATGCCTCAGGAAGCTGTGAAAGTGATTGATTTGAAGTTTGAAAAAAAGGGAACCAGAACACCTGCCTGGTCAAGGTAAGTTTTGGAAAGATGTAAGATCCATTTTGCCAATCATTTAATATCCAGCAATTTTCACTGGCATTAAGAAGACATTCATATGTAATTTCATAGCAGTCCTTCTAGTTACTACACCTAATATTAAGAGGAGTTTAACTGTAGCTGTAACTTAAGTATATATTACAAACAATAGCTGTAGAAAACACTACAAGCTGGTATTATGACCTATACAGTCACAATGTTATTTGTCGCAGAACTTACTTTTAAATTTGGAAAATATTTTCATTTTTTGCCATTTTTGACAGTTTATCTATTCCAACTACTAGTAAAAGACTGGGTCACAGATTAAATGTTTGACATACATTATTAAATTTAAAAAAAACCTAATGGATCTGCTGATAAACATTGAATTAATATGTATTTAAACAAAAACCTTCTTCATTGTGAGAATGTTTGAACAGTGGTAAATCTTTCCAGAGTGATTATGGTGGCTCTGCCTGTGGAAATACGGAAACCTGACTGGATGTAGCCTGAGCAGCCTGCTCAGGACAACCTTATGAGTTCCAGAGGTTTCTCTTCCCACCTCTGCTGTTCTGTGATTCTATAATTTTCTACTTTAGTTTTAAAAGTATTTATGTATATTTAGGTAGAAAATTTTGTGTGCTTATGATAAAAACCTATTTTTTTTTCAAGTATAAAGTGACTATGTAGAGTGAAAAGGTAACTTTTCCAGCAGATTATATCAGTTAAAAACTCACAAATCAGTAGTGACTAGCCAATCAAAATCCATGACCTCAGCTTCCATCAGTGACTTCATTTACTGATCATGGGTTTACAGTTTTGTATTATTGTTCCCACACGGTTGTCAGGTTTTTTTTTCAAGATAAAGCTTTAAGGAACCTAAAAGTTTCTTTGTAGTCAGCAAGAAGGTATTTCTACTTCAGCGAGATCTGCAAGCGTTATTGATAACATAGTGAAATTTATAGCATTTGTCTTTGAGTTTCATAGGAAATAATCACCTATTCAAACCCTTGACACTTTCTACTTTACATTTGGAAGATCATGGCCCACGATCAAAATCACTGAAAGAAGGAATGGGAAAACATTGTTTTCCACCTACCTTCTTTTGCCATCTTTAAAGCTTTTAGTAGCATTTTGATGGCCTCTTGGTGTTCTTGATTTTCCAGCATTTTGTCTGCTAGCAATGTATAAATTCTCCAGAGATGCTGACATGCCAGTGAAGCGTAAGTGTGGCCTGTTTCATCCTTCCAAGATGAGCCCTCTGTTAGCTGATAAAATGCTTCAAAATACTCAGCAGCTTTTGTAACATGACCTGAAAAACATAATTCCTAATTAAAATCAGTGCATCACCAAAAATTGTTAAAGTTTGTAGTCTATAATAATTTTATCACTATAAGTAAGTTAGCCAAACATTCCACAGATTTTTCAAGACTCTTCAATACATAACCCAAAGATAGCTGGAAAATACAAGCAAATTTCACAGTACCCTGTAATGCTCTTATTTAAATTTATAATATTTTAAATTAGCTTTCCTTTGTAAATTTCCAATGTTAAAGGGGTGTGAGTCCATGGATGCAAAGTTAGGATCTTCTAGAAAATAAATTTATTCTAGATTCGTAAAGCCTTTGTAGTTCTCATATTTCAAAATCACATCTATGCATAAATAATCACAACTGAAATAATTCCTCAAGTTTCTTTTTCCATAATGAAAACCTGTGGTGAAAGATTTGAAGTGTGGGGGGATAAAGGTATCAGAACTGTGGGGAAAAACAAAAAACCTTCATTCAAACAAATTAATCAATGAAAAAAAGTATTAGCATGCAAAGCAATTTATTCAACAGTTATTGCAAGGCCAACTCTGGTGAGTTTATCTAGTAAGAGCATTAACCATTGATAGATTAATTATTGAGCCTGAAGTAATATACTCCAAGATCTTCAAATGTAAGTTACTCAAACATCTTTAAGGCAAAGGAAAGTTTGAAGATGAAATTTAATTAATTTTCACATTCAAGTAGTTTTTTCTCTACCTTCAGCTGGATTTAACTGTGTGCATAAAATTCAACCTAGGAGATTTCCATATCTGCTGGACAATAAAATTCAAAGCTCTTTGAAAGAACAGAAAAGCTTTTCCTCATACATAATGGGTATTGCTGGGAAGCAGGTAAGATAAAATTTACAGTAAAATTAATTTTAAAGAAAGCATTCTGGTCACAATATCTTGTTCAGCAAAGACTATCATGTAGGAGGGAGAACGGTGAATGTGACCATGCCTTCATATGTTTGTGTGTGATGGAGAAATCTTGTTCCATAGATCATCAATATATCAACTGTATTTCTATTAACAGCTGAAAAAAAACATACAATAGGTTCATTTATATGTTTGCAGTTTGCACCTCTTCTGAGATGTGATATTGCTGTTTTGCAGTCTTTTTTTACAGTGCTGAATTCAAACTGCAAAAAGAACCAGGAAGGAGAAAAGTTGTTTCCCAGTCATAGGAAAGGAAAGGAGAAAAGCTTGGAGAAGGATCTTCTTTAAGCATTCCTTGAGAAAATGAGGTTATCTCCCCAGGCCTCTAGCCAACCTAGAGGCAGCAGAACAGCTATGACAGATTTCTCTTATTAACTCAATTTATATTTGTCTTTTGCATGTTACCCCTTTATAACCATGCTTTCAACTTTGCAATATATAATATAACTCGTCATTATTAGAATTAAATTTATTTTCAAATTAAGTTTCTCTGATGATTAAACCAAGTTCAACTAAAACTGACAAGCACAAGAAACTCCTCTTTCAAAGATACAATTTAATTAAATGAGTGTCATATGGCTCTACAGCCTAAAATTAATGTAAGAATCCCAGAGGAGAAATCAGGTGCTGAAGAATGCAGTGCCAGGTGAAAGCGGAGTCAGCAGATTTTATTCAGTTCCATTCTACCTATGGATGGGTATTGGAGAGCTGGCCCAAAACACTGGGAAAACAGGAAAAGTTCTATACGTTCTTTCCAAAATATCACACGCTTAACATCAGACTGCACAAATAGAAAGGCAAATTATCACAATCAGTACAAGCTGTTTACAGAGTCCCTGACAGTAGATGTAACAGAAAATAGACATGTAGATGAAAACCCTTGTCTATTCTCAAGAGGCATCCAATTTGATTTTGTCTATCCAGTTCAGCTAACTTCTTAGGGCACAGAATTCCAGCTACCTAAAGTTGCTAAAGGCAGATTTAAGATATTGAAGAAAATCACGTTGGGTTTGTGACAAATGATTTAAAGTAGAGTTAAAATTTAATATTGATAGAGCAAGCACTTTGTTCATTTGGTTTCTCATAAGCTCATACTATCTTCCTTGGAATTCTCCCCGAAGTTCATTAATAAATAGATTGTTCTTTTGAAAGGGTATTATCATACTTTTGAGTCATTGGGATAAACTACATGTTTAATGGATCCTTTACTAGAATTTGATTCATGTGTTACTCAAAAACTTCCAGGAAGAATGGGAAGCAGCAAACAAACTGCTGTTCAGCTTCATGGTGGTATAACCATGAAGTTGAACAGTATCTGAGTTTCTCTTGACACTGCAACATGATCACTTCACAGTACACATTCTTTAGGTAAATAAAACTTGCAATCTCAAGAACTCCTGTTCAGGTTGTTAGAACGATCAGGAGTGGTAAGCCCTACCCAAGCTCCCCCTCTTGCAGTATCCCCTTGAGAAAGTTTCTATGAGATCAGAAATGGAACTCATACATTCCATGCCCCCATAGCTCTCAGGACCTAACCCTAAGAGCTGCGACACAACACTACTTATGCCAGATCTTAGTGAAATCTCTTTGGAAACAATCAGTATACACCAAGCTTCAAAACAATAAAGTAATATGATTTTTTTGGTAATATACAAATGGATCTATATTACATCTGGCTTCACTGAATTAGCAAGAAAGATTACACAGTAAAATGTAAATAATCTGCTCACAGAAATACTAAGAGGAAAGTGATGCACAGAAAGCCAAAATACCTGCTCGTTTCCTAAACAAGGAAGAGATGGAATTCCTGACATGAAATCCCTTACATGGCTGGGAATTTGCTTAATGAAGATGCTAACAAATAAAAAGAGCTATTTGGAGACTTCTCTAATTCATGGAAGGTAAAACATTTTAGACTTTGGAATTCATTCTTCCATGAAAATAAACCGAAATCCTTTGTTGCCACTGGCAAATGACACATCAGCCTATTTATTTAACCCATAATGCTTCTGTGAAACTCAAATATTGTGGGAAAACTATTTTTCAGGGGGCTGGTGAGTTTAGTCCCTGTCATGAGTCAGTTCAGCTGGAACTGATCAGGCCAGTGCATTCTAATTTTTAAACACTGAATTGCTGCAAGTGTTGCTGCAGACATACATAGAACGCCATCTGAAAATATTGAAAAAACATTAAAAGAAAGCAATTAGCCAATTGCAGAACATTTATGAGAATAACAGCATTTTTATCTCAGGCAGTGACAAGGCAGAGTTTTAAATTACTTTTATTATGAACTGAAAAAAAACAATTCCAAGAAAAGCAAAAAGAGAAGAAAAAACAATGAAGAAAGAAAATCACTTGAAACAGCATGCAGAAATGTATTTTTATAGGTCTAGGAATTCAAAAAGAAAATCAAGAAGGTGTTTCTAGGAAATCCATGTTGGAAAAATCTATTTGGAGACTGTTACACATAGCAGTAAAGCTATTTTCAGTTGGCAACATTAATAGCACTTGCATATTTATTTTCACACTGCCATGAAGAATTTATCTCAGTGGATACCAAATGGAGTTGGAGATTCTCTGATGTCTCTCTTCTCTTCTTATAAAAGGAATCAAAAACTCGAATGGTAACTCTTACAACATATGTACTACCACTACCAAAATTTTACACTTTTATAATTTTTATAGTTTAATATAATTCAGGGTTTAACAAGGGAAATCCCATCAGCAACAGCTTAATCTTAAATATGGGAGGCAAACATTGTCACAATATAATTCTGGGAGTAGAAACCAGTTTTAAACAATTATATATGAACAAAAAGACATTCTGACAGATTTGTGCTACAGTTTTCACTGAATTGTTTCAAATTAAAACTATTATTTAAGCAAAATAATGCAATTTTGTAAATATGGAAGATAAATGTTTTTAGATAATCTAATCATTCATTTATAATTCTCCTTCTTAAAACCCAATCCAAAAATACAGATTTCTTATATCAAAACAGATACCAAATCAAAAGGGGTATATATGGAGACTACTATTTTGCCTTTTTTTTAAGTAGAAAGATTGACTAGATATTAACACAAATGGGTTTAAATGCGAAGCTGCCATAAAAGCAGGCACATAAATGTAATTCTCCCAGCCGCTATTTTGATGCACATTTTTGATTCCATGAATATTTTATGAAATGGCCCAAACTAAAGCCATATAACATTCCTGCATTACTGATGCTTGCGCCCGTAAGCTACAAACATTAGAGGCATGATTGAGTGCATTAAAATGAACTCATTCAGCAGTGCATTGATTACTTGAAGGAGAAAAAAAAAAGTTATTCCCACTTAAGAAAATAGCACACAAACCTGAAGTTTTCAATAGTGAAATAAGAGACTCAAATTTGAATAATGTGGTATTTAACAAATAAAGGCAGTGCAAAACTACCTAGAATTCTCTAGATATATTCCTGACTTTAATTAGGTGAAATGTTAATTAGGTCCACAGATTGCTTCCAGTAGTGTACAGGTAATTTAAAATGTCGCAATCTGCAAAATGCAGTGACTGACCTGCTCTAGTTCTATGCCTCAGCTATACTGAGAACACCTAATGATTTCCTTTTCTATCAGCTCGTATATTTGCCAATGAAAATAATGCCACAGAAACAACTGCACGAGAAAAGTGACAGGTCTGTTAGGTAACATGCCTCAGCAGCACTACTAGCAGCAGGAAGCACATTTAATTCTAAATTGTAAACAGTTTTTGAGGGCTTCAGAAAATATTCAACTGTAGATTAAAACAACTGAAAGGTAAAATAAACTTTGAATATATTATAGTATATTTTAATCTAGAGCATCTTTTGCATCAGTTATTTCACAATGCAATGAGAACACAAAATCTGGTTGAAGCATCAGTTAATGGTAATGAAAACCAAAAATGCTATTATCTTTCAAAAGATAAATGATTACATTTCAATCTAACTGCTTGAACTACTTGTATTATGCTCAGTTTCTATGTTCATTTATGACAGCAATACTCATGCTGAAATACTTAAATCTGCCACAGAGTTTGCTACAGAAGTGTTTAAAAGAGGTGGGTTCAGAAGAAACATAAAACAAGGCTCTCATTCAGCAAACATCTCTCATTCAGTAGAACTGCCTTGGACTCCTGAGGTAAAATGAACTATAAAGAAGCCACTGGGACAGCACTTACATGTAATAACTTGAATTCATGTGCCAGCTGAAAAAACAAGAAAAAAAATTGCAGAAGGGATTTAAGATAAAACATTATGCTTTCATAACTTTCTAATACCCATCTCAAACAAAACCAGTCATCAGCCAACAATCAAAGTGAGTATTTTTAAGATAATGGGTAAAACCTTATATGAATTTACTTTAGAGAAGTTGATTTTTTTTTTCAGAAAGATTCCACCTTTAAGAGCTTTAGCAAAATGACATAGGCCATTTATAAGAATATTGCAATGAACATGCTGGCTCATCATGGGGTGTTCTAACCATTCCTCCAGTTTGACAATTCACCAGTAGATCTTACCTGGAATCCAAGTTGCCTAAGGCAGGCTGAAGCCATGCCTGAGAAGTAGAGCACTTGAGGACACAAAGGAGAAAGGAAGAGAGAAAAGGAAAGTTGAGTTTCACACAACCTGAGATGTAGCATTGATGGACTCACTGCAGTGCAAAAGGACAGCATTTTATCTTCCCTTCTCTGGGAGAAGGACTGCCAGGCTAGTCTTAGGTACTGCACCTTAGAGGATGATACATTATTTCTGCTTACATTACTTAAACAAATGTGTGTTGTCTGAAAAGAAAATCATAACTGTAGTAATCCAGTGAGCATTAGAGCATATGTAGTCTTGTCCTCTGAGGACCTATATTACTTGCCTTAAAGCTCAAGCACTCAAAATACACCTACACAAACCTAGAGGGCAGTGCAGACTGTAGAACCCCCAGCAGGACAGTTCAAAGATTCTGTATCACACCACCAGCACACTGAGATATAAAACCTATTTTAAAAAGGGCTTATTTAAAGGCAGAGACGCCTCACAAGGTAGATATAATGCTGGCTTTTCTGGCTGCCCTCTAATCCCTTTCCTTTCTGCTGCCAGCACTCCTGAGCAGCAAACATGAGAGTTTTCCCACAGGCAGATGAAATGACAGCTGCTTTGGGAATGGTGTACTGTGGACCAGCAAGGGGAAGAGAAATGACAACCAAACGGGTCCCAGATGAAAATTCCATGAACTTGTCTGTCTTACACTCATATTCAAATGAACCAACATGCAAAATTCTGGTTTAAAATTAAAATTCCTTTATCTTTTTAGGTTAACACATTTTATGAAAGCAGCATTTGTCACGTGCCGCCTTCTGATTTTTTTTATTATATATAAACACTTATTGATATATATCCATTTTAATCTGGAAGACAACATTTCAAACAATGTTGAACGTCAGCTGAATGATCACATACCCATTTTTGAGAGAATGGAATTCTTGCTTCACAGTATTATTCAAGCCTTCTTTCATGCTTGCAGAGCATCAAAGTGCTTTCAATATGCAAAGGCTACCCAAGATGCAAAATGCATTCAGGAAGCTCACAGTGTAAGGCTCCAGGATCTGGATGAGAGCAGGCCCACATTCAGTGCGCTGCTCCCACTTCAGGTTTCACAAATATTACAATGTCTATGGGAGGATATCTAAATGCAGAAAGGGAAGGGAGCAGAAAACTCAGGGATGAATGGTACATACTTTGCAATTCTGTTTTTTAGGGCTTAGGAGTTTTTGAAGTTCAATAGAAATAATGAAAACAAGTTATATTAGTATTTAACCTCAAAGATTATTATGATAATTATTTTTAAATAGAGACAGTGCCATGGAAGCAGATTAGTTTCACTAAATGACTTTTTTTGCTAAGTCATGTCAAATGCTTGTCTTGGTTTAAATACTTTTTTTTTTGCAGTGTTTACATTTTATTTAGATTCCACCCAGTTACCCTCACTTTCCATAGCTTCCAATAGTAAATTTATTCTCAGATGCAGCACTTCAGCACTGGAGCTGCTCTGTGGTGCAGATGATTTACTTCAGAAGTGCAGTTGGATTAATAACCTGCTAAGATTCTAGCCAACCTGAAGGATTCTCTATAGAGCAAGACATATTTTTATTAACAGCTTCATGTTTGCTTTTCCTATGGCTTCTCCAGATTATTGGTAATGGCTGAGGACATGCAACCCTGGCTGCTCTCAGTGACACTGGAAAGGCACCTCTTGAAACAGCCTCCTTTATCAATTACTGAAAGGAAACACTGCCTCCAGGAAAGTTTATGATGACAACTGCTGGTCCAGCTACAGTATTCCAAGACCTCTCAAAGCTTTGAAGCAAAGAAAAAAAAAAGTGAGTGAGAGGGCAGCTTCATCTCAGCACTAGTCATTAAGCAGTAAATAATTAAAATACCCTGGAAAAGACAGGTAAAATACAAGCAGCAATGTCAGTAATAGACATGAAAGAGAAGAGAGGGAAAAAGAATTTTAAAAAGTAAGGAAATAATTCATTTGAAGTTTTAATAAAGTTTCATTTGGAGTCTTGTTTAAAGATATATCAGACTTTAGGGATGTAACCTAATTACATTTTTATTCTAAGTTCTATTCAAATATCTTGGACTTTGAATCTTTAACACAGATCAAACACAGTATAATTTACTCATGGCTATCAATACTTTAAAAAGATCTCTTCATTAAATGTCATAGTCTTATGAACATGCACATAAAGCAAACAGAGCAATATTGGATACCAAAAACATTTAGAATATGATTTGTACAGAAGTACCTATAAAACAGTTCACCAGAGTGCAACATATTGTATTCAAGCACACATCAAGTGTTTTTTCTAAAATATTCCTGATACATCTTTCATAGTTCAAGCAAACAGCCATAGCTTTTTTACAGTAATGTTATGACTTGAAAATGAACTTTACAATCACTGAACACACAGGAATGGAAACTAATTTAGGATCTTTTTTTAATATGTTAAAACTTCTAATGAGAATGCAAATAACAGAGTTTAGAATCAGCACCTGTGCTCTGCTGTGAATATTTTGAAGAGCTTATTAGAAAGCAAGAATACAGATCAGCCCCCAGATATTACAGCAGTACTAAAAGATTCTCCATTTGAAGAGTTAGGCCAGGAAAGTGGGAGTGACCATGAAAGGATTAAGAAAACTTACTTTTTCTTAGTGTAAAGAATATTGTTACTTCCCTGTGCTTAATAATAAACATTGATTTAAATCAACTGAAGTAAAATCATGTAGAAAGGATTATATTTTCACAGGATTTCTTTTCAGAAGTAGGATCACTACAGAATTCTTCCTGAGCTCTCTTATTCAAAGAGAATAATAATAATAACCTTTTAAAAATAAGAATAAAAAATAATTTTATGAAGAATATTTTTATGAACTTAACCGGCCCCTTTTTCTTCCATGTTGCATGTTCAGAAGCTTTTTTAGACTTTAAGACTGCTAATTTGAGCTGAAAATATTCCTAATTTCTATAATATCAATTAAAGATAGTCCAATACCAGTAACAGTCCTGTAATAATAAAATGTCATTTGCTGGGGAACTACTTTGTGCGCTCGCAGGAGGATGAGCTCAATTATTTAATAAACCTGTTCAATCTGTCCTCCCAAGAATCTAGAAAGATTTGTGGCTGCTTCTGACTGCTACTGACTGACAGAGAAAAGCAGAATATCCAAAGAGTAACTCCTAGCAATTTGCTGCTTAAATTTTTTAAATTATGCTCTACAATTAAGTTTTTTCCAGCCAACTTATATATTCAATTCTTAATCAGAAAACAATATAACAACTTAATGAGATAGAGTAAGTGCAGAATAACAAAGGAGAATTAGCTTCAGTTGATATGGTGAAAGTCAGTGACTAGAAGTACCTTAAATGGTAAAACTGGGTATGCAGAATTTCATGTCCCATTAACAGAAAGTTTCTTTTTGTCTTTAAAGTTCCCTGATGTAGAAACTAATTTCATAACTTAAAATTTAGGAACAGGTTTATGTGGTCAAAGACAAAGGATTTGGAAACAAGTGATTATGTTCCTAGGTCTAACTAGTCCTACATGCCTTTTCCTGAATAAGCTGTTTGGGAAAAAAATAATCACAAGTAGGAATAAATCTGAGAAGGTTATCGTTTGGGATATGCAACGTGGGGTGAGGACAGGGAATACCATGATAAACCAATGCTATTTGGTTACTACTGGAATTGGTCTGTTATATAAATATGTATGTTCTCTCCAGGTAATGAACAGTACAAAGAGACACTTTTAGGGTAGTCTCCATAGGGAACAAATCTATATAATCATCCTGTTCAACTACTTTTGGAGCGAGTTTCAACCAAATTTAGTAGGAAGTCAACAGGACAGTAAGTTTCCACCACTTCTTTAGAAAATTAGTATCTTGAGGATAGACATTGATCCAAACTCCAGAGAGACAGAAAGGCAGGCAGAACTTGCTGTACATGCTGAGACAGCACCATTCTGCTTGGCCAGGGAGCAGCATGTTCTTAACCAGCTTTAGTTTATCACAGCACACACCGAACATCACCTAGTACAAGTGCTGTAGAAGCACAGAGGAAAAGATACTGTATAAATGCAGAACAAACCTGTAGTTCCAGTCTGAAAGGATAGAGAATCTCTAAATCTCTAGAACTATGACTCTCCTTTAAGCCACCATCATGTTTTAACTAGCACACAAGCTTCCTATAAAAAAAAAAATTACGTAGGAATATATATCTTTAAATACTTTTCCTCTTTTTGGTCCACACAATGACAAATGTCATTATAGAAAGGTGGAGAAAGATAATGATGAGCTTTATGTTTTATCAAAAATCACAAACATAACTGGGTACCGAGACAAGTTGCTTACAGAACAACAGCAGAATAAGTTGCTTAAAACACAGACAAAATTATAGAAAATCCTATCTTTTAGCTGATAATTTGAGTTGCTTTTGTTCCTGAATGAAGACATTTGATTCATTTTAGGTTGCCTTCTTCCAGTGTCTAACCTAGTGGATACAATGGTATGGATATCTCAGATACTGGGCACAGGCCTTATGGGGGAAACATAACATAGTTAAATAGACAGGCTGGGTCGTTCAAACCCAGCAATTCTGTTATCAGTGACAGCGCTGCACTCCACAGGTAGGTAGGAAGAAATTAATCTCTCTTCACAAATGCTGTCCCCCTGGTTTGTTTTACTTACCAGCTGTTTGCAATTATGCAATCAGATTGTAAAGCAGAACGTTTCTACACTATACTATGGAGGATTTGCTATTTAAGTGGGCTTGGCAGACTTGCAGCACAGATAACAACATAAAGCTCTATTAATGTAGAAGGTGCATGTGGGCCACCTATCCCACAGGTGAATTTTATTCTGGCTATACTTAGGAATCTCCTGAAAAGAAACTATATTTTTAGGTAATTAAAATAAAGTTACAAATTGTGTGCACACAAAAGCATATGAAATTTCACAAGCAATTTTAACTTTTGCCTTTTTAAACCCTTTTAGTACTTCATTTTGCAATATTAACATTCTCTTTTTTAAATCTGAATATAAATTATTTCTGCCTGAAGGCAAACCAATTGGGGAAATTCTGCTTAAATGTGCATATTTCCTCTGCATAGATACTCATGAATTTATGCTGAGTTTCTCTCAATTATTTATACATTACAGTTTTCAATTAAAAAGCACTTGCCATAAACAATTCAAAATACAAAATCAACAATTTCTCAGTAAGAATGGATTCTTAGTAAGAACTTCTTGACTAAGAACAAGAAAATAAACAGTTTAGACTTTTTATGTTCCAAAACCAAAAGATGTAATGAACCAGTAGTTGTTCAGCAAATATATTCAGTAATTAATTGTTAAGCTTCATAACTCAAAGCTACCCTGTGCAACTTGTTATCAGGTGCAACCGCTTTAGCAGGGCAATTGGACCAGGTGATCTTCAGATGTTCCTTCCAATCCAGCCACTCTGTAATTGAGCACATCACTTAAACACAACCAGAACCTTTCCATCAATTTCTGCAATGCCTTGATTAAAAACTTCAATTTCAATACGATAGCGAAGTGACAGGAAAAATCCTATTCCTGAGTCTCAACTATTATTGTTAACATCTGCAAGAATTCTGTGATGGCTTTTTTCCCTAACAAATTAATTACATTTATAAGTCCCCCATTCAGTAGGTCTTTCAACCAGAAAAGTCTCTATCAAATTCCAACATATGAAATAGACCGTATTTTATCCGTGATTGCAGATAAAACAATTACACCTTTCCTAAAAAATCAGGTGCAATTAATTAGTATTTTTGGGGTAGGTGCAAAGTGATCAGAAGTGATCAACTCTGGCATAACATTGCTCTGTTTGAAAGCAATCAGACTTAACATTCCTTCTAATCAAGGTAGAGCTGGATTAGGACAGAACAATTATAAACCCTTCATTAATTTGTAGAATATAGCAGATTTTTGAAATGTCTAAGCTATTTTAGAAAAAACTGAAGGAATTCCTTATTGAGGTTTCATAAGGCTTGCAATCTAAAAAACACATACACAGACAAAACTGGGTTTCTGGATTAGGTGTATGTTGTGGGAATCAGCTCTGAGATTCCCAACATTGCTTTGCACTTGCTCCCTTTCTCTCACCAGTTCTGCCTGGCTTTGATCTTTTCAGCCTGTAAAGATTTCAAATAAAGTATTACCTCCACTTTTGTTGATCTTTATGTGCTAGCAGAATATAAATCTGATGACTAATTCAAAGTCACCACTGCCTTGAGAATAATGGCATAATTTTCACACATCTTACAGCTCTCATCCAGGGGAGATCCAGGATCTGGCGTGGCATTTGTAATTAATTGTGAAAGTTTTATTCATTGGACTCTACTTTTATACTTACACGCTTTCTCAAACAGTTATTTAAGTGTATCCAGAAATGTTCCCAAGCACTCCAACTGACAGCTACCCTAATTTCAGATGTCTGGTTGTGCTCTGCATTTGAATAGTATAGAAATTGATCTGGTTTTGTTGTAGCATATTTGAAGCAAAGAGCTCTTATAAGTACAAACTCCTTGTTTTCCCCCAAACTGCTCTTTTTATTCATATAAGTTTCATTAGATTTTGGGATGCATATATTTAAGGTGCATATCACTTCATGCATGATAGGTGCAAGCATTTAGCACAAAACAGAAAGCACTCAAATATTGCAATGAAGTAAGAATCTGTACAAAAAATACTAGACATTGTGCTTTTCAGGGGACTCCAACTGTTTCTTCTGCAAGATACAACAGTGTAAACCTCAAGTTCACAATTAACTTCAGCAGAAAGCACAGTAATACAATCTATCATAAACTATGATTATAAATCTTACCCTCTGATACGCAGAACATTGCAAACATTTCTAATGACTGATATTACTTCTGAAAATGCATTGAAAGCATAGTAAGAAACGAATTTTTTAAAACTCACATTTCTTAAGACAGATTCTATCACAAAGCCTGTGCTTACCTGGACAGCAAGTAATTCTGGATTTAAAGCAAGAAAAATGTGTTATGTTATTGTATTTTCAGTGTCTGTATAGTGACACCAGCACATTAAAGAGCTATATGAAAAAAAAAAGTAATAAATGAGTAACTAAAGTAAAATAATGAGTAACTAAAGTAATAAAATGACTTATTATCAGTCCTTTGAGGAAAGACAAACTAGGGGGATTGCACAACTAATTGAACAGTATCAAAATCTGAATACTCCTACAATAATCAGTGAATGCTTCAGAACTTATTTTACAGGCAGAGTATTTTAGGGAAGAGGTTAAAAATCTCATTCTGTGAAGAAATGCCATTAAAATCATGTTTGCTCCAAGGAGAACATTCCATTTGTGTCTGTAGCAAGCTACTCACTTACTATTGTTTTGTTTCCCTTACTGGCATTTACTAATGGCCTGCATCCAAATATCATGACTGAAGTCTACACCACCAACACCTCAAATATTTAGCTCTGAAGATTAATGAACATCAGGTTATATCCAGCCTTTAGGACAGGAACCAGGCTGAAAGTCAAAGAACTTTAAATTTGATTACACAAAAAATACCCAGCAAATTTATTGATTTTCTTCCAAGGCAAACAGCAATCTTTACAAGTCCATGTTTAACTTTATACTCCCAAGCAATCAGTCCTAAGCATATACAGACAGCTTCCTTTCCCAAGTAATGAAAAATACACTATTGGATAAGAGAACTGAAAATAACTGGGACCAGATGTTTACATTTATTCCTGTAGATACACTGCCAGAGAAGTGAGAATCTGACTAATTTGCTTCACAAATTAATTATCAAATTATAAATACTTGAACAAAAACTTATAAAATAGCAGAATTAAAATTTTACTTATAACACCATTAAAACTGATGCAATATTATATAATGCTATCCCAACATCTCCTTTTACACTTTCTCCAATCAGAACTTGCCCTTGAATCAATTTTTCACCCCTGAAAATACAAAATGCATGGAATACATCTGCTGTCCTTTTTTTCTGTGGTCCCTCAAAGCAAATCCTATGCTTACTCTCTCAGCTTCTTTATTTTTTTACCTCTCTCTCTCTGGAAAGAAAATACTTGCAACAGACAGAGCCCAAATATTCAGTGGAGCTTTACCCTGGGCACTGAAAATCCGCTTTGCTTTATCTCTCATTAATAAGGTTAATAAGAAGCTTCTCTTCTAAAAGTTTCTAATATTCTCCAGCAGGAAAATAAAATTTCAGTTCCTCTGATCATCTCGGGCTATTTCATAACTTTACTTAAGTGCTTTTTAATGGGCCTCAAGATATTTAAGTATTCAACAACTTTAGCTTAAGACATCATAAAAGTAGAAAATGCTATGTTCTTTTTTTTTAGGCAGTGCTTGGGTAACAGCAGTGAGTCACACTAAGTAAGAGCCTTTGAAGTTACAAGTAGATATAAATGTTTGCTTGTCTGCACCTTCTTAATTTTGTTTTTTTTTAGTAACTAAAAGACCAAGTAAAAAGGCTGCAAAAAAAAAAAATTAAAATCCAGTACTTTTATTCTACTGAGTAAGAGATCAATAACCAACCTAAGCATTTTTCATTCAAAATGAAAATCATATGGTTGTGACTGGCTGGGCTTTAAGCAATTGCTATCTTATCAACTGGGAAACTGGATGATACCATGTATAGGAAAAGTAATCCTTCCATTTTACTACTTGTTGGTACATGCTCAAATTTTAAAACTGAATCCAGGTCTGGGTGCTGCAGGCAAGAAAGATAAGGCATCAGTTCACAGGAAAACAGTGTAAATGACCATCAGTCTAGAAAGATGTGAGGAAATATAAAAAAAAAGATGTCATGTGTCAGCTGTAAGAGAACAAAAGGAAAAAAAATCAGAAAACACCCCTTCAATAAAAATTAAAAAAAAAGGCTGTAGACTTTTTGTTTTATGTCCAGGCTTTTGCTGGGAAATGGGACCAGCTTTCAAAACACATCCATTCCACCAGACATTTAATGGAATTAGACTATTTCCACAAAATATTTCAATTTCTGTCAATTTTTTTTTAACAGAAGTCACTTTATATGAGAAACCAGCCACAAGTTGAGTTCAGTGTTGGAATTGTTTCAACCCACAGTCAAATTTAGAAACAAAACCATAGTGGCTACAGAAATCACATATTTTAAGCAATAATTAGGCATGCAGGACACTTACAAATTAGAACTGGAAGACAGGCTTTATTCAATTAATTGAGGCTTACTTATTGCTTGCCCTCCTACATCACTAAAGGATTTTAAGCAGAGGAAAACACCTTTTTTATACTCAGACTGCTATGCACACACAAACCCCTCTGCCATGAAAGGTAATATCTGCTCTTAAATACAGAAACAAGGTTCACCTTGATATAAGAAAGCAATATTGTTTACAGTGAGAATAACTGTTCATTGCAACAGTCTCCCCAGGGATGTGGTAGAGTCCCCATCACTGGAGGTTTTTAAGATGCAATTGACAGGGTGCTAAAATTATCTCATTTAGGCTCCCTTTCCCATGAAAGACTGGATCAGATGATCTGTCAAGGTCCCTTAGAGCCTGGGCTGCTCTATGATTCTAGTTATTTCTATTAATATCTTCTGATTTCAGAGACTCACAGTTTAAGGATGCACATGCAGAAAAGGAGTTGGTGGTGAGGTCTAAGTCTGAAACAAACACCAATGTGACAGTCAGGAACAAACAAAGAGGGTGTCACTCATGGTCAAGAGAATCAGAAAGTCATTTTAAAAAGAAAAAAATACAGGATGTTTATCTAAGTGCAAATTGGAAGCAGGATTAAACATTACAGAACTGCATGTCCACAGCTCTTTGAATTCAGCCCAGTTTGTGTAACTACATATGCCATCCAAAGCAGATTTGTGATGCCAGTGCCTTACCTTCTTCCTCTTTGACGAGGCCCATGTTTACATATGCTTGTGCCTTTCTCTTCCCACCATCAATTTCTACTAATTGAGCAGTGTTATAGCTTTGCTCATAAAAGTAGTTACTTAACCATTTGTCCTCAGGGTCATTGAAAAAGCAGGCCAAGCTAAGCTGGTAATCATACACCTTCTCATAGTGCCCTTTAAAAAAAACAAAAATCAAAATGAAAATTATCATATTATCATCAGTGTTCAGAAATTTTGCATGTTATAGCAATAATCATAATGAAAATTAAGAGCTATTTATATTTCCACCATTCAAATGCCATCAAGTTCTGCTATGTGCTCGCTCAGAGAAATTGAAGAGGAAAATTATAACCTTACAAATTAGGCACAATTGGAAACACATTTTTCTTCTCATTTCTGTATGCAAAATCAAAATTCAGTTCAATAAAACACATGGAACCTGGATAAAACACTGGCTAGTCAAAAGAGAAGTCAGAGTGAGACTGGAGAAGCCTCTTGAAAAGGCCCAAGAGCTCTCCAAACCTTAAGTTTCAAACCTTGGACATCTAAAGTAACAACTGCGTTGATGAAGATTAAGAACCAAAAAGAACACTCTGCAAACACAGTACATTAATTCATATAATTTTACATGTTCAAAGTATGACTTACAAGAGAGGCTTTGAGTTTTCATGCCTATTCCCATGTTTTGTACCTAGCACTCTTAGAAATTAAAGACAAACTGAAATTGCACCTATTTTCATATGACTACCCCCCCCGGCCCCCCGGGTTCACCAAGGAATTGTTCTCAGAACAAATGTAGAAAGCAGTGGAGACTCTAAGTCACAGATTTTTCTCCATGGCCTGAAGTTTGGATTCTATTCTATCATTTCAGAAAGCTGAATGAACACACATTATCCCTAACATTTAAAAAAAACCTCCAAGTCCTAAATCTAAGCAGCAATACAATATTATCCACAATTTAAAGTTACAGAATAACAATTTCTTTCTCTTGGAAAAAGACCTTTAAAAAAATCCCCACAAGATATCAGCCTTGAATTATTCCAAAACTTTACTAATTTGGAGTAGAAATCTAAAACTTTCCTGACAAATCTTATAATACTGTTCCTTCCTCAAGTGAATTTGAAATACCTATTTCTTATATGACGCTAAAAAAATCTATGAGATAATAAAGTAGAACATGAACCTATATGTTTCATGGCTAATATAAATTAATTTTCTGTGCAAACTCTACTCCTGCCAGATGTAAAATTGAATAATTAGCTAAAATTCCATTGCAGTTTTAGTGGGCTATTTAGTGTGTTTGTGGCCGTTAAATGAATGTGAGCCAAACAGCCAGCTCTAAAAGGAATGTCCTCATATTTGGATAAAGAAGGAGTTAAGAAGCACAGGTCTGGCAGCAGGTAAGAGACTTTTTGGTTAAGCTGGATGTGTGAACAGAACTGCTTTGATTTTGGGAACAATGCAATTTGTAAGCTTCACTCAAAAAGAGTGAAAATGGACAAAAGAAAAACCCCTCTTAATTCTGGGTATGGAACATCACACAGAAATCAACTAGGAAAAAAGAAATCTTTTCAGTGTAGGCAAGATCTCAAAGTCCAGATCTTTCCTAAGTGTTTTAAAACTATGATAACCATATCAAAACACTTCAATCAAAAGATGCAGTCAAATTCTCTTCTGTTATCTACAAGAAGAACTGGGGGATATTCAACTTCCAAAAGGATAAGCTTAATGACTCTAAATTGCACCACCTATGCAAGTCACTTGCACTATTTGGAACACACAGCAGCAATTACTCAAACAAGTACTTTAAATTCATCACTAAACCACACGAGGGATTTGCCAGCCTCATCTCTAGTATGTTCTGTCTCAAAATTACACATGACATATGATTTAATTGAAGAAATATAAATATCTCATTCTTTCTGTTGTCACGACTGTTATTTGACTTCAGAATATCTTAAAAAAGTTCTTCAGTGTGTTGCACAACACAGCAAGGACTTAATTCTTTTGAGAGAAAGGGTTACCACCTATATATGTCTGCGGTCTTCAAGATGTTCACCTACTACTTGTTTCTCCTTTTTTCTCCATCTTGGTCATTTCAGAGAACTGAAATTGTCTGCATTCTTCCTGCTTTAAGTTTTTTAAAATCAAACTGAAATTTCCCCCATTGTTCAACACTCTTTTCATCTTTTGATTTAAAAATTAATTACACTAATGGTAAATAATACTTTTTCGTATCGCCTGTGTTATTTTATTTATTATTTTGCTTTCTTATTTATTTTCTCAGAGTTTCGCCTTCCATGAAGTTCTAACCTCAGATTTCTACCTTTCTAACAATTCCCATTAAAATATATAAAATTATGATTTTGAAACAATGAGTGTTATATACATTTCTATTTATAGTATTTTAAAAGAGATAACATCACTTCCAAGAAATAAGCGGTTCACCGTCTCTTTAAAATTACGAAAAAAGAAATCACTCAGAAATTATATTTAGATTATCACCTCATCATTTGCATCTAAGGTTTTAACCCAAAATTTCAGCTTAAGTTTCAAAATTCAGCTTTGAGAGGAATAATTATTAATATACAAACTTCACGTATTCCCAATCTGAATATTCTTCATGGCTGTGAGTTTTCATGCCTTTTGTTTCTCCTCAGGACTGAAAAAGCACCTCTTCTCAGAAGAGGTACCTCTTTTTCAGAATATCCCGGAGTCTACATAATATAAAACATATTTATACATTAGAAATTATTACTATTCTGGTACAATAGCCTCATAAAAATCTCATCAAATGATTCTGGAACAGAAATAACAAAACTGGATTTGGTTTAATATATGTATACACACACACGCACACATATACATACATGCCTGTATTTGTAGATGTTTATAACATATATTTATAAATCTATACAACATCATTATCTATCACACATATCAACATTATACTAAATCTGAGACACTGTACTGTACCAGCTACTAAGAAGAAAATGAATTCTATCCTAGCCAAAACCAGGACAACACACAGAGATATAGTTAAGGCCCATTTGGGATTCACCCAAACTAACCAATTTAGATATGGATAGGATTTACCTAAGATTCCTTTCCTCTCAGTGAAGAAAAGCAGATACTTCTTGGCTGAGATTTATCTCATTCTGACTTGAGCAATGCTTGCAGCACAAGGGAATGTTTTTAGAGATTATCTCAGAAGTAGAGACTGACTTCCCATGACTACAAGCACACAACCACATGAGCAGCAAAATACGAAACCTAATAATAACCACTACCATAAAGATAACAACACACATTACATACAGATCACAGCTAAGTGAAAATGAACTCAAAGATACCAGAGGATGCACAAAAATAGTTGCAATATGCCAGAAAGAGAAGATCATCATTGGACACAGACACACTGGATACAGATTTGCTTCTCTGAAATCCTTGCTACAAAGTATCAAGGCACTTAGGTGACATAAAATTATGCAAATAACTTCAGGTAGTGCCCTACAAATCCCAAGGGATGGAAGTGACCTGAGGCAGACTCCTGCTACTGCCAGGGCTTTGATTGAATGAACTTTAATGTGACCCTGTGATGATGATCCTGCTGGTGCATAACAATGAGAAGTGCACAAAGACAACCACGTCTCTGGCATTGTCTTGGGCAGGGGCTGACCAGATACGCAGACCATAAAACAAACCAACAAACCCCAGACTTTTAAAAGTCATTTAGATTTGGATCCAAAGTCTGAGTTACTGATCAAGAAGTTAATAAACGTTACTCTGACAGTGGCAAAGCTAGTGTGTGAGACTTAGTGAAAGTGAACATTTACATCCCAGGAGAGGAATATAGGAATAGGTAAATACTCTCTTCTATAAAATCTCCAAGTAGTTGAGATATTAAAACTTTGAACTCTCTGATTTTGTAGAGTCAGTTCTCCACAACTGATTATAAAATACATATAGACAAGTCATCTTTAGGTATCTGTTGATCAAAAAAATGAAAAACAACTCCCTAATTGAGTATTTATGTACAAAAGGAAAGTTGGCCTATCAAACCTTAATGAGATCTTTCTGTTAAGAGATTAAAAGAAAACCCCAAAAATCTTCAACTTGAGCTTAATCATTAAACCCCATATATTAAACACACATTACCCTGCTGTGTATCAGGATCTCTTTAGGTGCACCTCAGCTGCCAAGTAGCATCTCCTCTCATGCCCAAGCCATAGACTCTGATCAGCCCACTGAACAATACCTTTGTTCCTGGGCTCTTCTCAAGACTGCTCCCTTAGCAAGCAAGGTTCTGCATGGAACAGAGGATCACTCAAATCCGTATCTGCATGTTTGCTCTGCTCAGCTAGAAAACTACTAAGTAGTGCAATGCAAGGGGTAGTGAGGTGCAATTTAAGAACCCCAAAAGGCTAAAATAAGAGAAAAGAAACACACAGAAAGCCATCCTAGTGTGACTCAAGCACAACTTGCTGCCATATCTCTATGATCTCCTTTGTGACAGGATGCAGTGGAAGAAAGGAAAAGAAGTACAGGAATGGTCTTTAGAGAACAGATGGAAACATCAGGAAGCGATCCTGCCTTGGTATTTCCTTTGAAGAATAAGAGAGGCAGGTGTTCCATTTTCCATTAACAAGAACTTGTACTGATTTTTAAACTACAGGTATCAGAAAGAAATTTTTCAACATCCAGCTATGACTCAGTATTTCCCACACAAAAAGCCACCAGTCAGTCCTTTGTTCCTGCCAGACAAAGGCCAAAGGCAATGGAAACTTTTCAACAGGTGTTACCACTTATGCTCCAGTTAGCTGTTTAAAGTGTATGACTGGATTATAACTGACCCTTCACTCTTGAAGGCACATAAAGACCTGGCCTAAGGTCAAATAAGTCACCAGGAGGAATTTTTTATGTCAGAATGAGACACAGTGCTGGAAGACTAATTTTTCTTTTGCCAGAAAGATAAAAATCAGTGACTTATTAGCAAGACAGTTGATGCTGTGAAGAATTAATACAGAGAAAGATCTAGGATGGAAGATGTTGGACCAAGAAGCACAAACTGCTTTTGAATGTGATGCTGCAATCAGTTATTTCCACCTGGATGTATACATGGCAAAGAATTAGTCCCTCTTGCTTGTTCAGAAAAAGGATGCCTCTACATCTATAGGTAGAAGACTCCTCCATCACTCCTTTTTCCAGAGAGTTTATTCATAAATGGATAAACATTTTTCCTGAATGTTTAGCTGTAAGTCCACAAATGAAGAAAGTGAAAATGTGAGTTGTGAGTATGATGACACCAAGTTTCAGGAAGAGACTGTTTCCTAGAGTGTACACAGAGCATACCAACACTTCCAGGTACATAAAGGGAAAATGCTTAACAAATGCAGACTCTCTTAAAAAATACTAAGGAAATAGGGTATAATTTTACTGGGTAAAGGATAAAACCAGCTAATGATAATAATGTAATCTGGAATGCTAAAAGGGAACTCCAAGCTGTTGCAACAAAAACATAGTACAGAAAATTTCTAAAAAGTGCTGCTTCTGTCAAAGTCAATGGTAGTTCTACAAGTGGCTGTATTTTGAGATGGTTTGGTTTATTTCCTGGACAGAATCGCTTCAACTTTTTGTAAGATAATCGCAAAAACAATAAAATTCTCCACTGGTCTCCAGCAACTGCTGCATTTTTTCCTCTGATAAAATATTAAGTAGGGAGCAACAAACCTGCTTAGAAAATAAAACAATGTTCCCTTGCCCAGCCCCTCAAAAGCAAACAAAACTATGCCTCATCCAAGCAAATATTAAAAGATGGTTTGTTATACTTTCTTCTTTTAATGCATAACCTCTTACCATATTTTTTTTTTCTCAAAATAGCATGGGCAATATGGTTACTGCAATGTTTCTAGCCCAAGCCTAAGGCATAAGGTGAAGCCTTACAGAAAAACTTTCTACTGTAAAATGCTAAACTGTTTTCAACCTTGAGTATATTGGACAAAGATTTTCCAGCTCATGCACATCATACACTCATGCTTTCTTCATATACTTTACAAAAAGACATATTTTACAACAAAAACTAATGGTAACTCATACTGTCAAATTTTTTTCTATGCTGAAGTGAGGGAAAGAAAGCCAAGTTGCCACTTCTTTCTCATTGTGTATGTCTGGTACTGTCTAGAATAAAGATCAGCAGCCCGCAGCATGTGCACAGATTCAGCATTTAGCACACAGCACAGCACAAAGGTTGAGCAGGGTCAGGAACCAGGAGCAGGTGGAATCTGAAAAAGGCAGCAGCTCCCAGGTTTTAACTCCCAGTTTCCAGCAGCTGCTCCAGTGTTCAGTTAATAAGCAGTGTCTTGCCCTTCTAAAGGCATGTTCATATCCAAGGATTCCACCTTCTGGCTTGGCACAGTTATCTGCCACTACGGTGCTGAGTGCCCAGCACATGTTGCAGCCACTGAACTGTGGCACTTCCCCTGGTTTTGCATTCCTGCTCTGGCAAAGCAGAGTTAAAAGCCGGGACATCTGTTATTGAGCTGGAACTTGCTTTGCATTCCTCCCAACATCTACAAGCAAATCAGCTCATTCTATACTGATAGACTGCTATCAGTACTGATAAATACAAAATATGGCTTGTCTTTTGAAGGAAGCCCCAGTATTTCCATATATGTGCCAAGAAATCACTGTACACATCAAATACTGAGCTGTGTAGATCCATTACTCTGTCATTTATCCTGCATTCTTCTGTAAAAAGCCCTAGAACTATACATATGTAAATAGCTCAACTACCTCCTTATTTTTTTCCCTAAACTCCTGAAACTAGAACTAGTTCAGAAAGAGTTTAGTCCAGGATAAAGGAACATCAAAGAACAATTAAAACTCACTCAATTTGGAAGTCAGAAACCTTTATTTACTTCTATAAAGAAGGCAAGATAAAAATATAGTCAAGCATTGACTATATTCCTGCCTGTGTTTTTAGAATAATGCTGAACTTGGGGCAGAATAACTCCATCCATCATTTTTCTGAGAAGCTGCACAGATTAAAGCTCCCTCTCTATTTTTTAAATACTTGGGAGATATTCAAATGCAACAAAAATGAGTTTAAGTTGGCCAGAAAAGCTGTTTTCTTTGCACACAGTATAGTGCTGGCAACAGGCAATTAAAAAAAAAAAAAAAAAAAAAAAGAAGACAACTCCTGTACAATTTGAAGTTCAACCAATATATTCTATTAAAAATGAAAACAGAGAGAACTTTTACTGGCATGTGCAAAGGCAATCAGTCTGTACAGTGTAACGCTGGTAAACAAAACATTTTTATTTTCAAACCCAGCAGTAAAAAAAGTAATTGCTCCTTGATATCAGCCTGCACATTGTGGTGGATGGCTCTGATTCAGTTCAGGCCAATAATTTATATCCAGCATTGTACTGTCCTAGAACTACAGACTGTGGAAACCATTACAATATTAACATTTTCCACCAATAAATATGAAACCTGAATGTGCATATAGCTTGCTCTGTACACTATGGTAAGTACCATAAAACTCTAAAATTAGAAGTTCTAAGTTATATTCAAAATTAAGACAGCAATACCCTATGATCCAAAAATAACAGATGAGAAAAATTAAATAACAAGTAAAAAAACTATTTACTGACAAAGTAAGTGTTTTGTTTTCCACATGCCACTCCAGTCTCAAACCCCAACATTTTGTGATGTTTCAATTAATAAAAAAACTTACAAGTAACAAATTCTTATGGTCATCATGTATAGCTGCACTCTCTTTTTCAGCACAATTGTTACTTAAGATAGGTAAAATCTCAGCTACCCTAATATTAGCAACATCAACCATGCTATGAAACTCACCATTTGCTGACCCAAATATTACCTTCACTCTTTTAAGCTTGAACTGTGGCAGCTGAAGAGCAAATGCAGGTCAGCTGCTGTTGTGGCTGCTACATCATGGTAAGTTCTAGCTGAGCTGAACTGCTGAATGATTCTTAAGTGGTGTCAACTGGAGTTGTCAGGAGATCATAAGCCAGAGCCCCAAGCAATTTGATTAGAATCAGAGAGTAACCGGATTAGCAGAACTACTGAATTAGTGTTTGATGAGCAGCACAATTTATGTGAATCTTCACAGCACTGCTGGCTCTCAGACCTGCAACAGGAACTACCATCCACTCCTTCATGTGCCAGGCAACTCAAACCTCATTTTATACAAACAAGACATTTGTGCAAAGATCTGCATTGATACCAGTGAAAAAAAATCAAAACAATTTATGCTCTGATCTAGAAATTCAGTAACAACGCTTGCCAACTCTTAGGTCCTCATTATATTTTTCTTTTTTCATTTTAATCAACAGGCAAAGTTGGGAGATACTCTCTCCTAGAGGCAAAGTGCAATCAAGCAGCTGGTGGTGGTACCTTGTCTCTGGGAGAGGCGAAAGACTTACAGAGCCCAGCACACAAGAAATGCCAGGTTCAATAAGAGAAGGGCAGGAACTACACATTTGGCAATACCTTGCCTCTCTGGGAGCATGTTTGCCACCTCTGTTGTCACACAGTGCTGTAACACTGAAAAATATCATGCACTGAGGGCAGGCAAACTCTTCTCCTCAAGTGGCTGCAGGGCGCAGGTCCACTGAGATAAGCCATGTCTAGTACTTTTTGACCATCAGATATTAGCAGAATGCTTCTGCCAGGCCACTCCAAGCTCCACACCTCTCTCTCATATTCTGCAAGATACAGGGGTGCCTATTCAAGTTTTAGTCATACCCCAGGCAAAGCTAAAGATTCCTTCCAATTATGGCTGGCTGGACTTTCTGTCAAGAATTACAGTGAATTAAATAAACACAACTTTTGGCTTTCATGGCAAGCATCAAATAAACACTTAACATTTTTTTGAAGGGCCAAAAGGGTTTATTTTGCTGTTCCTTTTTCTGAAATGAAGTTGCCTGTTTCTAAATTTCAGTCGAAAAGCTTAGATTCCAAACTCATAAGCTTAACTGTAGGTTTTCTTATTTGTAATGATCAAAATGCAACTTGAAACAAGACAACTACACTGATATCAACTCAGCTATGAAACAAGACTGTAGGTAGAGCTTTGTCTGCCTCCATCCCTGCAATTATTCCAATGGAGAAAGACGGAGTAAGTTACGTTACTATTTATAGTAAAAGAAAATGATAAATATGAGTGTTTAGTAAATAGTAGGCAATAGAGAAAATACAGTAATTTGGAGTTATGTCTTCACTAATATCTAGTAATTCACAGGTGGCATGTTACATCTGTGTGCTGTGTTTTATTTGACATGTTCACAATCCTTTTTAAGTCAGTCACAAATCCAAACACAGTTAGCAGGGTATTTAATAAAAACAGATTTATAAAACTATTACTGCGTGAAACAGCATTTCACCTATTAAATTCTTCTAATACAAAACCAGCTACTCAAATCAATAGAGGAAGAAAAGCAATAAATAATGAAACTGTGGGAAAATAATTGAGATGTTATCAAAGCTATAAATACATCAAACATTTCTGATGTTATCAAAATGCACTCTACATCTTTTTTTACTTTCCTTCACAAAACCTCTCCTGGTATCTGCAGCTCCTTATCATTTATTCTATAAATACAGCTCAGTTGACTAAGGCTGCAATGTGCTAAGATGCAGTAGCGTTTCAAATTCATACATGAAACAATTTGGAAGCTTCCCCCAGGCACTGGTGGCTGCGGCTCCCGCTGCTCCGCTACCCACAATCCCCCCATTTACCTGCCCGCTGGGCTGCCTCAGCCCCGGTCAGGAAGTGGTAAAGCTGATCCAGCTTATCAGGCTGCTCCTCCAGGGACTTCTCATGCCATATGGCTGACCCAAGCCCTGCAGCCTCCCTGAAGGCATTCCACTTCTGGATCAGAGTGAGGAGCTCAGAGAAGGACTTGTGATAACCCCGGCACAGCATGTCTATGCAGATGTTCTTCTTGTATGAATTCCTGTAACTGGGAATAAGAAAGGGAGATTTTAAGCCTTTAAACCTGTATTCTGTTCTCCACCTTACCAAATAAGTGCAGATAACTACAACAGCTTTCAGGAAGAGACCTCTGCAGTTCAGCAGCAGGGAGTGGGTATTATTTCCCCCACTCAAAAAGAGATCTGCTGCTAAAATCTGCTTGCAAATGCCATACCCTATGGAAGCAAACATAGCAATAATCAATACATACCAATATATACATTGAAAACACAGTCAAAAATACAGTGGTATTCTTTAGCTGGTATATGGTAGAAAAGGCTGACTGATGGGAACTCCCCCCCTGCCATGTTTACATTAGTCCATGAAAACACAATGAACCCTTAGTTTGCTTTAAGACAGTGCACAGGGAAAATCTGAGGCTCGTGTTAAAACAACATATATGTTGTTATATATAACACTGTTATTATATGCTATACATATACTGCAATTTGTAATATGTATATATTTACATATATATACATAAAATAGTTTTGCTGTAGGACAGGATGGCTTGGTTTAAAAAGGTCAAACAAATGCTATGCCAGAAACATATGATATGCCAGAATCATTAAATATTATTTTCCTTCAGTTTAGCATATAACTTCAGCTGGTTTAGTGATGCAAAATTTGATAATTTCTCCCTAATTTTACAAACAAATGATGCTAAGATGAATTTTTATTGAAGTTAGTACCTTCATAAACTGTAGTAAGATATATGTATCAAAAAGTTGTGGAATCAAATATTCTTAAGTGGTAATACACCTTTGGAGGTATTAGTTAATGGAAATAATAAAAATATTTATTTTATCTGGCATGAAACAATCATATTGTGTCCTATTCTGGAGAAAACTCTGAGTCCAATGGGACTGCAACACAAAGGTACAGATGGCTTGCAGGGATAGTTGTGCACTCTCGGAAAACCAACCTTTACCCCAGTAAAATGGCAAGGACACAGATGTGTTACCTTTATCTTGTATATTCCATGAAGTTACCAAACTGTTTTCAAGACTGTCCTTTTAGATTAAAATCTATGTAAATTCAAATTACCTTGGCTTTGAAATAAATATGGGATTCTGAAAAATGAGATTTATAGTGTATGTAATAAATTCAGGTGTAATAATAACAGCTCAATGACACTAATAATTTGATCTTAAAAAGAGCTACTGCAATTCTTTACCAATATTGATACAATGGAAGTGATGTGAAAAACTTCTTAGCTAGATGTCAACAAAATAGACAGCAATGTAAGATGTAGGAAGCAAATAATCTGCATTATTTCATATTTGACATAATTAAAATAAAATCTCTTACTACACAAATGCACATTAATCCTTCACATGTACTTTTTCAGTTGCAGAACTGAGCATAAAAGTATTAAATCATCCTGATACAATTTAGACCAGACAGTACTGAATTTGTGTTTAATATATAAATGGATGTTTTTTGAGATTGAAAATCACACATTTCTCATACAGATAAGTAAAAAGATATAACTATTCTGCACCATAAAAATTTGCAACATTTATCTTATAAAAGCATATGAGAAATATGTTTAAACATTTAAGTTTTAATTTGCTAGAATATACTATATTTGACATATACCAAATGTACAGTATATAGTTTCAAAATACTGTAAAGATACTATACTATACTATGGTAATACATGCAATGTATTCTCTATTTCTTAATATGGAATACCTATTTCTTTACTATTTAAAAATTCTATGTAATCAAAAGAAACCCTGAAGAGCATAGGTAAAAAATTCCTACCAACTTCCAAAGGCCTAGGACTGAATCCTACAGTAATTTAACTCAGATAAGTGGAATAACAATCTGCATAGCAGGCACACACATGCTTGTTTATTTATACAATGGGACCTATATATGTTTTGGTGAGATGTATTGGAAGTAAACAAGGAAGTACTGCTAAAAGGTCTCAGCAGTCACTACTCAAAATGTCATTCAGGTAATTTTTAACACTAACTGGGCACAGGACTGGTATTCCTACAAATAGAAAAACTGTGTCCATGTTATTTTCTGTAGACTAATGTATTTTACTTGAAGTCAAAGCCATTTTCCCCACAAGAAAGCATTATTAGCAAACCAGTACAGGAAAACAAAGCATATTGTAAAACATGTAATTTTTAAAAACCAGTGTCAAGAGTGTTTTAATAAATCCCATCCCAATTAATGGAGAAATTGAAATAATGCTGAGGTAATCCTACTGTGCAGAGCTCATTTTTCTCAGGCAAAGAGGACTGATTTTAGTACACAAGCAATGAAGCTATCTACTATAAATCCCTTCAAATTTAGTAGCATAAAAATAAAAATCATGTCAGTTTTAATGCACAAAGCACACAATAATAATACTATTGTTTCCTTAAGTTTCTGTAATATATAAGCTACAAACGACTGATCACACACAAACAGTAAAACTGGGCAAGAGATTAATGGTATTATGGAGATAAATGGTATTTATCCCCATGTAAAAGAGCTTGTCACTGCAATGAAATCTAAAATAATTACAGTTATCAAAGTGTTTCTAGATGAAAATTCCAGGGTCCTTTTCCCCCCTGCATTAAACACTTCTTTTGAAAAGAGGTGTGGTGTAGGTGAGAGCAGTAAACTTTTCAAGTTACCTTGAGGTAAACTATATCATATTCAATCCTATTGATTGAATCAAACTATATTCAATCCTCAAAACACTTTCCATCCTGCTTTTTACAATGTCATGCAGCACGTAAAATCTGAGGTTAAGCAGAACAACTCATGTTTGAGTTAACTAAAGATTACTAATTTCTAATATAAATATAAAAAACCCATCATACCTAAGGTTCCTTTCAACTCAGGATTTTCTATGATTCTGTGATTTATTTTATAAAATCCCACTGTTAGCATTAGCGTAGTATGTTTCTACATTGATAAGCAACCTTACACTAAACACTTTTGAACCTTGCTACCTAATAAATGATGATTTATGGTTAAACAAGCAAGTTTGTTTTTCCTCATTCGTCCGCGCTGACTTGAGGTTTCCTTAGAACAATTATGTTACTTCCAGGAGCGAAATGAGAGCAGACTGCCGGCCCTTTGCTGGGCTCGGAGCGGAGCCGCTCCCAGGGTTTAATGGTCTCTGGGGGCATCTACTGGAACTGCGGGAAACTGCAGGCAGGACGCGGGGATCCCGGCGCAGAACAAAGGGCCCGGCCGTGCCCCGCCACAGGGCACAGGGCCGGGGGCACCGCGGCGCTCGCCGGGCCCGCACGGTAACAGCAATCCATGGAGTGTGTCGGACCCGAGTGAGCAGACAGCTCTGTAAGCTCAGCCGGGTTTCATTTTAAACCTGAATGTGATGTGACTGCAAACCCAAAGTCCTCCCTCCCCTAGGGTGATCGTGAGATCGTGCCAGAGAAAAAGATTTCAGATGGATTTTTTTTAAAGCAAACTATTTTAAAATGAAATTTGGAGCACCTCTATGTATTTATGGTTAAAACAAATATAGCAATTAATCAGGCTTTAATTTAAAGCAGAATTGGTTTGCTTTTCTCATCCATGAAACTCAACAGATAAGAACCACACCACTTACCACAGAGCCAGCTGATTCTAAGAATCCCCCTATCCTCTGCCTGTGCACTCATTTCTGTCCTTGCTGCTACCCCGTGATGTTGCTAAATGTTTATTTACACAGGCTGGACAGTGAGCTCCAGGTGGATCTGGTCCTACGCCAGCAGTTACTGTGATGCAGCATTACATCAGAAAGTGCTGAAAAATTCTGTGAAGCTTCTGAAAGTCATGATGGGGGCTGTGTGTCACAGGAGTTTTCAGCACCAAAAAAAATAACCAAAAGTTAAAGCTACCATTTTAGCAGCACCTTGGTACAGATGACAATTCTGTGCCTGTGGATGGGTGGAAGGAGCTACTTATTGAATATGGATCTGTGAGCTTGAAAAGACACTGCTGTTATCACTGTGCTTAATTTAAGGGTACTCAGATATTGCTACAGACATTTAAATTTTTTCCTAAACTATACAGCTACTTCAGTTATTTTCTTTTATAGGTTTCTTTTTGCATTAACATTGCTATTAAAAAACAATCTCGAGTCACGCTGAGAAATAACAGAAACCTGATTCTAATCTGTCTTTACCAGTGAAAGAATAATAAATTGCAATGCTCAGTGAGATTAATGGAATTACAGTCTCAAGGACTTTCCTATATTATGGTATTGCACTTTTACAAGACCCTTAAGCAATGCTAGGATATCAGCACAGCACCTCACAGCATTCCCTCTAACTTTAAATCCTCTACAATAAGGTTATTTGCATTTTACCCTTTAAACTGAAAGAGAGGACAGAAAAAGAGAATTAAGAGGCCAAGAGGCAGGAACTGATGCTAGAAATAATCAAAACAGTCAGTATAGCATAACAGAATAATTTATCAGGAGCTTAATTCTCTAGGCCTCTTGTCTGATGTGGTCAATTACAGACATGGAAAATAACTCCAGAAGACTACTATTTTCAGATGGCAGATTATATATACATAAATAAATAAATATGTATAAAAATATTAGGTTTCATATATTTTGATTTTGTAGGGCTTAATTAGTCTTTCCAGTTAATTCCAGCTGCTGATTACAATACAAGTAGTTGTATTGTACTGTAGCAATCCCATTTTGTAAAAAACAAAATGGCATGGATTAAACAACGATAGTATATAAAATATTAAAGTGTACTTCCAGTGTAAAATAATTACTCTGCCAATTATTATAATGTTTAAAACTGTATTCAAATAGGTTTCATCCACTTGGGATTTCCTTCTGCAGTTGGCAAGCCAATGACTGATACAAATGCCTTAGATAAGCATCACAAAATTATGAAAAAATAATAAAGATATTTTTGCTTATGTTTACTTAAACAAATTTATTTTACTCCCCCCCATTTCCTGTCTATAAATCTACAAGAAAATTAAAATTACATAAAGTATGTGAATACTTAGCTACTTTTTGCTTAACCTATATGCAAAAAAATCACACCATAAACATGGGAATATCAAAATTTCCTCCCTAAATTTTGAAAAAAATTGCATTAAGTAAAGACAAATATAGAAAATAAAAAAAGAGCCAAATATGCTGTAAGAATTTATAAATTCATGCTGCTCTGCCTAGGAATTGAAAGAGGAATTATTATGTAATTATAGCTGGACAGCCAAAAACAAAGAACAGTTTTGCAACACTGTTGGTGACACATGCCAAAATGAGTGAAATTTTGTGCAGGGAATTGTTGAACACAAAAAGTGCTCATGCAAACACTTGGAAAATATGGAAGGTGAGGATTTGCCTTTAGCACCCTGGTTCCAGCGGTGTCAGCCCCTGTATGTTCTCACACTGCTGCTGTCTACACTGCCACGTCCCTGGGCTGCAACCCGCCAAAGGTAAGCACACAGCTAACTCAAAAATACATCCAAGTCCTGTGCTATCCCAATTCTCTGGGAAAGTTTATTCACACAAATATTTTGGTAAGTCAAGCCCTCGTATGGTCCAGGCACTCAGCACATTTCAGTACCATGTACTGCTACAGATACAAAGGTATTTAACTGCATCAGGGCACAGCCTCTTTAATCTTGCTTTAAAGACTGTCCATTTAAATACTTCTCTTTTAATGAAATATTTACTGCATGGTAATATGTTAAATTGTAGACTATAGTAATCTCATTAAAAAAAGATATGACAGTACAGTAAATGCCATTAAGCAGTAATAGACAGCTTACACTTCAGAATATTTTACTACTAAGGCTGAGTGTTAAATTACATTGGGGTGGGGTGCCTGCTTTTTAATTCCAAATTACAAACTTGAAATAGCTAATATCCTATTATATCCTATATATATCCTAATACCCTATTACAAAAAAAGAATAAAATCCACAAACCCTCAAAATGTTATAAAAAGGATTCTGTATTTTAATTATAAATAAAAAATATTGCATGACAATTTGTACACATTGTGGGAGGGAAAAACAGCACTTGGAATTGACTTGTAACCATAAAGATTTTTTAAAGAAGAAAAGCTTTATGGAGCTATGTATCCAGAAGTATTAACAGAATGATGACAATAAAGCATATATTAAAAAAGGAGGTGTAGGTACTTTATATTATATGTGTGTGTGTATATATATATATAGGTACAAGAACTTTCAGCTTTAACAATGCAGCGTTTTTCATCTGCTGTCTCAGTCACTGGATTGTTGTCAAATCTAACCTAAATTGTGCAAAGGGAGATGCATACCCTGTCAGTAGGATCCCGCAAAGAACACATATATTGAACTCACTTCCTTTTGTTCAAAGCTACATAAAATGAAAAATTAATCAATTATAAACATCAAAGGATGACACATAAAAAGTGTTTTAAAATGAATGTAAGCACTGTAATAATTAAGAATCCTCATTAACCCAGAAAATGGAAATAAAAATTTAGCAATGAACTTTTGAAACATTGTCCCTAAACATAAATGCAAAGAAAACACTAAAACTAAAGATAAAAGTTCTACCCTTATAAAAATGTTCATCTTACAAAAGTACACACACCTGTGATTATTTCCAGACTAATCATAAAATAACATTATCTTCATTTATCTTTCTGCTTTTCTTTCTTAACCAAAAGCAATTCCGATCACATTTTATGGACTACTGTTTATCAAAATGAAGAATTTCTCAACTTCCGTCTTTTATTTCAAAGCTGACCTGATGGTCTGAGAGCTAGAAACACGTGAGTTTGGAATCCTCTTCATTTGACTTGCAGGATATCAAAGCACTCGTTAAATTTCTCTGCAAGTTTCTTTTACAGTGTGCAGGGCAGATAAAGATAATTATTTACTTTCTGTATCCTCTCAAGCTGCTGTTAAGAAATTTTATAAAACCCTATACAAGGTTCTGCATTTATTGCAGTATTGACATGAACAATTTCCACAGTACTTTTGCCTTTGTTTAGGAGATCTCTTGTTCAAGTCCCCAGCTGAATTTACTCAGTAGGATAAGGACAAATAGACCACACAGAGATTGAGAAGAAAGGAAAGGCGAGGATTTTACACAATGCAGGATTCATAGTGAAAATTATTAGGAAGTCATGACTGTACCAAGGCACATTAGACAATCTTTCTTTATCTCAGCCTCATTTTGTGTGTTAGAGATGCTTCACCTTTATGAAGTGTTTTAAAAGTAGAAGCCAGTTGTGTACTGCTTGTACATTATCTTCAGTAGTAAATATTATTGAACTACTAAGAAATGAAAGCACTAAAAAACCGTAAGACCAAACTTAGTAAAAACAACAAGTTACATAAAAAAAGAAAAAAACTTCAGCTCACTGTGTTCTTCTTTATTAAAGTATGTCATGTATTTTATCTTTGCAAGAGTTTGATGAGTTTTTGCAAGTAAAATTCTGTTTCCTCTATACTTGCTAATAGTCATGAGAATCTGCAGTTTGCACCTTCCCATTAAAAATGTATTGTATTTTTTGAAATTATTCACCCCGCCTTTTATCCAGATCATGTCTTTGAAAGGAGGAAGTAGATAATAAATGGAATAATTCATGATTTCCCATTAAATATGAAACTTTCTTTTGCAGAGTTTAGAAAATGAAGTTCTACATAATGTACAGAAGTTGATTAGAACTTTTTTTAACCTTTTCAAGAAAAATCTTCCACATTACACAAATGCACAGAGAAGTTTCTTTAGGAAAGGCAAACTATTCACTTCTTACACAGTTCTGTTCTTCAGATCACTGCCTAATTACACTAAATAATATGCTTATCAGGCCCAAAATTCACAGACATCATTCATTTGACCAAAAAGAATACATGCCTCTAAGTTCTAAAATCTCTTTTTGAAAGTTGTTTAATAAACATTGAATCCTGGTCACGGCAAGCAAGATTGTTAGGAATTATTCAGACTGAAAAAAATACATATTTAAATAATATTGTGAAAGGAATTTAAAATTTATCATCTAGCTCACTAAGTGACTTGTGCCATCTCCCTTTCCACAACCAGCAGGGAGTCTGGGACAGAGTGCCTTAATTTAAAATTTCTTTTACCATGAAAGGATACATTTCTTTGGTTCTGATTTACCCTGTTCCATAGTTTTTAGTATCTAAAAGTAAAGAAATACCCTCATAAAATGTAAATGACTTTACACAACATTCCACCTGTTTTCAACCAGAGTAATGTGAACAAAGAGGGCCATAAGGTGCTTACTGGTCCTGTCCAAAGACTGATATAAGGAAGAACAGCAAATTCTTGCTAGGACTGAACATGAAAGGGAAAGAAGTTTACTTCTTCCTCTGTTTGCTGCTATCTCCTTGAGCTTGCCTACCTCCGTCTGTCTCCACAGCTTTGTACACAGAAGAAATGGAAGCAGGTCATAGCAGTGCATCATTGGAAGCAAATATTGTACAATCAAGGGCTGAAATACAAGGCAAAAGCAGAATCTGCTCCTACGCATTATCTGTCTGCATCCTAAATTGCGTTTTGCGAGCTTGCTAGTAATAGCAGATGCACCTCGTCCTTCCTTACCTTAATCCCATACCAACAAGATATTTTCCTTACCCTTTTTCTTGGTAGTGCTCCTCTTCTCTTCCTCGAGAGCCTCACTTACTAAAAGAGAAATGGTCAATCTACCCCACAACATAAAACTTCCATACCTAGACCAAGTTCCTTCAAATTGGGAAGCCCCAGTAAAAATTTTAGGTAGTGAAAAAGACAACACCGCAATACGATGTCAATGAAAAAAGGGTCCCCATCTATTTTTTGAGTAACCTAAGAAGTCACCTTATTAATTTTTGTGGTAGAGGTGACAGCTACTAAAAGTATGGGTTAATCAAATCTCCAATCAGTTATTTGTGTTCAGCCTCCTTAAAGCACTCGTCCTTCAATGCAAAATACCAGAACACAGACAGATAAAGAAACAAATAAATAAAAAACCTGAGTACTGAAACTCTCAGGATTGAAATAACTTGCAAACAAAGGACAAGGTCAGAAAAATCCCAGCCTAATAGTAAGGCTTACTAGTCCATCATGGCTATGATAAAAATACAGAACAAACCTTCAGAGTAGGTTTTATTCATTGTCCTCTCCGTCAGTCCACAAATCCCCCTTTTCCCCATCAGTGAACTCTCCGGATCATCCTGGCCTCTAGATGGGTGAGGAAGTTTCACCCTCTTTAGTACTGGAGGACAGAGAGGGCTGAGTATTCAGAAATCACTGGTAGAAGACATACAGATGTAGGAAAGAAATAATTTATTTCCACAAATTCCTCTAGCACTTAATCCCGCATAAATTTTCCCACATCTTTTTTCCTTAACTTTACCCAGCTGAATGCGGACACTGAAAAGAGCAGAAACTTGGGGAGAGTAGTAAATAATTTTCAGTCTGACTGAAGAATGGAAAAATAATCTTTTATCAGATGGCACCAACAGAAGTTTTAAAATGGATGCCAGGTCATTTCTCTTCCGCAATTGACAGCTTCCTGTAAAAATGTTGCCTTAGGAATCAGTCTCTAAGACCTCTACCTCATCCTTTTTACAGCTTTCAAAATTCCACAGTTCTCCATTGTCGGATTGAGTGGTAAATTATGTGTCTAGGTCTGAGCTCATCACCCTATGATCTCTCTATAAGCAGTGAAGAGAAACAGGTGCTTCAAAAGTCTCATTCACCTTATTCTAAAGCACCTGTCTGGATCCTGAAAGATGGGGCTCAACTAATCACAAGGCTAGGGTTGTTAACCTGAATTAGTTAAACTTGGGTGCAAGTCCCTCTGCTCTTTTTGAAGGGAGTTTACAGAAGCTATGCTTCACTATATTCATCACTCATACTGCTAGAGCAGAAATTTTATGTGCCATTTTGCAGTCAACAATTTGAAAAGTAGTAATGATCCACCTTCCGAGTATTAGCAGAGATGGCCAATAACTGCTCTGAGGGACACAGAACACCTGAGGATTAAAGCCTTTGCCTTTTTCTGTTTCAGCTAATCCTAAAGTGGGCGAGCCATTGGAGAATTCTAAGCAGAACAGCCCACTGCATCTCAAAAACATCTGACAGAATGCGTGCAAGAGAATGTTGTCTCCTGCCTGAAAAAATCCATCTCAAGAGCCTGTCTTTACTGATACAGATTTATCAAGCAATCTTTCTGTAACACACTGATCTACCACTCACAAGACAGAAAATGCAAATACAAATTTTCTGCATACCACGGTAAACCTTCACCATCTCTGTATAACAATTTGGATTTCATTTGACCACCAGAGCCTTGAGGACCATAGAACTCCATCATCCAAATCAAATGTATTTAAAATACATGTAGTAACATCACTAATGTAATTATTTTATAGTTACAGCAAAGCAAAGCTATTCCTCTAATCATATACATTTCAAAGTTTCTCTTTCTAGTCTTCAGCTCTTTTTTGATGACATGTTCCTCTATAGACAATTTTCACTTCTATGAAGAGGAGAGAACTGGCCCTGACAAAAAGATCAGGAAACAAGAATGATAATATCAAATTCTGGCCCATTTTAGGCTCTAAACTAATGTGAAGATTCCATCCTGAAATCAATCTCTTAATGAAAAATGCTTTACTTCACAGTTCATCGTGAACTTCTTGACTCTTAGTTCAGTCATATGAACGATTTTTAAGTTTTACTGCAATTTGATTTTGAGCTGGTAATGACTTGGTGAGTCAGGACTAAGAACAGAAGGTACCAAGGAAAGCACACTGAATGCCACTGGGGCCAGCCAACTTCTGCATAAAGCCTGCTTCTATGACAGTAAAGCACTCACGTTCTGCATTAACCAACTTTTGCTTTTTTTCCATTTCTAGAGCTTTGCACCACATTCACTTCTTATTTCAAGTTAAAGTCTTTGAGAAGGAAGCAAAACAAAATCAATGAAAAAACAAAGCAATATCCCGTTTTAATATAATTAAAGTACTATCTTTCTTAAGCACTATTTTTTCTCCCTTGTCTATCATATCTACCTGGGACAAAAAATTATTACAAAGAAAAAAATGAAAAACATTTCCTCTTTTTTCCACAGAAAAAAAAGAGGTTATATAATGAACACACTTAATGGAATTCTTCTTTTTTCCTTAAGTTTGGAACACAGGACAATTATTTTACAATACAAGAATAACTGCTACTTTTTTCCTTCAATAGTTCATCTCAATTTTAAGGAATATGGTGAGGGATAGAATTTTAGGGGAAAATTTTAAAGCATATAGCTTTTTTCCATAAATATGACACTACCTATACACTCCTTTATTATTATATAGAAGATAATAAATTTGTTTTTGCCTTATGTACACTTAAAAAAAGGGTCTTTAATATTAAGGGAAGTGTGGCTAGAAGAATTTGTCTTGATGCAATAATCACTGGCATATTAAGTTAACCTCCATATTAAACAAAAGTACAGATATTTATATGTTAGAGGAAGGAAGTTCAGTCCTTTTATAAAGAAGTGTAATAATCTGCTTCTGGAATGGAAACAATATTGAAAAACGACACAGTATATTACAAGCCATCTCTCATATTTTTAAAATAATAATGCCCATTGCCTGCTGAGATATACCAGGCATTACGCTGATTTCAGTAAGATCATTTACAGACATGGCATTGCCTTACTAAATAAATTTGTTTTAGATTACATTTGATGCATTTAGTTTTTTCTAACTAGACTAGCATAGTACTAATGTAACTGTGTAGTTAGTTTGCTACCTTTTGTTTGCTCTCAAATGATTTTATCAAGGTTATGGAAGAGCATTATTAGTAAATTATATCTAGAGAGAGAAATTTCGTAACTGCTGATTTATTATCAAAAGCTAAAATTTCAAGAGAATCAAATGCATAGAACATGAATGTAACATTTTAAAGTAGGTACTTAAAAAATCTCCATAGAAATACACCAGAATACATATGATATTTCAGTTTAATCTTCTAAGAGGCTTTGGTAACTTTGGAAAAACAGCCTCTTACAACACTGTAAAGGGAACTCCACTTTGGGTAGGTATTGCAGAACATTTTGATAAAATTCTTACTTCATTGTGGATGTCCTCACTGGTTTCCTTTTCCACAATGTTCAGACTCAGGGCTTGGATATAAAAACATCACTTAGGAGGTTGTTTTGCATTGTTTTTTTGTTTGTTTGTAAAATGCACTTTGAAGCCCCAAGGCCTTCCTAAAATAGCAGTGACCTCCTGTGTAATCGCCTCAGAGAGAACACTTGTGCCCCTGGCATGGTGTGTGGAAATCCATTTGGGCTGAGGACTGAAACAGCTCCCTGGGAAGGCAACTCAGCCTGTGACAATTGCTGGAGTGTAATGAGCAGAGCAGCCAGTTCCACAGGTGATGTGGAACCAGGAGGACAGTAAGGAAAGGTGCTTACTTTTGTGCTTGCTCCCTGAGCTCTGATACTTGCAGTAATTTTCTAGATTTCAACACGGAAGTTTTTAGGGAAGGTTTGCAGGCACATTCTAAGGCTAGGAAGGAGAAAAGAAGCATATTTTGCAAGAAACTAGCTGGTGGAATTCCTGTCTGACTGATAGAATGTTTTTACGCTGCAAGGGTGATCTTGCAATATTCATCATTAAGGTGCCTAGAGCCCTTGTGTATGCATCCTTTTATTATTTAAATATTGAAATAAATAAATCAGCTCACTGAAGCAACCAGCAATCCAGTTTGTTAGAATTCTTTCATTAATTTTGATGGTGCTGAACCCCAGATCTGTTAAAATTGACTCCGGAAGAATAAGTCAGTCATAATCTCTTGTAACTTCTAAATGTAAATACCTCAGCTGTAAGAAATCAAAAGTTATCTAGATTTCTTCATTCACTGCATTTTTAAATAACTAATGGGGTATTAAATGCTTCACCACAGAAGTCAGCACTTGGGCTTGGCAAAATAGTAATTCAAAATTACAAGAATGTGTATGTCGGTACACTTAGCTCCTACCCCAAAGGAGATATTTTACAAAGGCTCAGAAAAAAAAACAAAGAGAAGGGAAAAAAAAAAAAAAAAAAGGCAGCACAATATAATTACTAACACAATCTTAACAATAATGTCACAAATCTGATCTAATTGGTAAATATACAAATTAGTAAAACCAAGGAGATAAATGCTTTGATATATTTAACATCAAGAGAAATGAAATATCATTATTTAATATCAAATTCAATTTTTAAATGCCAAGTTCCACTAGAAAGGGTAGGGCCTAGGGAACTTTAAATTTAAATTACTATGAGGACTAGAAACAAAGGAAACAATAAACTTATGGATGTTAAAATGCCTCAAAAAAGCCAACTTACGCAGCAGCTTCTTGTGTTGACACTCCTTTGATATTCTTCGCCAAATAATCATCTATGGCATCTTTGTCTTTGATCAAATGAATCCTAAATTTAAATGAAAAAAATTAAAAGAAACAGTGTAAGGTGCAACATAGACTTCTGCAGCATGTATAATATATTATCATCACCAAGTACAGCTAAACAGCGAAATATTGACAAAGTAATATATCAGATATTCTATAAGTACATACAAATATCTTTTTAATTTTTTGGTCTGTAGCTAGTTCAAATCTTCATTTCTGAAAGAAATCAGGGGTAATATAAGCTTTCAGGGGATCTGGTTATCTGATATTTCTGTCTAAACTAGAAGAAATTGTGTATTAGCTAAATCAGTAATAATTGATTAAGCTATCCATATTTAAACTGTTTCCTAAATCAGAACAGTTATATTTTTGTATTATCCGTATGGACTAGAATGGTACAATCTATTTCATATTTAGCTTCTTCAAAATTAAAACCAAAAGCAAATCAAGAAAACAATTCCCAAATCCAACTCAAAATGTTTTCCTTGGTGCAATGCAATCTTTTAATACTGCTCCTGGCTTTCCACAGTTTGAGTGGCATAATGCAAAAGGTGCTCCACTGAGGGGATAATCCAAAGGCCATCAAAATAAAGAGCAAATTTCAGGATGTGTGGATCTAGGTTTAAAACTTGAACTGTGCACCATTTCACCTTTCACTTCAGCCACCATATCTTTGCACCTCCACTCTGATGCCTGGAAAGGCTAATATGCACTTACTGACCATGGGGTGTATATAAATAGAATCTGATATCCCAACTGTAGAGGATGTTATCTTTATAAAAGTAATGTGAATTTATTTTTATCCTTCTGAGAAAGAGCAGAAAGATTGTCTGGTTAATCACTCAAAGATAAAAGAAATGTAGCATTAGTGTTCCACATAAATCCATTCTTTCTCTGTCTGTATTACACTGCTGTCTTTCATTACAGTGATGAGAGTAAACTCTTTTCATAATGTTAGCTATTATAAGCATCATACTCCTTATTGCTCTGAGAACACTGGAGACATTTCACAAAGTTCATTTAAATGAAAACAAAATAGCTAAGCAAAGCAGAGATATTTTGACATATCTGTATTTAAAACAATGTAACAGTGAAAACATTCCTCACAACTAGTGCCTTTAAATTTGTTCCAGAATTTGCTGCTGCTGAGTGGCACCAGCAGAGGCTTGTGCTTCGAGGCTGCACTTAACACAATCCAGAGGACTTGCTGCTGATGTACACCTTATGGATACTGACATGAAAATTCACTTATAATCAACACCAAAATGTATTCAATATCAGAATTTTCACACCAGAATAATCAACATTCAGGAAGAAACCCTTACTTTTAAATTTGGAAGAAGGGAGAGAAAGTCAAAACCCCCAAATTGAAATAGTGAACTACAACAGGCAAATTCCTATCAGCTTGCTGCAATTCAATCCACACTGCAGTTAAAAAGCATCTCAAAATGAAATAAAGGAAAGCTTAATGCCTTTCCATTGTCTTTACAAGGATATCTTAATAAATACATTTTTAAAAAATTAGGGGGAAACCCCTTAGAATCATATACAATTTAAAATGCCACCTGCCTTATAGCCAAAGTATGCATTTCTGACATCTGATTGGTAAAACCCACAAACTTAAAGAAAACTACAGCCAAGGGAAAAAAAAAACCATAAGCAAAAACTTGCAAACTAATAACCTGACTGATGCAACTACAAACATGGTCATCCATCATAAAGAGTTGAGTTTACTAAAAATAACAAAAAAAAACAACCAACCAAAAAAAAACCCCAACCAACCAAAAAAAAAGTACTCATCTCACCCTGGCTGTTATTATTGATGATGCTAGCATAGCAATAACCTGGAAAACATGGGCAGATAATACTTAGAAAAAAATACACTAGGAAATTACATCAACTCAGGAAAATCATTCTGGCTTCCTATATGCAATGAGAATTAAAAACATTAAAATTAATAAATCGATTAATCAATGTGAAGAAAAGAAACTGTGACTTGGAATGGACACCGTTTCTTTTTACAGAATTGAGATGAGGATGGCATTTGCTAAAAGGCACCATTTCTTTTCTTCCAGAGGTTGTCACTTGCCTTTTCCAAGCGAGTTTATCCCTTTTTCTCTGGTGTTTCCATAATGACTCACAGTACTTCATAAAGTGTACAAAAAGAGTCGACTTCACCTTTAAGTTGCCTCCTATTTAATTTTAAATCACTCAGTTGTTAACAAGAAATCAATTTTAATCCAGTAGACACCTTCTTTTTTTTTTTTTTGCCTCTTTTAATTGTGGAACTTTCCTAAGAGAGAATTTCCTTGTCTATGATTTTTGTAGTTTTAAATATTGCAAAAGAGCAAACATAATTTGTCACCTTGGCACAGCCGATTGAAGCTGTTCACAGCAAAAATGATGCTTTGAAAGAGAAGAGGTACCTACCTTGCAAAGTCTAATGGGGGGCAAAGATGCTGCTCTATGAACTTGGGATGTTCCCCTGGGCTTTGGAGTACCGCTTGAGGCAACACGCTCATTTTAACTAAAACAAACAAACAAAACCAACATTATTTGAAACAACCTCCTCACAGCAATGTGGTTTCTTTTCCTTCTCGTGCTGCTTCCCAGGCCACTCTCTGTTATTTCAGTGCATTAAAATCCAACTCCAGCTCCACACAAATCACAGCATTACTTCAGTAATTCAGAAAGGAATGGTCATTATTTAACTTTACATGGGTTTTTCTCTTTCACTGAGGTGCTTTTGCTTTCCATAGGGACAGCTGATTCAGGTACACATACCTGCACGGGATTCCCCTGAGCTATCTCATTTACTTCCTTAAGCTATCTAGGTACAAGTACTGATAATATTTTAAGTTAATATACAACATGGATAGATGATGGAATATACAGGGTGCAAAGCAACGACAGGCACTGTGTTAATGTTCAAAATCCTACATAATCATACTAGAAACAAGCTTTTGAAGGAAAATATTGTAAGTAATGCTATACTTACAACACAGGGCTTTATTTAAAACAAAAGCCAAAGCCTCACAGAATTGTCTAGCTTGTCATCTTGAAGTACATAAATGCTAATAGGACTTTTTTGTCATATAGAGCTACTGTGTTTTTTCCCCAAGTATTCAGTCTACACTTCCAACCATTAAAGTTTCAGCTGCCAGTTCCTTCATTTTGCATGTCTGTGATCTGAAGACGTTAGCAGCAGGAGCACCCTTACTTTTAAATTTGGTTTAATGTAGGTATTGCATGCCCTGCTGGTAGGCCTGAAGGCATAAACTTTTAATAGGGATGGAAAAACAGAATATAATAAGAGTGGAGGAAAGAATTTAACTATTTGCTACATTTAGTGAAAGGAAATTTATTTTTTGGGAAATAGGTATTAGATATGAATCAATTTGCTACTGAATGATCAGTAACAAATGACTAGCAGATATTTTATAAGTCTTTCTGGGATCAAAAGCCATTTCATTGATGCAGTATTTTGCTGTGGTTTTTAAAATTGTGTTACTTAGAATTGAATAATAAGGAGAATTATAATTTGGAAGGATGACAGGATAGGATTATTTCTCCTAAGTCATTCTTTTGGGCCTCATACTAATGATAATGTTTTTTATAGAAAGAAAATAGATATTACTTATAGATAAACTGGTCTGCAATTAGAGGCAGCAAAACTTAACAGAAGTGTGTCCTAGAAAACAAACAAAAAAATAAATTGAGCAAAAAAACATATGGGTAATTCATCACTATAAAAGATTACACTTCTCACAGAGAATGACAGGTTTGTATACAAAAACTATATAGAAAGGAAAACCTCTTTTTAGGAAGATCTTATTCAGTGAGAAATAGTAATTTACTTTGGAACAATAATATTGAAGTCCAGAGAAGATGCAAAGCTTTCTACAAGCTTCTTTGTTGTGAGGCATTAAGTGGGAAAATGAACAGAGTCATGCCTTAGTGGAGGCTGAGGAATTTGGCAAGGCAGGGGGGCTGACTACAGCTATGGGGCAGAAAAGTGGGGGGAAGCAGCTGAAAGAAGACCCCCACAGAGCCACTGCAGCCACGGAAAGCTATTGATAAGGAGCTGTAATTTGGGGACTGCCACAAAGCACCTGGCTGGAGTACACGACAAGTTCTTGGCTCACACACTCCATGTTCCCAACACACAGAAATCAAATCTATGGGAAAAGAGGCTATCAGACATACAGGTCTCACATCAGGCACATATGCAGACATTTTTTCTTAGCATGTTTCTGCCTCACAAAGACTAAAATACTGCCCTGGCTCCTATTTCAAACTCAAAGCTTGGGAGAGGAAAATAAAGGTGCTTCATAATAATGCAAACTGAACTTTTACTTTAGATGTGGGAGATTGCTTTCAGAGTGAAATTGAAGGTGTATTTCCCTCATTTCCAAGGTAACTAATTCTTACAGTTAAATTACAACCACAGGGACATGACAGAAGGCAACAGCAACACATCCTTCTGAAACCCATGCTATTTCAGTCATGTAAATTTCATTACTAGTCATTTAAAGTCCACTTTACATCTTGCTCCTTTATTATAAAGTCTAAGCCACTTATTTAATCAAACGCCCACAGAATTCAGCAAAATATGAGGTGGTGTAGTTTGTTTCTAAAGAAGTGCTTCACTTAATCCGACAATGGAGGTAATCTCCCCATGGTCTGTAATTGCTCCAAGGCGCACTGAAGCTGAAGGTAAAACACCAGCTGGTAGCTGAGAGCAATGGTGCCTTTCCCAGCACCTTTTGGGAAACCTGTTGGCTGCCCCTTTGCTCTTCCTACACATTTTCTGAGGTATTAAGTGGAGGCTGAGGATTCCCCTTCTTGGGAAGGAGGTGAGGAAGTAGGGATGGATACACCACACGTCTGTCTTTGTGGGCGTATCTGCTGCTACTTGGCACCTCATAAAATAAAGGGACATCAGAATGTGGCAGGACGGACTTACTGGCACGCTGCTTATTTACACTGAAAGTCATAGTGCAAATTGATTAAAAAAATAAAAACGAATAATACATTTTTGAAATCTACAGCCAGCGTGATAGATGCTATTTGTTCCAAGTGACCTGGACAAGGTCACGGCCTCAGCCGGGCCCGTATTCTCCATGCCCTCCATCCCCGCGGCTCTGGGAATTCAGCCGCCATCCGCTGCTGCCTGGCTGTCACCAGCCACCGCCCCGGGACACCTCAGCGTGTGCCTTCACCTGTCCCGCTAATACCCTGGCCCTTGGCTCCGGTACCGATAAATGCACCCCATCAGCCGGGACACAGACCTGGGCTCATGGCGCGGCCGCAGGACGGGCTCTCCGCCGGCCCGGCCCGTCACGGGACGCCGCGACCTCGCCATGGCGACGGCGCCGGGCGGCGCTGGGGCCGGGGGTGGTCCCGGAGCCCTCAGGGACCGTCCCACCCCTTCCCGGCGGGCTCGGGGGACGGTGGAGCCGGGTTGGGCCGTGGAAAGCGCTGGGGCTGTGAGAAATCGGCACGGGCAGAGGTGTTGGCGTGCTTTCCTGAGCTCAGGTGAGCTCCGAAAGAGCTGCCTCAAACGGGAGCATCCCGCAAAGCTGAGAGAGTTTCTGAAGCTGGCAAGCACTAAGGAAGTGTGGCAATCTCTCAGATGCTAAAGGGTCACCTGCAGTGAGCAGGTTCTTTCACAGCATCACAGAATGGCTAGGGTTGGAAAGGACTGCAGTGGGTCATCTGGTCCGACCTCCCTGCTTCAGCCGTGTTGTCCCAGAGCACATGAATATCTCAGTGAGGGAGGCCACAGTCTCTTTGGACTATCAGTTTCAGTGTGTGGTCACTACACAGAAAGAAGTTCTTCCTCATATTCAGGTGGAACTTCTGTGCATCAGTTTCTTCTGTTGCCTCTTGTCCTATTGCTCAGCAGAGCACGAAGCAGAGCCTGGTCCATCCTCTTGGCATCCCTCCTGCAGATACTGACAGACTTTCATGAGGTCCCCTCCCAGTCGTCTCCCAGCCTGAACAGGCTCAGCTCTCTCAGCCTTTACTTGCAAGACCCAGTCCCTGAATCATCTTTGTTGCCCTCCATCCTTTCAGGACCTCTGAGCCTTCCTGAAGTCCTTCAGGACTTCTGAGTAAGGGAAAGAGCAAGTAGAAAAACACATTAGACTGAATCTCTGAGTAAGTGACAACATGAAGGCATTTTGTTTGTGAAAAATGTCCTCACTTTCTGTTGGTGAGGGTTTGCTGCTTAATTTACTGTCACAAAGGAGCTGTTCTAAGGGGCTGGCCTGCTTGGGTGTCTGGGGACTGGTCAGAAATGGAAATATTGGGAAGGAATCAATGAACTTTTGCTAAGTGCAAATGAAATCTGTAAGAGAAACTCAATTGGGATGTTACAGAATATAAATAGCAGAGATTTTTCAGTGACTTCTCTTTTTGTGTTGGAAACTTGACACTGGCAAGAGATCATTTTTTTAGTACAGATTTGACCTAGTTTTTATTGCTACAACTGTTCGGAAAAACAGGAATGTCAGAATCAATTGCTATAATCTATTTTGGAAGTATCAAGTGGACAGAAAGCACTTAAAAAATGGCATTACCCGTTTCTCAGTTGATGGCAATCGGAAACAAAGGATCTTGCATGTTTATGGGTCAGTGTTCAAGTGGATAAGTCAGAAGCTGACAGGGTACTTAGCTGATATCAAATCACACTAGAGAACAGCATGACCTATGCCGTACCCACCCACAACACAAAGGGAAAGCACTGATGTACTGAGTGAATTTCAGTCTGAATGACATATGCTGAAGGTCTCATGCTGCCAGTGTTACAATGTACTTGGAATTTCAAAATATTTAAAATGTCAATTTCCTAACTCAAAAAATGTTGCATCCAACACAGAGGAATTCTATATTAGACCTCATCTTGTCAGATGAAAAGGAATTGATCACAGAACTAAAAATTAGCCATAGCTTAGGTATAACTGATAATTATTTGATCACATTTGATATGTGCAAACAGAATTAAGTCCCAGCCAATAATACATATACTTCATCCTTTGGAAGTGCTAATTTTATAAAGGTGAATATTATTATAAGGTAAGTCTGTTGGGAGAAGAAATTTAATCTGGAGTGGGAGAATAGTGATTGGAAGTGGTTTAAGGGTGGTAGAGCAGATACCCACTCAGCCAGAACGCCACAACTAAGGAATATGTTTGCTGAAAAGCCAGGGTGGTTTACAAGGCAAACATCTGCAAAGCTGGAGAAAAAATGTGGTGTCATTCATGTACACTGAAAAAGGTAGGAATTGTAGAAAATTGCTGTGGCAAGTAAAAGGTTATGATGGAAATGCACATATGGTCAACTGAGTTAAAATGAGGAAATTGGAGGGGTTTTGCAACTATAGAATAGAGAAAATTATCTGAATAGTAGGAAGACCCTATTAATACCCAAAGATGAGTGCTTAAACCTTAATCAGTAACAAACTTCAAATGTTAAAGATACACATACTTGTTCTGTCATTTGGGAAGACAGCAGCAGATGTAAATATGTTGGTAAATATGTTGAAGAGTTGTTTTCTATTCAAAGATGTGGGAGAATGGTTCAGTTACTGAAAGAAAACTGCCATTAAAGCTTTTGGAATGAACATGTCTATCAATGTTCATATTCAGAAGTTCTTGAAACACTAAGACTTTTTAAAGGAAGGTGAAGCTAGTATTGTTCTAGTACCTTAAAGAATAAATGGGATAATAATAGTTTACCAGTGTGACACTGATCAGGCAAAATGTGGAATAGACAATATTGTTTACTCAGTTAACAAATAATTTCAAAGAAGAAAGACATTTCCAATTACTGTGGACTCCTGCTAAAAAATCTTTATATCCTGGCAGAAAAATAGAGCCTGGCAATCAGACTTCGCTGTCTTAATGAGGGTGTAGGTTTTGCTTATTGATGTAATTTAATTTGACTTCAGTAAAGCATTTGACTTACTATCATTTGGCATTTTGGATTAAACACTTCAATTATACAATTATTTGTATCCTGTACATAAACTTACAAAAAAAACCTTGTAAAAACTGAAAAGAAAAACTAGCAGATTAAAAATTACTCTTAATATTCTGGAATGATATCTGAAGTACTTCACAAGCAGACATTTACACCATAGCTACATCTCCTGTGTTAAACATATATAATTCATTTTACTTGGAAGCAAAGTAAAAATTTTTCTATGGAGATGTGTTCAAAGGATCCTGCATGCCAAACAATATGTAAGTTAGAGAGAACACTCTTTAGCAGAGAATCAAAGGCAGTGTACATCTCTATAGTAATATAAAGAGGCAGTAGCCTTTCTGTGGTTAAGGATGAAACCAGCTCCTATTACACTGCTGTGTTCTGGCACCAATTTAATTTGCCTAGAAATGTTTGGCCTGCAAGTCCTGAAGAGAAAGGATGTCAGTCCATAGAAAAAAAATTCAATTGCTAGCACTTTTTTGTTCCTATCATTAGGGTAGGTTTTCTCCCAATTCTATAAGCAATGATAATGTCCAAGGAATGAGGAATGACATTATTTTATAGCAGATGCTTTTTGCAAAAACTGTGTGAAGAATTAATTTGTTTGAAAAAAAAATTATTTCAGACATTGGCATATTCAAAAATGTAACCTAGAGAGGCAAAAAGTGCAATGTATTATATATATATATATAATATAGTGGTTACACTATGAGTAGCTGGTACCCTCAGGAAATATGTTTGTGCACCTTTAACGGTTACACGAAAAATGAATTGCTGTGCTTAAATGTGGCAATGTCCAAAACTTACCAGGACATATCTGGATACTCCTCAATACCTGAATACTGCTCATCAAAAAAATAAGTGTTTTGATTCCTGCCTAACTGCTCATCTTTGGCCCCTGGTAGTTCTGATTTTCCTGTTACTTATCCACCTGTCCACTACACAAAAATGCCTCAAACCTAAGTGTCTCCAGTCCTTCGCTTTAGAAAGGAGAGAAGAGGGAGAGGCTTGGTGAAAACTAAAGTATCACGGTGAAAAGTATGAAGAAAGAAAAGGAGAAATGGCCAAACTGTTAATAATACAAAACCAGGGAACTGGAGGAGGGCAACACTGAGTGTGCTACCAGGTAGCAATCAGTGTACATAGATTTTCTTGGCATTTCCCTGAGAGCACCTAATAAACTTAATTGTGAATGTTGGAATTGCAAATAATACAGCTTTGCAAAAGTCATGCTGTTAAGTCTTTATATCATGCCATTGTAAGCTCAATATTCTACATGCATTACAGAAAAAAGTGCCCCAGCATGCACTTTATATGTTATGATAAAATTGAATTTATGCTATCGATATCTCCTCCTGGTTCTGTTTACTTATTTCAGGTATTTTTATAGTTCTGCATCACATGGATTTCCACCTACTGAAACATTTGTTACAATGTCAACTGACTTGTTTGGCCTTCTTTTGAAAGCTGTCTAGAAAGATTTATATAAAAAGTTAATCAAACTACATCACTGACTCAGCTCATCAGAACAACTTTTTCATCACCATAACAATATCTCTGTGACATCTAGTTTATCATCATGAATTATAGGGGAAAGGATAAACAACCCATTAAGAAATTAAAGGCCCACAAAGGTGCAGTTTGATAAAGGATAAAAAAACCCCACGGGGTATGTATAATAAAATCTCTCTCCCCTGAAGAGTGATTGTTATCTTTCTTTCATGAGCGTCAAAGACCTGGAGCTTCTCAGTGCCTCAGGCAAGTGAGTTTGAAGGTCTCCTTTATGATTGAATGGGAAATTCTAATCAGAATTAGGGTATGACTGTTTATCCTATGGAGCATTTAAAAAATGTTTTATGTGTAGAACTGATATTAGTAACTGAGAGAAAAAGCCACTGTAATCACATTTAGAAAACTCCCCTGTATTTTCAACATTCAGTTGGTGATTATCTGTTTATTCTGGTGTATGTTGGGAGAAGCTGTTCCATGAAAAAACTGAGCTAAATAGCCCTAATACATTAATTTGTATAGTCTTCATTCTGTAATAAATTGAAGCCTGGGTAAAAGAACAGTGATGTACAGATAAAGATGTCTTTACAACCCCAAGAGTAATAAGTTATTCTTAAATAAGTTTTCATTTCCTGAGACAAAATATGCAGCCAATATTCTTACTGTACTGCAATTAATTATGCCTTTCTTTATCCTAATGGAAGACAGCAGTATTTGCAGTCTTTCACACTCCTCTGAGTGAATTTCATGATGCTGTACGTGGTATGACTTGTGGCTGAATGAGACTCTAACTAAATCAAGGGAGGTGCAATCAAAATGAATGACTTAAGTGATGACAGTAGAATTATCCTGTACAGTTCTGTTCCTTGTATGATAAATTATGCTTAAATTGGTGAAAAAAAATATTTGAGATAATAAGAAAGACTGCCAGCAAGAGATGCTCATATTCAGCTGGCAGATAAATTATTTTTTTCCTCAATAAGCTGAAACTCTGAAGTTCTGCACTTGGTCCCTGAAGACTGTTTGCTCTTAATTGCTATTAAACTCTTCTTTCATTATTGTTTTCTAGTTCTGGCCACACCCATTGATTGCATCTCAACTAAAACACTGATAAAGACAAAAGCAATTATTATCGCAGGCAACATCTAAAACACTGGCACAGGCAACAGATCCCTTTATGTGATGGAGCCCAGCCCTGAGACCTGTGTGCACTAGTGCAGTGTAAATGATAAATAACAAATAACAATATGCTAATGAAAGAGAACAGATGTCTTCTGAGGTTAGCAGATCTAAAATTCTCTTTCTAGATGACTTCTGGAACAGTGTCAGTGACAGCCAGCATTGCCTTTGGCCTGTTCTCTGTTAGCCCACAATTTATAGGATCAGTATTCAGATGGGAGAGTGCCCAGTAGAGGCTCACCTACATTTTAAAGGCTTACCTATAGATGTTTATAACTTAAAGTAGCAAGAGTGAAAAGGCATGGAAAGGTCATGTCTAGGAAAATAATGTGTTGTTCTTACGTAGTCTAAGGCAACATTTAGGTGTGTCATGCCAGAGATAGTTCACATCCTTTGGGTGCAGTAGGTCTGGTGATTAATGGATCTGTATGCTCCACTGTGTAAACTCCTTTCTATCCGTAAGGCTAAGAAATGTTGCTCCTTTTTTGGTAGAGTAGGTGTTTAAATTGAATTTTGGAAACTTTGGGGGTGAAAAGCACTTTGTGTGCATACACCTACACATCCAGTACCTCTGGGTACTTACCTCCAAACTTGAAATTAGGCATTGTGATAAACCTGTCCATTATACTACTGGAACTTTGTCATAGTGGCCCCACCAAATTATTTTGGGGAACTTTCTCATACATTAGACTGTTGTTATCAACCAGACACGAAAGTGATGATGAAATTACAATGAAGGCCATTTTAATATTCCCTATAAGTGACATGAATATAGGCTTCATTTATTAATTGTAGCTGATTAGCCACAAGGCAAACATTTAATTAAACCTTGGGAGACAATAACATTGCACAAAAATTATCCATTTAAGAGCACATAGGTCGGTATATTTCATTAAAAATTGTTTAACCAATAACAACACATCTAAAGTTCAATCTGTATTTGCACAGCATTTGAAGTTAGAGAATTCCCTAGTGCATTGCTGGGGTTTTTTTCAGACATTTATTTCCTGATGTGTTTTGATTTGTATTACTTACCATTTGTTCATGCTGTTTTCCTGATTAGTCAGACTGCCACTCAAATAATGGGTTAACAATTGATTTAAAAATTCCTACCAAATTATTTACTTTAAAAATTATTTCAAAATAGTCTAAAAGATATGTTAGGTGCTCATGGAATTCAGAAAAGCAAAAATCCAAACAAATATGTTGTATTATTTGTATAAATGGAAGGCTTCTCTTTTGCATTATTTTTGTCCAATGCAGCTATTTTCTATTCTTCTAGCACTGGGTTTTTTTCCTGCAAGAATATATGCTTATTACTTTATATGTTTTCCTGAATACTGGCACATTATATTAAATGTAATTTTAGATTCAAGCAGTAAAATGACTGCTTAAGAAACCTACATTAGTCTAAAATTCAGTTTTTCACAAAAGCTCCCTGCTTTTGTGAGTTTGAGAAGATAATTATCTGCTCTGTGAAGTGAATTTAAGAACTGAGAATATTCTTAAAATTTTGTAGTCAGCCATAAGCTTTATGGGCAGGTAATTTTTTTTTCAGCGTATGTTTTCTACCTGGAACATTTTCTAAATATTATAGACTGAAGCGAAGATATCTTACAAGTAGCCAAGGGGGAAAAAAAAAACAACTCAACCCTGATAGGAATAAAATTGTCTTATATAATGTAGTGCACTGATTCTTATTTCATATAATTAATAAGACTTAGATCCAACCTCAAAGTTATTAGAGCTTGATAGTAAATTCTATTCACTATCCTGTCATAGTGTTTAAGGAGCATAGGGAAGTGTGATGTGAGGTAAACTTGATTTTCCTTCAATGTGTTTATATTTACATTAAAAATTACAAAAGTATCAAACAAATATTTGTGTCTCAGGGTTTGCTGGTATTTTCTGGAAATAAGTCAAAGGATATTCCTATAAATGTTAATGCCAGCTCATATGCCTGCCACCTTCTTTACCTGGCTTTTATCTCTGTAGGCAATACTAGAGCAGGGATCTTGCCTCTCTGTTTTCAAAGTGTCTTATTTTAGGAGTACAGGGAAAACAGATTCTGCTTAATTGTGAGATAAAAGCACTTCTGAAAATCAGTCTAGTGAGGTATTACCAATGCTTTGCAAATAAGTACTTCTTCTGCTAAGACATTGAAACCAGACAAGGCACCTTGTCCTGTAATAGAAATTTTCTTTAAAAAAATTGCTGAAATTAAGTAAATGAGCACCACCAAGGAAGCCAATATGTTTAAACCTTAAGAGTTGAGCCTTCTAATATCCCAATCTAGCCTCTTTCCCTTCAGATTTAGGAATAGGCTCTGTGACTTTCCTAAATAGTTGGGTTTTTTTCCTCTTTTCCCATTTTATTTTTGATTTGGAAAGCAGAGGATAAAAACCCCCAAAACATCTAGAAATCAATTATCAAATAAAAGCAAGCAGACAAAATAACCACACCAAAACCCAAAAGCTGAAATGCAGTAGGTTTGCACAACTGCCTGTGAGGTTAAATGTAGGTTACTACATTCATCTACAAAAGTATTTAGATAGCAAACGGAAAGTAGCTGCTGTGAAGTACATCACATTCATATATAGTTGAAGTACCTGAGAGTAAAATACTGAGGCTCAATAGGTGACAACTGATAAAAACAAGAGAAGAAGTATAAAACAGAATACAAAACTCTGGGGAGTACAGAGAATATCTAACATAGGCTGAAGAATCTATAATAACTAAATTATTAGTTATAAATTAATCTATGAACTAAATTATTAGTTATAAATTAATCTGGTATCTAAATTACCAGATAATACAATAAGAATAACTAAACTGATAAAGCCAGAGAATTTAGTGAAGGATGCTGTTGGAATGACACTTCACTGGAATCAGAAACATTTGCTTTATTTTCTTCACTACCATGCAAAGAAGAGGAAGATTTCTAGCTGCCTGCAAGATGTCCAGAACAGGGAAGCAGAAGTTTCCCAGCAAAAGCCCCTGGCTTCACTCATTCTTTATGGATCTGCCTCAAAACAAAGTGTTCACAGATGAAGGTGATATTTATTGTCCCTCAGTTTGCAGGGATGTCAAGTGTAACTCAAGTTAATACTGGTCCAGTCTAGCCTTATCCTTATTTTGCTTGTTTATCTGGTCAAAGTAAAATCTTTTGGCGCATAAAGCAGAAGACAGCAGCTGGAAATGACAGTTGAGGGCCATAAA